>NC_132805.1:34906118-35506118 GCF_048594095.1 Paramormyrops kingsleyae
TCCTTTGCTGTTCGCGTATGCAGAGTTACAGCCAACAACAATAATAATAATAACATTAAGAAGCATAAAATGATTACAGCTTCTAAATGTTTACTGGGTCCTGCTCAATAATGATAATGCAAAAAATAAGAAGAAAAGAATTTTTATTCTTCCGCGTTCAAAGACAATGAGCACACATAAACGGTGAAGAACATAAGGAACATCCACACAGCTCATCAGGCCCTTGGCTGACCGCTCATATCCGCACCATTGTCTGCACAAAGTGTGTGTGTGTGTATGTGTGTGTGTGGGCGGGGGAGAGTGGGGGGGGTTGTTCCTGTTGCCCTTGCAGGAACAGGGTGGTTTCTCAGTTCAGCGTTTCACTGCACCGCGCCTGCCACTGTCCAGGATCTTCCCTGGATGGTGTCTCAGTGCAGCGTATCACTGCAACGCGCCTGCCACTGTCCAGGATCTTCCCTGGGTGGTGTCTCAGTGCAGCGTATCACTGCAACGCGCCTGCCACTGTCCAGGATCTTCCCTGGAATTTGTGACAGTAAATAGAGAAACCAGGTGCTTCACTGGCACTTTGAAGAGGCACGATTCCCCCCCCCCAAACCCCAGAGGGGGGGTGCAGCATTACTGCCCAGGAAGGGAGGGACATTAAACAGCCAGCAGGCTGCATCTGTCTGCTTTTGAGTGGTAACTGGTTGTCACAGTAACGTTATTTTTGATTTAAATGACAGGAAAGTGGGAACATTTCACAGTGTTTTTTTAAGACAGCTATTTAGAGCTAAATCTTATATGCAGAGGGACTTACAGTTAAGTCAAATGAAGATTACTTTGTACATGACCATGGATTTAATACAGCTGAAGATGAAAGCATCTGGGGATATGGACTGAGAGATTTACTGTCAGATTTACTGTAACCACTGCGCCCCCTTGTTTCTCTGGCGGTAACTGCAATGTCAGATTTCAGTCAGCTGCTTCTCACTGTCCATAGAGCACAACACACTTTGTGTGTTTAGCGTGGGTGCTGACAGTGGGTAGCTGGGAAGGGCCAGAATCGCAGAGGTTGTGACCCTCATTTGACACCTTTTCACTGAGTTCCTTTCATGAAACAGAAGGAATGGAAGGTATTTAAATCTCTCATGGTCTCATTCTCTTTCATTCTCAATGCTTCCATTCTTAAAATACATCAGCTCAGTGCCTAATGGGCTTTAAATTTCATTAAACTGGCCCCCGGGGAGCCCCCTCACACGGAAACTGTCATAAAACTGCATGTCCAGAGGTCGCGTGCCTCGATGTGCGTGAAATCCGTAACACAAAACCAGGAAGTCACTCATTTTAGCCTGAAACAAACATATCCTCGTCATCCTCATCATTCTCGCCGTCCTCATCATCCTCGCCATCCTCGTCTCTACATCTGTAGCTGAGCTTCTTTCTTTAATAAGTCATCCGTGTGGTTTCAGGTTACCGTGCCGCTTTCAAAAACTGGGTTACACTTCTTTTTAACCTTCACCGAACTCAACATCGTCTGTTTCATCAGATCACTGTGCTGCCTGTACCTGACCAGGTGTGGGGAGAGCAAAGCTTTTTTCGCTGACGGAGGATTTTACCATGAAGTGTCTATGGATGGCAAAATCAAGAAAGGGTGTTGTTTATATACAACAGAGACCTATAAACATGACTAGACGACATCCAGAATGTTAGGAATGAGTTTTATTTTAATGGTTAATAAACGTAACACACAGCCGAAATATACAATAAACTGACCAGGGCACAGACCTGCCTTGTGTACAGTCTGTGAGTCACATCGTTCCCTGGCAATATGCATAATTTAATATGAATATTCTGCGTTACCCATTTTCTGTAACTGCTTGCACTATTCAGGGGGTCTAGATATTATCCCAGAAACTACAGGCACAAGGCAGGGAACAATCCAAGATAGGGCACCAACCTATCGCTGGGTGCATGCACACACGCAATTTGGTAATTCCGATTAATCTCAGCATGTTTTGGGACTGTGAGGGGAAACCAGAGCACCCAGAGAAAACCCCATGACAACAGGGGGAGAACATGCAAACTCAGACATGGAGCCACGGTGGAGACCTGAACCACTGTGCCATCATGCCCCACATGGTGGGGGCTCTGTGTTGTTAAGTTACATTTGAAGATTGCATTCTGTCCCTTATACGTAATTGTTTTTCAGTCCTTTAATGGGGCTGAATGATGTCAGCTGAATGAGGGCATGATCTCCCATCTCTGTTGGCCGTCTGTGGAATCGACGCCGTTACGAGTAGGTGATGTGCTGAGCTTTACGGCTCAGAAAGTCAAAACGAGAGGCTGCCGTCAGCAAAATAAAACCGTTATTTTATTTTTTTTCTCACTGCCATGACCCCGGGACTCATGCGATCGTCGGGACGATAAGCAAACGCTGCCCACAAGCCATGCCCCAAAATACTTCCAAGCACCAGCGAGTGGGAGGCACCATCGTCAGTCTCAGCATCCACACAGTGTTTCATCCGTCGATGATGGAAGATCAGTGATTGATTTCTGCACAGGAGTACAGCGGGGCCTGGGCTTCTCAAGGGCTGCAATGTGTATGCTCAGAGAAACATCAGAAGAACATCAGAGGAATATCAGCGGAACATTAGGGGAACTGACATCCCACGACCCCATGAGCTTATGAACCTGGAACCTCCTCTACCCTTCAGAAGCAGAACCTAGACTTAACTGCAGACTGTGAAATTCATTTTGCAGTGACTCCCCCCATCCCCAGATGAGGTGGCAGAAAACCAGCCCCCCCCCCCATTACCACAAGGGGTACTTTCACTAATTCAAAAAAGGTGAGAGTAAAACTGCAACATCATTTTCCTGTGCTTTAGCACCCCAGTCTTCCACAGCAGGCCCCCACTTCATGTCCTGCGATCTTCCCAAGCTACCGTGGGACAGACAGTTATGTTTTTGGTGAAGCCCTTCGACCCCCATGAGCAGCTGGAGCGTCTGTGTCAGCGGGGTCTGTCCAGCCGGTCTGCGGCTCCGGGGAAAAAAATCCCTGTCGTGCCAGCCGCTCTGAATTATTAACGGTGCGTTTTTGCTCCGCTCTGGAAAGTGCTCTTATTTCCGCGGTGCGCCGTCCTGGCTGCAGCATCATGGTTTTATTCTGGTGTATCTGCTTGTCCAGAAGGAGAAGGCTGGTTGTATACAGGTGCATTAATGAATACAGGTGTATGGTAAGTGTATAATAACTGCAAAATTAATTAACTAAAATCTATTGCTGGATTCTTTAAGCAATTTATGATATAGTGTGTGTTTGTGTGTGTGTGTGTGTGTGTGTATATATATACAAGGGGGACAGGATGTGGAGGTAGAGAGGATGGGATGTAGAGGCAAGAGGGTGGGAAGTGGGGGCAATGAGTGGGATGTGGAAGCAAGGGGGTGGGATGTGGAGGCAGTGGGAAGCATGGGATGTTGAGGAAGATTGGCATGGGGAAGGTGCAGGAGGTAGTGGGAAGTGGCGGTGGGAGATAGGGACAGAAGAGGAAGTAGAGGCAGGAGGACGGGGGGTAAAGGGGGAGCAGAAAGTATAGCTGAACCTCCTCCTCTGCGTCTTTTTCCTGAGGCTTTCTCTCTCTCTGTGGCCATTTTGCCTTCATACAAACGGCCCTGTCAGCTTTCGGTTCCGTGCTGTCTTTGTGAGGCACACACACGCTTCATCTCCTTGTCGCTGTAACTGCATTTCCTTTGAGGGGCTGCTGTACGGTCTCAGCCCCTCCCACAATATGGCAGCCGCTGGGGCGGTGGCCTTCTGGGAGCGGTGGCTAATGGTTTCTAATTGATCTGGGCGTGGCCAGGAATGGCGGTAAGATCCGGTGCTGTCTGTCCACACGCCAGCTCCCTGCAGCAGCCACGGGGCCCGCGAGAGCCATACGACCATCCTGCTGAAGGGAGGGATTATCCATCTCGGAAGGATCCGGGGGTGGCTTGTTCCGACCCGGAGCTGGACGCTCCAGTGCCCCATCCGGGCTGCACCTACGACTCCAGCTTATCTCAAGTTTTTCCTGAGAGGGAGCTGTGACTGAAACATCCCCTCCCAGGGGGGGGGGGGCATCCGAGGATTCGTGCGACACTGACGCTGCAGTCACACACACACACACACACACACACACACACAGTTTTCACATTAAAAACAGCCTCTCTATTACTTTACTGATCTATCATTTGCTGCTTATTATTTGTCTATTTTTCTCTATTAATTTAATAATGTTTTCCATCACACTATCCATTTTCCAGCTGCTTACCCTGTGACGGTGGGGGGGGGTTGGAGAGCCTATGCTGGGCGTTAATAATATTCTATCTAATGCTATTAATTTTGGAATATCTATATTTCACAGATTTATTATATAATCAGTGCAGGCGTACTTAAAATCAGCCATCTTATCAATGCCAGTGGTGGCTTTTTAATGCTTAAAGGACATTAAGTACTGCTTTATTTTTTTGATTTATAATACATGTCATTTGTTGCTTAATGAAAACGTGTCATTGTATTATTGTGTTATTAGCGCATCCATCCATCTTCTGCACTTATCCAGCATGGTGAAGCTGCTGTCTGCCCAGTGACCCCCCCTCCCCCCCGCATGTGCCGGCTCTCAGACGCCCGCAGACGCAGTCAC
This sequence comes from Paramormyrops kingsleyae, assembly GCF_048594095.1. Lineage (NCBI taxonomy): Eukaryota > Metazoa > Chordata > Actinopteri > Osteoglossiformes > Mormyridae > Paramormyrops > Paramormyrops kingsleyae. The sequence continues at coordinate 34,910,771 of NC_132805.1, forward strand.
TCACACTGCAGCCAATTAGACGCCAATTAGCCTTCCTGCTTGTCGTTGGACGGCAGGAGTGAAACTCTGCCACGGTTTCTGCATATTCAGCGTTTTATTTGGGATAGATGAACCTAAAGCATCGAACACCAAAGCAAATGAAGCTGACTAATGTACGACAAAATGGGCTTCTGTGTTTTTCTTGGTTAAGGTTGAATTTGGAATCGCAGTAGTTTTTTTTTTTTTGTTCCCCCAGCTAGCTGATGTATTTTTAAAGTGCTCCTGCAGTTGAATGCGCAGTGGTGCTGACCTGAAGCACGTTACCTGTAAGTCTACACCGGACAGGTGGGAGACGCCATTGTCTCCTGGAGCTCCCAGGCGTGGAGGAAGCTGAGGAGCAGATGGTACAGTCCAGACGTGGAGGAGCAGTCTTCACACGAGGGACGATCCCACTGTGTATCCGCCCCCCCCTCCCACCCTGTTGAAAGCACCATGGCAACCCTGCCGGCTCCCCGGCTTGCATGGGGACCACACCCCCGGCCCCCCTGTGGCACATGACCAAACATCTGCTCTTCCTTGCCCCCCCAACCCCACCCCCACCACATTGCTGTGTGGACAAAAGCTTCTCCCTCTGCTGTCTCCGATAGCTATCTGCCAGTCCAGCTTAGTGTCAGGTGACTGCGGAGCGGTGTCGAGACTGACGTCCTTTACGTTATCGCTTTTGGTTATCACGCTTTTAGGGCAGATATCTTGTCTTCCGTTATTGCTGTAAAGAATCCTCTCCCTTAACAAGATCCAAACAGGTAAACAGGTAACTGTGGCCGTTCTGCGATGAGTTACAGTAAACACCCAGTTCTGTCATCATTTGTTTACTTTCTTAGTACCTGAGTAACCATAGAGACACTTTCTGTACTTGGCGATGTAAAGATTTAACAAATAAATGAATACTTGGTACCTGAACATTGTAACTTAATAACGTCCAGCTGTTTTTCAATGTTACTAATGAACCATACAGATATAATTTTAAGTCCCTTCTGTCTGTCAGTCTTCAGCCGCCCACGTTTGCATAGGTACTGGTTTTATTGGTGTAGGCACTGGTCCCAAATGGTTTTGTTTGTGGCTGAGAGATTAGCAGATTAGGGATTACCCAGGTCTGTGGCACTGTGCTGCCATGTTTATATAAACCTCCCAACACTCCCAGTGTAACACCCATGCAGCTGTGATAGACACCACAGCAATTGTGTTTGACTGACTGTGAACTGAAAAAACTGTGGGCAGGTTGTAAACGCAACAAAACAGTTTAAACATTATTTTGTCTACTAGGAGTAGAACGTAATAATTATCTTTTGGTTGACCGTGTTGAATTTCTTTTTTCAAAAGCACACACCGTCCTCTTTGTGCTTTTTAAAGTAAATTTGGGATCACGTGCACAGCAAAACGCTTCATTGCCCATTCCTCTGTTACTCTGAGCTCCTCTTTGTCCGGCAGTCCTGCTTACTGTGAAGCTTTGCCTCTGAACAGACGAGGAGGGGCATGCTCACTGAAAAGCAGCTGGCACTGCCAGCTACTACAGCGGTGTATGAGGTAGGGGGCGTGGCCACGGAGAGGCGGGGCGATGACATCACAGTGGGACGGCTCTGTGGAGGGACTCAGTGGTTCTAAGGTGAGCTCAGACATGAAGAGCCAGGGGAGCCTGTTTACTCCGAGTTGTTGAAGCAGCTTTTATATGAATACGGGAAAATGGATATAAGTTGTGCTCGTTTGTAAAACTGGAAGTTTAAGTGACTGTTATTCTTAGGCACAATCTTTTTTTTATTTTATTATTATTATTATTTATTTATTTATTTATTTTATTTTTATTTTTTTATTATTATTTTTTTTAATTAGGCACAATCTTTAGGATTCAAAGGCCACCTTCTTAATGACAATGCTACCAACTAGCCATTTATATAAATGTATTTAACTGCGGCCCCTGTATGCACCTCTTTTTAAACATAGTAAATATTTAATTTCGTTGTTATAGACCTATTGATTGTAACTCCCTGTTAACACAGTACTGTAGTTACTCAGTGCCTATTTATAAAAGACAGCGATTTCCTGTTCCTCAGGCTGAGTACCACTTAAAAGCTACAACAGAAAGTCCCCTTCTGTGCATTCAGCTTCTCAGCACCTTGTCACCTGTGGCTCTACAAATCTTCACGCGCTTCGCCTTATTGCAGTGCGATCCAGGCCCTGCAGTTGCTTTGTAAACCCCGGCCACCGTTATCAATTATCTTCCCTTTCCTCCCACCCAAGCCTGCCCCCGGCCATCGAGCTATCCCGACGTTCTCGCTAATCCCAAAGAGCTGGTGCCACCGCGTCACGTTCGCACCCCTTCGTCACCCCGAGCTTTCGATTGCATCGCTGTCGCTGGTTTACGGGACGGCGGAGATTCCTGGAGCTGGATTCTGTAAGATGACGGAGATGATGTCACTTTGAGAAGCAGCAGGAGGCCACCTTGTTTAAGAATCAGACTCGAGACTCACAGATAGTTCAGTCTGCGATGGAATCTTGGTGCTGAAGCCTCTCGGGGCCAGTGACGGTCAGCCTTGTGAGGTCCTGACTGGAAGTGGTTCAGTCCTTGATGACGTCGTGACACACAGGCTCTGCTTTCAACATCCGTGCTTATTAAGAACTAAGCGTATGTCATAGAGGCCGGTGTATGTCAGCAGCTGACACGATGCTCTGAAGATTACGCTCCGAGATTTAATCATAGTAAGAACGCAGTAGTTTATGCGTGTCAGGAGCGAGGCTGAACCATCAGGTGGTTGTGGGTGTAAATCCCAGAACTGCGGAGCTCCTGGATCGGGCTTAATGGCGAGGTTACTTTTGAAATGCAATAGGTTGCAGATTACTAGTTACCCTGTGAAAAATGTAATAAATAATGCATCTATTTTGATTGCTTAATCAAAGTAATGTAACTTATTACATTTGATAATTTTTCTAACAAATTATTTTAAACTGGGAAATAAAGCAGAAAAGTCCCAACGCCTTTGCTGCCCGGCGATGTCGGGAAATAAGCCGGAAGAAGGCATTTCTGCACAGCGAAAAGAGGCAAAGCAACTAAATGAATGTTATATTCTACATATAGGTTTTTTACCAAAAAGAATATATTCGGATGTAACCCCTTTGTAATCACCAACATTTTGATTAGTAGCTGTAATTTAATCATATATTTTTCTCAGTAACTGTCACAGTTTACAGTTACATTTATTTTATAATTTAATTACGTAACACTGTTTAACGTAACTAGCTACCCTCAACACTGGTGAGCACAAAGACTGTATAGAGGAAGCAAGATGCATAAATGCTGCAGTCAATTAAAACATCATCCAAACAAATAAACTCTGAGGTAACCCTGAGATGAGCTTTAGTCTTCACTGTCCTTAATGTGTTTTTAAGGACCATCCAGTCTACATGTCCACACTTATTCTCAGTTACTTCAATTAATGTAAGGTTTATGTAAATGTTAGTCAATAATCATTTACATATTTAATCAATGGCTTTATGAAACACTAAGCTTGAGCGAACGGGATAGCAGAGAGTGTGCTTATGGCAGCATCGGGAGACCCTGGTGTGTATTAGAGCTGTGGTAATCCATTTGAGGAAAACAAGCCATTTAGGGCGTTCAATCACACGAGGGACGTGATGTGAGCGGGTCAGGTGACCCGTATGGCTTTCATCACAGGCTACCGTAAATGGCCCATTCTACCATTACTGGTCCTCATTGTCCCTTATGAGAGCCCCACCCACCCATAAAATAATGCTACACCCTGCCATAGGTGAAATATCAAATGCTGCCTTCTTTATTTTTCATTTTATCCAAACCTATGTACATCGCGTTAAGTAAATGGATATACCAAAGAATAATAAAAGATAAAGGGGGCGAAAGTTGTGGTAGAAAAACAGCAATAGTGGCTGTTGTAATCAGATCTTAGCTGCTGTTCTTCTGATAATCAGGAAGTGAGGAGTGCAACATAAAAAAATTCAGCTCTGACAGTTGAAACTGCTGATCTTATCTGAACTGCCGGCTGCTGAAAAAGGAGCGATTCGCAACTTCCTCTATTACGCGTCCTAGGCTCTCTGGCACCCTCTAGTGTTCATTTGCATCAATGACCTTGGTGTACTTAGCAGACGTTTCCATATAATGCAAATAACCAGGATACAATTGTACAGAGTCGTTGCTCTGCTACATTTAAATGTGAGTCGCAAACTGTAGAGAATGTATAGCTGAAAGCACAAAACCGGCCTTTAATTAGTCACAGCCACACTGATTATATGTGTACAAAAATACTGTTTGGTAATTTTCATATTCACATTCAGTTTAATCCGTTTCCACATTTATTTTTCTGTTTGTACATGGAGCAAAATAATGCAGCAGGACCAGAACCTAGAGGTCGTTGTACTGAAAACGTCCTCTGCAAAGACCTTCTACAAGAGCCCGGATAGCTCAGTCGGTAGAGCATCAGACTTTTAATCTGAGGGTCCAGGGTTCAAGTCCCTGTTCGGGCGGAAAAATGACTGTTTTTCTCTAAAACTGATTGAGCACATGATGCAGTTCCAGACCGAAAAAGAAAACTTTAGGAGCCAAATGCTTTATTTAGGAGCGATAATCCCCCTCGGCTGCCGAAAGGGAAATGAATAAAGGATCCTAAGGACACATTTTGCCCCGGTCTACCTCGCGCTACCTTTTCTTTCTCCTTCCCGAGTTATCCGATCTGCCTACCGTTGCCCTCTGTATTCTTATACATAATAACATAACAAATGACACAGACATATGCAATATGTAATATGAAATATATATGCAAGACAGCTGGGTCACTGAAAGTGATGTGTATCTACAAACATAAAAATATTAATTAAAATTCGCCCATAAAGAAATCTGGAAATCCAAGGGGTGTTGCTTGGTTTTGTTGAAAGATATTACAGCCGGAAACCAGAATATAAATAGTTAACTTTAGCGCGGTGTCATAATTAGGGTTTAAATCCGGACCCACGTTCGGGTATATACCTCCCTGGTATTCTCGCTTATGTGCGGATCTATACTGAAATATTCCAGAAAGCGGGATAGAGTTCAAACCTTAACTGTGACACCACAGTAAAGATAGCTTTACATGCAGTTTGGCCGTAATATCCTTAGATGTTTGCGTGTGAACTTCACCTTCATATAACAGTCCAGCTGTCGTGCTTAAAGTCACTGACGGTAAATGGGCACCGCACAATTATTAATAAATACGCACGAAACACATAATATGTAAGTCCCCCATAGGTTAATGCTTAAAGCGCGACTTACCATGTTTGTATCGTTTAGGTTTATACTTATAAGTCCATAAATAAATAATATCCTTTGTACTTTAAAGGGACACAGTGCAGTTATTAATGGTAACGGGAAATTATTGCGAGATCTCGCATAGTCCATCCCACCTTTGCCTGATCGAGTCACTTTTCCCTAACCACGCCCCCTCCGGGGCTCCATTTTCATTGCTACAGGTTGTCGGGTGTCGTGAGTCTCTCAACACCTTGGCGACTAGAATGAAAGAATCTAGTGGCAAAATAAAAGAATCTAGTCGCACTGTTCTTCCCATGGTGTGTAGATAGGAAAGACCCCCTTCCATCACCCCTCCACAATCGTGAGGGTTAGGGGTGGAAGATCCCCACTAATGTGAAAATCCTCTAATAATACTTGTCCCCCCAAACCTTAACCCATAACAGTCTGCTAGCATGAACTATAGTATAAAAGACTATTTAAACCAACTTATAAACAAACTGTACTGTATGCTACACTTTGCATGTCAAATTTCATTGCCATGTCCATTCAAGCCCTTACTATATATAATACAAACCATGTAAACAGACATGCACACACATATTCACTGATCAGCCATAACATTAAAACCACTTATAAGTACAGTGAATAACATTGATTATCTCGCTACAATACACACAAAATATTCATCAGGGCAGGCTAATGGATTTTGTCTAATCTCTAAATATTCAAACCCTTTGAAAGGATCTTCTTACGATGCACCGCACCTTCAGAGTTCCTGGCGAAAGATGACATAGAGTGTACTCCAGCCTTGTGCTTTAGATGGCCTGTAATAGGTTCCAGGTCCCTCTAGAACCCTAACCAGCAACATCACTGATAGTTAAATGGCCATATCATTAAGTCATTTAAGATAAATATTAAAGATGTGCCAAATAAAATAAAAAAAATCAAGACATATCAGATACATCCTTTGATGATTATTTAATTGGAAATTGATATGCTTCAAGACATTAAAAATGAATCTGCAACCACATAAAATTTAGCGATATAGGGCAAAAACGTGATTATGAGAGCACAAAAGAGGAAACGTGAATCACAAGCTCGTACACCTGCGGATTGTTCCATCTGAAGTGATTTTCTGCTGAGACAACACTAGAGGTCGCCACTTCCCACAGAGCAGCAATGAAAAAAACATTAATTAATGATGGGAACACTCTGGAGGGATCGAAACAGCTAATGAGAAAAAGATTCGATCTTTTGTAAGGTTGGAAACATCGCTTCGCTGTGACATCTGGTGGTCAAATTGTGCTTAGCAAAGCCAATAAGACACTGTATATTAACACAACGTAATTAAAGCGTGACTAGATAATCTGTTACTTCGAGCTACTTCAGGTTTCACAAAGTACTTGAAACCTGAAAGGCTCCTGTGCTCGGCTAAATAGTTCTGTTTTCCGGAAATGTCTCGGTTCATAACTTTTACTGTTACCACAACATCACCCCCTCCAATATATTTCACAGCCAGCCCCCCCCCCCCCCCCCCCCTCGGTTCTCCCTTCACCTCCACCCTGAGATCAGTATGCTTAAGGTGGGCTGTCTGTACATAATTCAGGCTAATCATGTATTTTAAAAAACATTTGCATACTTAATGTGGTGTATGAAAAACATAGGGTCTAATAACAGACATAAAAATCTAAATGTTTAAAATGTACCATGCAACAGGAGTTAATATGGTTCTATGGTTGCAGCAGGCTTGGAATCACACAAAGATACTAGTTGGTTACATAAGAAAAGACTACAGGAATGTTACAGCTTGGCATACGGTGTTCAGGTTGACTGTAAGTGTTCAGGAGACTGTGTAAGTATTCAGGAGACCGTGTAAGTGTTCAGGAGACTGTGCAAGATCAGGAGACTGTGTAAGTTCAGGAGACAGTGTAAGTGTTCAGGAGACTGTGTAAGTATTCAGGAGACCGTGTAAGTGTTCAGGAGACTGTGCAAGATCAGGAGACTGTGTAAGTTCAGGAGACAGTGTAAGTGTTCAGGAGACAGTGTAAGTGTTCAGGAGACTGTGTAAGTATTCAGGAGACCGTGTAAGTATTCAGGAGACTGTGTAAGATCAGGAGACTGTGTAAGTATTCAGGAGACCGTGTAAGTGTTCAGGAGACTGTGCAAGATCAGGAGACTGTGTAAGTTCAGGAGACAGTGTAAGTGTTCAGGAGACTGTGTAAGTGTTCAGGAGACTGTGCAAGATCAGGAGACTGTGTAAGTTCAGGAGACAGTGTAAGTGTTCAGGAGACTGTGCAAGATCAGGAGACTGTGTAAGTTCAGGAGACAGTGTAAGTGTTCAGGAGACCGTGTAAGTGTTCAGGAGACTGTGTAAGTGTTGGCAAAGAGCTGAGGTTTAGATAGGCTTGAAAAACATTGAAAAGTTTGTTGTGCCGATGAGGTAATATCAGGTAGCATCTAATCACTGGTGTGGAATCTCAGATAAAACTTTGAACTTTCTATTTAGGTGCTTTTTTTGGATCATGTAAGATTGCTGACGTTGACAAGAACCTGTGACCCCAGACTCAGGACCATGTCTCACCTCAAGAAGAACTATCGAGCTGCCCTTAACGAGACCAGACTCGCAAATTTGCTTTGACTTATCTATCTGAGCACACCTCCCGCTGAGTGAGAAGTGGCTCACAAGTCCATTCTCACAGATCATAAACCTCATCCTTTCATAGCTCCCTCTGTTCTTATTTTTGTCCAAGACCCATGTGACACAAAGTTAAAATGCTCGGTGTGCATGATTGTGTCTGGTCTCAGTCTTGAAAGGTTATATCATTGAAAAGATACAGAAGGCTGGTCAAATCTTTATTTGTTGGAAGGTTTTGCTCATTTGGTGTGCAAAGTACTTTGACTGCCCATTTTTAACTTTTCAATTGATTACCTGACAGTTATTTGTATTGAAGATGGATGAATGGATGACGTTTGAAGCATTCTACACCTTTGCCACTGAGCCCATCCTGACACGAAGAATCACCCCTGGTGGAGGCTTCACCAATCAGGAGAGCAGAGGCCTGTGTGGAGAGGAGGCTTCACCAATCAGGAGAGCAGAGGCCTGTGTGGAGAGGAGGCTTCACCAATCAAGAGAGCAGAGGCCTGTGTGGAGAGGAGGCTTCACCAATCAGGAGAGCAGAGGCCTGTGTGGAGAGGAGGCTTCACCAATCAAGAGAGCAGAGGCCTGTGTGGAGAGGAGGCTCCACCAATCACGAGAGCAGAGGCCTGTGTGGAGTGGAGAATCCGCCTGGAGGCGTTTTCCAGTGTGTTCCCCCAAAGCTACAGATCAGTGGTGCTGGGGCAAAGCGCTACAAGACATGACAGCACCCCCCCCCCCCCCCCCCCCTCGCTATATAAATGTATTGAAACACTATATATGGAGTTTGACATCACATCTTGATTGCTCCATATACTTAACATTATTCTCTGCTACAATATCCAGAAGAAATTGAAAAACAGCAGAAAATTTCAATCAAGTACAGTCTGTTTACAGTGTGGAATACTACAGTCGGGTTGTAGCACATAAACCTCTCATTAAACCTAAAATTACATTTTTTTATGAGCAAATTGGTGCAAATGACATAGGCAGTGGTTTCCTTAGCAGTATAACAATGTCATGTGGACAGATGAATCATTCTTCAGCATGTTCAGAGCAAAGAGGAAAGCTCATGTGTATGCAAAGGAAACCTGCAAACCTGTTTCACATGTGGGAAAAGTTCTGCCCAATATGTTATGGCGTGGAGGGAATTTGGAGCGAGCGCATTCACCTTGTGGTGAAGCATTTCTATTCTGGTGCCGTGAAATCAATCATTCAGGATGCGTGCCGGATACTAGTGGGGTGGTATGTAGCTCAGCTAATTAGGGAGCTGTGCTTGGATGGTTGTGGGTTTGAATCCCATGGCCAACCAAATCATCATATTCCTGCTGGGGCCTTGAAAAAGGTCATTAACCTGAACTGCTTTGCGGGCGCTGGCTGACCTGCTCTTTGACCCAGAATTTGCTCTGTTTATGCTGGGCTCCTGAAGGTCTGACCCCTGCTGGTGTTTTCCTCATACTGCACTTTTTGTGCTGTGAGGCTATTTTTGCTGCACTATGAAATTCTGCTGCTTTTCCATGTAAGACTAGAATTTAAAGGAATATTCTACAACGACAGAACAAGTATAGTAGGTTAATCACTGGCTCTGTTATGTACAGTCAGTCCTGCTACAACTCGGCCGCCGGATTACTGAAAAACCTCTCGTTCACTAAAATTATGTACTAAAATACACATATCCCATGGGAAAAAAACAGGGTAATGGGATCAAACTGGTGAAATTGGCAGCTGGCCAGAGAGGTAGTAGCATTGAGAGAAAATATGTGATCTGAGCAGAGAATTTGAAAGTTGAAATAGCTGAGGCACCGTGGAGACTGAGTTCCAACGTTCCAGGACCAATCACACTGAACAAGACTCCGCCTGGGAAGGACAGACTCCGCCTGTGAAGGACAGCCTCTTCCTGTGAAGGACAGCCTCTTCCTGGGGTGCACGGCTAGCTTAGGCCCAGAGTGTATGGGCTGAGGTGTGAGGGGGAAGGAGCTCAGACAGACACAGATGGGCTAGACCAGTGATCTCCCATTCCGGTCCTCAGGGTCCCCCAAACAGTCCATGTTTTTGCTTCCTCGCAGTTCCCTGCCTGACAGTTCACATTTTTTCTCCCAAAATTTGCACTGTCTGGGGGATACTGAACACTGGATTGGACCATGAGGAGCTCGGAAGGTAATGAGGATTTGTTTGTACTGATTGAAGCCGGCGCTAATTATAAAAGATGGGAGTGACATAAGATTTATTTCATATTTATTGCGTGTGATAATGTGAGCTGTAGAGTTCTGAATGTACTATGAATCTAGAGAGAATTTTGAAAGGCAGGGATATAAACTGGGCATTGCAGTAGGCTGGAGAGGAGGTGATGCAGGGTTTCAGCATCCTTCATATGAGAAGGAAAACATCAAGGCTGCGAATTTGCCAGTGAGGTCTCACCAAGAACTGCAGCAAAAATATAACAGTTGGAAAAAGACTCAGGACATCATGTAGTTCTGCTGAATGTTTTGGCTCGGTGATCTAGTTTAATCCTCTGTAAGAACAGAATACACCGCTTTTAATTGTGACTTCAAATCAGGTCTCTGTGTATTATATAACCATATTGTATCAAGCTGTAGCAAGAGCCATTTGCTGTAGTTTATTCATTAATCAGAAGCAAGAGAGCTGAGGTTAATCTTGCTTGGACGGTGATGGAAACACTCTGCATACACAGAGGGCTCCAGGGATAGACAAGAAAGCAAATTAAGCAAATATGAGGCCAGTACCGGCATAATTCATACCAGAAGGATACGCAGCATTACACTGGAGCTGCTGTTTAAATATAAAAACGGAGGTATGCAAATTTGCATGAACTCAGCCATAACAGCAAAAATAAACACAAATAAAACAAGAAAGTTAACTATTTATTTAGCTTACAGACAAACCAGGTGGTTTGCATAATGCAGTTGCATAAATAGCCCCATCATTTGGGTAAAAAGGGTAATGCAAGTGACAGAAATGGAGACCAAGTCTATTGTATATTTTATTTCTGTCGGAGTTAACAGCTAAAGAAAATGGTTTATTTGCTGGGAGAGATTCCCATGATCAATAATGGGTGTGACGTGACTCGTGGTCTATATTTAAGTTTCGTCTGAACTTCAAACCACAGACCCAGACTTCTAAACCTGGAGGTGTGAGGAAACGGTGATCTTTGTCACAACACCATTCTTCACAGTCATACAGATGTACAACGATAGCTTGTAGCTAGGTTACAGAGCACCACTTAGATAGGGCACCAGGGGGATAGGGGACCAGATGAAACACTGGAGGAAGTCTGTTGCAGTGCTACTTCTTCTTCTTCCCAGTAATGTACCATTATTTTTTGTTTGTGAGGGTGTTGGTACACTGCACTGCCACTGGGGGTCACTGCTACATTGTGTCAACTCTTATCCAAACTGATTCCCTAGAAGACTGATTCGATTTGTTAATATGCCTACACACATATACCTGTATGTATGTCTGTATATAAAATGATACTTAAAAAAATGTATACATTATGTCTGTAATTAATGCATGTGCCTCATTCCAAACGTGGGTAATGAAAGGATACCTCTGTCATGAAGAATATGATCAGATTTACTCGGGAATAAGTGAAGAATGATCCGGCATTGAGAAGTGAACAGCATGCTGACAAGATCATTTAGTTTAGTTAAAGGACGAATTATTTACGAAAGACACAAGTCTATTGGCAGCTTCATCCGTCACCTGTTTACCAAACGTGTTCTGATGTTCTGAGAGATGGTTGAGAGTGAGCTAGGCTCTTCCATACCCTGACAGGTGATCTTCTGCCTCCTCACCCCCTCCCACAACCACACGGCAAATTATAATAATTGTAATGAGCTACATTTATCTAGGTTACAGGAATGAAAGTTTAATTTATACCACAAAAGCTAATTTGGAGAGACATATCTAATGCTTAAAACCATTGAAGACTCAGCTAATTAGAAGTCTGGGAATTATCTGAAGCAGGTTTCTTTAATTTCAAATAGGTGCAAGTCTGAGTTTGAAGATGAGAGGGTGGAGGCATTCATTAAATACTAAACCTCAGTATTGGCTCTCCCTTGGTTACTTAAATGAATAATTTAGAGCCTATGAAGTCATATAAATTAATAAACAATACAAGTTAAACACACGGACAGCCAAAGAACGGCTCAACGCATGGTCTGTGTTGGTGGAAACTAAACAACTGACCCAGCATATCCCAGGGAATGAATGACCTGTTTCCCATGAAATGTCATTGTTCTAAGAGCACTGAGTTGCCTGATGACAGGGTTGGAGCACTACTGGTCAGACCTTTCTACTTGGGGTGATTGTTTGTGGTACTGAGATCCCAGCAACCGGCAATCGTGCTCTTGGCTTTCGCAGCTTCTGTTGGCCTTTTTTACAAACCCACACTATAACAAGAGCTTTAGTTTAGGTGTTTAGATAACGGTGACTGGTCTCTGTGTGTCTGTCTACTCAAGGCAGATATACAGAATGTCGGTTGTGTAGATAGGCAAGATGGCGGCTCGACCTCTCTGAGAATGCTGAATAATCAATCAGTGACTTTTTTGTTCCTTCCCGGTCATTCTTGGGGCAGATGCATTATGGGTATCTGTTCATTAAAGATCTCCGTGGACGTGTTCCTCATTGTTAAGGGCAGGGTCCCATAACGCACTGGCTGCTAGTGGCTCATTTCACAGGATGATGAACCATTCATTGTTCCCTGCCCTAGTTCCTTTAATTAGGCTCTGTTGTCTTTCCCCTCTTCACTGGTGCACCACTGCATTTTACTCAAACAAATTCACCCTTCCGTCCAGTTAGGGCCGAATCTGTCTCTGCATCCCAGTGCATACTCACTGTGTGGCTGGAATCATTAGATGTTATTCCAACCAGAGAGTAATGAAATCTGCTTGGTCAAGAGGTTTGAGCAAAAGCCAATATGATGCCTGAAAGCAATGTACCTGAAAGTGTATGCGGGAAACGAGAATGACATAACAGCAGCTCTTTTTTTGTTTTTGTTTGGGGGGGGGGGGGGACTACTGAAAAGAGGGCTCATGGACTGCCGGACCTTTTGATGTGTGCTCTCCCTGCCTGTGCTACCCAAAGGACAGACATCAAAGCTCAGCTGGTGTACCTGTCTCCGGGTTCTGGCCGGGCCCATATTCACTTGGCACGGGCACATTGCACCGCTCCATTCCGGATGCGTTATTTTTGCTCGCCGATCGAACGAGGAGAACAAGCCTTTGTCGCCGGGCCTGGCCATCGAGATCTGGGAATGCAGTGCTTTACTTGTCTAAGTGCCCCTCAGCCCACTCTGCACCACAGGGCTTTGCCTAATGAACACATACTACACGCAAAGAGAACCATTTTCCATTAGGGGCTGAGGTGCGATGTCCCCGGTGCACTCTGACTGAAGGCCTGTGAAAGGAATAGTGCGGTGGACTTTTCGCCTGAAGATCTTCACCGGATATCCTTCACCATCAAAGGCCTGGGACTTTAGAGTATGCCGCTGAACCTCTTCCTTCTAATTGGCTGCCAGCCAGATTAGTATGTTAAACATGAACAAGTTAAAACTATTTGGGCATTATTACCTGTCATACTACAGAGTACCATCAGAGAGAATTCTATGCCTGGTTTTAAAAGTATAATTAAAGTCCGTTTTAATCTTTGAGTTGATAATACAGTCATACCTCGGCTCACGAATTTAACTCGTTCTAGGACTCAGTTCGCGAACCGGAAAGTATGCGACCTGAATCAATTTTTTCCATTTAAAACAATGTAGCCTAAATACAAATAATTTGTTCAATTTTTTATGTTTTTCTGTAACCAAAAATATAGACAAATTAAAATAACCTTAAAGAGCAAAAAAGGGAAAGCGAGAACATATGTTTAAGGAAGGCGGACCATGACACAACTGAGCATGCGCTTGTTGGCGGGCTGGTCGCTCGAAAGACGCCAAAACACGGAAAAAGAATCACAAAACATCCCCCCCAAAAAACTAAACAATTAACATTAAAAAACTAAGCAACATTCTAAAACAATACAGTAATTTCGAAAATGTGATTTTTTTTATACTGTACATTATTTTCATATGCCTAAGATTTTTATGTACATTTCGTGATGCGATGCGTTGTATGGCGATGAACTTCTTTGTTTGTATTGTAAACAAACAATACGCAGTTGCCACTATCTGTGAATGGAGAATATAACACTTAAATTGGAGTTACTTAATAATTTATTAAGTACTGTAATTCTATGTATAGATATGTGACTGTTAAAACCATCACAAACATGTTTATCAATCACTGAAAGGTACCGCTATAACAGAATGTTCTCTCTCTCTATTTTTCTTTTTCAGATATGCGACCTCTGAAGTGATATAGTAAAGACATACATCTACAACAAGTTTTTTATACATTCCACAACCGTTCTTATGCATAATGTACACTTCTTCGTGTTTCGGGTGGTTCTTTGGGGCGCTTTTGGGGGATGTTTGTGTGTTCGCAGCCTGAAACACGGTTTGCGAACCGGTACAAAAAAATTTCGAACATCTGGTTCGTAATCCGATTGGTTTGTGAACAGGACTGTTTGTGGGTCGAGGTACCAGTACTGTACTCATTAACAATACGAATGTTTTATGTGCCCATACTCAGCTTCATTTGTAAGTTTAGATCAGGAGAAAACTAGGTGCAGAAGTTATACAGATATTGCTTTAGCTCTGCAACTGACTTAATTGAACATCAAGCCTGCAGTTTATTGTGCAGTAAAAATGAGGGATTGATTTATCATTTTTGTGTGTTTTTTTCAAAAGGTCCCAAAATGTCTAGCTGTTCCATGGCAATACTAGGACATTTATTATACCAAACAGAGCTAATTACTTGCTGTTTACTTACTTAATTATCAGTATCCTGGTCTTTGGTTAGCCTAAATGAAAGTGTTATTAAGTGATTCAGTGAGTCTGGGCAGTGAAGTAGTTATTGGTGTTTATGTGGTTTGTGTATTTTTTCCCCTTTCCCAATAAATCATTGTTTTTGTTTCTTTTTTGCTTTGCATTATTTTCAAAATATGTATTACTGGATAAAATACCCGGCACACACAGATGCACAGATTGCAATTTTATTGGCCGATTCCGATTTCCGATTTTTTTTTTTTTGTGTGACCGGCCGATACCGATTTTTGCCGATTATGATTTTCTAAGAACTATATTTGACAGCATATACAAACAAAAACCAGCATTTCTTCAATGCTAAATTTTATTTTCATAATAAAATAAATGGTTACATTTTACAAGTTTCCCCAAACGCTACTAAGTTACAGGATATTCTCGCACTTAAACAAGTCTCAAAATAAAATACTCAGTAACTGCATGGAAAGAAGTACAGTAACAATTAACTGAAATTTAGCTGCCGTACACCCAACTTTATGTGACATATTTTACTTTATCAAACAGGAGCAGGTGCAACAGATTTAAGTAACAAAACAAACGTCAATTTACATTGTCCAGTTAAGATCAGGCTTTTTCATACTTTATACTTACGGACATTGTACCGCATGGGGGTTAAAGTTTCGCTGAGACATTTTTACTGTGTCATAGGAAAAAACCTCAGCTAGCTTTGCAATTACAATGATTATTCATTTTCAAGGTTATCTACTACATGTTTAATAATCAGTTTAAAGTACATGTATTACAAATTGCAGGCTTTGTGTCTCCTTCACTCACGGCGAAGAACATGGCTATGAGCGTGCCCACGGCTGAGGGCTATGAGCGTGCCCGCGGCTGTGTGCGTGCACGTGGCTATGAGCGTGCCCGCGGCTGGGAAGCTATTGCTGCTGTGCGTATGACGTATGGTGCGTGCGTAAAACGGACCGGTTCGATATTGGAAATATATGGGCCGAGCATGCTGGAAATTGGCCGATTCCGGTCCCTGTCTGATCGATCAGTGTATCACACATACATGCATGTTCTCAGCATGGACTTTTACTTTTTATTTTGCTTTGGGTAATAAATGAAGTTCCTGTTCCGTGAAAGGACAGACTAAGTCATGCAAAGTATGGTTTGTTACTCAGAAAATGAACACTAGTGTATTGGCTTTGGTCTTCCTGGCATATATAGGTCCAGAAGATGTTTTGTTCTGAATTAAATGATATGTCCATATTTGTGTGTGGCTCTTGGTTCAGAAATAGATACCTTTTTTGGTATAGCAGCACTTCATTGAAGTAACAAAGGATCCTCATCGGTGATAATATTCCTTTGAAAGGCAAGGAACGTTATTATTGAGAGGGATTTGAGGAGGAAGCCTTGCCCTCAAACACAATGGACATAGCTTTCCACTGAATTATTAGCAAGGAAATACATTTTTGTATAATTCAAACACCCACCTCTTTCTCCAACCACTGGCAATAATCCCAGTATAGGAAGTGAAAATATTTTATAATGGAGAGTCAAATGTGTTTAACCTCTGGCAAAACACACCACTTTAAAGTGTTCCTGAAGTCTATTTTTGCCTCTTGTTTTGCTTGAGGTGTTCTGTACTTTTGGCATTTGCTGGTGCTTCCGCCGGGGAACTGGATTATTATACTGGATTATTATACTGGATTATTATGAAAACACTGTTTTTGCATGAAAGCGAGTTCAGAGATGGCTGCTGATCAGGCTCATTGCATTTCAAATTGTTTTCAGTTCGCTGAAGACAAATTGGAGTCCGTTTTGAAGCATGTGTACAAATTAATTCCACGTTTATTGTTTACAAAGAGAACATTCCTGTCATATTTACCATGGAAAAATGAATGAAATATAAAGGGAAAAATCAATCCAGTTTTATTAATCACCAATAACCTGACAAAAATATAATGCAAAAAGACCAGTAACCCAGATAATAAACAAGTTAGAATAGCTTTTTTTTTTTTCAACGCCTTTTACCCAGCAGTCGGTCCTTTGTGTGCACTTACAATGACTATCCGCCGTAATGAGATTAGGGGCCGCTCGCAGCTATTTCGCAGTGCCCTTTCATTTTGTTCTTTGTCGGCTCCTGGTGTCTGCAAACCGGGAACCTTTGGAGATGAGATGTATCTTGAATTTGCCTGTTTTCTCTGAGATTGGCCAATCTGTGGCATCTCCATTTCTATAATTGTCTCAAGGGGAGGATAAAGATGGAACCATCAGGGGTGGGGGGTGGGGGTGTTATTTTTTCCACGGAATGATTTACAGAACGCCCTTCGGTTTATGAAAATTGGTATAATTGGAGTGCAGCTCCATGCTGTGGCTAGATGGAGGTCCTGGTGCAGGGACTGTCACGAATCCTGATGATGTTTCATGAAGACAAACCTGTGCCAGTGTTGTGAGCCTGTGAAATTTCACTGTGGTACCTTCAAACACAGAGCACATCTGAACCTAGTATTAGAAACTCTCGGGACTTCGGGACTGCTCTGTACCAGGAAATCCTGGGGGTGGGGGGGGGGGGGGGGGGGTGCAGCTTGGGCTGTCCAGATGGCTGTCGCTGCTGTGGTATGGGGATCACCATGAACCTGATGTGAACCTGGTGTGACAGGGTCACTCTTAGAGGAAACATGGTTTGCTCATGTCTATAAGACACCCATAGCTGTGCGTTTTGCTCTCCACATGCTTCCTCCTACGGGGCTGTGAGGCTTCTTCTGGGTGAGAAAGCAGACAGAATCATAGGACCAAGAAAGAGGGGCCCATTGGGGTAAGAAAATGGAGATGAGTTTATTTAAATGGTGAGGAACCCAAGAAGATAACTGTCAGCATCTGTATAGAAGAGTTTTGATTCTTTTGAAACTTTGAAAAACACCAAGGACCGCAAGGGAAAAACGAATCTCGATTTTCAATTAGATAAAAAATTTATTTTCACTCGGAAAGTCGAAAGCAAAAGAGGAAGAGGATGACCAACAAGACGTGCAAACTCATATAAACACAATGAACATGTGAATAGGAAGCCCAAAGACCTATCTGAAGAAGTATATATGGTCAATGTTAGCCATATTGACATGATGGCACATAATCATAATCATAATAATCATAATAAAATGCAGAGACATAGAAGAAAATGAAAAGGCCCCCATTAGATCTTGGGATGGGACACAGTGGGTTGTGGGAATAAGCTTTGCCTTGGTGGAAATGGGCAAAAGATTCGTATATGATAATAAGGTGAAGTTACCAAGCATTCCCCCCCCCCCCCCCCCCCCATCACTTTACACCCCCTTTCTGAGGTGCAGATTGTCAGCTAGCAGGTCATAGCAGCTCCTGCTTGGATTACAGCAGGTCATAGAAGCTCCTGCCTGGATTACAGCAGCTCATAGAAGCTCCTGCCTGGATTACAGCAGGTCATTGAAGCTCCTGCCTGGATTACAGCAGGTCATAGAAGCTCCTGCCTGGACTACAGCAGGTCATAGAAGCTCCTGCCTGGATTACAGCAGGTCATAGAAGCTCCTGCCTGGATTACAGCAGGTCATAGAGATGGTTGCACGTCCGGGAAGCAGCACTGGCCCATCTGACCTTCCCAGGATCTCGGCTCCTTCGTCTTTGATCTCCAAAGAAGAATTTCATAAACTCATCTGCTTAGTTTGATTGTCATTTGCCCTTTGCAGTTACATGTTGACTTTTTATTCATTTCATCTGCAGACAGGAAAAGTTATTTTAATAAAGGTCAAACGTCCTAAAGGGAGGGGCAGGAACATTGCTATTGAACTGCTGTGAGTCTGTGTTTCTTCCCTTCATGGTCTAGTTAGCCCTATATTTAATTGCCCCCCCCCCCCCAGAACAGATTTGATCGGGTTATGGTGATTTTGTTTGAATCCATTAAGCGACAAAAGGTGAAGATCTTGTCTGTATAGGCTGGAGGTCCCCAAGTCTTTAGGGCTCGTCTAGAGTAGGTGCTGGGTGATGGATGTTTGTTTGTATGTGCTGAAGTTGTCTTCTCAGGGCAGCAAATGCCTTATTCTTCTTCTGTGTCCCAGCAAACATTCGTTCAGATACTGATTCACACCCGGTGCCCATGGCAAACAAACTCTGTCTACTCAGAATGACATTGTTCGAACAATCAGTAAGAGACTTGGAGAGAAATGATTTTACGGGAAGATCAGCCACGATTGGACAAAATATGAAAGGAGACTGTTGGAGAAGCTGTGGTGAAGGTATTTATGGTGTGCGTGCAAGGAGACGGAGCTCACTCTCTCCTAGGATGTAGCTCTGTCACCAAGAATGAGAATGGGATGTTAAAGGGATTATTCTTGAATTTATGCATTCAATGTGAAGAGAAGGATTCATAAATGTAAAAAAATGCCTTTGGTCAAATAAATAAACAAACAATCAGTCCAGCTCTCAAAATTTCCATGGCAGTTTCACTCAGATCAACAGCACAGATAAGCGCTTACAGGCCTGTATAGAAGAGCTGGGATTTTTGTGTCATGAATGTTCCCCGCTGTAATTCAGCCGACCGGTCTTATTGTTATGCAGGGTAAACACAAGGGTAGCAGCTCCCTACCCTTCCTGTTTAATCATCAAAGCCCCTAACTCAGCTGTCAAGAGTGGAGACGACGGAAAACGAGTCTGGGGACTGAGATTAGTGTTCTGCACAGAAAGGGGCGTTGTGAGATGAGCTTGTGCTTCGACATCACCATGACTTTGATGGTGACATGACCACCCACGACCCGTATGTCACACTGGAAGACTTTTTTTGGGATGTGGTGGGTGGCTGTCTGGGTTAGGCCTTTGGGCCTGTGATTGGAAGGTTGTTGGTTCCAATCCCATGAGGAGGAACTGCATTGGGCCCCACCCCCAACAAAGGGTCCTGCAAAAAACCACTATATTTTGCTGCCCCTTTCCCTACGAAATTGAACTTTGCATTGATTCACCAGCACCATAACTTTTTTGTCATTTGCAACATTATTGCCATTATTGCAGTGATATTTATTACTCACATTCATATTTATGTGCATCTCTGCTGCTCTATGGTTGGTGTAACCCAAACCCCACTTGACTTGACTTGCACAAATGTCAAAAAAAAATTTCATTTCATTTTTCATTTGCTTCACTGACTCCCAATCCTGCATTTTGACTGGCTGGTCTTACGCACAGATAGCAAGGTGAAGCCGTTTTCATTCGGATTTCAAAAAACACAGTGTTTGCCAGGCAAGGATCACAGAATAAGATACATTTTGTTACAAGGTGAAGCTCCAGGGCCCACGATGCCTTTATCGGGGTCTTAGGAGAGGATGCGCACTGCAGAGACTCTATAAACGTCTCCAGTTGGGACGGCAAGCTGAACCATGTGGCTTCCTAGGCTCAGATATGCGTGTGGCTCAGTGGGTTAGAATGTTTGTGATTTCCGGACCCTGCTTTCTAAAACAGAAAAGTGTGCTGCTGTGGAGATCAGTGTCTGCTGAATAAGTAAAATGGTAACGTTGAGGTTGACGTTGAGGAACGTCGTGCTCACAGTGGCTTTCCCTCGCACGATTTTGTGTGCTGGGTTCGGGCTCGGACAACACAAACTGACACATGGACCCAGTGAGGGCGGAAAGCATGGAAGCGATGTGTTGAGGGCGAATGGGAAAGTGACAGCGTGAGAGGAGATTATAAACATAGGCATCAGTAGGTATCTGGAATTCTCTGAGTGACACAAAGCAGAACCACCACTTTATACATCCTGAGGAGAGCAAGGTACTGGCAGGAGTAATCATGATGAAGAACATCACTGGGCTCCTCCTCCCCAGCCCACTTACTGACCTTCTTTGTAGACGACAGGGGAAATTCTCAATACCATTTTCCCAATATCATTGTTTTGAGGTTGCTCTGTTTTTCTCAGCTGTAAATCACTTCAGTGCAGTTTAGTTGTAAAAATGCGCCATAATAAGATTGTGCCGACTGATAACTTCCCGAGGCCCCTTGTCCTTCCACCTGGGTCTGTGTTGGATCACAGGTTTGCTGATACTGTAAACACTCCGTCACCCAGAACTTCAGTGCTTGTGTGTGTTTGCCTTCCTGCCTGAAGGTTCTGATGGCACGGTGGCATCTTTGATGGAGTAATAATTACACTTGGAAACTGCAGCTTTGTGGAGTCTTGTTGTTGATCTGGATTTCTTCCATGTCAGAGGCACCATTAACACAACTTGGTGTGGATTTAGCGCCTACAGGTGACTGGTGAGCGATGGTCCATATTTAGGACAAGACCTGGATGCTTATGCGTTAGTAAAGTCATCCAGAGAGCACCACAGGGCCAGCTCGCAAAGAAAAGCTAAGAGCAGCTCAAAAATTGAGGTGCTGGAGAGTATCCTTGTTACTTTTGATATTTTAAAGTCTCTGAGCCAACAGAATGCACTCTCAGCTGCATACAGTCTGCAGGGTGACTGTTCTTTGTCACTAAAAGGATAACAGTGCAGTTTTTCTCATTAATTAATAGATAGATCATTTCTGGTACCCTCTTGCAGTCTAAAATGTTACAAATATGACTGCTGTGCTCCCACTGCTTCTGATTGGACAATTTTTTTTTGCTGCACATACTTTTTTTGGAAGCAGTAGAAAGGATTAGGAAGAAAAGCTGTGGAAATGTTGAATCTCATCTAGAGCCTGGCGGGTCTGGGTCCAACATTGTTGTTGAGTCTCGAAAAGCTCTGCTGATTAGTTGGCTTTTAGATGGTTGAGAGCAATAACACAGAAACAATTGCGTCACACACAGGTCACAATTAATGAATCATTTTCAGCTGTTGAGGATGGTGGAGCTTTACCTCTGGTGTTCTGTGGCTTCTCCTCTGTTCCCTTTTCCAAGTGACAGTCCCACATCGAACCTAGGAAGTCTTTCTTTATGGGTCACTGATGGATTCTGTTCATTTGACTGCTCAAGTTCTCAAATGCGTTGTCCTTTACCCCAAGCAGATAGTTTTCCTTCAGTAATTTTAGTCCGTATTTGGAGTGTAGAGGCCTCGGGTTGTGGTGGCTTTGACCCCATATGATATTAGCTTCTCATATTTTCCGTCTCTATAGGGTTTTCAAGGAATCAGTCCACCTACTGCTTGCTCTGCACTGTACTGTAGAGTAGGCGGCACCCTTTGCTCTGCACTGTACTTTAGAGTAGGCGGCCATGTCCATCTTTCAAGCTATTTTTCTCCATCAGCACTGTCATTTTGTTGGAACCAGGGGTCTTAGCTTGTGTATAGATGTATGACAGTTACCAAATATCTGTTTCCAAGGGCTTTTGATTCAGCTGTCACTGCTTTGCAACAGCTGTGAAGCATAGGTTTTTGCGGGGACGTCAAACTGGCAGCCGCATGACAGTGGAGGGAGCAGTACTAGCACCCATCCTTGATACCGAGAGTTTCTGAAATCTTCTGCAGCGAGATGATTCTTCTTTGTGCCAGGTGCTATTATGGACGTAACCTTTCCCTTCAACAACTTTCGTTTTGGAAAGAGCTGTTTGAAGGACGTCACCTTGTGTAAAACACTGCTCGAAAGCTTCTAATAATCCTTGAACTGAATGATGCATAAGCGAAATTTAGATGTTAACATAATACTGAGATAACATTTCTTCTCCTCTTTTTTCTCTATAGACATCTGGATATTCCACTGGAAGGTTTTGCTATACAAAAAGTTGGTCAAAGTTAGGGTTGGGTACGGAACTTCAGTACTGTTGCGCCAGCAGATTTAGAATATCCCAGCATGCACTTGAGCCATTGTAAATAGCCTCTGTCTATATCACGCATGTAGTTGATTTGCCTTGTTCCGTGTGTCACGTGTTCTTGTTCTGGTGTCCTGTTTAGATTCGTGCTTGTTCATAGCTGTCTCGATCGAGTTAATAGCTACCTACCAGCCAATCAGAAAATTGGATTTTTGCATGTGATCCTGCTGCAAGCCAATTATTACATGGAAGTGTGCATACCTTATGGTCAGTGATGGACTCTGGTCCTAATTTCCCTCCAGTCTGATCTGTTCTTCACCTAAACTCACAGACAGTGGCGTAGGAAGGAGTTTGAAATTAGGGGGACCAAAATGACCTAGGCGGGGGTACATGCAATAGCTCACACATGCAGTAGCTCACAGATGCAGTAGCTCTCAGATGCAATAGCTCACAGATTCAATAGCTCACACATGCAGTAGCTCACAGATGCAATAGCTCACACATGCATTAGCTCACACATGCAATAGCTCACAGATGCAATAGCTCACAGATGCAGTAGCTCACAGATGCAATAGCTCACACATGCATTAGCTCACACATGCAATAGCTCACAGATGCAATAGCTCACAGATGCAGTAGCTCACACATGCATTAGCTCACACATGCAGTAGCTCACAGATGCAATAGCTCACACATGCATTAGCTCACACATGCAATAGCTCACAGATGCAGTAGCTCACACATGCATTAGCTCACACATGCAGTAGCTCACAGATGGTCTAACCCTGCACCCCACGAGTTGCTGTGTTGCTGTGGACAGGGTACCTGAACAATATTACACAGTGGTGCTGTCTGATGTGTGTGAATCTTCATTCAGTCCCTCAGTTTCTCTCAAGCTTCACATATCTGCTGATACTCTCTGTGGAAAGAGTTTGTCAGGCTACGCAAGATGCCTTCAATGTGCTTTAAATAACAAATAAAAAAATGCCAATGAAAAACACGACATAAACAACCACCAGTACAAGGCTAATTGCTTTTCTCCCTCTTAACAACAGTTGATATATAAACAAAACAAAATCCATATTATACCATACTAATAATGTTGTCAAAAAATATGCCAATTTTTAAAAAGAAATGATTATAATAAATTTATATTGAACAGTATGAAGGTAATTTCCTCTTTTATTTTAATATTTGAATCAATAGGGGTTAAAAAACACTTTAACTGTGATAATCGGGTGCTGAATTTTTCAAGGTTTGTAGCCAAAATTTAATTTGCAAATATTCAAAAGCAATTTAGCTTGTGTCACATTCCATAGATATGAGACAAAAACATGTCAACAGGATTGGCAGGACTTTATATTAAGAGAACTAGTACAAGAAAATGAAAAATGTCAAGTGTTTTTAATGCAGTAAATTAGAAACATCTAAAGTATATTTTGAATTTCTCTTGTGGGCTGTGAGTTCAGTTCTGACTCTGGTTCTAGATGGTGCTGTGGGTTCAGTTCTGACTCTGGTTCTAGATGGTGCTGTGGGTTCAATTCTTATGCAGCTTCTCAAGGCTGCTGTGAGTTCAGTTCTGACTCCGGTTCTAGGTGGTGCTGTGGGTTCAGTTCTGATTCTGGTTCTAGATGGTGCTGTGGGTTCAATTCTTATGCAGCTTCTCAATGCTGCGGTGAGTTCAGTTCTGACTCTGGTTCTAGGTGGTGCTGTGGGTTCAGTTCTGACCCTGGGTCTGTGTGTGTGGTGGTCTCCACACAATCCAAAAATATGTCATTTATAAAGACTGAAGCATGTAAATCTGCATTGCTGTTTGTGTGCCCTGTGATGCACTGGATTCCTGTGCTTTGTTTATCAAAGTTTTTTCTTCTTTTCATTTATCATTTGTTGTTTTTTCAATACAAAAAAGAAAAAATGCAGATGCGATGATTTTGTGGTCTATTAGGCCTTAATGTCACGCCAAGCGGGACAAATGGTGTGAGAGGCAGGCGCTTGGTAAAACAAAAGGGGTTTTATTGAATTGAAACACACTGGAACTGGAAATAAACTAAATCGCAAGGGATCAAAACAAAAGGGGTAGAATGGGGGCAGACATGGGCGGACAGGAGTAGTGACCTTAATGACCGAACTAGCGAGGATGAGACAAATAGGTACTTAAATAAATAAACTAATGCGGGGCAACCAGCATCAGGTGGAGTTCATCAGGGCCACGTGAGGGAGGAGGCAGGAGGGGTGGGCAGGTGCGGCAGGCAGGACCTGGCACTCACATTTTAAGGAAAAATATTTTTTATGGAAACGTCTGTGATTGAAAAGAATGAATAATTGATAATCAAATATGTAATTCAGCAATGACAGGAGTAACCTGGATGGAAGAAAATTTCTTTTTTCATTATGAAGTTTCTTTGTAGGAAGCTTCCAGAAGAAAAATGAGATCGAATCAGTTCTGCTGATTAGAAGAGGAAAGCATCCACATAGAAGTCTCCGTGTTTCCATTTGCCGAGCAATTATTTTCCTGCACTGAAAGGAAATTAAGTCAAATAAAACCTTATTAAGCTCTTGTTACTGTGAGTGTCTGTTCATAATGTAATTTACCCGGATTCCAGAAAGTGTGTTAAAGGCCATAGATAATAATCTGGATGTAAAATGACAAACTGCCTTCCTGGAGGAAACTGAAGGATGCCTTCAATCCACTGTCTGTTGACTTGGGCAGCCATCTTGTGGCGGTCATTGGGTCTGCTGATTGCTCCTGCATGATTGTATAAGAGCCCAGGAATATGAGGCTGTTTTACAGGGGCAGGTGAATTCCATGATGCAAACACTCTTTCCTCATGATGTTCTCATATTCCAAAGTGATAATGCCCCCCCCCCCCCCAGAGACACTGCTGAATAAAGATTAAGGCTGTAGGTAGGGTGAGGTGAGTGAGTGACAGCATTCTTCTGTGGTATGTGTCCTTCACGTTTTCCTGGCATATTTGCACCATTTTCATAGTCGTGGTCTCTGCAGTCCGATGGGAGTATGCGTTGAACATGCTGCGTATTATCAGTATTTCGTTGCCAGTTGACCTGTGAAAGTCTTTAATTTCCAGGAGCCATTTACAGATGTCCCACTCTTCCTTTTCTTTACCACAGAACACATATGTAAGCTGTAGAACATTCCGTTTTGTATGGGAGATGTCTTTGGTAGCAGGGTAAATAAGAGTGGTTGGCGAACCAAATATCGATAGTATAGATACCAACATTAATACTGGTATCGCAATGATACTCGCGTGACAGGATCGATACTTTAGCTTCAGTTTCTCTCTTCTACATTTAGTCCATTACTCCCGTTTCATCAAAAAATTGATACAGTAGATCTGTGCAAACACTGCTCCTTTCACTTCATGCATGCACACTGTGCTCCTCCTCCTGCCCCCCTCTGCTGTATTTTCTTGCAGTGCTTATTTGATTAGATTATTTGTAAAAGCCATTCGATTCGATTGTAATGTGTGACCCCCTGTCGCTGATCAGTCATGCAGTGTGTGACCCCCTGTCACTGATCAATCATGCAGTGTGTGACCCCCTGTCGCTGATCAGTCATGCAGTGTGTGACCCCCTGTCGCTGATCAGTCATGCAGTGTGTGACCCCTGTCGCTGATCAGTCATGCAGTGTGTGACCCCCTGTCACTGATCAATCATGCAGTGTGTGACCCCCTGTCGCTGATCAGTCATGCAGTGTGTGACCCCCTGTCGCTGATCAGTCATGCAGTGTGTGACCCCTGTCGCTGATCAGTCATGCAGTGTGTGACCCCCTGTCGCTGATCAGTCATGCAGTGTGTGATCCCCTGTCGATGATCAGTCATGCAGTGTGTGACCCCCTGTCACTGATCAATCATGCAGTGTGTGACCCCCTGTCACTGATCAGTCATGCAGTGTGTGACCCCCTGTCGATGATCAGTCATGCAGTGTGTGACCCCCTGTCACTGATCAGTCATGCAGTGTGTGACCCCCTGTCGATGATCAGTCATGCAGTGTGTGACCCCCTGTCACTGATCAGTCATGCAGTGTGTGACCCCCTGTCGCTGATCAGTCATGCAGTGTGTGACCCCCTGTCGCTGATCAGTCATGCAGTGTGTGACCCCCTGTCGCTGATCAGTCATGTAGTGTGCAAAACACAGTGATTTCAAGACTCCCGATTACAAGAGGACAAGTCGTGTAGTGCAAACAATTCATCCATCTGACGACTCTAAAAGTCGAGTAGTACCAACTTAGCATAAATAGCAGTGTATTGAAAGGGGAAAAATATTTAGTTATTATTGTTCCTTAACAAAAACTCTAACTCAAAAGAGAATTTAAGTTTTAAAACATTTGTTCTCCAGTAATCTTTTTGTTCACTTTATTTAAAAGAAAAGCCAGAAGTGCAATGAAAGGGAGAAATTGTTTTGGTATAATTGTTTCTGAACACAAACATCAGACTGAAGGAAAAAAAATGTAAGTTTTAAAACATTCATTATTCTCCAGTAATTATTTTGTGCCGATTTCACGTTTGCAAATTTAGTTCATTACAGTAATAAAAATATTTTATTTGCCTATAAACTTTGCTTAAAATTTGTCCTGGTTTTTAACATGCACATGATTAATTAACTTATGTATGCTCACTGGGATTTCAACCTATGGCCACTGTATTGTTAGCTTACTGCACAGTTGTTGAACTACAGGAACAGCCTGTATCCACTTATGAAATCAGTACTAAAATCCAGAATGTGCATTTGACATTAGAAAATATAGAAAAATAGACTGAAAATACAAGTGGGGGCTTTGTAACATGAAAGCAAACCGTGGGGGCTTTTGTAGCATCCTAATCGCAGAACAAGCATCTTAAGAGATATTCAGGATCCTTAAAGAGGGAATTTCCTGGGGCAAAACCTTTGTGTTGAGTACCTCCCCGCCCCCCCGAGTGTGATTAAGCTCTATGAAAAGGCCGATGAGCCCATTGATTACTTATATAACTGATACTCAAGGAAACCAGATGAAGTAAATAAGCAGAAATGTCTGTAGTGCCTGTCCAGGAGAACATGGAAAAGCAGACACCAGCAAGCATAGCTGAGTCGATGATATCACAGTGCGGCTGCTGAGGAATTTCACTGAACAAACAAAATGTGACAAATGACCCTGTAGGGGTGAATAACTCTTAAGTTCACAGTACTGGGTTTAGATTTGATAGGGGAGATGACTTCTTTGTGCTGAGCAAGCTGTTTCAGTTACGGATATTTGAATGCACAGTTCCCGTTCAACTCTGCAAATTCAGCAAATAGATTTAAGGCAGTAGTAATCAATCTGGATAGCTGTCACCTGCCCAGTGTATTTGTGTGGATATTCTTATAATGGGAAGTCAGATCACTGTGTTAATGTTACTGTCAATGGAAAAAAAATCACATGCATGCACCATGTTCATTGGCAAAAACAAGAAGAGGTGTTTATACCTTAGGAAATGAATTATATTTCAACAGAATTTGGATATTGTTGCAGTGAGACATAAAGAACTATTTAATTTAACCTCTCTTTAATTGACGTGAAATAACATTTCTGAATAACTTTAATAACTTTAGATTTGACCATGTTCCCCAGAACCCAAAGAAATCGGTGAATTGTGTGTCTCTGAACTGTGTGAGATGCTTCCTTGTGGGGACTTGCCATCCCAGTCATGGTGTCTGAAGCCTCGGTCCCATTTCCGGCACTGGGATGGGCTCCAAGCCCAGTGTGACCTGGTCCTGGATAAGCGCATGTGGAGGGACAGCTGAATGGACAACAGTTTGCTTGCAGCATTCATTAAGTACACACACACACACACACACACACACACATTTTTAGTTTTGGAATTGTCACAGATTTTTATACATTGAGTTTCCCATGTGGGGTCTGAAAGAACGGTCCCCACAATATCAAAACAACAGGTTTTTATCATATTGTTGGGGCATTTGGTCCCCACAACGTAATATATACATAACCCACACTCACACATGGGCATACACAAACAGGGCATGATTTCAGCTCCCGCTGCACCACCATAATTAGGTTTACCTTCTGCCTTTCACACACCTCAACATTCACTAGGATGAAGATGGGTGGGTGGATGACACATTTAAAAAGCCTGTTTTTGTCTAGGCATGCTGCATACCATTATAGATTCCTGGTAGACAGGCCAATGTCTATCTGAGGAAACCTGATCAATGGTTCTGGGGGACTGGCAGATGTCTGTGGAGAACTAGCAGGTCTTCCTGAGCATGAACCCGCAAAATCCCCTCGATGGCTGTTCAGTAAATTTCCAGCGACATAAACAGATAAAACTGGAAGCTGTGAATGTAACTTTAAGGGGAAAATATGTGTCTGTCACCCCTCAAGAATACTATGGTATAAATGGGAGAACAAGTTTCCTCTGTGTTTGGTGGAGGTGTCAGTTGGCATTCAGTGAAGACAGTAACAAATCACAGGTGCACTTTTTTCTGATACCTGGTACAGTTTTATTCTGTCTTGAAAGTTCTTGCATCTGTGGAATTTCATCAGAGGCTGGGACCATGCCAACCAGCTTCTATATTCCAAGAGCAACTGATGATTTTGTTTGGTGACAATGTCATTTCAATTGCTGGAAGATTGTCTCCCTTTCATTTTTTGGGAACTTTTGCTCTCTGTCAGTGTCAGTGTGCTGTCAATGACTGTACTTTTTGTTTTTGTATAATTGCATGTAAGATGTTTATTGCAGTGTTCCTATTCTGCAGTGCGAATGTCTGGTTTTTATTGTTCAGCCTCTGTCCAGCTGCTTAGGAAATGGCACTGCAAGGCAGAGTTGCGTTTGCCAGAGCTGCACCTTGCAGTTACTGCTGGATGCAAGTCCAACACTTCACAAGTCCAGCAGGTTGCATTTTGCATTTTATAAGTATTGGTATCAGGCCACCCAGTTCCGGGATGAAAAGCTGCTCTGTCAGGCTGCTCTTTTCCGTGTCTGGGACCCAGTGGAGCATAAAGCCATTTACTAAAGCCTGGCTCAGTGACGGTGGGGACCTCCTGTGCGGCCAACGCAGGGTTCTGTCGCTCTGCCCAGCCACCAGGGCGGCGCCATCATCTTCTCCTTGTCAACGTGTTTGCATGAAGGCTGCCCAAGGTTCTCTTTCACCTTCACATCGCCTGCCTGTGCCATCTGGCTGAGAAATAAATCAGTGGCCTTAATGTCATTTTCCAAATGTTCAACCGTTTCAATCGGAAATATAATGCGTGATTGCATTTGTACTGCCATGGATGTGTGCATGTGTGTCTAAGTGTGTGAATATATCAAGATCTGTGCCAAGTTCCGGTTTAAATGTGTGTCCAACACACCAGCACGCTTACAGTGACCACAGAGAGCAATACCACCTTCTGAACTCATACTGTATGTATCACATTGTAATAGTACCTATCCTGTGTTGGTGACATACATTGCAGGTAGAACACGGGAAAACAACTCAGTGGAATATAATGTAATTACCACCGGAGGGACTCATTTTTCACCTCCCTTAGGTCACTGAGCCGCAAAAATCATATTCCAGGCAACTGTAAAGGTGCAGACAAGGGCAAGCTACTCATGCTCAAAGCAATTTGCACCAAGGCTGGGACAGGATGCCCCGGACACAATGGTGGGGCTGATGGAACCTTCTGGGACTCTGAGTCACCCGTCACCTTTCCAGCTGCTCCGCACTCTGCCATCTCGCCGCGTGAGTGACAGAAAGTGGGAGAAACGTAATGCAGTGAAGTCCAGGAATCGTTTAAAGGCAGAGCAGCGGGGCTTGGGCCGTGCATTTGATGCCGTCGATACAACACGGTGTTCCCATTGACAAACCGCAGAGCTGCTCTCTCTGGCACGTTACATAATGGGCACCCAACCTTGCACTGAGATATAGAAATGCTTCACCCATACTAGGAACCACAAAGTGACTTGCAGAGTGGCGAGACGTGAATTCACGGCACATAGCGTGCTGGTGCAGTGCTGGTGCAGTGCTGGTGCAGTGCGGGGCAGCTACCACTTTCAAGTCTGCAACCTCAGTTTGCAATGTTCTGGCCCAACAGCAGAAAGACGCTGGCTAAACATTCATCCCGATATATATTCCATTTATTTATTTATTTGTCTGATGGTTTTATCTAAAGTGACGTACAGTTGCTGGAGCGGGAACAGCCAACCCCTGGAGCGATTAGGGGTTAAGGGCCTTTCTCAAGGGCCCAACAGCGAACACACTTTTCTCACCTTGGGACGTGAACCGGCACACGTTACTCCATGTGTGGGTCCTCATAGCGGGTTGGAATCATATTTCTAAAACAGAAGAGTTTGTGTAGCTGCCGGTGTGGCTTTCATGGTCACACAATGAGGGTGTCTATGTATCCTTTGTCCTAATGTGAAAATTAGTTGTGGTTATGTCATTATACAAAATTAAGTAAATTTTTGCACTCTATATGTGTGTGTGAATTTCTTTATTTATATATATATATATATATATATATATATACACACACACACACACGCATACACACACACACACACAGGTGGACAGTTCAGGTCCAGAAAATAAAAATCCAGACCAAGATTTCGTTCCAGCAACCAGCTGAGTGCTCTGTGACAGTGACTCTTTATACTGAATTAGTTGGTTGAAACTAAATCTTGGTCTGGACTTTCCACCTCTGTATGTGTATATATATAT
Source organism: Paramormyrops kingsleyae (assembly GCF_048594095.1). Lineage (NCBI taxonomy): Eukaryota > Metazoa > Chordata > Actinopteri > Osteoglossiformes > Mormyridae > Paramormyrops > Paramormyrops kingsleyae. Next base: position 34,942,019 of record NC_132805.1, read on the forward strand.
ATAGCCTTTAAAAATCCATCTGTTTCAGAGTGAAAATGGATAAAAACCTTAATAGCAATCACTATCATCCTGACAAATAAAAATCACCTTATTCATTTTCTCTTTTCCCCATTGTAGAGCTCAGCATTGTTCTTAAAATGAACATTCTCTCGTGTCTGATCACAAGCTGTCCCCCTCCCTGTCACAGAATTGAACTTCCTTGTTGCAGAGAAAGGCCGTGTGTGAGGACTGACAGTGACTGGAGGAGCGGGAGCGGGGCGAGCCACGAAAATCATTGGCTGCGTGATGAATCGATTACTGGGAACGTGTGCCGACTGAAGAGCAGTGATTCACGTGGTAATGAAGTTGGTAGGCGTGTGCGTGTGCGTGTGCAGGAGCCTGAGGAAAGGGCTTCATCTTTGACTCAACAGTTTTCATGTTTTGTTTTTTTTTGTAAAAAATATAAAGTTCAGGATTCAGTGTCATTCTCTCTCTCTATGCTAGTGCCCCCCCCCCCTTCCCCCACCCCAGCTGACTTTATCAGCACCATTAAGAAAGGAAGAACACCAGATGTACAGTTTTGGATTATAGCTGTGACAACCAATGACAAGTCCACTTTGCCCGGGACAGCCAGTGACAAGTCCACTTTGCCAGGGACAGCCAGTGACAAGTCCACTTTGCCCGGGACAGCCAGTGACAAGTCCACTTTGCCCATGACAACCAATGACAAGTCCATTTTGCCCATGACAACCAATGACAAGTCCACTTTGCCCGGGACAGCCAGTGACAAGTCCACTTTGCCCGGGACAGCCAGTGACAAGTCCACTTTGCCCATGACAACCAATGACAAGTCCACTTTGCCCGGGACAGCCAGTGACAAGTCCACTTTGCCCGGGACAGCCAGTGACAAGTCCACTTTGCCCATGACAACCAGTGACAAGTCCACTTTGCCCATGACAACCAGTGACAAGTCCACTTTGCCAGGGACAGCCAGTGACAAGTCCACTTTGCCCATGACAACCAATGACAAGTCCACTTTGCCCGGGACAGCCAGTGACAAGTCCACTTTGCCCGGGACAGCCAGTGACAAGTCCACTTTGCCCATGACAACCAATGACAAGTCCACTTTGCCCGGGACAGCCAGTGACAAGTCCACTTTGCCCGGGACAGCCAGTGACAAGTCCACTTTGCCCATGACAACCAATGACAAGTCCACTTTGCCCGGGACAGCCAGTGACAAGTCCACTTTGCCCGGGACAGCCAGTGACAAGTCCATTTTGCCCATGACAACCAATGACAAGTCCACTTTGCCCGGGACAGCCAGTGACAAGTCCACTTTGCCCGGGACAGCCAGTGACAAGTCCACTTTGCCCATGACAACCAATGACAAGTCCACTTTGCCCGGGACAGCCAGTGACAAGTCCATTTTGCCCATGACAACCAATGACAAGTCCACTTTGCCCATGACAACCAATGACAAGTCCACTTTGCCCGGGACAGCCAGTGACAAGTCCACTTTGCCCATGACAACCAATGACAAGTCCACTTTGCCCGGGACAGCCAGTGACAAGTCCATTTTGCCCATGACAACCAATGACAAGTCCACTTTGCCCATGACAACCAATGACAAGTCCACTTTGCCCGGGACAGCCAATGACAAGTCCACTTTGCCCATGACAACCAATGACAAGTCCACTTTGCCCGGGACAGCCAGTGATAAGTCCATTTTGCCTGGGACAACCAATGAAATTGAAGAGCTGGTGACAGAAGATGGTAAAATGTCAATATGGACAGTGGGACCGCCCTGGTTATTTGTTCTCTGTTGTTTTGGCAGTACCCCACGTCACTTTGGATAATTGAAGGTAACATGTGTAGGTTACATTTCGGTAAATCCTCCACGTATGGTGTCCTGGAACATAATGTTCTGCTCACTCTGGTTTTCCAGGCAGATTCGCAACCTTGCCATATTTACCAAGCAAATTATAAATTTCAGACTTGAATACACTTCAGTAGTGGAGTTCAACAGCCCTTTGAGAGATGAAAGGCGCATTCTCTCAGCGTGTGTTTTAGCTACACAGTATTATGTGGAATGCCTCCATGTTGTTCGCAGACATCATTCGCTGGATGATTACCCCTCTGATCCTTACAATGGCCCCTGATGGCATTTGGGTTACATACGGTGCAAGTGATTCATTTACTGATTTATTAAACAATATTCTGTTGATTTTGTTTTTTTTTAAGGAATTGGCTTTGTGACTTTCACCCTTTATGGATAATGTTTTCCTCGCTCAGTCACTTATATCTGCCTCAGTCGTGTGATTTTGTTTGGTAAAACGCTGAACTCCTGTATAAAGGGGAAGTTGACACGTGGGGATTGTTTGGTTTGGTGAGCCGGAGTCTGTGTGCAGTGTGTTCAGAGTATCTCTGCAGATACAGATTTGGATCAGGCTCTGGCTGCCACGTCAGCCCTCCCCCACCCTACCAGAAAGTCCGCAGGGGGTGAGTACACTTCATAGACAGAGGTGAGTACACTTCATAGACAGACGCACAGCCTTTGATTGGCAGCCATCACCTTCTGCTTTTTTTGGATGATAAGAAGAAACCAGCTCATTTTGTGTGGGGCACTGATGTAAGGAACCACAGGCAGCCGAAAATGTCACTGCCTCTTGAACTCTTGAGCAAAAGACCTGTGAGCAATACTCATAAGAATATACATATACTCATACTCATGAGAATATACATATACTCAAACTCATGAGAATATACATATACTCATACTCATAAGAATATCATAGCAGAATGCAGTAAAATCTGCATCTGTTATCTGAAGAATAACAGCAGTTTGGCAGATTAATGGACCTTATTATAGTATACCTGTGTGTCAGCCTAAATACATAGATACATTCAGTATCACTAAAAGGTTACCTGGATTTATGGATTATGGATTTATGTGAGCTCTTGTGCTTTGAATATAATGCACAAGAAAACAAATTACAGTAGAAAGGACCTGGAGGAAAACAATCTTAAAGGCCAGTAATAAGAACATGGAGGCAGAGATGATACTGGAAGTGATGGGAGTATTCGCATACCTGCGGGGTTCTGCAAAGCGAGTGTGACTCTTAGCACTGCTTCTATATGTGTGCAAAATATGAACGTGATGAACGTGGAGTGTGAGTCAGTCGGGTGAACAGAACTGCGCGACGTGGGGACACAAAGTTGACATTTTAGTGTAAAAAGTGCCGTAACCAGGATTTTTAAAACACTGAGGTAAAAAGTGTTTGCCCATCCTAGGCGTACCCTGCAATGCATCGTGGGTATTGGAGTTGCAAAAGAAATAAGCACTTGACCTCGGTGTCCTCAACGGTTGGTACAGGCATGAGCATAAGTTTTGAAAAAAATTTATCACTGGGGTCAGCATCTGGGCAGGGATAGAACCAGAAACCCACCATTGATAGCGCAGGAACTGGAGAACCGAATGAAAGTAATGCTCCTGGTCACATGACCACTTCCTGCTCTTTGAACAAACCAATATAGTCACCGTCTACCCTTCCATGTAGCCTGTTTTCCTATCGGTATAAATGGCCCGTTTTCTGTGTATGTCATGTGATAAAACACCCTCCCACTTGCTCCAGGCTTGAGGTTGAGACGATGTCATGGGGACGATGTCATGGGGACGATGTCATGAGGACGATGTCATGAGGACGATGTCATGTGGACGATGTCATGGGGACGATGTCATGGGGACGATGTCATGAGGACGATGTCATGGGGACGATGTCATGTGGACGATGTCATGAGGACGATGTCATGAGAATGGTCTCCTGAGCGCGTCAGGAAAAAGCTGTAGCGTCAAATGAAATAACGAGGTGCCCATTCATCTGAGATAAATAGCTGCTGGATTGTCCATGCAAACCTAATGCTCACATCTCCATTCATCCCTTCATGTTTCAATTGCTGATTCTGCTCAGGGGGCACATGTAATGTTCCCAATAGCTGGACCCATTATCGCATATTATTATTGACAATAGATGCTTGCAGTCCTATCAGTTCTACTGTAGTGTTTAAGAAAATGTTTCTCTGCTCCTTTTTATCTTAATTGTATATTAGCATCAGCAACTATCTGACCACAAGGGTGCAAATTCCTGAACTCCAGCTGTTCTAATCCTTTCCACAATAATTACCATGAATTTATTCACTACACGACTTCCAGCTATATTAATGCATATATTAAGCGTATATATTTAGAGCATGTAAATCCATTTAAAAAAATCAAATTTAAGAACTGTTCCTTGAAAAAATTAAGGAATTAAAGAAAAAGTACAGTCAGAGTGTGGTCGCTGATATAATCCTCCAGACTTTAAACACCATATACTCAGGGGTCTCAAGTGCCTTTGTCAAGTGTTTGTCCTAAACTTGTAAGCCATCAAGATAATATTATGACACGGAATATAATTTCAAACTGGTGCATTATCAAAGTTTTATTGCAATTTATCTTCATATTATCTGAAGTGCTCACCATATGTTTTCCATTTTTAATTGCAATGTTTAATGAGGAGTTTGCAAATTAGTAGGTAATCTCCTCAAACCTCATGACAAACACAGGTCAGCTAGCGGTGGCATCAATGCCACGGTGTTCAGTGAGACACCACATTTGAGCATTAGGGGCCCAGAGCGTAGAGTCTGGCTTTTCTGTGGCGTGACTAATCCATCGTGGCTGTAATTTCCTGCTGGGTGGTTTGTCAGGCTGTGTCAGGTAGGTGGCTTCAGGACGCTGTGGCTAAACCACTTTGGGAATGAGTAAACCGCTCTGTTTCACTTGAAACAAAAAGCATCCACAACATTTCTCCCTTAAGCCACTTAATATATCTTATTTTGGACTTACAATGCAATACATCAGCACTGAGATAATTATAGACTGTACCCCTGCATTGGACAAGTGGGTACAGCCGATGGATGGATGGATGGATGGATGAACTGTAATGAGTTTGCCATATATAACAATCAAATGGCATAAATTATACAAAACAAGTTTGCTTTTAAATAAATCTATTGCCAAACTCTTAAAGGCATGAAATTACTTAGATGTAAGTATCATATGAATGAATGAATGAATGAATGCATTAAAATGCAATAAATGACGTCACGTTTTGAAAAGCAGACATGCTAACTGCCTGAATTTAACCAATGGCGTTTCGTACTTGGTAATGCAGGATGGCTGATGAGGTCACATTTCCCTGGCCGGCATCAAAGCCGCATATTGAGGCTGTCAGTAGAATTGTTAAGGCTAAAGCTGAAAAGATGCTGCCCTGAATAAGGCTGGTGTTTGTGATTTGTAGCTTCCTGTTTACTCATGGCCAAAGAAAACAGTGAATGTGAAGATGGTGGTATTGCAGACTTGGGGCTCTGGGGATGTGGTTTGTTTACTGCTGCTGGCTTTTTGTCCTTCTTGAAAGTGGAGAGGAAATCTGTTATGGAGAGTAGATGGATGGATGTACATACCTCTGCATGCCACTGCCATGGCACAATGGCTAGAAACAACCACGCTGAATAGAGCGACATTGGATTCTTGTTATGGTTGAAATGAGACCATAGTGTTTAATCCATCATTGTTCCTTCCAGTTCAAGCAATGGTGCTTCATAAAAATGTAGACAGCAGGACCCTACAAGAAGCACACACTTATGAGGTGTTTATGAGATTCATGAAGATATATTGAAAGGCAAATTAAATAAGGATGATGTATGACTGTCTCCGAAAAAACATTCTGGTCTGATAAATGTATTATTGATCAGAAAAAACATGCCCTTTACTGATGGTCTATTAACCACCCTAAAGAAACTGTATTTAATGTCAGCCACACAGGAGATATCAATAAGGGCTTGTTTCAAAATCTGCTGTGGAAGATTATTTTATTCTTCCGTCCATCCTTGTGATGGCGGGCCTGTAGGCCGCACTGGGCAGGTATGCAGAAGGGGATACTCTGCGTGCCAGTTCATCGCAGAGTGTTACGCCCTGCGTTCCTGCCCCTCCTATGTCCCCCCTAGCGTGGTTCTAATGTGCCAGGCCTGTTATGCATTTCTCTGACCTCTCTTTCCTGCCCTTCTGTGATACACTCCAGTTGCCTCTCGTTGTGCTCCCTCGTTAGTCCCTGTTAAAAGTGCTTCCCAGTCCTGTGTTCCCCTGTCCTGACATTAATTCTGCTGCTCCTGTTCGTCCCAGTTTATGAGCCTATGATCCTATGAAACCCGTTTTCTTTGCCCGAGCTCCCGGTCCCATGTCCTTTGTCCTGCCTTATGTAACACAGGCCACATGCGGGAGCTCATCTGCATATACAGACATCAAACACACTGAGGGACATTCACAGTTCCCCCTGACACCTCATGTGTTTGGGAGGAACCCAAGAATCCAATGGAATCCAGAATCATGGGGGTCAGAGGTCACAGCACTGACTAATGAGCCACTGACTGCTCTTCTTTCAGCTTGAGAGACGCTAATTCATTAGATTAAAAATAAAAAAATGTGAATTACCAAGAGCCATGACTCCCACTAGCCAATTTACTAACACTCTTGTCTGTGCTTCTTATGCTCTAAATAGAGTGATATTGGTGACATATTGCACCCCAGTGTGCTTTGCCAGCCGCACTGCTCAAGAAAAGGCAGCGCTCCAGAGGGTCATCAACACAGTGCAGAAGGTCACGGGCTGCACTCTCCTCTCCTTGGAGGAGCTGTACAGGTCCCGCTGCCACTGTAAAACCTGCAGCATCCTGAAGGACACATCCCACCCGGCACATCACCTGCTCCTGCTGTTACCCTCAGGAAGGCGGTACAGGTCAATAAAAGCCAAAACAAAGACACTGAAAAACAGCACATATCCTAGGGTGGTTGCGATTATAAATTAACACCGAAAGGGTATGCTCTCTATCACAAACCTGTGCAATACCTTACCGAGTTAAATCTGTGCAATATTTGTTAAACTTACAATGTGCAATAACCTGCTCTGTTAAATATTATTTTTATACATAAGAAAATTATTTTATTTTATTGCTTTAAATATTCTGTTATTTTTGCACTGCAAGGGACTACACACAATTTTCGTTATACTTCTGTATAGTGACAATAAAGTTTCTGATTCTGATCTTTGTCTATGCATAAGTTTGGTAAATATTAGAAGTTAGAACAGGTGGTTGATCCTTCTTGTCATTTTTCTGCTGCCTTACCATTACATGTCTGAAGGGTGACCAGAGCTCAGCAAATACAGTTCAACCTATTAAATACTATGTTAGGACAGTATTTGAGTTCCAGGTCCCAGCTGGTTGTATAAAGGACTTCATTACCCATAACCCCCCCCCACCTCCTGGTGGTACAGGTAAGTACACCATGTTTGTTTGTTAGTAACCTTTCCCCTGTTTTTGTTTAATATGTATCCATCATTTCAGTTTTAATTTCACAGTTGAGTGAGTTACTGGGTTTCTGCAACACTCCAGAATTTGCTCATCATATTAATTTTCAGTAAACATCTTTGTTAATTTTAGAGCAGAGAGAACATGATGAGTGGGGCCTGTTGCATGACGCAGCAGACAAAGGCAGACAGACGCTGGGCAGCATAGCATCCAATCACAGCTATTGCCTGGGATCACTGTCGCTGCGTGACTGTTATGACATGGATGAGAGCAATCAGGGACGGAGTGTGAGCCTGGAATTACAGGAGGGCAGAGAAGGACATGGCTCTTGGCTCTGGGCCCTGGGGGGCTGGGATGGGGCTTTTTTGGGAACTTCACTATTGCTCCTGCCTAATTGATAATTGATTCCTGGCCTATGCTTTTATGAATATTTATAATTCTCTTTTGTTCAAAGCATTTTAGGATAAATACAGCTTCAGGGGACTTATGGCCTGTGTGTGCCAATGAGAGATGGGTGGTGATTTTAAATGAACTTTAAGAAGAGATGCTGAAATTAACCCGCTCTTTCGCAGTGGAAAAATACATCAATGAGGCCATCATCAAGATGATCTATGATTATTATAGGTGTCTTCAGAGCTTCATTGGATCTATATGGTTAAATGGATGGCTCTGAAAATGCCACCCTTCGGGACTAATTCGCGGCATTCTCTGGTATAGATTTGTCCTTTCTCGATTATGTCAACAATCTTCTGTTTGCGTCTCGTCAAATCTAAGAAAATAGTATTTGGCCGAGACAGTCATGGGAGAGAGGCAGGTAGCCAGTGAGCTTCCAGGATCCCTTCCAGGCCACTGGGTGACATGTGAAAAGCAGAATTTGATGGACAGACATAACTGGACACACATCAGCATGTTTGAGCAAAGCATTATTGCAAAGCTCACTGTGCCTTTGAATAGCAAAGCCAAGTTCTTGACCTGATATCTCGCCAGAGAGGTAGAGAATCTCGCGGGCAGAGCTGACCTCCCCAGAGACTCACTCACTCCCTGCCAGACAGACGCTAGCAGGTCTCCAAATACCGAAATTGAAGTCACTGCCTCTCCTCTCTCGTACGGAGAATATGGCATGTTTTCAAAGCAGCCAGTCCGATCGGCTTTTAGCCCTTTCAGGTCCTGCGAAGCTCCTACTGTCTGTGATCAATTAGTCTTCTTGTACAACTATTATTTCTGTAACTCTGATACTCTGTCCAGGTGTTACTGGCAAAAGTATTGCGGTAAACTTGTTCGCTTGGCAGATTATAGCCTCACAAACTGACCTGGCTTGTGGAGCCTGATAGACCACAACATTACTGCCTTTTTATATAAGAACAGCTCAAAATAGTATTGTGACACTGATTAGTATGGGCTAATTATTCTAGCGACCAGCATGCCTTGCGCCACACATATAAAGCAATATTTAAATGTAATGTAATGTAAGGTGTGTGTTCATGTATTTACATTTTAAATTATAAGTGTTGTAACCATGTAACGTTTTACCATAGAATGCGTCTTTTTCTGTTACCTTAATTGTCTGTGAAGATTCTCAGTCATCCAGGTGAAACTGTCTGAACCACCAGACATGTTAGCTTAATTGTTAATTGTTGGCTTCCCTATCTGGTTATTGCTGGCAATGGACTCACAGTAAGAACATAAAAAGTTTACAGACAAGAGGAGGCCATTCGGCCCATTAAGCTCGCTTGGAGAGATCTCAGCTAATAACCCAGATTTAAAGGACCTGCAGGTTTTAGCTTGCACTACACTAACAGGAAGACTTCTCCGTACTCTGTTATAAAGTCAGAGCTTCGGATTTTGAAAGCGCTCTCGTGTATCTTTATTAAAGTGGCCCACATGCATGCTGCAGTATTGTATTACTAAGCCATGGATAGGTGTGTATATATTGGTATACTATGTCTGGATGATTTGCCAACAAAGAGAAGTCCATTGCTTTGAGATTGTTGGTTCTTTTCTTAAATAACAAAGAAAATCTGCACCACAACTTTTAAATGGCTTTTATTTAAGTTAAGAGGCGGGTCATTTTGTTTGTGCCGGGGACAGCGAAGGCTTCTAGGTTTAAACTGATTCGCATGAGCCGCACACACAGAGACATGCGTACGCAGGCTGAAGCTTACTTTAAATACACAGATGGTGCTGTTGTTTTTGGGGATGAACGTGGGCAAAACCACGGTGGAGATGAATCAATCTCCGTCCCTCTGTTCCTCAGGACACTCAACAAACTTTTTGGCAACCTGTCCTATTCCTCTCTATCCCAGTGTTTGCTTAGATGCGAAAAAGGATGTGTCTGTTTTTCCCGACAGCCGGAAACACTTTCAACAGGACACAGGAAAACAAAGGTACACAATCATGGGGCAGTAATTCTCTTGCGTTTACAAATGGCATTGCGTTAACTAGCTATTCAATTTTTTTTATTTCGACAGATAACAAATGTAACAAACACGAGACATTATGATAGCATACAACAAAAAATACACTTTTATGGCTTGGGGTGGGTAGTGGGTGGGGGGTTAAATTTATCATGATGTAAAGACCAGGATAATTATACTAATGCCCCCCAGAACTTGATTCGGTGAAGGCCGTTTCCTCACAGTCACAAAAACAGTGCAGTACAGACAGACTTTTAATCTACTTAAAGTTTGGCTGGGAAAATGGCGTCCCATTACCGTTAAAATTTTAAATTAATTAATTAAATTAATGATGTGTTCATGCTAAAGAGAATAGTTAGCAGATAGAAAATCAGTGGGTACCATGAATATATATATAATTGGTTAAATTACAACCCTTGTAGGTCATTTTCCCCTCCAATTTTACAGCCAACAAGATCAGGCGCTAAACATTACAGATTCCAGGCAAACTGCCTGTACGTTATGATGGGATGGAGGTATTAAAATCTGTGCAGTTTCGGTTGCAGTTTGAGCAAGATGCTCGGAGTGAAAACACACGGACCGTGAGTGATTGGGCTACACATTTACAACCAAAGACACTAATCTGCACAAGATGACAAGAAGAGTCACAAGAAGCATTTCTATGCTACTCTAATAACTAATAATCTGTTAGGCGGTAAACACAGCAAATACGGAAAGGGAGAGTGGGGAGACATGGAAAAAAGAAAACATGGGAGAGGCGACGGAAAGGGAACGTTCCGGATGGGCTGGTTACCAAGCCCGCCGATGTTCCAGTCCCCACTGTTAGGGTTCGACACTTTGACAACGACGACAACAGCAACAGAAAAAAGACAGAAAGGGGGAATGAGACCCTTCGAGGCTGCGTGCGCGAGAAGGCTATCGGTGATTCTGGTTACGACGGCCATGCTTGTGTCCCGGAGGACGGGTTAGACGCAGCGGCTGAGCCGTGAGGTGGAGACGCAAAGGCCAGCGTTAGTGCGTTAGCGGCAGGGCAGTGGTCAGGCTATCAATCCGGTTTCTTGCTTCATCTCCCTCGTTGGCTTCCTTTTTCTTCCAAATACACCCTTTTTGGCATTAAAAAGGAATGGGAAGAAGGGACATCAGCGCTTGGCAGGTGACCCAGATCTACTTCCTCCCTGGAAGGAAATGAGAGAACAGGTAGCGTTAGCAGCTGGACCAGTCAACCTCATTTTATGACCAGAAACTGACGTCTTTCTGCTGTGTTTACTGATGTTACTGACTAGACTATAGTTTCTAAATTAAGGGGAAAAAATAGGATAATGCTGAATATATCCATGTAGAATTGAATGAGATACTACGATGCATTGAAAAAAAAAATCACCTTTCAACATCTAAAAATATAAAGAGGGAAAAGAAAACTGCTGGTATTTGTCACAAAACATTCATGAGAAACAGATTTCACATCAAACGCGACTCAGGCTTGCAGGATTTGAGGTACAATATCAAAAAAAGAAAGAGAAAACTTTAGATGCAGCAGGACACAGAAAAGATCTGTTACAGTAGATCAAATGAACTTATTTCAAAATGTAAGCTGGATAATGTAATTTTATCTCAGGCACAAATTATTAATGCTATCGTGAGGATCCCTTTGGTGGGAATGGTGAACAGGAGATGTGATTTGGGCAGAACAGAACATAGATGTAAATACTGAAAAAGAGACACCATTTCGGCAGACAAATTAAAAGCACAAACCCAGGCAAGGAATCTGACCTGTGGTCAGGGTTACTAGCTGAAACACATCACAGCATGCCAATCAATAATCATTTTGGGAGGGAGGGACAGCTGAAGCCAATCATGTGACACCCAACCCCCCCCCCCCCCCCCCCCCACACACACACACAATTATTCTTCAGAAGAAAGACCCTGAAACTCAGCATGCTGCTTTCATGAAGCTGATATGTAACCTAACAATCTGCATCCAAGTAGGGTGAAGACATTCTGAAGCATTGATTTTCCTCCCTTCACTATTTCACAAATTAAGTCCTAAGATAAACTGAAAAAAGACACTTAAATGAATTAATCACTGAACAGAATTACTTGCTAATTACTGAAATCGTGCTACGCCTCTGACGACTTCCTGTGGGCTTTGGTTTCTTTCTGGATTTTCCTCAGTATTGCTCGGTTGAACTCAAGAGCTGGCGTCACACAAGCGATTAGGTGTCAGCTCACTCAGAACAAAATCAATTCTGTTGCCATCACTGCGTCCCCAGATGTGCCCAAAGATGGGCCGATACAGTTCAAAACGCAGTAAGCCAAGTCTAAACATTTGGAGATCCAAATTCACCCAGCTTAAATACAGTCATACAACAAAAGGAGAAATGTGTTTATCATTACAGTGTCCATCTTACAGCTGATTACTCTCACCAGAGTAATTCTATCACAAGGGTATTGCAGCAGAATCCAATCGTGCAAGGTCAGTGCCCTTGTGAACGTTGTGTAATATGGCTTTTCACACAGAATTGCCTCCACAGAGGTGGTGGCATTTAATCCATATGTTCTGGTTGCATATGAACTGCCATGGAAAAATATGGAAGCAAGGTCTTGTGGTGAAATGTAAGCCTTTCATGCTGTCCTCAACTGTCCCCAGCTGTCCTCAACTGTCCCCAACTGTCCCCAGCTGTCCCCAACTGTCTCCAACTGTCCTCAACTGTCCCCAACTGTCCTCAACTGTCCCCAGCTGTCCTCAACTGTCCTCAACTGTCCACAACTGTCTCCAACTGTCCTCAACGGTCCCCAACTGTCCTCAGCTGTCCTCAACTGTCCCCAACTTGATGGGTCAATAAAGCCGTTAGGCGTAGCATCCCCGCGCCGCTCCAAAGCGCTTAAGTCCATGGCAGTCTTAAGGTGACACAGGGTTTCCCCCCCAGCCGGGCAGGGCTCAGGCTCAGAGGCTCAGAGTCCCACGGCTGCGTGTATCACTACAGCTGGAATATAGTGATGTCTCTCAGGCATTACAAACCCAAGAAAAACACCTTTTTAGGGGGATTTTATGCATCAACACAATCCAGATGTAACACATGCACACGCTCGGGGACATATCTCAAGGAAAAGTCTTTGTGTTTCCATAACAATATCGACTGTGACCTCCATTAATGCATTTATGTGTGTTTGAAGGATGATATTCTCTTCAGTTTGGGACAGCACAGGAGGACTCATTAGTGTCTGTAGAGCCAAAGGCACTAGCGCATCTTAGCCATGTTAGGCTCATACAGCCTTTAGCCCTGCTGCTGTATTAGCATTAATTACAATGTCCCTGTCCCCGTCTGTGTTTATGCCCCAGGATGGCGTGAGCTCTTTACCATTTTGAAGATCCTTGACAAGGTTCCTTGGCCTTCACTGCGGCCTGCCTGTGTAGACTTCTGCTCCCCCTAAGGAAAAAGGCATGAGAATCAGTCTCGGGTGGGAGAGGAGGGGGTTTGGAAAATCTGGGGCCCCAGAGACTGCTACTGGTGCACAGCTGAGACCCTCTGGCTGGACCAGGAGTACGGCACGTGTGTTCTGGAGAGCCCCGGCTCCTGGCGGTCCAAGGACACACTCAACCACGTTTTGTCGGGTTAAATGAGCAAAGCTGCACAGCAACACTGTATGTTCACTGAAGGCGATGGGCTGCGCCTGCACCTTTGGTCGCTTTACGGGATTGTGCCATCACAGAGGATGCGTTTCCTTATTGGAACTCCTACTTGCAGTTTCACAATGTCATTATGAGTGTTTTTCCACTGAAACACAATTCAAAAAGTAATCGCCTATTGAAAAAAACATTTAATTATGGAAATAATACCATGTTTTAACTGAGCTATTACTTTTTCATAATAAAACCAGTCACTTCAGCTGAAAGCTTATTCTCCTGTCAGTTGTGGCACAATGAACCTAAATGATGTGCATGGATGGGATGGAGATTTAGGGATTTTTGTGGCTCCAGATATTGGTCATCACCATCATCATTAATAGAAGCAGCAGCAGCTTGGATACCCAACTTGACCCCAATTTCCCTTCTGCGTCTAGATGTTCTCCTGACCTTTCTGACCTGAGTGACAACCTGCAGGTTTCTGATAGATCTGCTGCTCCCATCCAGGGAGACGTCGCTTTATGAAAGGAGGGTAGGAGGAGAGATCGAAGTTCAGTGGGATGTAGAGCTGAATGGTGAGCAAACCATCGCACACAAACCCAGATGATGGAAGACAGCGATCGCCTCTGCAGATCTGACGCACGGCCAGAAGAGTCAGGCGTTTAAGGAGGAAAGAAAAGACGTTCTAGCGGCCAAAGTAGCAGCAGCGCCATTCAACTTGCCTTGCATGATGTGAGGGACGGCAGAACTGTTCTGTAGTCACATCATTAGAATCCTGCCCACTAGCCAAACGGCCTTTTAATTACCAGAGGTCCAGCTGTGACAGAACACAGTCTAATAACGGCCACACCTGATCTAGCTGGGTGATCTTGGCAGGGGAATTGAACGCACTGCAGTGTCGCTTGAAATTTATGAAGTACTGAGCAGACTGGTTCCCGAATTATCTGTTCACTGAAAAACAGCCCAGGATAAAATGATTTAAAGGTGCAGTCCACAAATCTGGCCACCGCGTTCTATGCATTTAGATTGTTCCATGAAAAGTGTATAATTTTGAACATGTTTATTGGATTGCGGTAACAATATTGTCTGGAGGCATCCATTTGCACATCTGTGGGAAAAAGCAGCCAAACCGGACAGTGATACTTTACCTCAGCAAATCAACTTTTTTTTTCCACTGAAGATGTATGGCTGTGAATTGAGAGTAGCCATGACAGAGACAGCAGCTGAAGGGGGGGTTGTGGGGTGGGGGTGGGGGGGGGAGTGAAATAAACAGGCAGGCAAAGGGAAGTGAGGAACATGAGTAGGGAGACATGCAAGGGAAGGTATGTGAAGGAGTGAAGAATAACAGGGAAGGTAATTGGGGACGTTTTACCAGGTAAGACGGGAAGAACAAACAGGAGAGGCAGCATTCACCCTGGCTGCAAGTTTTCCAGTGACAAAAAGGGCTGTGAAATCAATCAAGGGAGTTTTTTTAGGGTTGTTTTTTTGTGTTTGTTTGGTTGTTTTTCGGTCTTATTTTATTTTGTTGTTTTTTAAATCACCTACCCGGCCTAATTTGGCAGATAGTCCTCGCCACTGGATATGAAAGAGAGAGAGAAAGTCAAGAGGGTGACAGCACAGAGCAGCGCAGAGAGCAGCACATCCACACCAGCCACGTCAGCCCGCCCCCGCTGGCCACAGCCAATCAGCACTCATGCCGCGTCAGCCACAGCTGCCCGCCCCCGCTGGCCGCAACCAATCAGCACTCACGCAGCGGCTGCCCGCCCCTGCTGGCCACAGCCAATCAGCACTCAAGCCGCGTCAGTCCCTGTGGCTCCACAGATAAGCTTCAGTATATTTTGTTGGCCTGATTCATACCCAGTTAAATGAGAAACTCTAATGATGATGAGTGAGAGGCAGTTGGAGACATATTGGTAGACTAATGACTCAAGTTATTTAACAGGACACGTTACTGGTAAATTTACAATGCAGATTAAGCATTGATGGCTCGTATTCCAGCCGGGGAGTCGCTGCCCTTAAACAGATTATCACACACTTTTTGTTCTCTCCTTCCTCTCCCAAACAACAATCAATAGTAATAAAATATTTTGTGCATGATTGTTAGAAGCCTGTTTATTCTGGGATGGATGAATATGCCAAAATACAGCATTAATTATCTCTGGCTTCCCTGGTAACATGGTCCTATCAATCATATTCCTGATTAATTTTCTTCATTTTTCTGTTTTGAAATAAGTGATTCCCAAAACTCTGTGACAATTTTGATACATTTTGCTTGGACTTTAAACACACTATTTATTTTTTGCTGACCAAAACAAAATCAGTTTTCCAAGAACCCTGCTTCAGCACTGTGTGACAGCAGTAAGCTGGTACAATGTCCTAGATGTGTCATTATTTTGTAGAAATGTATATAGTATTTTCTGTCTTTTCTTTCTGTCTCGAAACCATTTTTATTTTGTTTTGGCTTGTTTTAGGCTTGTCAGATGTGTACATGCTGGTAATGAGGTAGTGCATTTCCTTTGAACTGAAAGAAGTAACTATCATTATTTTGGACATAGATGTACAAGGAATACAGGAAGTAAGAACCATTTGGAGCAAGAAATGAGCATTGTCCCATTCAACCTACAAATGAGACGGTACCCTTTATCTGGAACTACAGATAAGAGAGGAAATATTCTTATAAAGCACATAAGAAATGAACATCCCTTTTGGATCTCAAAATTAGAACTAAATTAGTCCTTTGGAATTGCAAGGTTAAGTATAACTACCAAAGACCTATATTACATGGTAAAAGTATTGTTTTCCATCCTCTCTTTTTTAAGCATGTGAAGAGTGAGGGGGGGGGCTTACCTTGGACTTAGGTGGAGGAGGGGACACCTGCAGAACAAAGTCAGAGTAAGCGGGTGAATTTATATTCATTGTACAAACTGGGGAGTTTATGAGAGCTGTTACAAAGAGGCATTTCCCCATGCTGATATTTAGATAAATGCCAGGGAAAATCCATCACTGTCTAGCACTGTTTGATATTGTCTGGATGCTATTAGAATCTGCCCACCTACACTGCCTAATAAAACGGAAGTACTTAAAATGCCATTAAGGCAGATGATGACATTCTGGATTAATGTATGATGTAAATACATGATAATATCCATAATGTGAATATTGCTTTAATATTTGACCACAATATTTTGCTGCTTCCTTCGTTGTTGAGTAAGAAGTCTTATTAGGCTGTTGCTTTGTTAGAAGTTGCTCTAATACAGCTTACGCTGTACCTGGGCGTTCACTGGAAGCTCAGCCTAGCTGTACCTGGGCGTTCACTGGAAGCTCAGCCTAGCTGTACCTGGGCGTTCACTGGAAGCTCAGCCCAGCTGTACCTGGGCGTTCACTGGAAGCTCAGCCTAGCTGTACCTGGGCGTTCACTGGAAGCTCAGCCCAGCTGTACCTGGGCGTTCACTGGAAGCTCAGCCCAGCTGTACCTGTGCGTTCACTGGAAGCTCAGCCTAGCTGTACCTGGGCGTTCACTGGAAGCTCAGCCCAGCTGTACCTGGGCGTTCACTGGAAGCTCAGTCTAGCTGTACCTTTGCGTTCACTGGAAGCTCAGCCCAGCTGTACCTGGGCGTTCACTGGAAGCTCAGCCCAGCTGTACCTGGGCGTTCACTGGAAGCTCAGCCCAGCTGTACCTGGGCGTTCACTGGAAGCTCAGCCTAGCTGCACTTATGCCTAGTCCACTCCTTGGCAGCACATGTGGACTCTTTGAATGTAGGAGGCTAAATTTTCAGGCACGAAGCCCATAGATAGAAAGGTTTTTTCTCTCTGTTAGAGAAAGGAAATAATAGTCAAGCTTACAGCCAGTGAGCAGAGCAGAACCAGCAAGCATACTTACAATTGTCCTGAAGAACTGCACAACGGCATTTTCGTCTCCGCGCCGGCGGGGAGAACCCTGCAGAGGGCGCTGTGGGGAGGAGGACAGGGAGCCCCGGAAGGAGCCCTGGGGGCACAAAGAGACACAGAATGTTTTCACTACATCGAGTGTGAAAAGCTTGGAGCACCGGTGCTTATAAAAGCTTCTCAAGCAGCCGAAGGCTCATTTTTATTGACCTTTAAAATGTAATATATTTTGAAGTCGGTTCAGCAGATAGCACAGATGCCTGACACCTCTGTGGCTGGGGGTTCGGGTCCCGCCTCCCCTGATGTGTGTAGAATTTGCACATTCTCCCGAGAACCTGCAGCAAATCAGCCCTTTTCACTGAAGATGTGTGGGTGTTCTTCCACTATGTAGAGACCTTGGTTAGATTAATCGTTTTTCTAAATTGCCTGTACTGTTACTCTCCCGTTCTCCTTCACACTGTCTCCCCCAATCACACTGTCCAGGATAATTGGTTGGAAATCTGTTGGATGTTCAGTCAGATTCCATTCCAAGCGGCATTACCGAAAAAGAGAATATTAGCATTCTGCTATGGGCAGATTGTTATTCGTGTATTTTGACTCTCAGGTGTTTACCTAAAACCTAACAAAAGCAGACAGGTGTACGCAACAAACGATTTTTCCAAAATTTTAAGGATGCTTCAGTTTTAAATTAATGCTAATTTTATTGACAAGCCCCAGCGACGTTGCAGGTGGTAATGTGTTTACATATGTGGTGCATGTAAACAACACTATCGCAATTATTTTAATTATTCCAGTTTTGTCAGGGAGGTGGGAAAAAAGTCAACAGCGGCTGGTTGTCACAAATAAACCCAAATTTCTCTTCTTTGCTTGTGAAAAACAACCAGTTTTAAGAGGCAGGTTTTCAGGTACTAGCAAGATTATAGAATAGAATTTAATAGGTCCATTTTTGGAAATGACACAGGATCCCAGGATTAGCATAAACATTATAATAATGCACGCACACATACACATACAAACACACATAAGCACACAAACATCTAAGCGGTAGGGTTTTGCAGTTAATTTCAGGTTATATTGTTCATGATTATACTGGTCGTGCTTAAATTGCATTTTTCAGGTCTCTCATTTTATGTAGATAAAATGTAGACTCTCCCTGCCGGCCCCTGGAGGATGGGCTCCCCCTTTGAGTCTGGTCCCTCCCAAGGTTTCTTCCTTCTAGGGAGTTTTTCCTTGCCACTGTCGCCTATGGCTTACTCACTGGGGGCTTTGGGTGGGGATGCTGTAAAGCGCTTTGGGACAATGTAATGTTGTGATAATGCGCTATACAAAAATAAATTTGTTGTTGTTGTTGTTGTAGATGCAATTCCAAGCCATGGAGGTATGTTCCTTAAATATCTCCCAGACTTGAAACTGATCTACCTACTTCCAAGAGAGGTAATACAAACCTTTTCATTACCTCCAGTGTCAGTTCAGATACATTGTGGAAAACTTTTAATGAACCAAGTCGCTTCCTTTTCCGTCCTCTGCTGAAAGTCTAGAACACGCCCATTACTCTAGCAGCAAACAAGTTTTAATTAAAGTGGCTTTCAGTAATCAAGCTAAATTAAAGAAGAATGAGCTGATGGATGGAATCTTACAGATATTATGGGGAGGGGGCCTTTCCAGTACAGACTTTCCATTGTTTGTCATCAATCATTTTTATTTTAAAATTGCAGACACTGTTTTGCTGTGGTAGACTGGCGGCCTGCCCAGTGAGTACCCCGCCTCTCACTGATGATACTGGGATTGACTCTGACTTCCCCGCGACCCAGATGGATACAGCGGTATAGATGATGGATGGATGGATGTACACTGTTTTGTGTAATTGAGGGACCAATTAGCGCATGTATTAAATTAATTAGTTAGTGCTCTGAATGGGCCCAAAATGGGTTGAAAAAAGATGGGGCAAAAACTAAAACAGTCGAAAAAGAAGAGAAAAACAATGGAACCATATCTGTAGCCTTTTGTTCCCTTGACATACTGGCAGTGGGCAGTTTCTACATGGAAGTTGTTTACTCCACCCATTAACATTCAATTGACCGGGCACTTTTCGATTTACAGGAATCAATGCAAGAATCCTATCTTTCAGATCGGGGAGGGCCATTTCCCCAACATCACCCTGGAATCAATATCATTGACTTCCCTCTAAATCGAATACATTCTGCAGGATTCTCAGCGGGGACCCTGCAGGTCTTGTGGAATGTCAGTTCTTAAAGTGACCCCATAATTACCTTCTCGAGAACGTCATTATTCTGCTTCATGCACAGCGTGAGCACACAGTGTCACGATCGAATGCCCTTCAGCAACACAAAGATACAGCATCATGACTGAAGGCTGTCTTCGTTACATAAGCTTCACAGTAAAGCTCCCTACCTCTGTAACTTCGTGATGATGATTAGGCACTTGTCTTTTTTTAATGGGGATATTCTATCAACACAGAATCCATATCAAATTCTTAAATAACTCTCAAAACCCTACAGAGCTCCTCAAAGCGTGAGGTTGTGCTTTAATCTGACCCTGATTAACACGTGTTATAGTGCTTCAACTTTCTGCGTAATCACCTTTATTAGGTTGAAAAATACAATACAGGCAGTCCGCAGGTTACAAAGAAGATCCATTGAAATTCTCATTTTATTCTGTAGGTAAGTAGGAACAGTAATAATACAGTACATAATTCTTCAATGTGGGGGTAGGGTGTGGCTCAGTGAACTATGCCTGTGTGCTTGTAATCAGAAGGTCACCCAGTGGATGCCCTTTGTGGACAACTTACTCTACAAAAAGAGCTAGCCGAGCAATTTCCCCATGTGGATCCATCAAGTATTAATTATTATTACTAATAATACAGGAATAATAAAAGTAACTAATATGATGAACCACTGAAGCCACGCAATGTTTTCACAAGTGTCACAAAGTAATGCTCATGTTCGTTATTACGAATCATTCAATATCTCAAATTTTTTATATAATAAGCTTTTATGGTGGTCTGTTCATAATTGTCTGTTTGTAATTGTTGGTAGTTGTCCGTAAGTTGGATGTTATTAACCTGGGGACTGCCTGCAGTGATTTTAGGGATCGTACTGGTTACTACACTTCATGATATAGAAGTTGTGTTTTTGCACCTTTCACTGCTGTAGAACAGCCTTTTCTTTTAGGAACGTGGATTGTGATTGACGAGAAATTAGGTAAACGAAGCAACAGATCTGGCTTCTTAAGAACAAACTGAATAAGGACCATTGTTGTAGGCAGTCACAGAAAATAATTAAAAAATCAACTGATGCTTAAAGACCTTGAGAATCTCCATTCAAACGACATGTTACAGTTTTCTGTAGCTTATTTACTCTTTGTCTTGTTACAATTGAAAGGCTACAAGGAATGATAGCTGTAAATCGGAGGACGCTGTCTGCAGCGGTGCGGCCTGCCAAGCCGCTCTGGTGCCCGATCTTCCTCGGGGTACCATACCTTAAAGACATGCTGTTAGGTAGATTGGCAACACCAAATCAGTGCCCTGCAATGGACGGGAACCCTGTTCAGGTCTCCTCTGCCTTGTACCCTCTGGGACAGGGTCCCGGCCATCATCATATTAGGCTTCCAACCCAGACCAATCCAGTTATGGTCCAGATTTTTTTATGGCCCCTGTCACTCATCGGAACCTTTCCCTCTTTACGGAGCCACCTGCAGGTTTTCTCTGCAGTCCTGTACTGAATGAGTGGTTGGAAGAAGCAGGGATAACAGTAAAAGTGACTTTTGCTTTAAGGTGTGTGAAATAGGGATGTGTAGCCCTTTGGAATGAAGTATTCTGTATGTTTCTCATACTTAACTAAAGTTAACAAAGTCAACTTTCCAATGTTCCTACCCTTATTTTTAATTAAACTTTGCTTGAATAGTTGGCATAGTGCCTCTTTGCTGTTGGGCCAGTAAGGACCATCTCCCAGGTTATGTTATCCCCCCCCCCCGCTAAACAGCTCACAAATATTGGTAAGGTAAGAGCCAAGCTACTCCCCGAGATCCTCATCTCTATCCGCTGGAAGTTGAAGCACAGCTCTTTACTGCACGACTTACCCAGCTTAATGAACTTGGCAGCATGTAGTTTGCTTTGGCATGAGCCGGGGATGGCAGACTGGTGTAGCCTCGATGGACCAGGATCCATACGGGTCGGACACGTCCTTCCTAATAGTTCCAGCTGCTGCAGACAGCACGTACCCTTGGCTTTGCATTAAAGCGTATCTGCGGAGCTCACTCTTGAAAAATTGAAGGTTCTTCAGAGATTTGTGCTGTTGGAGATGCTGTAATATGAGGTTGTCATTGGAATGGAAAGGCCTTCGTTGTGTATCGATACGGAGCAATCAAGGACACACACTTCCTGAGACAGATTCAAATCATGACATCGGACTTGGGACGACTCTCTTACTCTCCAACGTGTCAACCTGCTCTGTAGCTGTAATTTCCCATAGGTTACGTTTAAAACTTGTGGGCGGCAGCCTGGTATTTTCCAAGGCTCTCAATCAGTGTTTCCAAATCCAGTCCTCCCTACTGGGAGCTGGGAGGAAGCAAAAATGTGGACTGTCTGGCAGGGAGCAAAAACATGGACTGACTGTGGGTCTCTGAGGACCAGATTGGGAAACACTGCTCAACACGTAGGATGAAAAGAGGAATCTCATTTATATGTTAATGATGGGACTGAACCGAAGAAAAAAATGCCACTGCTCTGCATAACATAATGATAAGGTAGAGAAGGGTATTTTTTTTTTAGTTTTGTTTCTTTCTTGGTTAACATTTCCGCACTCCTCCAATTCTGGCAGTATGTTTATCGTAAATGTGAACCAGAGAAAATTCAAATGTTTTTCCAAGTTATATTGACTTGAAGTTTTCCGGGTTTAGCTATACCATACCCCACACAAACTGATTTAATCCTAGTAGGAAAATTACTATGGGGCTACGTGCCTACTAGTAGGGTGGGGACAGATAAATGACATAACTAAAAAAAAAAAATCCAAGAATGAGAAAGAAAGCAATTAAACACAAACCAGATTTAAGGAAAGAATGTGGATATGTGGTGGTTTGCCATCAGAATCTATCAGAGCAGCCTTTGATTTCATGACTAAAAATTATGTCCTCAGTGGATTTTCAGCACTCGCTAGGGCTAATACATTAACACTTTATTATGCAGCTTTGATTGTAACGTTATACATTATGACAGCCTTGTCCTGGAGGTATAGAGTGACCGACTCCCTGTAAAAGGGAAATTTAGCATGAAATGGGGAACCAAAGTCATGAAGATCAACAGGGACTGGCCTGGCAAGTGTTAACCAGTAAACAGACCAGCCTAGGAATGGGTTGGTCTGACTGGGATACAGCTCATGCCCACCCTGGCATGGACAGTGCTTGAAGACATTTAAAAAAAAATAAGGTGCTAAGGTAAAAATCCAGCTGTTGTGGAATATTCCTGGAATAAATGGCAGTAAATAATGCCCCTCATCACATGATCCATTAAAATTAGTAAAATGTCTTCCTACCTAACAAGATGGCACATAATGCTAAAGCTAAACATGTTTTGTTGTACATGACCAGAAAGTTTCAAACAACTGGACGTTTGTAGGCAGAAACATTACATATTACTCCACAGAGACATAAGGCAATAGACGTCTCATAAAACGTGTATCACTCTCTCTAATGATGTTTAATGTATCACGACACATCCCTGTGAATCGCTTTTGGACGACTGTTGTGAAAGGCGCTATATAAAAATAAATTGAATTGAACTGAATTGAATAAAAGCTTGGCAGCAAAAAAAATTAATAGCTATGGTTGACCTTTGACAGCACGACTAAAGTTCCTATTAAAGATTATCCGAGATTAACAGAAGAATTTGTTGCAGTACAGTCTCAGTCCACTAGGGGGCTTAGATGTAACTGGCTATAGACAGGAGGGACAGGCTTTACAGCAGTCCTTGAATGGTGACAACAACACATAAAACACACCACATACCCTCCCCTCCAGCCCTGCACAGCATGGAGCCCACATATTAACCAGCTGGACAGGCTCTATACCACGTGCTGCTGCCCCCCCCCCCCCCCATTCTGACCACTGTGCTCCTGGACCCAAACCAATCGATCCCACAGGGGCTGAGAGGCGGGTGGTGTTGAGATTCACAGCCCAGTTGGTACTCGGGGGGGGGAGTGGCTTGAGGCTAATTACCCGGGTGACATCATTACAGTTTTAACGATGCACTTGTACGTCGGACTACCTGTCGGACTCTGCAATCCGAAGGCTCGCTCTGTCTATAATACACCCAGATACATTTCTAGCACATTTCGAGCTTGAGCACAATAGCAGACACAACAGACACAAACGTGCTGAAGACTCTGCAGAACGATTAGCACGCTTATTCATGTCTAGCTGCATAAGTGAGAGCAGGCAGCAGTTAATCACACAATACAGCCAGGTTATGGTTTAAAGCCGGTTAGGGTTTACATGCTGACAAAAAAAAACAAACATCTGCAAGAGTCATTTTTGTTAGACTTTAATAAAGTACTATTCCAAAGCTTATGTTAGAGAGGCAGAGAAAAGGCTTGCACACACAATTCATAGCAGTTTGTGACCAGAAGCATTAATGTCATTCATAAGGCATATAGAAAAAGAACAATTACATTAAAATTTAAAGATAAGAGCAGGTGGCCTATATAGCATGATTTATGGTGGGAGCGCTACGTCACCGACACGGCGGCTCACCACAGACCAACGTCTCAGCTAATGTGACATAACGAACGACGCCAGGCTGTCACCAGCTGGTGGGGAAGCTGGCAGACCATTAACGACTGGGAGAGGAAACGGGGAGTTTTTAATTTTCACGATTGTTCATATTAACTCATTCATGCATTAACTTAGAAGTGCAGTTCGTGACCTCCTTCCTGTGGCAGAGTGATTGTGACAATGCGGATAATCAATGAACCATCCCCTGATTTCAGCCATTTATCTCTTAACGAGAAGCAGGCAGAGTAATGGAATATCGCTCTCTTGGACTTATTAACATTGCACTGCCTATTACTGGCAGAGCTTCTTCTCAATAAATTGTCATGCATTAAGCAATATGGGGGGGTAGGCAAAACAATTTTAACAAACATTTTGATAAAATACAAAACATTTTTAAATACCACTACTGTACTTGTGCACTAACACTGTGTGAACATTTGGAATAAAGTAACAATTTTATCATGCTACTGTAAAATCTTAATTAATCTGAATTACATGTGAGTAGGACAATACTTTTCAAAAGCAGTTTGTTTCCCTCAAATTATTTAAACATCAAAAAAGTCTTAAAAAAAAAGAGTACAAACTGCAAGCTTTCTGTATAAAAATCCTCAAGAACAATTTCAATTAAACCCCATCACAGGAACATTTCCTATAAACATTTTACTGAAACATAACACAGTTCCCCAACAATACAGTAAAATTCTTTGTACAAGAGAAATACCTGAACATTATTTGGTATACACAGAGACATCTTATATGGAATAGCATTTTTTAATTTTTTTCCCCAAAACAAAACAAACAAAAAAGTCAAACATATCTGATCACTACAGTGATTATGAAGGAAACCTTAAGCCAATTATTTTGTTGAAAAAAAAAAGAAAGATAATCCCAAGTAGTAAAAGAAAAAAAAAATCATAAAATACACAGCCTTTAACTAGTTCTTACTAACTAGTACTAGTTATTGATTATTAGCAATAAAATTCTGATCAGAAAAACATAACAGACAGATGTTGCAAAAGGCAGACGTACTTTTTTCCCCAAAGGCGATTCCAGTCACTTGTGTGTTTAGAGATATTTGCATGAATGAGACGGCCTGACCAGAGGCCTGACCAGAGGCCTGACCAGAGGCCTGACCAGAGGTGCGCAGCTTGTCTACCTGAGTGCTGACCTTTCTACGGAACCTCCGGCTCACGCCTCGCCCCTGCTGATGCCCCCGCTCGGGGTAAATGAGAAGGCTAACGGGGAACGCAGCAGCACGTGTGGAGGGATTCGGTCTAGCTTCTTGCCACCTTTGGGATGGATTGACATACTGAATCCCCTTCCCCCCCACCTAATAACAACCGTGGCTTTTCTCGGAGTACAACTGGGCGAAATGAGTGCTCATTGGCAGCAACATCCCAGGAGCCACACAGTGGCAATGATGGGGGCCAGAACTACCTGGGTGCTACCGACGACCCCCCAGGCTCAAACTAAGAGTGTCGCACGACCAGGGACACAAAAAAGTCTAGTCTCTCCGCTTCTCATTCAACCACTACCAGCAAGCAAGTTCTGAAATCCCACTATGCAAGACTGCCCCACCCATCTAAGCAAAAGCCCCCCTTCCCCATTTCAGTGATATATTCTGCAGCATATACTATATACGTGTGAAATATCTGTACCATTCGTAATACAGCTTACAGCTTATGGAAAGTTTAGCTAAATATCTACCCGTTTAATGTATCGGAGGTTACACTCGCGTAGAGCTGTCTACAGAGAAAAAAACCCTCACACGATCTAAGCGAGATCTTGGGTGGCGTGCGTGTCTGCTCCTGGTACTCAGGCTGACAAATCCGCCCACTATCTCCCTTGTCAGTGGTATGATATTAAGGCTGACATTTGGTCCTCATACGTGAGGACAAATGAACTGGGGAAATCCTTGTGATTGGTCGATACTAAGAGCGGTCACCTAGCAGCAGCCTCCGAAAGCTGCATCGATCTACATTCTGAACTAGGAAAAAGAATCGAGCCCCGCAACGCTGATGTGTTCCCCAACCCAAGATTAAAAGATACAAAAATTAAACAGGCTTTTTAATAATTTATGTTGCGGGGAAACTGATAGTCAGCCTCCGGCAAATCCACACCGTGTTCAATAACTCGACAGGTCAGATCACTCCCGCACCACCACCAAATGCAGAGAACAAACACCGTGTCACAAACATGCACAGAGGCAATTAAATTCAAGATAATGAAATCGAAAAAGTAGATTACAGTTATCAAAGACAACTGAAGGTTATTTTTAAGATGTCCCTTTGACACAAAACTCTATCCCGCGTGTCACAGGTGTCTAACCACACCCAAACCACACTGACCCACTGTCTGTGTACAACACAGGTTCGTATGCGAGTTTTGGAAAGTCAAATGGAGACCAAGGAAAAAAAATAGTCAGAAATATGAATACATTCTATAGATCCCCCATCCAACATAATAGGAAAAATAATAAATGAAACAAGGAGCAATAACACAGAATGCAGTTTCTGTCTTGTTTTCCCCCACAGAAAACTCCTCATCCTCACCTTGCCCTTTCTCCGCCTGTCTCCTCCAAAGAAGCGACCTAGCTGGTCCAGGAGTCCAGGGTTCTTCTTCCGCTTGCCCAGCCCGAAGGGGGCTTGACCAGAGGTACTTGCTGTGGCCATTCTGGGTTTCGGTCTTGTGGGGGAGGTTGGTCCAGTTCAAGAGTTCTGTCCCAAAGAGGCTCTGAAGTAGGGTTCTAGTCGCTGTCCTGCACCGACGGTTCCGCTGCGCACTCCGGAATGGTGTGCAGCTCATCCGACTCTGAGGGGCGGTCTTTGAAGGTGTTGTCCTGCCGTCCCGGGGCATCCCGGGAGAAAAGGCGGACCAGGTGGGGGCGGGAGCTGTTGGGGTCAGCTGTGCTGGCACAGTTCCCCGCATTCCCCGCACCCGCGGAGTCAGTCGGCGCTGTCCCCTTGGTAGGTCTGCCATTGTTCAGGCACGCATCTGCCTCGCCCTGGCCTGGAAAATCGGGAAAAAAACACAAGGGTCATCTATGAACTTGAGCCTGGTGCAGAACAGTCAAGCAGACAATGGGAGCCTTTGTGAGTGAAAAAAGGGTTAGGGAAAAGCAGGGAGCTACAGGAAAAGGCAGAGGGACAAAATAACAAAAGATGTGGCAGGTTGCAGGGACAGCCTGTGACAAACCTATGTGAGCCTTACCAGTTGGACGTCGGTGACAGGCCCAGTACAGTATGTGAGAGGATGGGGAATGCCACCACTGACTGCAACGACTACGGATGATGGTATTTTGAAAATCTATGGACAAGTGTGGCTTCCATTGGTTTTGAAAGTTATGAAGCCCATGTTGACGTGTGGAATTTAGCTAAAGGATGTGCAACACAGCTTACAGCACTGCCTTCATTGCTGAGGGCAGCAAACCCAACCTGGCCATCAATGCGGCTTTGTCCCCAAATAAAGCGTGCAGCCAAACACCCGAGCTTCTGAATGCTAACGTTTTCTCAACAGTCGCCCATTGTTGTTTTTTTGCATAGTTATTTGTGTGGGACAATGGAAGCTGTGTCATAAAAATAACTCTTCTGGGTATGAAACTGAACCCAAAGCGCAGTGACACTAATCCAACACGGAAGATGGTGATGCGGAGATGTGGTGCTTCAAGCTCACCATGATAAACCTGCGGCAGCCCGAGTCCAAAGGCACACAATTCAAGTGCAAGGATACTGAGTACCAGTAACCCCATTTTGTGAAAACGTTGCACTGCTCTCAGAATGGTCACACCAAAACCTGGGAACACCGCAGTGAACACTGCTGTGCAAATCTGCAAATGGTGAAATAACAAAATAGGCGAATTCAAAAACGTATTGAAAAAATATTCGAAAAAACCCCCGTAGATGGAAATACATTCAGCGGTCCACCAATCTTCACTAACTGCCCAACCATTAGGGGGCTGAGTGGGGTCCCAGGCTGGGGAACACCCTGGGTCAGCAGTCATCACGCTCATACAATCACACAATCACATACCAACAGTTCTGGGCTGCTAATTAACGCATCCACATGAACTAGGATACATATTTACCCAAAAAGCCATTTGATCCACAACAACATACACACAGCAGTGCAAAACTTAAAGAGGAAAAAAAAATCAAAAACCAATCAGGCATACAGAGTGCAAGAGGCTAACCTTTCAAAGACCACCAATGGGTGCTAGCCATCAGTCACTGGCTATTGGACCTTTCTCATGTTTGACTGCTTCTAAGACTCCATTTACCGAACTTTTGGTACATCAAAAAAATGTCATAGGAAACAAAACTTGGCAGGCTTTGCAATTTTAATGACTATTCCTTATCAAGATTATCTAGCATATGTTTAATGCTTACTGCCCCTGCTTTTGCTTGAGCTCTGCATGTGCATTCCCAACCAATCATCATTTTCATCCTTGCTGTTTAAATCATTCCTAGGTTTTGCGGGAAATTTATCTTGAACTCCGTTTTTGCTTTAGAAATATCCCAATATATAATGCAACAAAATCAAATCATTATAATTGAGATTTTTCCAATATTGCACAGCCCTTTATTGCAGAGGTGGGGACTCAATTCACTGATTCGCAACTCGACTCGGACACAAGTCACAAATTTGATGACTTGTGACTCGACTCAGCAAACTGAAAGGAAGACTTGGACTCGACTTGTACCCTATGATTCGAGAAGACTTGAGGTTATTGTCCCCCTCTGGATACCATAATGTTAATTTCATAATTTCTGTGTATATTAATTCTCTGCTCTCTGCATTTTCATTTGGCTGAATGCAAGGTCTCCGGAGATATTCTGTTGGAAAGATGCATCACTCCTGCATATACATGGACATAAAAATTGCAAGGTCAATCGTGATAGAGTGGAGACTCTATTTCCAACTTCTCTGCTTGTGAAGGACTCAACCTACAAGGTACTGTGGCGGGGTTTTGTTGCAGTGAGATTTAATCACCAAGGGTAAAAAATAACAAACAAAAAAAAAAAACACGTAGGTAGGACTTGAGTTACATGACTTACAAATCAACTTGATGACTTGTGACTCGACAGTAAAAATGATGGAAAGACTTGAACTTCAGAACACATGACCTGACACTTGACTCAGACTTGCCAAGACGTGACCTGCTCCCAGCCCTGGTATATTAAATACTTTTTTATTTCTTGTCCTGCCATCCACATCTTGTTAAATCTGTTATTCTGACCAGATTGCAATTAAAGGTTTGGTCTCTTAAATTATCTAGGCATCCATTCCATCCATCCATTTTCCTGTAACTGCTTGTCATATTCAGGGTCACAGATGGAGCAAACCAGTACAAGGTGCCAGCCAACCCATCACACAGCACACTCACACACGTACAGTTTGGTAATTCCAATTCACCTTAATGTATCTGTGGACTATGAGGGGAGGAAACTGCATTACCGAGAGGATATTCTTTGAAGACACAGGGAGAACATGCAAACTCCACAAACTTGGAGCCATGACAGGGACTTGAACCCTGGTCCCAGAAGTGTGAGGCAACATTGCTAACCAAGCATCCATTAGCTGAAAAAAGAAGTTGGGGAAAAAAAGGATTTACCGTTGTTTTCTGAATTTGCAAGTATGCTTTTACAAATTAGCGGATTTATTTTGTGTTTGCAAGGAAGGTTATTTGCATAACCAAACTAACAATTAACATGTTTGCATGTTCCACCCCAAAGTACCGAAAAAGTCTTTTGGTACTTTTGGTACTGGTATATGACCAGAAATCAACGGAAAGGGGAAAGCACCAAATTTTTAGTACCAAAAGTACGATACCTGGTGTGGTGGAAAAGCGCCCTTAGGGATGACCACGGAAAAACACCTCGGTCGTTGGGTATCAGTGCAGCTCCATCTGACTTCCGTTTTATTTGTATGGTGCTTTTCAGAACAGGCAATATCACAAAGCAACTTTGCAGGGAATCTGTGCCTGACCACCGCAAATGAAGCCCAGGGCAAAAAGACCCTGCTGTGAGGAACAAACCTCAAGCTCAACTGGACTCGAAGGGGAAGCCCGTCTGCCCCGGCTGGCCCAGGGTAGGTAGGTGCCTGTATAACATACTTATCAAAAAGATTTGCGATTTGCTGCTGGAAGGACAGCCCACAGAGAGATACAAACTACCAGGGCAGTAATCATCCTCTGATGCGTTCTTAAATTAATGACATGGATGAGCAATCAGTGCTTCCTGGTTCTCAGAAGACCTTTCTGTTAGAGGGGAGTTCCCCCCCCCCCATTTATTCTTATCCTTGTTCTGTTGATTCAGAAAAGACGCTCATGTTTGACC
Organism: Paramormyrops kingsleyae; assembly: GCF_048594095.1. Classification (NCBI taxonomy): domain Eukaryota; kingdom Metazoa; phylum Chordata; class Actinopteri; order Osteoglossiformes; family Mormyridae; genus Paramormyrops; species Paramormyrops kingsleyae. Next base: position 34,972,444 of record NC_132805.1, read on the forward strand.
TTAAGTCCCGGTGCCGCACAGATGTGTCCATCCATGTCAATAAATGAGGAGCACTTCTGTGACTCTGTGAGTTCTTACCGCTACACCAGGGAAGAAAAATAAACACGCAACACAAAGGATGGACTGGTGTTGCAATCGTTCTAACGTTACAAGTATAATGTTCAGCTGTCCTGAAACTGCAGAAGTGTGAGCAGTCTGTGTTTGAGAACGGGCATGGAAGTCCACGTCGGCCATGAAAACCACGAATAGCGTGTGACTCCTGGACATCCTCAGCACCAGAGCTCAATGTTTATGTTCATGTGTCACTGAGCAGACGGTCGACTCAGAGGGAGAAATGTGACAAAACATGAAACGTTAAATTAAAAACGATGTAATGTTCAAGGAGACAACTTATCCTGACGGTGTGCTTTAACAGTGGTAACCTGTTATATTAACAGCTTTAGAGAAACTGATTTCTGTGTTTGTGTACTTGAATTGCATGAGTGATCCTGGTATATTTAGGAAACTGATTAAATTTGAAGATATTATGTATAATGTGTCACAAAAAGAGAAAAAAAAAAACATGCACAGAAGATACGAAGCTTTCCGTGAAGGTACTCATTCTGCAACTAAAAATGTACACAGCAGGTGTTCTGCTGGGACGCACGTATGACAGCAGAAGCTGTTTTTAGAAAGTGTCGGGAATTCACAGAAATGCCTCCACCTGCACAATGTGATGCTGTGGTGAAGAAATCCTGAAATAGACAGAGAGGATGATCGGACATGTCTGTGCATGCAGAGAACCACCTCCAAGGACGTCAAGTGGTGCAAGGAAGCCCGAGCAAGGGGGTCCGCTACGATTCTGTGCAGAACGTCACCTCTCAACAGGGGATGTAACCTTCTGTAGATCTCCGGCACCCAGGTGGGCTGACCGACCTCTGCCTTCCTACTGCTCATGGACCTCCTACTGCTCATGGGCCTCCTACTGCTCATGGACCTCCTACTGCTCATGGACCTCCTACTGCTCATGGACCTCTTACTGCTCATGGGCCTCCTACTGCTCATGGACCTCCTACTGCTCATGGACCTCTTACTGCTCATGGACCTCCTACTGCTCATGGACCTCCTACTGCTCATGGACCTCCTACTGCTCATGGACCTCTTACTGCTCATGGGCCTCCTACTGCTCATGGACCTCCTACTGCTCATGGACCTCCTACTGCTCATGGACCTCTTACTGCTCATAGGCCTCCTACTGCTCATGGGCCTCCTACTGCTCATGGGCCTCCTACTGCTCATGGGCCTCCTACTGCTCATGGACCTCCTACTGCTCATGGGCCTCTTACTGCTCATGGACTTGGACCAGCGTGAAGCTTTCAAGCTTTAAATGACATGATGAAAATCTCAGCTCAGTCCCCAGCCAGGTGCTCTGGATCGAATCAAATCTGGTGCAAATCAGTGGAAAATAACGAGCCATGGAATAAAATTTGGTATGATAATAAAGCAAGGATATGGTGATAATTCGCCCTGAATAAATTCTCCTGAAGCTCTATAAAGAGCACTTTCAAAAACATTTTTCTGCTTCAAGTAGAACAATCTTCTCACTGTACTTTCCAGCACAGTTCATCTGAACGCCCTGCCAGTGCTCACTAGCTCTGCCCCCCCCCCCCCCCGGCTTAAGAACGAGAGAGCCACTGGGGGTCTGAGTGTGACGGAATAAAAGCGACGGCTGCGGCGGTGGACGAGCTCATTGCTGAGCAACGAAGCCGTTAATTAATTCAAAAAATAATTAGGTCCTTAACGATAACACAAACAAAACATAATTAGGTCCTTGACAATAACACAAACAGTATCGCTTTTAATGCTATACGGTTAAAACTTGATCTGGGGGAAAAGGCAGAAAGGAAACAAAAACTGCTATCTATAGAGGTTCGAAGACAAAATTGGAGATTTAAAAAAAAAAAAAAAAAAATCCAACATAGCTGGCCACGCCCCCCCCCCTTGTGGGGCCACAGTGGGCATCACATCCTTCATCTGACGCTCTGAAGCTGCATTCATACTTACTGTATTTCTAATTATAATCTGTAACTGTAAATGGAATGGGGTTTTCCAAAAAAAAAAATATATGCTTCTGTCCTAGACACAAAACGACATTGGAAAAGGAGCATTAGCACGATAATGTACACAGGAAATGGCTCCATTTAGGGTATAAGAGGAAAAAGGCCATAACAGATACTCTTCGCCGTGGTCTGAGAGCTTATTTTGCACTAGAAGTATGGCTGAGATTCCACATTCGCATGCAAAGTACTAGCGGCAGTGCGATGGGAAGAGACAGGAAGTGGGGAATCGCTTCCATTCCACCGTCTGCGTACAGCAGGCAGCAAGGCACAAGCGGCCCCCCCTTCTCAAGCTGGGCTCCCAAAGGATTTTTAATGACATATCATTTGCCCCTTGAGTATGAAAGGATGGCTTCAGGAAAGGATCCAACTCAAGGTTCCAGGCCTCCATCCAGGACCTCAGTGCCAAGCTTTATGGTCCTTCTTCAGCTCCCACTACAGCTTGAGGACATAAATAAAGCTCACCCCCCCCCCCCACCCCCAATCACAGAAAACATCCATCGCTGCTTAATATTAGGTGCAGACGGATAATATCATTTGAAAGGATGCTGGAACATGTAATACTGTCAGATCAAGGCGGGGGGGGCGGCATATGGGCAAAGAGGATGCGGTCATGTCCGCAGGCTGGCATCCACTGGCCCTGCGACAGGAATGCAGCGAGTGGGACCTGCGTCCGCCGGAGGGGCCGCTCTCCTCGGGACCAGCCGCGGACAACGGGAGCCTTTGCTTTGCAAGCGGTGGGACTCAGCGGCATGTCCCCCCGCCGGCCAGAGGCATGCGACCCCTGGCCCGGCGACGCCCACCCGGGCCCCTGAACAAACCCCCCCGGCAGCATTCGCAGCAGGTCTGTGGCTCCCACAGGCTTGGTGAGAAAGCGGCTCTCTGTTCTGCAGAGCTGATGTTTAATTCATGATCAGCCTGCAAGGGATCGTTGGATTGCAGGCACCCGTGCTGTAGATACAGAGATACCCATCATCATCCCGGGGTTAGGAACTACTCCACCTCCCCCAAAGGCAAGACAAGGTTTAACCTCCGTATACCATTAACAGCCCACACCTGTCTCGTGTCCCATGATGCACTGCTATGGCACTGACACCAACAGACAAACATGCAAGAGTTCACCCCTGCAGGTCAGAGAGCTCACGCGAAGGTGACTCACGTGATCCGAGTTTGCAGGCTGCCCCTTTGATCTGTTAGCCTGGATGCTACTTCAAAATCCATTAAAGTACTCAAACAGGGAACACGGCAGCATGCTCGGCGCTTTGAGTGTCCGCATATTCAGCGCCGGGCTATCAGACCTCCCTGATAACAGTAGCAACGACGGAGCCACGACCTCTGAGAGGTTCACGTAAACAACCGGCAGATGAGGGGATCTGATACGACGTGAAATCGGATGCAGCCCGTCAAAAGCAGCCTGGCATGGACGAGTCGCTTACAACGCACTTACCGATCAACGCCGGTTATTTATTTATTTATTTTTAAGCAAAGCCTACTTCCAAGCTATCAATTAGGCTGTGGCAGCATGACAAGGCATTTCTCAGTGTCAACGAGGCGTCTCTTGCCGAACTGGCCTCACAGCTCGGAAACATTAAGTGCACAAACACCCACAGGAGTTTTAGATGCACAAGCTGCACACGTTTCCACCGCCGACTCCGTCAGAGATGTGGAGAATTTGTCAAGTAATGAGAAGCTTCTCATATACACACATAAGAAAATCACTGGTCAGTGAGACCGATGTCCTGTTTACCTGAGTGAGCTTTCAATGTCCCTGCACAGCCTCTGAAAAGACGGTAAGCCAAGAAATACCACAGCAACACCTCACCTTGAGCTAAACCATCATTTACACCGAAAGGATGTGACCTTACTTCCTTGGCTGAATTCATCATGTCTCACAGGGTTGGGTCTGATTCTAAAAGAGCCCTTGATCTGGTGACTGGGTTTTGATCCCAGTTGCAGGATCACAAGCCAAGGCCATCAAAGCTGGAGGGGGAACTGAGCCCTGATTTCCTCATTCTGGTCCAAACCCAGTTGGCACCAGGCATGAGGATGGCGACTGTCAGGCAACGAGTTGTCAGTCTATCTCACCTGAGCTCAGAAAACCTCCCTACCGCTGACCACTGATTCAAGCTGGGTCCCCTTTCTCATCTCTCCATTTGTCAGGCATGATGCCAGAGCAGCAGCACAATCAGGCGCGGTCAGCAGTGCGCGGCCTCGAGGGCAGAGCTCAGGCTGGCCTCCCTGCCACCCTGCCACCCTGCCCCGCATCGGGCTGCACACATTCGCCCGGGCTTGTATCTCACATCACGAAGGTCGCAGATCCACACTCCGCATCTCTTGAAGATGCATGCAGTCCGAGGCATGACCAACGTACTAGAACGAAGTAGAACCTGCCTGTTTAGATTATTTAATTAAATCAACTAAATGCTGAAAATACCAAAAGCATTGTTTGTGTTCAAACGTGAACGTTCAAGCTACAGAGAAGCTGCAACAGAGAATCTATTATGGGCTGGAATATCGCTCAGCCCAGTTTGGTGCGGACTGATGGGGTCCATCTGTTTGTTCATGTAAAAACACAGCCCCTTTATGAAAGTGACCATGACACACACACACACACACACACACACACACACACACACACACAGGGCAGGAGGGCACTGCCATGTTGGCGTGGGTAGTGCCAGTGCCCCTGAATGACCCCAGGGTCTGTGCCAGCTGGCGCTAGCTGCAGCTGCAGGGGCAGGAAGGAGGAAGACAAGAGCCTCGAGCCCACGGATCCACACGTGGCACAGGTCTGCGTCTGCGTCTGCGCATCCATCACGCAAATGGAAGCTCTGTCTCCCCTTAATAGTACAATTGTGACACGGCTTAAATGGACGCTAATTGCGGTGGCAGCAGGATTGAAGGTACGAGCTGCACTCTTCTCCCGCCGCGCCCCCCTGCACCCCCCTGCGCCCCCCTGCGCCCCCCTGCGCCCCCCGCCAGGCTTACCGCCTAGTCACCACATCGTATATCGCCATATACTGACCTTTCAAATTCCAGGCGACAGCCAGATTAATCATGTCAGATAAGGTTAGTCTGCTTATAAAAACAAGTTTAATCCTATTAATTTGCATACATGACCTCTAAAAATGCTGAACACTTACACTTTAATAATTTGACATTTGTTAAATGCCAGAAATCCTCAGAAATCTTCTCTCCTTTCTTTTTTTAAATCTGAAATGTTTTCCAACATAATAATTATGTTGTAATATAGATGCTTTTGGAACCCTTATCCTTTGACATTAAAATGGTTCTTTAACGTAACATGGTAAAAGTGACTATAGGTCAGAAAGCAAACCACAAAGCAAGAGGAAAGTGACCTGAGAGAACCAAACAGGTTCTTAAAGGATGCTTAAACGCTAAAGAGAAAACCAAACACGAACAAGGATGCTTAAACGCTAAAGAGAGAACCAAACAGGAACCAGGATGCTTAAATGCTAAAGAGAGAACCAAACACGAACAAGGATGCTTAAACGCTAAAGAGAGAACCAAACAGGAACAAGGATGCTTAAACGCTAAAGAGAGAACCAAACAGGAACAAGGATGCTTAAACGCTAAAGAGAGAACCAAACAGGAACAAGGATGCTTAAACGCTAAAGAGAGAACCAAACAGGAACAAGGATGCTTAAACGCTAAAGAGAACCAATCAGAGCGGAGGAATGTGGTGCCGAACAGAAAGATACATGTCACTCACCTTCATGGGGCTATAGTGCCGGATATTTATAAGAGAGTTTTAAAAATGTTTCAGACGCAGTCCTTGTACTATATATGTAATGTGTGTGTGTGTAGAGTACTGTGCAAGAGCCTTAGGCAGCCAAAGAAAATGTTTAAATGACCTTCCTGTTGGTTTAAAGCTATGCTACTAAACCTGTCAAAGCGTATCAGCTTCGCCGTTTCAAAGCCTCTATTAAAATCACCCCCGTGTTTGCAGCAACTCTCCAGTGCAGCAGTGTTTTTCGACCACTGGAACGCCTTGCATGCCTAATAAATACATCAGTGGTGGTGGTGAAATCTAGGACATACATGGAATTGCCAGGGTGCCCCTGAGGAGAGGTTTGGGAGCTGAAGTGGTCTTCATCTACCCATCCAAACCCATATCAGTACGTTTTGGAGAACAAAAGAAATTCTTGTTTATTTTTATTGTGTTACTGTTAAAGTGTTAATGTTGTACTGTTATGTTTTATATATATGTTTGTAGTTATATCTTTGTGGGGACTCTCCATTCATTTCTATGGGGAAAACTCTAATCCCAACATGACAGCCTTAACCCCTACCCAGCCCTAACCTTAACCATAAGTAACCATACAAGATCCTAGACTTCTGGCATTTTTACTTTTTTGACTGCATTCACAGATCTTTGTGGGGGCCCGAAATATGGTCCCCACAACATAAAAATAACAGGTTTTTAGTACATTATGGGGAACATAATCCACACATGCACACACACACACACACACACACACACACACACACACACACACACACACACACACACACACACACACACACACACACACGGCTGTCAAACTAACGCTCCTGCGTGGAAATAAATCCTGAATGTGGTCCCTTCAGACCACAGGAAGCACGGAGAGTCGGCCCACAGAACCGGGAGGTGACAGCATGCTGGAATCAGCAGGAGCACATAAGAAGGTATATAATCCATTTATCTTAAAATGATGAGCTTTCGGAACAACAACAATACCCCCCCCCCCCCATCTAATCCCTACTCCTCTCACACCCCCAACCTCTACAATCTCTATCCTCCAACACTCTCCCCACCTCTCCAAAAACATCTTGATTAAAAGCCCAACTTTGTGTGACTTGTCTCAGTGCAATCAAGGTCACCACAGGTCTCAAAACTTCCAGTTGTTCACCCATACAATGTGTCTGCAAAGTTAGAAAGAGATCCTTCAAATACCTTTTAAGTTCTCATGCTAACATAAAAGCGTATGCAGCAGGAGACTGGTTCTAAAACCATGTGTTCCCTGTCCGGGGAATACAATAATATATAGTATAATAATAGTATTAAAATTACAGTGAGATTTGTCTCTAAAGCCAGAGCACTCATGGGGGAGAAGGCTGTACCTACATGATACCAACCAGCCAGAGAGGTACCACTGCATGATCCCACGGCTATCCTCCAAGGCCGAGGTCAGACCTGTCCACACCCTTCCCACACATGCCTGCCACTCAAACGGCACTTTTCTCCTTGTGACTGGTGACCACGCCACATGGCTCAGTGTAACCATTTTGGCCTGAGCCAGGCTGGTCAATAGCGTGCATCCCAGTGCACACCAACCACAGGGCTTGCTTTTGGTGTCAGAAGCAGGTCTCAGTAACCCTAGTCCAGACTGGGATCTCTGATATACTCTGATATCTGCTTTTAAGGGGGAACCAGAGGGTGTGGTCCAACTTCTCAGCCTCCCTGAGTAAGCAGATACCAGGGCACTGGATTATACTTGGTATTCAAATCTAGGATTGAAGAGGAACAATGAGGATTACAGTCTGGCCATGGAACCGAGGTCCAGCTCTACTACCTAGCAGAATTCATGGAAATAAGCCAACCTAGTGCCTTGTGGAAATGCAGCGGGAATATGACCATGTGCCCAGGCAGATACTGCTGGAGATGCCCATGGGCTGCGGCTGGATGCCATTGTGTCCCTGTACGAACGCAGTAGAATCTGTGTCCGCATGCTTGACACGCATTCAGGGTCATGCAGTGTGAGTGTTGGCCTCCTGCAAAGGTGCAGCTTTTCTCATCCCGTCTGTAATGTTCATGAAGGAGGTAACGAGGTGCAGCTGAGGCTGAAATGGCGGGCTGGAGGGGACACCCCCGCTACTGGCAGATGACGGTGTGTCTCCCAGTGCTTCATCCGAGCAGAACCTCCGGTGCATCCTCGAGCCGCTCGACGCAGAGTGCGAATCGCCAGGGGCGCGACTGAGCACCTCCAAATCTGAGGCCGTGGTATTCCATCAGAAAAGAGCCGATTGCTCCTCTAAGGTGAGGGCCAGAGTCTGCCTTCGGTGAAGGAGTTTAAGTGCCTAGGAATCTTGTTTACGAGCCATGCGGAGAAGAAGCATGAGCGAGACAGGCAGACCGGCGGCCGCCGTAGGTTTATTGAGCGTAGTGAGGATGCATCCTTTCCTCACCTCATGTGCTCTGGGTAATGACTGTAACGACAAGGTTGCAAGTGCAGGCGGCTGAAATGAGGTCTCTCTGCAGGACTGTCAGGCTGGTGCTCGGCGATAGGGTGAGGACTCTGGAGATCCGGACTGTGAAACAGAGCTGCCGTTTCTTTAGTTGAAAGTAAGTCCTTGGCAAGTCTGTGGGCCCTTCCACATCTCTTAGTTAAATCCTGGTATCTTGCTGTGAGTGGTTTAAGCTGACAATGGCACCTCTAGTGGTTAACAGAGAATAGTGCAGACCAAAAAAAAAAAATCAGGCCAGCCAATCCCATCCTTACACGAATGGCGCCCTATATTCATAAGTTCATATGAAGAACAAGCTGACAGACAGGTAATACACTACTGTGTTACTGCAGATGAAGCATTAAATTAAAATCGGGGGGGGGGGGGGGGGGGGGATGACGTGGTCAGAATGAAACATGAGGGCGATCCGATCCAAAGAGGCGAGTTTAGACTGAGACACCAGAAACCCTGGAGATACGTGAGCAGGGGGCAGAGTTAGCCCACAGTAACTACATTCTGGGAGAGAATGCAGAAGGATTAGGGAACGTGCTGTGCAGACATAAAGTAAAGCGGACTAGACGGGCCGTCGGCGCGGGTGGATGCAGTAAAACCGTGAGACCAATCCGGGGGGGTGGAGGGCCGAGCGGCCGGTGGGGGGCATATGGGGTAAAACGTGCCGGCTTTGTGTGCACACGGCGCTCCGAGCGCCTGCTAATGGACTCCTAATGTCTTTTTAAAAAGCTGACGATTTGGCGTCTGCCTGTTTACTCGGGTCCGCTGAGTACACAGCTAAGGGCGGCACGGGTCCGAAAGCCGGGTCCGGCTAATGGCCCGGAGCAGATTGCAGACTCAAACAAAGCGACACGCATCCATGCGCCGGCCTTAAGCTTCGCACGCTAAATACACTTTGCCTGGCGGCTTGCGGCTTGTGGCTGCACTCCCGGCACCAAACCGTGGCAGCAAATGGTCGACAAAATGTCACCGTGAAGAAATTTCACTGGTCACACCGAACATCAGAAGTCTCTCGCAACCCTGTGCTGAGTGAGATACATCAGTCAGAAATGCATTATTGAGAAACAAAAAACAACTTCTCTGGTCTAAAAAAACCCCAAAACTAAGAGAAACACAATAAAAGCCCTCAAAATCCACCTCAGGCTCTGCAGGATACAATGACTCAACACCTCCGTATCGGTTACTTCAAAATGGAAAATGTGAAAACACAGACAGCCAAACAGATCTTCTGCAGGTCTTAAAAATAATTAAATCATTAATCATCCCCTGATAATATGATTGGTTACTTCCACCAGATGGCCAAAATCTAAAATCCTGTTTAGGATACCCTGAGAGCCAGAAAAACCAAATGGTCCAATTATGCTTATATCTACACACACATATTATATATATACACACACACACAGACACACACACACACAGACACACACACAGACAGACACACACACACACACGCATATGTAGGGTAAACATATCCTTATGGGGACCACTCATTCATTTCAATGGGAAAAATGCTAACGCTAACTATGATAACCTTAACCCCCACCCAGCCCTAACCATAACCATAAGTAACCAAACAAAATACAAGAGTTTTTGCATTTTTAGTTTTTTCATAGCAGTCACCAATTTTTATAAAATAGAGTTTTCCCTTATGGGGACCAAGAAACCGGTCCTCATAGGGGAAAAAAAAAACGGATATTTATCACGTTATGGGGACATTGTGTCCCCATAAGGATAGGTAAACCCGCTCGCACATACACACACGCATGCACGCACACACGCACGATACAGATATTAATGAGATGATGAGGTTATTGAGATCATGTCTCTTCAGGATGTGTCTTAAAAAGGGCAACTCTGATTATAATGGATAAGGACGGTCTTGGTGATTAAGGACTGAGACTGAGTTTAAAATAATGAAAAGGTGTTGGGGGGTGGGGATTATATTATTCAGAAATAAAACAGTGATGTCATCATGAATCACAAACCAGCCTGAAACAACAAGTCATAACAAAAAATTAAACCAATTCAGTTAAATGGCATAAAAAATCTAGTATAAGCTTTAGGAATATGGATGGATTTAATCAGAGCTGAAAATAATTAAAAAAAAAACTATTTTAAATGGCAAATTTTTCAGACAGAGAAGTGAAAAATGCTTCACCAGCCTGCAAAAAAAACTACATTATAATACGTTTTGATTAGTCAAAAATGTTAAAATGTGTTTCAGCCAGGGCCAGTAATGGACTCGGTAGAGAGTGTTTAGAAAAGGCCAAATCACATGATCACATGTGGCACTGGAGGCCGGGGAGGGGTGAGGTCATCGCCCTGACGCCAGAAGCCAGATCAGCGCGTCTTACACAGTCAGGACTGTTTACCTTCCTAAGCAGTTACCTGGCAACACCCCCTCCCCCCCCCAGCTCTGGCATGACAGCCCAAGCAGCTTCCGTCTGGACGGCAGACAAAATGGCTCTTCTATCGATTCAGCACTCATGGTAACCAGGTCGGCTTGTTTTTGCTCTGCTTTAATTGCCTGCTTCAATTCACCCTCCCTTCATTTACCTGTGGCAGAGTTTGCTACTCAACGATGAGCGAGATGAACAGCCTGATGAACTGGGGGGGGGGGGGCTCTGTATGGCTGAAGTGTGTGTGTGTGTAAAGCAGGACTGACATGTACTGTCCTAACAGACATTCACCATGGTACCGTAATGACAGGTAAAAATGCCCAGGTCAGCCTTATTTTTATAGTTTAGCCATTCAAAGCTTCTCAGTCTTACTCTGACTCATGCAGGACTGCCGCACGCATGCCCGCCTTTCTGGCTTTTTGCCCGATGTAGTGAGTACAAGCAGATCAGAAAGACGTTTGAGCGCAGTCTTCCAGGGCAGCGTGTAACCACGCACGTCACACTCAACTCACCCCTGTTTATAACGCACATAGCTTCAAGTCCTTAAAATGTCCACCTTTAAATATTTATTCTCCAACCTGACCTTAATACTACACTCTGGGATTGATCGCTTTATGGATTCCGTCAAAGGATGGAAAAATGTTTAACTCGGTCCATGCAGAAGTATAAAACGGAAGAGAACGGCAGACGGTTGGTTCTGTTCTTTTTCTTTTATTTAAATAAAAGGCTGCTCCGCTTATGGGCCCCACCAAAGGCTACCATTAGCACCGGGCTCCTGAACACGATCACGCGCCGGCGTTCACGTAACTGCTGCCTTAATTGGCAGCACCAGACCAACAGCAAGACACGTCCTTCCTCTGGCGCCCGCAATCTGTTGCAAAACACAGTGTAGCTGGATAAAAGTGACCTTTCTTTTTTTTTTTTTTTTGGAGGGGGGGCTTTTTCTTCTATGTATGGCTGTACTTTGGATGCACTCCTGGACCAATCCACACATGGGGACCCACAGAAGGACCCGTCCCTGTGTCATTCATTCATAGCAGCAGGCCATGAGGACAGAGAGAACAACAGGCTGCTGTTAACCAATGAGAGTGCAGTAATGGGGTAGGACTGTGCACAGGTCGACAGAGGTCACCACATTCCCATGGTGCAGTCACCAACAGGGCGGCGCTCTCCCTCCAGTCCTGAATGCCACAATGGTCAAACATATCAGGGCAACTTGCTCAACCTGTCTCTCTCTTTCTCTCACTCGCACACACACAAACACACACACACACACACAAACACACATACACGTGGATAACTGACATTTTTTGTCTAATGTAATGGTTTTAATTATTATATTTACATGCCTTCCATTAAGTGTATAATTAACCATAATCAAGCTAAGAGAAACACTGCGTTGGAAATGGTGGAATAACTGCCCCCCAGGGTCAGCGCAGGCACCCGCGGAATGGAATGGCGGGACGGGTTCAGCACGAGAACAACATTAAAAAACAAAAGGAAAATTGTCAAAATCCAGACAATACACAGGGGTTGGGGGCAGAGAAGGGAAAAGAGATGAGGGGGGAAGGGATTATATAAAAATAAAAATATAAACAGCTGGGAACTGAAAATACTGTGCTAAAGTCTCTGTGAATCATAGAGATCCAAAGTGACTATTTATTAATTCTCTTATCTAAAGTGGCTTCAGTTTAATATTTTACTTTATTTTTTTTAAGGAGATTGTTCCGATTATACAGGTCTGGGGGGCTGCAACAGCTGGTCTCCTCCCAGGTTTACAGGGAATCCTCATCTAAGTAGGTACAGCACCACTAATCAAAGGGAGAATGGCAGTCTGACACGCGACCAATACGTCGGCACAGGAGGCAACTAGCTGTCACCCCCTACTGGTGATTTACAGCACCGCAGCACACGGATGCTGCATCCAGAGCTACCCTGTAATTCCTCAGTGCATTGTGGACGAGCTGCTTACCAAAAACCTCGTTGTCGTCATCTGCTTTTTCCGAGGTCTGGCTTCCTCCGGGTTCAGGTACCGAAGTCTAAAAAAAAAAGAAAACGAGATGGGAAACCATAGCAACCAGGGCAGTTCTCCCCTGTTCCCCCTCAGCGCCCCCCCCCCACCCACCCCCTCCAGCACTCCCAGTAATCCATTCTGTCTGACTGTCACGATAAACATGGCACGTATTCATCTACCTGTTTGTCCAGATCGCTACGGTAACAAGGGGGCCTCTGGCATGTTACCATCTGTGACATGGATGGCTGCATCAAAAGGAAGCTGATGTTCCAGGACTCTTTTATTTTAAAGTTTCAAGTTTTTTTTTTTTGTGACGTATTCAGGGAACATTGTGAAATTCTTAGGCAACAGTTGTAGGCAAGATGCAATGCTAGACAAGACGGTGCAGGACAAGTGTGCATGATGAGAATAAAAATACAGCGTAATAAGCAATGAACAGGCTGCATGATTTTGGGAAAAAAAAATCATTGTGATATTAGATTTTTTGCAATGAATATTGTGATATTCACATAACAAAAAAGGAGTTGAAAACTGACCCAAAATAAACTATAGTAAAATAGCACCTGTTATTCTCTACCAACAGAGCCTGCATAATAAGTGCCGGTGTGTTTGTGAGCCGCACCGACCGACAGAAAACAGTGCCGACGAATCACTAGTTTTTTCATCAATACTACGGAATCCAAAATATTTTTTATGCTTTTCTCCTCCTCACTCATTTTTGCTAAATTGCTGACAAATGTGCCAGTCTGATATAAATATGCTGCTTTCTTTCCTAAGACAGTAAAAATGTCTCAGCGTAACTTATCGATGGTCTCCTCGTGATCCATAGCATGCAGCGCTGACACTGACATTGGTGCAGGCCAGGCCTGGGGTAGCTTTGTGTGACATGCAAACTAACCGGCATACAGCAGCGCTGCTGTCACACAGAAGGTACGGGTTCTGCCAGGTTCAGCAACAGCTTCTCCCCCGAGGCTGTCAGGACAGTGAATACTCTGCTTCCCACCTTAACCTCTAACCATTCCGCAGGGTACTGACTGCGCCCTCCTGGACTGGAACTGATCACTAACTGGACTCGATCTTGTCACACTCTCAGGTGAACTTTAGCTCCTGTCTTGAACACTTGTGACTTAAAAAACTTTCCTGAGTTCATCTGAATCCATAGCATATGTCTGCAGCCTGCAGTATTCAGCCATAGTACCAACCCCCCCCCACCTGGGAGAACTGAAAACAAGGCCTGGATTTGGAATCGAGGGCCTGAGTTGAATAGCCCCGCTGTATACCGTGGTTCCTGGGGCAATGCCACCTTGTGCCACCCTATACTTATGCATGGCCTGTATATGAATGGTATGAGAATAAAGGCCACTTGTCGTCACTTGGCTATAAAGTGTTGGAAGATACAATAGGGTGGACCGGTACATGTTTTTTATGCCCCGATGGCTTGAGGGAAGAAACCGTCTCTTGAATGGGTGGTGCAGGGAATGCTGCACTGGACACGCTTCCCAGCGGGCAGGAGCGCCAGGAGAGCGTGAGCTGGGTGGCTGCCATTCCTGATGATGACTTCTTCTGGCAGCAGGAGATGTAGATTGATTTTAGCTGTGAAAGATCTGTGCTGAAGATGTTTGAAGCTGTCCAGACAGTTCTTTGCGGTCCAATGCGGTTAGGATACCCAACCACATCATGATGCAGTCAGGAAGCTCTCAATGGTATAGTGAGTTCATCAAGGTTTTGGTTTCCAACCCAAAGCTCTTCAGCTTCCTCAGGAAGAACATCCTCAGCTGATAATACAGCTGATGTTTAGAGACCATGAGAGGGAGTTTGTGATCTAGACGCCCAGGAACCTGAAGCTGCTGACTATCTCTACGGAAGATCCATTGATGAGTAGTGAGAGGTCTTCTTTAAGTTCAGGGAAAAGTTGCTTTTCATGGCAGCATACATTCAGGTCTTTTACCTCCCTCCTTTAAGTAGCCTCATCATCGTTACTGAAAAGGCCAATCATGGGGGTGTCGTCAGCAAACTCGATAATGCCTTTGCCCTCACACTTTGCCATTGAGTCTTGGGTGAACGGACTGCAAAACAGTGAGCTGAGGTGGCAGCTTTGTGAAACGCCAGTACTGACGATTAATGTGGATGATCTCCTGTTGGCAGTTCTCACTGTTTGGGGTCTATATGTTCAAACATCCATTCTCAAGGAGAGCAGATCAGACCAGGGTCTCTTAGCTTTGACAACAGGATGGATGGCAGAGTTGGCGTCAAACACCAAACTGAAGTCAACAAGCGGCATCCTGATTGTACACGTCCTTTTCTACATGCCCGAGGGTAGTGTGCAGGGCGGGTGAGATTGCATCATCCAGGGATATGTTATGCGGAAATGTGCACTGGAATGAATCCAAGACTGTAGGCATGTGGTGGTTAATGTACGACACTTCAAAACTATAAAAGGTTAAAGTGTTGAGACCGTAGTCATTTACATTTACTTCCTCGGCATTTGGCAGACGCCCCTTAGCGAGAGCGACTTACATAAGAGCTTAGAAGTTATTTAGGGAGCTTTAGTTGGCAAAGGTCCTTCTTGAAGCACAACGGCACTGCACAAAACATACAGGCACTTGCTGAAGACACTGGAGTACATCTACGACCGCTGCTCAGCACGGGCCTTCATGACGCATGACGAGATTTTGTCAAGGTTCGCAGCTTTGTGAGATCTAACCTCTTTAGAGGGTTTCCTCATGTCGGCCTGTAGAGTGGTCTTTGCTTGAGATGATGTCACGCCACGATCGCAGTGCTCGCATGGGCCACGGAAGTCATCCGGCGCACTTGGGTGTGATGTGGGGGTGTCTGTAAACGTGGCTGGCAAAGTCCTGTAATCTATTACCGCATGCAGTCCTCCTCTCCGCATGCGACATGGATCACAGCCATCAAAATCAGTCTCTGTTTTCTGTCCACACTGCTTCTCATGTGGGCGGCACGGCGGTGCAGCGGTTAGCACTGGCGCCTCACAGCTGCTGGGATTGGTTCCAGCTTCCCCGCGACCCCGGTGGATGAAGCGGTATAGATAATGGATGGATGGATGTTTCTTATGTCTTTGGAAAGAAAGCCACAGTGTGCTCCTGGAAGGTTCAGACGAGTCCATCCAGAACCTGACAAAGTCCGAGTCAGTTCATCCAGGACCTTGAAAATGGACCAGCCACATCTGGGCTTGAAGTCCGAGTTCAGGTTCAGCTGTCCAGCACGGTACTTCCCTCCCCACCAGCTATGCATGTTCCAAATTTACTTCCTAATTAGCTTAGACGTGACATTCTGTCCCCCGGAAACTTTCTGTTTGTTCATGTGCTGTTCCTCTAGTCACCGGACAAAGAAGATGTTTGTCGGAATAATTTTCTGGGTTACTACACGAGACACCCTTTAGAACGTCTGCTGATGTAACGCAGGACGGCCCCATGCTTGGCTGTACTCCCCCGCACAGTCACACGTGTTTGCTGCGAGTGTCGGGCACGGCGGGCTTCTGCAGACGCGCCTGCGGATCTGGCAGCGGCCGCATGCCGTAGCAGCTGCGAGCTCAGACGTTAAACCAGGCAACCGCAAAACTCCCGTCGTAATGACAAGAATCAGAGAGTAGAACTGAAAAGTAAAGATGCAGCATTTTAAGGTTACGGAGATGAATCTGAAAGTCCTTTGGGAGATTTAAAGTAAAATATGCACTCTTCCCGATGACTGTGCTGACTGAAATGCATTGTAATTTGGAGGGACCGGCACCCCCACGACACCTCTGCTGGGGGCTGAGGAAGGCCACTTCCGAAGTGTAGCGTCACAGCCACAGGCATCTTTGCCAATTTGTTTTCCGGAGCCATAATTTAACCATTAGCCTTGGCTGTCATGCAGGGGCACCACTGTTAAAAAGAATACCATGTGTATGTGAACGGATAGTCACAATCGAGCGGAACAAATTCTACCACTGCAAGCCAAGTCTCTTTGGGGAAAAGCCCGAGAACGCAGAAGTCGTGAGTCATGCAGCTGAGATTTTCGCCAAAGATAAATGACAGGATAGGCTCCCCTGTGGCACAGTCTGCAGGGGTCAAAGGTCACGCGTTGGATCTGTGAAAACATGCTCTGTCACTCTGCGTGTCGCTCTGCGTGTCAGAGGATTCAGGATGCCAGACTCCGCATTAGAGCAGCGTGCTCCGATGCTAATCCCGCAATCAGCCTGATGACAGAGACACCGCTGGGGGGCTGCCCAACGCAACGAGCAGCTGTGTGAGGATGACGCACCCTGTTGTCAGGCGGGGGGGAGGGGGGATCCGATGACTCTGGTTGGGGGGGGGGGGGGCAGGTGACACGTGGAGATGATTGTGGGAAACGCAGATTTGGGGCAGATAGATGACGTGCTAATCAGGTGACTGGAAGCAGGCTGCTGCAGTATGAGACACACACTGCCTTTCTACCTTCTTACTACCATGCAACCATAATGAAACTAATAATAAGGAAAAGGTTCTGAGAGAAAGGTGCTGGATTAGGTCCATCTCCCTCACCTGCTGGTCCACGACACCTTTCATCAACGTCTAATCTTTACAGATTTGATTTACTACTCTGGCTGAATGTGGGTGACAATGTGTGACAGAAACACAGATGGACTACATGCCACAAGTATTGGGCCAGCACAGGGGGCGGGCACACACTTGCAACTTAAATCCCAAAGGCCAGGCTGCCTGATGGACACTGTTAGCATCCAATCAGAAAGACTCTAACTGGGATCTACCTAAGGCAGGATGCATTTTGCATGTATATGACCTCATCAGTGTATACTACCCACTCATTAACCAAATTAAGCCATGTTATTTTATAGTTTTATAAATATTTTACCAGACGTTTTGCAAAACTTTAAAAATGCTTTTGGAAAGTAATGGACAAAAGAAGACAAAGCCATAGAAAGACTCAATGACACATGCACACGCGGCTCAGTCAGCCCTGCAAAAGTACACACACACGCTCTCGAGAGGCAGACTCTGCTGATGTCATACGTCCGCCAGCCGCCCACCTTCGCCCACCAGGCCGGGGTCACCATGACAACAGCAGCAACCTTTACGGGAAGGCTGTTCAAACGCATTTCTGCAATTACGGATGACAGAGGCAGATAAACAAGGCCTGGCAGGTGAAGGGAACCTGACACTCACTCCAAGAACTAATACCCGATGACCTCCTTATGAATATTCAGAAATGCGCAAATTGCGCACATGCGCGGCACGCACGCGCGCGCGGTCTCTGTTGGGACGTTCCAGGCTCTCCTTTCCAGACCACCCACTTTCAAAAGCCATAGGCTGAGTTTTAGCCCGTATGGGAACGAAGCAAACTGTGTGAAATGGTACATGAAAGGTACGTCGTGATCCTCAGCGAACGCGCCCACTCCACGGCGTGTCCGGGAGGCGATGACCGTCTGCGGAGGACGACTTGGCTTTGCTCTGGTTCCAAACGTCCAAAAAGTTTTTGAACTTTCTGGGCTTCTGAAACCATCGTGAGAGGCCAGTTCCTTAACTGCGTCTCAAAATGGAGGGAATGGTCTTGGGTTGCCACTACCGCCGTGTCCGTATGCGTGCAGTCTTCTCTCCGGTGGTCATACCGCCCTGGAGCCTGTGCTGACCGTCAATGCCGCTGACACAATGTAATGTTATTTCAGAGCGGAACAAAAAGCTGAATTGGAATTAAGCAAGCTGATGTACAGATACCTGCACGTTAGAGCGCGACACGCTTAAATCCCCCACTTCCTGTTGGTGCCCTCCACAGGGCACTGAAGAATGACAGCACTAATGGAAAACAGGAAGTAGAGCTGATTCATGCTTCATACGGAAATATCACACAACTAACGAGCGGGGCGAACAAAAGAGAAAAGGCTTATTCCGTTTGCTAATTATTCTGCTCAGAGGACACCTCTGATAACACGGCTAGATTCATTTACCTTAACCATTGCTTTGCAGGTAAAAGCAGGCAATGGGTGGAACTCAAAACTTCCTCATATGTTTTAAGTTTTAGAGAAACAACTAACCAAAATAGACAATTCTTGGGTGTGTAAGGCTATGAATCTGGGGTCAAAGGTGATGTGTGATGTTGCCATTTGGCCCTTGAGCAAGGCCCTTAAAGGCTGCAGGGACACTCTGTGATTCTGCTCTCTGACACTCACTTCGGGCACTCTGGGAATCTGCTAAGTAAATAAATACAATCTTCTGTGAATTCGGGGGGATAATGATGATAATAACAACGATAACGACGATAACAATAAAATCACCACAGCCTGACATTCACCCACCAATCTGCCAGTCTGCATTTTCACCATCCTGTTTACGCGCCAAAACATCCCTGGGTAATGCAGGGGAGGTCCTGTGCCCAGCAGAGCACACCCACCCAGCTGCCTGCCGTTTACACAGTGCTACAAATCAACTGAAGGCAGAGGCTGATGTCCCAGCATCAATGAAGAGCATTACATGCTGTTAAAAGTCCCGGAAGCAAAGGGAAACAAACGAAGCTGTAAATCTCAGCGGCTAATCAGGGCCCCCGGCGGGATGGTGCCCAAGCAAGCTTCTCAGCCAGGATCTGTGTTTGTGCTGTGATGTCTCAGGTCTGTCGGAGGAGAACCATCCCAAATAGTGGAAGCTACACGGCCAAAAGGTGCGAGGTTCCTCACTGAGGGACATCCTATTGGACACGCTGGATTACAGTGGAGGAAGAGAGCTGGGACTGTGACATCACTGCTGTGCACCCTGTCCGACCCAGAGCACGTCCACAGCCCAAACTGGTGTAGATTGTGTCTCTGGACCCAACTGGAAGTTCTGGAATTGAGAAACGAGTGGGAATGCCATGGAAACCAACTGGATTAGGCTCTGCTCTGGTTCTTAGGATATTGAAGGAGAACTTCCACAAATCTCCTTGATGGAAAAGGTGCTCTGATGCTAACTGGTACTGACTACGACTCAGTGGAGGGACCCCACCCTCCCCCTGCAGAGACAGAGTCAGCTCTGAGCTCACAGGGGACAGGATCCAAAAATGAGACACATGGCCTAATAGATGAAGGTGGCATCCAATGGCTTGGAGAGGCATAGGATGGGGGGTGTTGCCAGGGTTACGTGGAGCTGCCTGAGAACAGGAAGCAGAGCAGGAAGCTCCTCCTCTGTACCTCCCAAACACCTCGTCCGGCATTTCAAAACAGAGAGGGAGATGCAGGACAAGAGAGACACAGAATACCACAAGTAATCCGTACGTTTCACTGTACTTCTCCTGAAGGACTAATCTCATCCCGAGAGTCATTGGAAGAAATCAATAATTCCATCACTGAACATATGAGATTCCCCCGAACTTCATCAGACTTTCAGGTTGCTGCTGTCGAACCCGTGACAAATCGCTACATCAAAGACCCTTCTGCACCAAATGTGAAAACCTGTATAATTTAGGTCAGCACTATTAAAATGACTGACAAGAAACTAAAAATAAACGTGAGATTTACTGAGTGTGCTGACATTTTTAATAAGTTTAGAATCAGTGGTCTAACCTGCCCAGTGCATATGAGGGACAGTAAGAGTTTAGAGAAGGAGCTTGTTAGCCTAACCCTCCAGCAGCCTAAAACCAATCAGGACACTCGACGTGCTCATCAAGGCCAAGGGTCTGATATGACCCCCAACCCAGCCTGATTTTCAGCCCTCCGGTGAGGGGAAACCCTAAGTCGAAGGACAGGAAGTCCGCCATACCAAAAATCAACTGATTTATACATGGCAAGAGCAGTGGGGAGACCCGGCCTGTGATCTTAAACGCCAATCACAAACGACGCCACCATTTCAGAGCTGTGACTCCGGGGAGACGTCGTCCTGCTGCCTCGGATCCCCTGCGGATATTCGGATTCAGACCCCAGGGGACTGAGCACCGTGAAGCTGGGGGAGGTGAGGACTAGCCAGCCGGCCTGCATGCAGAAACAGCCGGTTTCACAGAGATAACACGCGTGTGACACGGATGATCAGAACAGAAGGTTAAAGAGCTGCCACACTTTTAGGCGTCATTTAACAGAGATTCCGTACATACTACTACTGTGTATCTCCATATTACAATAAAATAATGTTATATAACGAAATTCATTTCATTACATAAGCACATACTGTACTGGCTGTTTATTTTAATCTTCTTTAAACTGGTGACTTAGATCCCACACAACAGTAAGCAGGGCAGGGAAAACAACACTAATGTGTGATTTGTTTTCCACGATGTGTGACGCACGCCGTCTTTCTGTCATGTCACTTATTACCGCTACACTGCATCACACACACGTGACAATCTGAAGTCCCCAAGTAAGCAAACGGATCATTAGTAGTCTGCTGGGGGTCTGAACCTAAAACATGCCCAGTTCGGTTGATCTAATATATCCATGGGCGTCTGTGCTATCGATTTTCCTGTTTCCGTTATCTATTAGTCGCCGCGCTGACAGAATTTATTTAACTTATAAATACAGTCCCTAAATATGCTCTCTACTGTGGAACTGCAGTCCCTGCAGAATTCCAGAACTTTCTAGAGTGTTCTGTGGCAGGTTTCTCGGGCCCGTGTATGATGGCTGTCGGCCTGCAGGACAGCCTCCAGTGCAGGACGGATTTTTAACAGCAAGCGTCTCTCAGCTTGTGCCCATGGGACGCCGACATCTACAGCAGCTCATCTATGAACTTCTGTCATTGGTCACAAACAAAGCGTAACAGGCCGCCGTTGGCGGGATGGATCTCTAAGGACCATCCGTCTTCTGACTGTCCTGGGAAGCAGAGGGCACTAGGCGGGGTATACCCTGCTCCCCAGTGTCCCCGATCGGCACCATTCCCAGCTCCAAGAGCCTCAGAAAGACGTCAGCGAAGATCGAGGTCCCTGCCTGGGTTACATTTCCATGGAGTGTTTTACATCTCATATTTCTTTGTTCGCTATCGAAAGGTACTTTTGGAGTCGAAGGGAGGAGCACTTTCGAAACTGAGAAGGGAACCAGAAAGGGTCACCCAGCACTCCAGGGCTCCAGCCAAACTCTCATTTCTCCCCCTCCACTGCTCTTACCTTTCATGACACAATATAGCATTGAGAGTGGGGGGAGTTTGGAGCAGCGCTGAGCCCTAAATCTGCCGCTGCGGCCGGCAGACCATCGGAAATGAGCGGCTCGTTTTCCATGATCAAGGCTGACTTCACAGACTGGACTGCAGTTTCAGCTCTGCTCACGTCTGGCCCTCGATCTGAGGCTCCGTCCTTATGGTCGGCCGTGCCGCTGCCTGGCAATGGGGGGAGGGGGGGGGTGGTGTTGGTCATCGGCCTGGGAATCAATAGCGGCATCCCTCATGCGACTAAGAAAACCTCTACTTACTTGTTGACAGCAGTCCCAGCAAAAACAAGTATATCCACTCGCCTGCTAAAATGTCTTTCTAACATTAGCTAATCAGGAAAAACCAAGTGCTTGTACGGAACACTGAGGCATCATGGCATATGATGCGCGTGACTATCTGAGAATGACACGCTGATAAGAGGAACAGAAAAAGCGCAGAGGATGTGCAGGTGCAATGTTTCTAAATTAGGCCTGTTAAAAAGTCATTATTTTTAACATTATAATAGCGCTGTTGTACCCGCACAGCTATGTAATGCCCATTCTGTGTATGGGGGTGGGAAGGGGGGGGTCAGCTAATATAGCCAACAGTCAAGAGAAGCAATCAGAACCAACAGCACAAAGGGACTCTATTGGGGGGGGAAAACGTGCCGAGCAGGAATGTTCCGAAGTCAGAGATCGTGCTCTCTGGTGCTGCTGGAAACGAGAGCCGTTGCTAGGATACGCTGAGGAGGAGGCAGAAAAACATCCGTGCAGGACCTCTTACGAAAAGAAAAAACGAAGGACAGGCAGGTCCCCTAGATCCCCGGGATGGGTGTGGTGCCACATTCAGGGTGGGTGACTGGCTTCCCGCTCGTCAGTGGGCCTGTCGTGTTGGTATTGGATGAGGGCACCCCCTCCCGGCAAGGCTGACGCAGGGATATGAAGATGCAGGAGAGCGGAAAGCGTGGCCATATCACCAGCCTAATTATCCACAAGTAGCTCACGAGCAGGAGCTGGTGTGGGGGACTGGGTCCCAGCTCTGGGTCCCAGCTCTCAGCTGCTGGTGACGTTACACGCCAGATAGCAGCTTCAACTTTTCATGCGATTCGCCAAAAACAACAGCCCTGCATGCAATGCGACTGGGAAGGCCAAGCTGGCATTCCCCCCCCCCCCCCTTCCCGGAGCCTGGGACATCCCTACCTTCTCCATATGAGGGCTCTGCTTTCCAAAGAACTGTCCCATGCTGCTGACAGAGCCTGAAAGGGAGAGAATCACACCATCAGGACCAGGACACGTCAGTCTGCTTCTCATCATTCTTCTCATCATTTCCCTATAAAATTCTGCGGTACCCTATCTGTTAAAGCAGGATCAGTACTGTTACGTCGCGCCGCCGGAGATTCTGAGGGATCGAATCTCACTTGAGCCGTACATCATCTCCTCTAGAAGCATGGCTTTCCAGCCACAGACCAAAGACATGCAGTTAGGCTAACTGGCAACCCTAAATAGACCAAGGCATCCCCGAAACCTTCTTAACGCTACCCTGTCAGTAAGTTCTACGTTAAAAGACAGAACTTACGAATGACAGGAGGCTTCAGGAAACTCACCCCAGTTCAGGTACCCTAGCCTTGTGCCCTATCACTGGTAACAGTTTTTAGTTCTAGACATGTTTACCAAACGCTACAAAGGGAACAACTAAAAATAATAACAAAAACACTGATGGAGGGTGTGATAGAACAGCGGGTAACAATGTGCGTAATATGCCAAAGGTCATAAGTTCAAAGCAGAACAGTGCGTTTGTAATACACACATATAGCACTTTCATTAAATAATACATTGTTATAAAACATTTTTCAACAGTAATTGCATTAAAAATATGTTCAGGTAATTATTTTATTATGATGACACTGACATAACCTTTGCTAACGGAAATAAATTACAGTAAGAAGGTTTTCTGCCAACTGAGAAAACCTTCACGTAACATTGACTAAAGTTCCAGAAAGTTCCGTGTTGGCTGGGATGCTGTCTGCCAGTGTCTGGGACAGCCCTCAGCCAGGACCAGGAACAGGGTTAGCAGATGGATAACCTGTTAGAATGGATCTAACAAAGAAACAGTCATATACACCTTAATGGGGTTACTGTTACAGTACAATCTGGAACCTGAACTTCAAACCTTATGATCACATGATCAGGTCCATAATCGCTGTGCAACGGGCAAATAAGTAACTTAAAAGGACTCCGCACAGCCCTTGAGAAGCAGAACTTTTTTTTTTTTTAAGTTTTACTACATTGTTAACAACTTAAAATTTAAAAACCACTGTCCGAGCACTTTGGAAGCCAAGGTGCATTAAATGAAATCTGCTTTACCTCTTCTGAACGAGCGTAATGTTTTAAAAGCCAGGAAAAGGGGGGATTTCTTTCTCCCGTTCATTTACATTCTGCATGTTTCCCCTGCCTGACAAGGTACCTGACGATGAAAGGCACTTAGCAGGGAAAATCAGGCCTCATTAGTTAATGATAAGCATGTG
Organism: Paramormyrops kingsleyae; assembly: GCF_048594095.1. Taxonomy (NCBI): domain Eukaryota; kingdom Metazoa; phylum Chordata; class Actinopteri; order Osteoglossiformes; family Mormyridae; genus Paramormyrops; species Paramormyrops kingsleyae. The sequence goes on from NC_132805.1 coordinate 34,996,794, forward strand.
GAACAAAGAGGATGCCTTTAAAAAAAGAATGAAAGAACGGGTTAATGTGAGCAGTGTCTGGCATTTTCAAGAACAGCAAAAAAATAAATAAATAAATAGGAATCAGCTGTGATTCTTAGCACCTCCAGAGGGGCGTCCTCTAAAGCAGAGTCACCCTGTGACTCAGCTGGGAGCAGAAGTTAAAGCGGGATTCGGTTTAAGGGACGGCAGCCGATGCTGAGGTGTTCATCACTGCGGACTGGCAGCAGGACGACATGAGTAAATATCCAGAACACAAAGATCAGCGGGCTGAGCCGCAGAACCCAAGAGAGCATGAGCCAAGCTTTTAACCGTGTGTGTGTGTGTGCGTGTGTGCGTGCTCGTGTGTGCGCGTGTGTGTGTGTGCGTGCTCGTGTGTGTGTGTGTATGTGTGTGTATGGCCGTCCGCATGCTACTCCATCTCGTGACTCGGCACCAATCCCAGATGACAAACAGGAGCCTGATCTCGCCAAGTCCCCCTCCCCCCCCAGGCTACTCAAATAGAACATGAACACAACCCTCTTCAGGTTACCAGCAGCAGAAAGAAATAAGTAAATAAAATTAATCAAGGTCGGCCATATATTTCCGTGAAGGGCAGACATTGGTCAGTCTTCTCCTGCATCACCGCACAACAGCCTGGACCAGGGACAGGGGTCCTAACAGTGTGTAGACTGGGGATGTAAGACTGTCAGGTTAAAACACACACACACACACACACACACACACACACGAGTTCACACACAGACACTCTCACGACCCACTGCAGCAGGCACCGCGGCCTCACACCAGGTGGTCATGTGTTTAAATCCACTCTGTCGAAGCACACTGTGAACCTGACGGCACAAGTGCTACTGGTGATGTTTCACACACCGGCTTCGGTGCTCCTTTCTGCGCGGCTGCGATCGTCCTGAGAGGACTGTGTGCATGTGGGTGTCCTGTGATGCTTGTGTGACTCTGCATATGTATGTATACAGAGATTTAGAAGTACACGGGGTATGAACGATGTCTGCTATAAACAACTCTTAGTTTTAATATTTGCTTGTTATTTTAAGGAAGTTCCTGATTTGACCTTTATTTAACAGCTGCTTTTGTCCAAAGCGAGGTTCCGAGAGCAGACAGTGTCCCTGAAGCAACAGCGGTTAAGGGCCTTGTTCAAAGCCCAAAGCATGTGGCTCAGTGGGCTAAGCCTCTATGGCGGTGATCAGGAGGTTGGTGGTTTGAGTCCCAGCTACTGTGGCAGGTGGCTGCCCATCACTGCCGAGCTTACTCTCACTTACATGTGTCATGAGGAAGAGGGAATGTGAGAATTTCCACACAGGGATCAATAGAGTGTCATATTTATATAACTGCGGCAACCACGGGATTTGAGCCAGCGACCATCTGATCCATCTGCAGCTGCAGAGGCATCATTGCCCCTTTCATTAGCCGCCCATGTCCAGAAAGCTTAAATACTCAGCTGGCAGAGAAATCTTATTACTCTTGCGGCCTTGAACAAAGCCTTTAACCTCAGCTGCTCCGGGCCGCTCGCTGACTCTGTATCCTCAAGCTTTTCTCGCTCATATATCACTTTCGACAAAAAAATCCTGATAAACAAGTATAAATCTTAGATTCTGCTTCTTCGTTGCCTTTTCAAGTCACAGGGAAACTTGAAAAGGAGAAAACGCGATTCTGCGGTAGGACAGCCAAGAATCCCCTTCTGCATTTGCATTTCATTTGCAAGTGGCATGAAAGCGTACAGTCTAGCAAAAACGTCTGAGTGAGTCTTTAGATTCCTATTCGGTTCAATCCTCCAGTGAGGGCGAACTACCATCTCAGTCACCAGTATCCCAGCCCGCAGCCCAGCAGCCCTAGAAAAAGCGAGCACCTCCTGTTTATCCTCTATTCATTTTTCTTGGCGAGAATACAGACAACGGCACCACTTTCACTTAGGGGCAGATTAAAAATGAAAACAGGGGAGAGACACAAAGCTGTGGAGTCGGTGAAATCTTGCTGTACGCAAACACCTGGAGCACAGATACAGCGCGTGACTTCTGAGGCACAGAGAACGAGCAAACTGCTGCAGGTGCACTGACACACTCGTGTGTCGCTCAAAAATGGGAGGTGTGTTTGTTGTTCAACTGTCTAATCACATGTCGCGGGGCTACAGTCTGCTGTGGGGCGACGGCCTGAACGCCTGGCAGCGGTGACCTCGTTCCGAGCGGCAGTAGCACAGGCATGACTCCTCTGACCTCTTCCTTCCGACTGTCTCAGATTACTTCCTGTTTTTTTACCCTTTCGCTTGTTAAAACTCACCGCCTCCGTACCTCGACAAAAACACCTTCTCTTTCAACAGAAACACGGAGGGAAAAGAGTGAGCAACAGTCCGTACATTCCTTCCTGGCGTGCCCAAGCTTCACCCCCCCCCCCCCGTTTAATGTGACAGACACGTAGAGGTAGCTGAATAATAAAGGGAAAAGGCCCGGTCACAAACCAACTCTCAGATCCAGGTGGCTGAGAAACTCACAGCACACTAAAGAGAAAAGGGGAAGTGATAATAGGGATATGGTGATTTCCCAAACCACAATTAAGAAGACTGGGAATGCAGTTAATAGCCAACATTCAGAAGGAAATAAATAAAAATAAATGAGGTGGAAGACACTATACCTACGTCTGGGCGCCCTGTGAGGGACTGGCTTCCTGTTCAGGGTGCATCCCAGGCCCCTCTGCGACTGCATCCAGGATAGCAGTGGATGGATGGTTAGGTGGGGGGTGAAAGTCTGCACCCCACCCCACTGAAACTGTGACCATCGCCTGGGGTTTCAGCACCCAGGCGTTTCAGACCAGAATACATCACCCGAGATAAAAACATAAATCCTGAAACTGAACTATTCAAGCCGGCCGCTCTGAGGGTATTCTAGGGTATGGCCTCCCTTACGGGCGAGATGAGACGGCAGGGAAACCGTACAGGGACAGGTGGCCAGAATCAGCATTCAGTCCCGTCACCTCAGCATCATGCTTTCTGGGTATCAAGGCCCCAACAGTGACGCCAGCGACGTGACACAGTCAGTCACTGAGGAGGTGCTGCACGTACGGCCCGTAAACATGGCCGATCCGAGCGAATACCGGCTTCGGGGGAAATTATTCTCGTTAATAATGCAGGACACACGTTAGCTTTGGCGCTGCTCTGTAAACATTTCCATGCAACCTAATTTAATTCCTGATTACATTCCCGTCAATTGTGAATCAAAAGCTACGCGTTTCCAGTAGATACTCAGAAAGATGGAAGACCTCAGGTAGCCTCCATATCAGAAAATATTTGTTTTTGTAGCAACAAAGAGACAATTTACAAACTCCTGTGTTGTTTTTATCAGACTAAAACACCCCAGGGCTACACTGACGTCCTGGATTTCCTTTTTAACCAATGGCAGCTCTGCTCACGCATACCTGGCCCCGCCCCTCCATAGAGCCGAGAATCTGAAGAACGTATTTTGAAGATGGACACATACTTGGAGTTAAACTGTCATGCTCGAGTGAGCAAAGGCAGATGACCAGCTGGGTGACCAAGGCCGAGTGCCCAATTCCACACCTCCCATGAGTATTTATGTCCGTTTTGTCTCTCAGCCCTGACCATGTGCCCTTGCCGGCCTTCACACGATCCCCCCTGGGGGTTTCACCTGTGTGTGTTCCTCTCTACCATTTGCTAAACCTGCAGCCCACACAGAATCTCCACTGGCCCACCTGTTTCTGTGGTTCTGTTCGCCACTCCTGACTGGATGCTCACATTTCATTGAACACACCAGAGCAATGAATCAAATTTCAAGTTACCATGGAAAAAGGCAAATCTTATGCTTATTTCTGACACAAGGAGATGATTAGCACCTCAGACTGTGACTGGTGCTAAATTTCTAGATCAATGATCTCTGGACTTTCACTTTAAAGAAAAGAAGCAAAAAAGTTTGAATCCTAAAGAGACACTGTGGTTGAATTAGTGATGCCCTGAATATGACATTTAGGGTTTGAGAGAAGAGGCTGGTCTTTAGGTCTGCAGGAGGGACCTTTTGAACTTCAGAGGAAGTTAAGCAACACTGCCCTGTTTGCTATCCCTGCTACCATTAGCATTTGGGGGGGGGGGTGTTTTGAGGGAGGTCCCATGGTGTCTTTGATTCTATGGCTTTGAGACGGGGGGAGGGGGGGGGGTGAAATTGCTCTCATGAATTCAGTTTCAGCTGACTGACATTTTCAAGAGTTTCGCTACGTCTCGCATTTTCCCTTTCACCCCCCCCCCCTTGCCCTGAGGATTTGAGACCAACTGTTCGCTGGTCCAGACCAGGAGGAGCCCTTCTGGCGCACAGCAGAGCAGGGTTCTCACCTCCGCCATAGGAAAGGGCAGCTAGGTAACCCTATGAGCCGTACGATAAAATAATGAGAGGCTCAGATCCCCAGCACTGATGGGATCCGGAGTCGCCCCTCTGTCCCACTATGGGCTGCAAGGGCACCGTAAAGGTTCCGAGGCCCTTTATGAACTCTGTTGACCTTGAAACCTAAGAAAAACCAGCGACGGCCTGGTGACGACTCACAGATAAATAGCGGCAAAATCGATTTACGTGGCAGATAACGTGGCAACAGCGGCTTTCCCAGGCAGAGCGTGTGAATGTGCAAGTTGACCCTCAATCTAAAAGGTCCATCCAACGTATGAGAAACATCACTCCAGTCAAATTACCTTCCGCGCGTCCCCCCCCCCAGTGGACATTATGTATCAGAACGGACTGATGTCACCGGCACCACAGAAGCAGATTATTAACATTATCATGCTGACCGTGAAGCGTCTGACCGTCCAACAGAGGTTCAAATTACTGCCAACTCAAAAGCCCTCAAAGGCAGAGTGGACACAGCAAAGCATCTCATGGGACCTCTGCTGCGGGCTCAATCATCTGGGTGTGTGGAGGACTGATGGTCATGGTCTCACCATCGTCAGGAACACCCACCTCCAACCAAAAACAGATTACGCTAAGCTCTGGAAGACACTCAGCGAAAGCCACCGCCCTCGAGGCCACTTGCACAGGTGAAGCTGAAGGGAAGCATGTCTTTTTTGGTCATTAGAATTAGAATTTAATGATCAGTGGTCATTGTTGACACACCACAGCACAACAACAAAATGTGTTCTCTGCATTTAGCCCAAATGTGACGTCATGACATAGCAGGGGGCAGCTAATTCAGCACCCGGGGAGCAGTGCTTGGGGGCGGTACCTTGCTCAGGGTACCTCAGTGGTGCCTTGTTGGTCTGGGATTAAGCCACCACTGCCCACCAGCCCAGTTCTACAGAACACATGCCATCTGGGATCTGGCACCAAAAGTGTTGTGTCTCTGTTTTATTTTTATGTTTTTTTTTGGTAATACGAGTTATGTGAGATCATTCTGGCCATCTGGTGCTCTCCTTGACACGCGGCTCATCCTATTTCTACGGAGCACATAGAGAGGCCAGCTACACAGCAGGAAATTCCCGCCAGTCCGGACGGGGCGGGACAGCGCATGTCCAAAGTGACAGACTATTAACTGTCAAAGGAGGTGAATGCAGCAGTGAGGCTGCCTCACGCGGGGCTCGCTGTGGCCGCCCCCAACACTTGTGTGGAGACTTGCCTCTGCTCTGCTGCCTGAGCTTATCTTCTGTGTCTGGGCTTGTCAGATCATTCACTGGCAGACTGGAGAGATGAAGGGAACTATTTCACGGCAAAGGAACGTGTTGCGCAACCAGGAATGCGAGGGGGGGGAAAAAAAAAAACTATAGAAAGCCATGTGTGCAAATAGCAGACGTAAACAAGGGCTTAATTTCACCAACACCTAAAACACAACTCAACACGCTGAATTGGAGCCGAAAGCTTCTTGCCAAAAGAGAGAACACCACACAGTGGCCTCCGTAACGGTTCTCAAGGGAAGTCCATCTGCCTGAGCTAAAGAAGTTGTGTAATTTCTTGACAAGGCACCAGGCCAGAGTTTACGAAACACTTTTGACGTTATGCATAACAAGGCAGAAGCTCCAATCATCTTCAGCTATAAAGGCAGTCCTCCATCTCAGCCACAGGAGTGGAGGAATCTTTCACCCATCATGCCACCACACTCATGCACAGACCTGAAGTAGCACAGCCTTCCGGAGAATTCTGCTACTTTCCAAGGAAAGATGTGCAAGAAATGGAAACTCCACGTTAAATTCCCCATCAGCATCGTCCCTAGAAATTCAGCTGATCCACCACAGGCTATAGAAAAAAATTCTGGGTGTCGTCAGTCAACCTTAACATGCTAAGTAACCCGCAGGTCCACGCTGAGACGACACAGAATTTAAATCTTCTCCCAAACACCATCTGTTTTGAATCACATTACAGTTTTAACGCCGGACACACATACATCAATTTCCCGTAAGTACTTACCCACTTAGGCTTGTCATCATGCCCAAGTAACAAAGTCAATGAGAAGCTGGCAATAAACATCAGCTAGGAGCCAGTCTGAAACACACGATCTCAATATACACAGACCGGGGGTCGTATTCAATGCCACGTCCATTCGAGTGGCAGGCGGTCCCACTACCCACTGCGCAAAGCAATGACTCAACACCTCTCTCAAGAATTCACAACCCAAAAACCATCAGCGACACGTTCCACATCCACTCTACCTGCTTCATAGTTCAATGTGCAGATTAACACCTACCTCGCCCAATGCCCCAACACCTCTAAACTCCCAAAAAACCAACAGCTAGCTTCACCCTACGAAAAGTTCGACGGTTGATCTACAGATAAGCTGACAGGCTGTGCAGGTCCCTAGCAAATGGTTCACTGCTCTGTGCTGTAAATGGAGTTTTCATTACATGTCACATGGTTCATATTACCAAGTAATATTTAAAGTGTGTTTCATATTTATTCATAACGACTGGATAATACCTATACTGGACATGACTTAACACCCTGACCCTAAGTTTTAACGGTGTTGCGTGTTGTGAAAAGTTACTCTTCTGTTTCGCACCAGTTAATACACGTTTGTTGTCAACACACATGACTTTCACATTGGGGCCCCAGTTTCTCGAGACTAGTGGAAATTACAAGGCTGTCGACTGCGCCCCGAAAGCTTCTTGCAAGCAGTAGCGCGTCGGATCACTGAAGTTTAAGTGATTTTGAGGCCGTTTTCGGTCAGTGCGCGTCCACGCCGCGACGCAGGGGCGCCAGCTGGCTCTCCAGCCGCACGGGACCCCGCCGGAGCTGGAAACCCAAATGCACACGTATGTGTGAAAAACATATGCGCGAATATAACCCAGGAATGCTACCTTTAAGGTGTGGTAAAACTGCGTAGTACCGAGGTGGGTAAGTAAGTGGACGGTCTGCATGCATTAGTACGAGCCTACGGTGACATACACGGACACCCTCGTATTGCCGTACATTTGCGATCGAGGAGCTGGATCGCACGGAGGCTCCTCGCCTGTCAGCCCCTACCTGCCTGCCTGCGCTGGAGATGGAGGGGGGGTCGCCCGATCATATGCATTATTGTAAATACAATGCGTACATACGTACCCCTGAAACGGACTCAGCGCGGCCAGGCACCCCTGCTCCCCTCCGGATCCTCGCGGAAATAAACGCCTCTCGTAGCGGCTCCTAGCACGCTTTGCTGTCCTCCCCCATTAGACGGTAAGAGCATGCCTCGCTGCTTCCTGTTTCTTTTTTTAGCCGCAGTGATGTATTTGCGGGGTGGGGCAGTTTCTTTTTTTTTCTTTTTTTTGCGTGATCGGGGGCTTTCAGAGCCACCTCGCCCTGCCCGTCGGGTTACGATACTAACGCCGAAGGCGCTGGACCTGGCGGTCCGAGCGGCGCGTTTCTGCCCAGCCGCGTCCCGATCGGTATTAAACGCGACAATGTTCGTGTGCATGTGAGCCTCACAGTAGACAGTTCGGGCGCTTCCTGTACGTGTCTAAGCGCAAAACTGACACTTCATCCGAATTCTATCATGTTAGGATTTAAATGCAACTAATTATGCGGTTTTTAGACTATCATTCCAGTTTCTATAAGTTATAACCTCCTTCTCGTTGTAGTAAGAAAAAACAAAAAGTTTCCTTGCACCTTAATTACACGCTCGGACACGCGGTTTGTTTTCTACAGACTTACTGCATGTACAACGTTCCCACATTCGAACCTATGTACCGTGTTGAGTTTCTTCTCATGCCTATTAGCAGTCATCAGCATTACTAAGTAGAAACGACAATAATCGTAAACTTCATTAAATTGATCTACATAAAACAAAATTCCTCTGTAAATTGAGGAAGTTTCATTGTAGCCTATTTATATTTTAATTTGTTAATGGTGCCGTTGGACTGCTAAACTTAAGGTTCCGACGTCTGATTCTTTGAAGTGTTTACATGAGGTGTATCAGGTCTCTGTCCAGTTACACCTGTCACAGCACATTTAGTGTATGAAGAAACCTGGTTTGTGGCCAGCGACTGTGCTGGAAACTGGAAGGTCATGGGTTCAAAGCCTGCTGATCTGTCTTAATCGCTATGCTATTTTTAGTAGTATGGATAGCTGTGGAATTGGACTTGTAATAAAAAATGACTCTTTGGTAACCACACTGCTGCTCTCTGCACATGAGGAAGTCATGCACGTCTATGGAGGTGTTCTCTAGCACATCTGGTCCGAGGACTGCATAGGCTCCCAGACCCCTAATAGCCTCAATTTACAAACCCACCTTCACTACAGGAGACTTTTCTCAGAAGCTGATCTGGAGCCATGACCTCAGGCGTGGTAATATGGCCTAACACTTGTGTCTTGATGACTTTGATGTTTACCTTTGCTGTGCTTAAGCAGAAAAAAAACAACAGAAGTTCATGTCAAACAGCCAAACAACAAAACTCAAGCCATAACCGTATGTTTATAACCTTTCTCTGCTGTTGTTCTCTTATTGCACCCGTTTTGTTTTTAAATCCACACAGAAGCTGCACTCTGCCCTCTTATGTTTGCCTTTCCTTGCCTTGGTTACTTTTTTATACTTCTGTTCTGCAGTGTCTTTGGCTGTCTTGATAAACCATTTACAAACAAATTCATTATTCATTTTCACCCCCCCCCCCCCCGCCCCAGAATGTTTCTCTGTCACCCACTTGTCTTCAGATGTGCACGAGGTATGAAATCTGTTTGAAATAAATGTTTCAGCATTTTTTTCCCCCTCTAAAGCAGCAGGCCAAGTAGATGAGGCCGTGTCACTCGTCGGTCTGATGATGACTAAGGATCGATATGGTGCGTGGGGGGGTGGGTGTGCCTGCCCTCCTCCCACTGCCGAGTTTGCAGGCTCCCGATAAACTCCCTCTCGGTAAGCAGGCTAAGGGGAGGGAGGCCGGAGAGAGTGGAGCCGCGAGCTGGACCTTCCAGCGCCGTACGGACCTACAGCATCCCCTTCGCAGGTTCTCTTTCCTCCGAGGTTCACCACCAGACCACATGTCTAAACATATGATGAAGCGAAATCAGACACTGAGGGATGCTGTCATCTCTGCTGCTGTTCTTATGATGTGCTGACCGATTGTTTCTCCACACTTCTGTTATTTTCTCTCAATTTGCCCTATAAAAACAAGTACAGTGTGTTAAAAAAACACTACGGTTTTAATCCTGTTTTGTTTATTGGAATTGAATGCCAGCATTTATTAAATTAACTGCATCCAGTTGTGTTTGAGGCTAGAAAAGTCATTTAAGAGGCAGTTTCAAAGCAGTAATTCTAGGCCACCATACCCGGGTATCCGCAGCAGTTTCACTTCTGCTCAAAACCAGTTGCTGTTGTTGTACTGGAGTCAGAGCGAAGGCAGAGTTGGATTTAATGACTGCTATGGATTCTACTGCTCTCCAAGGTCTAAGCAAACATCGAATTGCCAGCAAAGTAATGGGAAATTCAGTCCAATAGTCCAAATGTTCCCCACAATGTAATAAAAATCTGTTTTTTTATGTTATGGGGACCATTTTTCAGGTCCCCACAAAGATCTGTGAACGCAGTCAAAAAATTAAAAATGCCAAAAGTTGGTTAAGGTTGGGGCTGGGTAGGGGTTAAGGTTGTCATGTTGGAATTAGAGTTTTCCCCTTAGAAATGAATGGAGAGTCCCCACAAAGATACAATTACGAATCCTGTGTGTGTGTGGTATTATTTAGATCTGCACCACTTCCTAAAATTGCAATTCAGATTCACACTATGAATAATAATCATTACAAATTGATCTAGGCTGTATCTTACTGGTCAACCATCAAACATAACAGCTTGGTTTCAGGTCAGCTTCTGGTAAAAAGTTCTGTTTGAAAAATAAAGCTAAAATGCTCTGATGTCGTCTCTAGGGGGCACCCCACCTTGCTACCCTTCACGGTGAAGGACAGCCCAGAGACTGCTACCAAAATAGACCAGTAAAGTTAAATGGAAGCTGCACTGTGACCACAGCTGTCCAGACAGGCCAGACTGTGCAGAACTGCCTCAAAGGCTTTTCACAGGTGAATAAATGGCACCACGTACAAGAGAAAACTTGACTGGAAAATGAGAGAAAAAAATCGATTTTTTTAATGAATATCTTTTCAAGCAGCCCGTCACCATGGAAACCGTTTCGCCCAGGGGTCTGACAAAATCTGAATTAGGTTTCCTGTATCATTACCTGGAGTGCAAAATTCCAAATCACTCACGATAATTATGACTGAAAGTAAACAATGAACAAAGACTGACTAGATTTGTTATGGCTGTGAAGTCGAACAGCGGCTCGGGGTACGCTCTTTGGTTAGTGGACCTCGAGGCTTTCAAGAGGATTAGAGATGAGCTATACTCCAGCAGCGTGACTGGCAGCAGTCCCCCAAACTAAAGTTTGACTGACCCACAGAATATTAACCATGAAAACTGAAAAAGTCCCAGAAACTTTGGTGTCGAACTTTTATATAATTTGAGACAACTTCTTGTCATTTATTATGACGTCTGTTGACTTGTCTTAGTTGTCAATGTAATTAGCTCCTCATGTTATCGACGCATGAACTGTCAACATCGTGACTGTTAACAACATGAGGAAAGTTACACCTCAAGGGCCTGTCCGTTGTGGCTATCATCTTCTCTCCGGTCACACAGTTCTCTCTGCACTCCCTCACACACCATTAATCACATACAGAACATTCAACAATTTATACTTCAGCAGACTGCAGGGTCAACGTCCCAGAATTCCTTGCTGGATGAAGACGGCACAGACAGCTATAAACCAGTCTACTGTGTCATAATTATCAAATAAATCAAATGAGTTACAAAGTGTTTCATATACGACAGATTGTAATTCGAACAGAACATAAGCAAATCGTTTGTGTGAAGATTTATGACAATGAAACATACCCACTGTGTTTAAAATAAATTAGGCTGCTGTTCACGTTCTACCAAATGATTTTAATTGTTCACTACTTATTAAATATTTTTGGCCCACCTCTATGATGAATGATGTTTCAGATTAATATTAATATAAAGTAAATTAAATTAACTGGAAACAATTATAACAAAGGTTCCATTATACATAAATCTGTACTGTTTAAAGAGGAAATACAGGGATTAGAGCAGTTTCCTAGCTCTCATATTACATGATTAGATGGCAGTTTTCCAGTGTAGGGGCCTGTTTGATTGGTAATCTGCTGTCCTTAACAGAACTGGGAGCGTCCTGTGTTACACAATCAATCCTCAATCCCCATGGTGACTGTAAACTGGGGTTATCAGTCACACATCAGGTCATGTGCCCGGACCACCCAGATGCCCCACTGGACATTACCTAAAAACTTCCGGAAATAAGATAATGGATTACCTGGATGTTTTTGCAATGCCGCCGTATCCTGCCATGAACATGCAATCTCAGGTAACTTATTTTGGGAACAGAAATTTGTATCCTGCAAATGTACAATATATAATAATCGGATCTGTCCATCAGCAGACATTTAATGTTGTAGATTTTAGGTGATTTAATGCATTTTTTTTTGTCGTTTGTCTCAAATCTTGAGCATTCCACAAATTAATGAAAATTCAAACTTGGTCATGCATGTAATGCAAGGCTGTAATTATAGTATATATTGTTGGAGATTTGTCCCCCCAGTATTCAGGTGTGCTCACAATGTCCCCCTGAATATATATTATAATTACGGCCTTAGTCCCCCCCCCTCAGTGTTGACTCCATGGCTACAGCCTTGACCTAATGGTCGTCTGTCTGGAGTAGTCAGCTAAGAACGTAGCAGTAGCACCAGAAGGTGTATGTGTTTTAGCCCCAAAGTCACATGGGACCTTCACAAGGTAAACAAGCAAATATATATTACCAGAGGCAGAACGAGAAACTCTGGGGCCCCTGACAAAATGTTCTATGAGAGCTCTTAATAATCACTATTTTCGAATAGACAAACCATTGCTGAATAACATGGTTATGGAAAAAGTTAGAATAGGAGCAGATCCAGGTGACAGAGAGATTTTATTAAAAGCTCCAATTTAACACCTGCTGGGCAAACACATTCAAAGCACCTTCTCACTGACCAGGAAACACTGTTTCATACCATTCACACATCCACAGTGATGAGCAGCAATTAAGCATTAACAAATTAACTTTCACTTAACAATGAACTGCATACAGATGAGTAACAGGCTTGTCTATTTTATCTATTTTTCTTAACTTATTTACTGTACAGCACTTTGGTCCTGTGCTGGTTGTTTAAAGTTCTTTATGAATAAAATTGGATTGGATTGTCAGCGGTCTTCACCACAGCCTAGAACATCTTCACCCTCAGCTTCATACGATGGACTAGGGCTGCATGACATTACAACACTGAATGGGATGCACATGCAATGGCAAGGATCACAATAGTCAGACGGGCTGAGATTAGGCTTGGGCGGTGTCTAATTTTTCATACCATCCAAATACTATATTATGGTACACAAGTGTAAATTTATCTCTGTGCAATACTACTTTGTTGAACAGAAAACATCAAGTTTCACTGGAACATTTTAGGGATGTTTTTGCAATAACAACAACAATTTGTCAGACTTGCTTATAGAGCGTGTGGCACGTCTGAGATATTTAACAAAAATGAGTGAGGAGAAGAAATGCAAACAAAAAGTGATCAGAAAAAGACATTCACCTTCCACTGTATGGAAATATATTGGTTTCCACGGAGACTAAATTGAGCAACAGTAAGTCATTTATTAGCATGGCTTTGTGTCTGTTGGTAGAACTCAGCCACATCACTAACTCATTTGACAGACTCAATTAGTAGATAATAAGTTGTGTTTGACTATACTTTATTCTGGGTCAATTTTCAAATCATGTTTGCTTCATAAATATCTCAATATTTATCACAAAGCTGCATATGACGATATTTAAAGTTTTTCCAATATCGTGCAGCAAATAGACAATATAGAGAACAGAAACTTTTTTTGTAATCCAGCTGCCTGGATACTCAGTAAAGATGTTGACATCTTCAAAGGAGCCTTTCAGACATTATGTTGCGGTAGGGGTTAGTAACTAACATTTAAATAACACAGGTGAGCATAAACAAGGACCACATGGATCAGTACATAATTAAGATTTAAGAACCAAGACATTTATGTTTAAGAAGTTTATGAGCAATAACTCCCCAAGTGGTCTTAGAGACACTTCTCTTTGTCTTTGAGTTGACTTCACCCAAGGATTCCAGGCAGACCCTGTTCTGGGTTTTGCGCATACATGTCATAGGAGTATTTTGTGACTTGGCTCCCGGCACACGGTAAACAAGCAGGTAATTGCCACCTTAATATGGCACGGCATTGCTTAGGCATAGAAGAGACATAATGATTGGCCACAACCGAAAATAGCAGATTGCTCAATACACGCATGCACTGTTCTCTAAAGCAAAAACCCACTCAGACAAACACGGCCGCAGGCTCACCGAGTTTATGTCCCTGCCTAAGCTCTCTACTTCATATGCGCATTCAGGATTAACCCTTCTCTTTGAGGAGGGGAAATCTTTCACTATTTTCATTGAGTACTTAATAGATTTAGGTCTAAGCAGTTGCCAATTAACAGGAGAAAAACAGAGGTATTTAAACCCTTTATGCAGTAGTTATGAGGCACTTATGGTGGATATGCCTGTTTATTAATAAAACAAACAATAAGTCACTTTCATTCATTTTATCATATTCAATTATTTTTTTAGCTAAGCTTAGCAAACTGCATGATCTATTTTTCCTTGACAGCATGTTTTTTTGCAATATATGCTATTTGCTTTGATTGTATGTCACTTTCAACAAAACGGTCTACTAAGCATGTAACATATGAATGTAAAATTTTCAAAACATTCCAAGAAATGTAATACTATTTTTGAAAGTTTTAATATCCAACATTGTACAAATATTTTTTCTGTAAACTTGTTTGACCTTCACAAAGTGCTGAGAGCCATTTATATAAAATTGTTGGTGCAACAACATGCATGGGAACAGACGGCTTTTTTGATATAACAGGAAATGGGTGGCAAATTGTGATCATTTTGGTATTTTATTTCTTTTTGTTCTAAGGTTCATTTCAGGCAGTAAATAGATAACAATTTGATGGTATAATTACTTAAGAGTCCTGCTTCATTTAGGCTCACATAAGCGCAAATTAGTCAAATGAGACAAGCATCCTACTGAATTTTCTGGTTACATATCTACAGCAACCGGACCATCGCTCTAATGCTATAAATTGAATGGAAACTCTGTCGTAGCAATTTATTTCAGAAATGAACTGATCGGACATCTGGGTTTGTCAGACAACAGACAGAAGGTGTGATGCACCGATCAGCGGAACTAAACCTCATCAGCTAAAGCTAAATCTCAGTTTAGCGACGATCGAGACACATCTCCGTTCCCATACAATTAAGTTGTAAGTCCTTAAACCGACTTCAAAAAGGACACGATTGGTACATTTTGAAGTTTCTGGGAATCAGAAGAATGAGAGATCAGATTTTTGCCTGCTTAAATCTGCGTGTAAGAATGGTATTGAAACCATGCTGTCCGTTACAAGAGGGGCTAATGTTTCCCAACATGAAGAGCTCTTATAAAGGACCTACTGAAAGTAAATAATTTCCTCCGGCAGCGAGTGATTTATTAGCGAAACAAAAGCCTCGAATTACTGTGACAGCTTCAGTTGAACAACGCAGGATGAACATGACAGAAACGGTTATATCCCATAGCACTGATTACCATTTGTTTGGAGGAGAAAGCTTTAAAATTTCATATTAAGTCGCGTATTATTTATATAATAAACCCCGTTATTATTTTGTACACTCACTTTCTCAAATGATTAGGTGGAGGTCGAAATCAGTGGAAATCATGCCAGTGACGTTAAGCATTTTATAAAGTATTTAAATATACCCACGTACAATGCCTTCATTAAAATTATAAACATCCCACTTCCACATATATAGGTATTGAATATATGCCTTATTTGTATTTTATATTATTTCAGTACAGTTCAGTGCAGTCGCTTCAAATTTCATTTTCAGTACATTGGCCTAGCTTATGCTACATATTATAGTGTTGGCTCAAATTCACATTTAAGAATTTTAGGCGACATGTACACAGATTTTTGCGTGTAATAATTCAACGTCCGCGATCCTGACCAGGATGAGCGTTTGGAAGATACTGGAAAATAGTTTTCATGGACAGACTAATATCCTACTGATTCCTTAAAGTCAAAAAGCCGCCCCCATCTGGTGGAAGAAATAATTCCCGACAGATTAATAAAGACGTATTGTACCCTGCCCTTTCGTTACAGCCCGAGCCATCTGCGTTATAGACCCCGTATTATTACCGCAAGGCTGGCTCAGTAATGTAAATGATACTCAGCGTGTCGGAAATTGTTAATTATTAGTAGCCTAAAAGTTTTTTTCCCAATACGAGAACCCATTCAAACAAACATACTTATGGTCGAAATTTTTCACAAATGAGGAATGCGCTTGATTTTATTTTTTTTTGATACACTATAGAATCTCTTGAAAGAAGGAATTGGGAATTACTAGTCGTTTAAATATTTCCCCTTTCCGTACTATCCGTATATTGTTTCTGTAATTAGATAGTTCGCCAGTTACCCCGATCGTTTGTATTCAGGACAGAAACTTTGGTGTTCCTTTGTGTTCCTCTGTTGTTGAATTCCCTAATTTTTCACTTTTATTATTCTGTAGGCCTTTGTATTATTTTTTCCTTGTTATCATTTGTTATTGTTCTGTCCCCCTACTGTCCCATTCTAGATATTGTATGTGCCATTATCTCCACCTCTAAAACTGATGAAGTGTTTTTGACAATTTACCAAACCGCTTTTTCAGATAACACTGCTCTGAAGGGAGACGCATAGAAATGATGGAACACAAAAGTTCGGACGTGTCTGCGATTAATTATTCTGCATGACCACGCATCAGGTCCACTGAGCTACAATAAGAGGACAAATTAACTTTATGTATTATTAAGATGGTTCCATCTGCTAAATGCCACACGGTAACCTTAATTTAAATTTAGCGCCCTTATTCATTCATCATTCATTAATCCATTGATTAATTCTCAGCAAAGATGACGATTAAGTACCGGCGGTCTGAACACATTAAAGACCATCTTTCCGTCTCATGGTACATTCGCCGAAGGAAATTTAGTGCTGTACATTTACCTCTTCAAGCAGCCTTTGTTACTTCGGATGAAGAACGATAAAACCAGGATGAAAACCACGAGGAGCGGACAGGAGCTGTCCATGAGCTCGAGGAGGCGTCTGCCCTGCGTTTATTTAATATTTAGGAATAACTGCCCATTTATCAATAAGACTTAATGTAAACTTCTTGAAGTATGATACAAAAGATTGCCTGTACGCTATATTGGCAAATGTATTGGGACACCCCTCCAAATCATTGAATTCACTTCCATAGCCACAGGTGCATAATATCAAGCACCTAGGCATGCAGACTGCTTCTACAAACATTTGTGAAAGAATGAGTCGCTCTCAGGAGCTCAGTGAATTCAAGCGTGGTACCGTGATAGGATGCCACCTGTGCAATAAGTCCATTTGAGAAATTTCCTCACTACTAAATATTCCATGGTCAACTGTTAATGGATTATAACATAGTGGAAGTATTTGGGAACAACAGCAACTCAACCACGAAGTGGAAGGCCACGTAAAATCACAGAGCGGGGACAACGCATGCTGAGGTGCACAGTGTGCAGAAGTCGCCAACTGTCTGCAGAGTCAATGGACTCTAGAGCAGTGGAGACATATTCTCTGTAGTAACGAATCACGCTTCTGTGTGTGGCAATTCGATGGATGAGTCTGGGTTTGGCTGTTGCCAGGAGAACGGTGCCTGACTGCATTGTGCCAAGTGTAGACTTTGGTGGAGGGGGGATTATGGTGTGGGGTTATTTTTTATGAGTTGGTCTGGGCCCCTTAGTTCCAGTGAAAGTAACTCAATGCTGCAGCATTTGAAGCCATTTTGGACAATTTCATGCTCCCAACTTTGTGGGAACAGTTTGGGCCCCTTCCTGTTCCAACATGACTGCACACCAGTGCACAAAGCAAGGTCCATAAGGACATGGATGAGTGAATCTGGTGTGGAGGAACTTGACTGGCCTGCACAGAGCCCTGACCTCAACCCCACATAACACCTTTGGGATGAATTAGAACAGAGACTGAGAGCCAGGCCTTCTCGTCCAACATCAGTGCCTGACCTCACAAATGTTCTCCTGAAAGAATGGTCAAAAATTCCCATAAACACACTCCTCAACCTTGCGGACAGTCTTCCCAGAAGAGTTGAAGCTGTTATAGCTGCACAGGGTGGGCCAGCTCCATATTAAAGTCTATGTATTAAGAATGGGATGTCATTAAAGTTCATGGCAGGTGTTCCAATACTTTTGGAAATATAGTGTGTTTATGTGTGTTTAGTGTTTTAATGCTGTTGCAGTTTGAATTAAAACAAACATCTTACACCATGTGTACTTAAGTGCCTTTGGATACTGCACATTTACGTATGTATTGCATCCTTTGGTAGTATATGCAACATTAAAGCTTCTAAGTAATGTGACTGAATTCACATGGTAAAATAGGTAAAATAATACAGTTTATCTGCTTATTCAGCTGGATTTTCTTTAAATTATAAAGTGACTCATTTGCAGAGTCCCACGTAATGATTCAAGATCAAGTTCTTCACAAGGAATGAACCACTAACATTCGGTCAAGTTTCTTAACCATTACGCCACCTGCAGTCAGGGAATGGTATAATCTTTTAGAACCTCTATCTGACAATAACCCTGCAGAACCCTGTCTTGGGTGTTGTGTTGCTCCGTGGGTTAGAAATCTGTGTCTGAGACTGGAAGGTTGCCAGTTTGAATCCCTTGGCTGGCAGAGGTACCGTATCACCATTACATCCTGGAGCGTGGCCCTTTCCCCATGAGCTGCCCCAAGGCTGCCTGATGAAACGCCGACTCTCAGCTCTGACCCCACGTATCAGTCTCACCTCTATCTGAGCGTTTCTCTGTTCATGTTCCATGTTGCTGTCAGAGTACGGTCGCCCTTTGTGGTGCTGAACATTCTGAGAAATTGCCCTTCCTTAGCAATATGTGAACGGTGCCGTCCCCCCCCAACACACACACACACACATGCACACAAAGGGCTTAAAAACAGTTCACAGAACATCCTGGTTAGATTTGAGTAATTGGACATAATTGCATTAATTTTCTAAGGCTTTGTCAGTGGAGATTAGAGAGTACCAAGCTTGTGAGCCAGAGGTATACGGTGATTTGGACCCTCTTCCTTTCACCCCCCAGACTCTGCAGGTTTGTCCTCCAAAAATATGCCCCTTGGTTTCAATTTTTCAGGACTACACAGGAAATTATTCGCTGAGACGCACGGCTGGGTCTCTGGCAGGAAAGTGGTGCAGTTCATTGGAGAGGAAAAAAAGAGAAATCCAGAGAAATATAGAAAATTTAAAGAGCTCTTTTTATTATTTTAACAATCTAACAGTGACCCTTCACTGAACAAGTGGTTGTGAAAAATAGACAGATGCATCTTTATGGGCTAGAGGTGCAATAACTGTAATCCCTAATATAAAAACATTTTTGTTGTCTTAAGCAGAATATCCAACTACTTCCGAAATATAAGAAACCTTGAGAATTTACTAACAGGGTCTCAAAAGAAGACACTCCTGATTTCACTTCTAGACAGGCTTAAACATCGGTCATTTCTGTACACACTGCAGGGCACCGAATCGACACAGCTGCGGGGTGGTCATAGGACACACTGCATTTTAACACGTCGATTTTAACACGCAGCAAGCAGCCAGTCCTAAATCGCCAAGATGAAGTTAAGATTTGCAGATCGGTTACACTTTGTAGATGCAGGTAAGGCGAAAAGCAGGGCGGGCTTTTCCTGAAATGAACATCGAGGGAAACAGCAGCGGGCTAATCGCTTGCAGATCATGCATTGCATTCAGGTGGGATCAGTGCTGGAGGAGGATTAAGTGATGACGTGAGAGGCGTAGCCCACCAGGACTATAAGTCTTCCTGAGAAAGCCAGAGAGGGGGACTTATCTGCGGATAGCCGGCGGAGCGCAGGACTTACAGGTGACCACTAATAAAAACGGAGAAGTCTTTATGAAAGAAGAACCAAAAGAGAACGATTCATAGATAGATAATGACTGCAACTCGAGATGCATAAGAATATGTAACCTTAATTAACATCTGTTAGATAAAAAAACTAAATTATTTCTCGGAGAAATTGGCGTTTTTCAAATTCAAGCAATGGGACCAAGTCCTTTCTTTTATTGGAAAGCTAATTCGTTTCGCATGGAAACGTTCAAAGAAGTATCAGTTAAGACTTTTGCGCAGACCTGCGCGCGTCTCCCCTGCGCGCCGCATACACGCGCCTGCGGAGGGACGACCATTAAGCTGTAGTACTTTGAGAGAAAGTCATGAAAAGTGTCAGCAGTCATGGAGTCCCCGACTTTTAGTAATCACTCGGATTTATCGCTGCATTCGAATCAAACCGGTGATGCAGTATCACCTCCAAAACTTTTGTTTGGGATTGGCACCGACAATTTTATAACGCTTCTCGTATTTGGACTGATATTCATCCTCGGGGTTGTAGGGAACTCCATGGTGATCACGGTGCTGGCACGGAGCAAGCCTGGCAAACCCAGAGGCACCACGAACATCTTCATTCTCAACCTCAGCATAGCCGATCTCTCGTACCTCCTTTTCTGCGTACCCTTCCAGTCGACGGTCTACATGCTCGACACATGGGTTCTGGGCGCCTTTATTTGTAAGTTCAACCACTACTTCTTCACCGTGTCCATGCTGGTCAGCATCTTCACCCTGTCGGCGATGTCGGTGGACCGATACATCGCCATCGTCCACTCCAGAAAGTCGTCCTCGATCAGGGTGGCCAAGCACGCCCTGATTGGAGTGGCTGTCATCTGGATCCTCTCGTTCGCCATGGCCGCTCCTGTTGCCTACAACCAGAACATCGTCCAGAGAAACGAGAACTACACCTACTGCTGGGAAGTGTGGCCGGACCAGAGCCAGAAGAAAGTGTATGTGGTGTGCACGTTTATTTTCGGATACGTGCTGCCTCTGCTTTTAATTTCTTTTTGCTATACAAAGGTTAGTAGGGCATTAATAATAAATAATAATAATAATAATAATAATAATAACAAAAGCATCCGTGTTACCGCTATAGATGGTTTGAGACTTTATGTTTTTGCCTGAACACACATGAAATAAATATATAAATAAATAATTTTAGCTATTTGTCTATTGTGCGTATCCTATTTTCACATAGGCCTACATAACGGACCCCGGTTCAGCAAATTCTATGCTGGGGGCCCGGGTGGTGGCGTCCCATATTTCTTCTGGGGTCTAATCCCCCATAAGGATTAAATGCTAGAATCGCCCCTGGTTATTCTATACCCGCTATGTGTGAGTGTTATTAACTCCAGCGGGGCTTCATGTTTCATATGAACGCCGTCAGCACCGTTAGATTTAATCACCGTTTCGCTGAGTTAAACGCACATACTGCTGGATAATTACTTGTGCACACTGCCACATTATTATTATTATTATGGTAGAATGAAACTGAGCGAAAAACAATAGTTGTAAGTGTGCTAAACACGACGTGCATTTTATTCTTCCCCACAGGTTTTAAATCATTTGCACAAGAAGTTGAAGAACATGTCAAAGAAATCGGAAGCGTCGAAGAAAAAGGTACGAGCCACCGACGTGTCAGTCCGAAGGGGCTGTGAGCCAGAAGAATGGGAAATATTAATGATAAAGCGTCCTTCATGACTTAAAAATAGAAAACGTGAAACGACAATGGACTTTCCGCTTCCACTGGTTGTCGTCTGTCTGATACAGGACCCTGAAGCAGCTTAATTAAACGTTTCAATGGCTGAACATTAATTCGTCAGTCACCATTGATTGCAATAGTAGTATAGTTATATAAATGTGTTTGACTGAAGTGTGATGATCTTCCCAGTTTGCTCCCAGCTCTGGCGTGGAGAGAGTCATCAGGTGGCGTTTAATAGTCTTTTGAGTGTAATTATTACGCCAGCCTGCACTTGTACGATTAATTACTAAAAACGAACAACAGTAAAATATTACCATCACTATCATTAGGGCACAGATTAAAAAATCCTTTATATTCAGAAGCAACTGAAATTGGTGGGGTGACTTCTTGAAAGCAGTGATATACAATGGGTATACAGAGAATATCTAACAGGTTCTGTAAGAATAAGCAAATAATGATGATGATGTTTACTTGCTGGAAAATTAGGCTACTTAAAAACTAATTACCACTCCGCATGTGAGGAGTCTTCTATAGACAGGGCACAGGGAAAGGCAGCTACCTGTGTCCTCTGTAATGCGAATTTCAGTACCTCAGAGCTCGGCTGACAGAGGCAGTCAGCGTGCAGCCGTTCTGCGGAGCCATTTCCTGTACACGGCTGAAGCTGATTTGCTTCGCGGTGTCAGTGCCGTGCTCTGACGGCAGCCTGCTGCTCTGACCATCGTTTCCTACAGCTCTCAGCTCCAAAATTAAAGTCCCATTGATTTTTGTTAATCAGGTATCCTCTGCCTTTCTGTCAGGTGGGTCCCTCAGCAGGTGTTTGGACCCAGAGGTCTTTAGCGACAGATGCTGTTGGTGTCTGAAGCTGCACATCAGAATCATGCATTAAAATTTCTGCATCATGTTGTCTCATCACATCGCATTCTTTTCTGCTTTTGTTCATTGGTAAGCTTGTGAACTCACTTTTTAAAGATATGACTTGTTTTAATCCTGCAGTGAAAGCTGCGATGTTCACGAAGGTGGGCGTCTCATTAAACTTGCCGCAAAATCATTTCATTACTGTCAGTATGCCCACAAATCATCGCATGCTGTTAAAGTGGACTTAGCAGCGAGCAAAGGGAGACCACTTAATTTACTCGGAGGTTTGAAAACAGGCCGTTCAAACGAGAGTTCCGTCAGCATTTTCGGACGTTGTCCTTTCTAAAGTGCTTTAATGTATGAAGTCGATATCGGTCGCAGGAATAACTCTGGCACCAAAGTCCATTTACATGTCACTGTTTATTAAGCTAGAAAGTGAAAAAGGAGAAGAATGTGCGTTAACAGGAGAGCATCTATTTTAGGTGCTGACACTGCAGCGTTTTCTAGTTGTGCCAGATCTAATGTGTGAAGATGAGGGTCTTGGAGACTGAGCCTGGTGTGTGTTCGCTAATGGCTGCCTCGCAGTTTCCTAATTGCTGTATATTGTAGCAGCTTGTCCTTGATGTTGGACACCTACTGACTTAGGTTGTATTCTACACCCAACAGACCTCAGATGGGAGGGAACAGCTCAACTTGGCAAAGCTAGCCATGGGGGGTGGCGTTCCAGTGGTGGAGCTTGCTGGGGACCACATGGGCTTAGACTGGAAAAGAGCCTAATATTTGGAAGTTTGCTTTTTCTTTTGATTGGCATGTTGCAAATGGTCACATTAAATCAATTTTAGAGTTCCAGTCAAGCGCCCTGGTGGGCCAGAGATGTGAGGATATTGACTTTGGGTGTTGGAATCTTCCCAGGGATGGCACGGCGGTGCAGTGGTTAGCACTGTTTCTGGGACCTGGGCTGTGTGTGTATGGGGTTTGCATGTTCTCCCCGTGTCATTGTGGGGTTTGCATGTTCTCCCCGTGTCATTGTGGGGTTTGAATGCTCTCCCCGTGTCATTGTGGGGTTTGCATGTTCTCCCCGTGTCATTGTGCGGTTTGCATGTTCTAGCCATGTCATTGTGGGGTTTGCATGCTCTGCCCGTGTCATTGTGGGGTTTGCATGCTCTCCCCGTGTCATTGTGGGGTTTGCATGCTCTCCCCGTGTCATTGTGGGGTTTGCATGTTCTCCCCGTGTCATTGTGGGGTTTGCATGTTCTCCCCGTGTCATTGTGGGGTTTGCATGCTCTCCCCGTGTCATTGTGGGGTTTGCATGCTCTCCCCGTGTCATTGTGGGGTTTGCATGCTCTCCCCGTGTCATTGTGGGGTTTGCATGCTCTCCCCGTGTCATTGTGGGGTTTGCATGTTCTCCCCGTGTCATTGTGGGGTTTGCATGCTCTCCCCGTGTCATTGTGGGGTTTGCATGTTCTCCCCGTGTCATTGTGCGGTTTGCATGTTCTAGCCGTGTCATTGTGGGGTTTGCATGCTCTGCCCGTGTCATTGTGGGGTTTGCATGCTCTCCCCGTGTCATTGTGGGGTTTGCATGCTCTCCCCGTGTCATTGTGGGGTTTGCATGTTCTCCCCGTGTCATTGTGGGGTTTGCATGTTCTCCCCGTGTCATTGTGGGGTTTGCATGTTCTCCCCGTGTCATTGTGGGGTTTGCATGCTCTCCCCGTGTCATTGTGGGGTTTGCATGCTCTCCCCGTGTCATTGTGGGGTTTGCATGCTCTCCCCGTGTCATTGTGGGGTTTGCATGTTCTCCCCGTGTCATTGTGGGGTTTGCATGCTCTCCCCGTGTCATTGTGGGGTTTGCATGTTGCAGGCTGGCACCCTGTCCTGGGTTGTTCCCTGTCTCAAACCTGTAGCTTCCAGACCCCTGCGACCCTGAATAGGACAAGTAGGTACAGAGGATGGATGGAATCATTACAGGTTTCAAGTTTTATTTGTGACATACACAGTCAAACACTAGGACCACCCTCTATCGTGCAGTTAATGGGAATTTGCATTTACATAACTGAACAAAAGTTATGTTTTGAAAGAAACTTATTGAGTACCTTTATTTATAATATTTGCTATACAAACTTGAAGTGCTTTTTTTCCCAAAATAATTAATGAACAGCACCATCGGAAATGCATGCGTCTTGCAGTGACATTGAGGTCTGACGAATGCATGCTTACAGGGTGCATAAATGTTACTCTTGCCACAGTCAAACAGAAATCTGCCCTAGCGATGTGAGTGTGAGAGAGCTCTTTGCTCACGGAACCTGCAGCACAGTTTCCATTAGAGAGCTTTGATTTGCTTTGGTGATTAACATTCCTCATCATTTCATTGTTACGCTGTTGCTCGCCCCTCCAGGACGGTCAAACTCCACCTCCTCACTCTGTGTGATTTCCTCCTATAGTCCAAACAAATGCGGTTCGGCTTATTGACTTCTCTAAATTACGTGTCCGTTTGTGCATGTGCCCCGCAATGGACTGGCATCCCCTCCAGGGTGTATATCAGCTGTGTGTCTTGTACTGCCTGGGATAGGACCCAGACCTCTCTGCCACTGGGACAGGACCCAGACCTCTCTGCCACTGGGACAGGATCCAGACCTCTCTGCCACCCTACCCAGGATAAGCGATTATACGATGAATATAAGATGGACAGTAGTATTAATTATGAAAATGTAATAGCGAAATTTAGAAGGAAAATGTCTTATGATAGCGGATTGATTTAGTAGATTATTCAGGTAAGAGGGCATCACCCGAAATGTCTGAAGACTGATTTTTCTTTATGAGCTATTCTTTCCAGAATGCATTTACTGACCAAATGCATTTTGCGCTCATTCAAAATTAATTTTACCCACCTTCACTACTGCTTCGTTAGCAGGAAGGAACATCCTGTATCCAATTTAACAAACTCTATTTTCAAATCAGGAGGGTTAAAACACTTGCCTGCTGTAAAATATACATCATGTTTTGTATGTTTTATTTTCAATTTAGGTTTTTTTTTTGCAGTGTAACACAGTGACTCACCCCAAACCTCCAGTGTTTGGTGTTAAAATTTAGTGTTCATTTCATGTCTGTCGGGGTTTCCTCTCGGCGATCTCGTACATCATCACAAAGACATTTCTGAGTGCGACGGACTGGTGTCCTGTCTGATGGACATTCCCTGCTTTACATAGCATCCTTCCTGGGGTACTCTGGATTGGGGGGGGGGGGGGTCACAGAAAATATTTTTGCATAGTACAAAAACACAGTAGCTCGACACAGCAAACATTCATCAAAATGCTTTATGAAAACGAACCCATACAAAAGAAGGGGAATGGATGGTCACAGCAGCTTTTTGGCAGATCTCTGGGCAGGAAAACTGTTTTAAAGGCACAGCATCACCCCCACACCTTTATAGGTGTTACTGTAAAGTATATCACCAGCCTATTGCCTTATACAGATTTGCTTATGGCTCCAAGAGGACTAGTTGTAATATCTCACTCAGCAGTTCTGACACCATGCAGGTATTATGAAGACCCACCTCTTATAAGAAACATGCTCAGTTTCCCGAGCAGGTAGCAGACTGGAGCAAAATGTCTGTTGTGTGACATCACATTCGGGGTGGGTGAGCGTTCAGCTGCCACCTGGGAGACAAAGTCCTGGCAACAAACAGACCACAGGCTGAAAGCTGCAGTGTTGCTATGGCGCCACCCAGATTTCTGCATCAGTCAGCAGCTCCTGAATCACAGGCTTTGATGCCCCCCCACAACTGAGAGCTTTCCAAGGTTCCCTCTGGATTGACAACTTTTTTGTCTTAAGAAGAAACTGGAAAGTTACTCAGGGATTATGCAGCTAGTTACTTGGTCTGTACACATAGGGATGTTGCCTTGGTAACTGTTTAAAACCCCTGTTTTTGGACACCTTCCAGACCCATATAAGGCCACATATAGGAATAAATCCCCCAATCACGTGGCCCGCACCTCCTTTCTGGCAAGCGGACTCCCACCGTAATGTGTTTCCTATATCACCTCGGTGTGGTCTCACTGGCGCACTGTAGAGTCCCAGGGGAAGCACAGGCCGGCAGGGGTGAGACGTGGTGAGACGGAGTCACCAACCTCTGGCATGTTGTGATTTGTCACTCTCTGTGAAAAAACCATATGCTGCCGTATTTATCTGAGAAGCCCGATACCCTGGGACTGGTTCGCCGTAAATGACACAGCTGCAAGACCAGCACTGTTTCCAGTGACACAGCTGCATGACCAGCACTGTTTCCAGTGACACAGCTGCATGACCAGCACTGTTTCCAGTGTTTCGCCTCTCCTAAGTGACATCCCTGCGCTCTGCTGCTTATTAAACACGGATAAAGGCGGATTTGGGATCTTTCTGTGTCAAATGCAGGGTTTAATGTTGGAAGCTGACACTTCTCACAGGTCACACAAGTTGAGGGTCAGAAGTGGCCCTCTGGAAAATGCGAGATAGCAGAAAAACATTCCCTGCACATTCTAAGTGATACGCTTCAAGTTTAGCAGTGAGGATTAAATGGTTTAGGTACCCTAAGTAAAGATGGAAAAAACGTATCATGGAGAAAAGCAAAAGGAATTTAGGACAAGTTGAGAAATAGGTATATATGACAAAAATTCCCTTTTCTATCTGATTTTATTCCCTTTCTAATAATGTATATTCTTCTGACAGATGTGTTCTCTGCATATGCTATTTAGAGCATTCAAATAGATCATTGGTCATTGTTTAAACCCACCGATGTCTCTTATGGAATTCTGATGCATACTAAATTCACATTAATTTAATTTGTTATTCCTGTGAGTCACATGATAAACTCAGTGACTCAGTCACAGAGTTAAAGACTTGTCTCCGTTTGTCCTTTATATTGATATATATTATTATAGGATTAAAACTTTCATTACCTCATAAACACCTGCTCCATTTTTATGTGCTGACTAATTGAAATAATTAACAAATTCATTATAATAGACAAAGCTGACATGGTTCCCATTACTTGAATCATGTATTTCAGATAAAACTCAGCCAAAGCAAATTAACCAAGAGCTAAAAATGAACCTAAGCAAACCACATTCTCCTTGCCGGCGTCTGGAGGTTTGGTGGAGGAAGTCCAGTCCCTGTCCCTGGCTGTCTCAGTCACTTCAATCATGTTGACTTTGTTATCTTGGCTGCTTTGCTACGCTCAGCTCGGCCAGGCCGCAGTGGCAGACTGCCCGGTCTGGTTCTGTCCCCTCAGGGTCAGGTTTCATCTTTCCGCTCAGCTCGTAGCAGAATTGGACGGTCGCTTATGCTCTACACTATGTACAGCCAACATGAACACGGCAAGTTCCTTTTTAGAGGAACTGCAATCAAGATTTTTTGTGTTATAATATTGACTTGTATCCCTCCATCCACGCAGAGCCGGGGTTGGGACTCGAACCCCAGCCCTGCTGCCTGCTGGTAATGAGTGCCCCCTTCTGCCTTGCGCCCCCACAGACCGCCCAGACCGTCCTGGTGGTGGTGGTGGTCTTCTGCCTGTCCTGGCTGCCGCACCACGTCGTCCACCTCTGGGTGGAGTTCGGCTCCTTCCCCCTGAACCAGGCGTCCTTCCTGTTCCGCGTGGCGGCTCATTGCCTGGCCTACAGCAACTCCTCGGTCAACCCCATCATCTACGCCTTCCTGTCGGAGAACTTCCGGAAGGCGTATAAGCAGGTGTTCCGCTGTCAGGTCGCCAGTGAGTCTCCGCTGAACGACATCAAGGAGATACGGAGCAAGGTGGACACTCCACCCTCCACCAACTGTACCAATGTCTGACTGGATGTTCTGGTCGCAGGGGCAGAAGACTGCTAGTGGATCTGGGGGCAAGAGAGAAGAGCTAAGGAAACGTATCAAACCCGGAGTAAAACTGCGAACCAGCAGCTGATCAGCAGCTTCTCGATTCTGAACCTGTGAAAGGAATTACCATCTAAATATAATCCAGCATGCCTTTTCAAATCTCATTACCGCTGCCATTAACTGAGAAGTTAAACGGCATTATTAACAACTTTAAAGGAACCTGGAAATATTTTTATTCGTATTTTAATCTTGCAGCTGGTATTTATGTTGGTCCAGACGCTGTGCTGTTCACTTCAGCTCAACTTATATACTCAAGAAAAAATAGCAGGATCAAAAATAAAACATGCAGCCGGCCTTCTTTTAAAAGAAACATGTATCATAATCAAAATGGCTTTGGATTTGTGTATGTAAAGCATGGCAATTACTTTGAGTAATCAGATCTCTTTGATGGTTCAAACATCTTAACCATGAAGGAATGCCTATTAATTTTGTAAAATCCTGGGGGCCATATGGAATGATACTCTTTTCTCTGTCCAGGTGTTTTTTAAATGTACGTGACTGTGGAGACGCCATTGTAAATAACACAGAAATAGTAAATTTCTCTTTTGTCATGGTTGTAATAAATATATGCATGTTCATGAGCTCCTTACAAGGATTTTATGTTAATTAGCACATCTGTATGCTAAACTGGACCAGGCTGCAGAATAATTCCTGAAAGGGAAATCTGCGGTAAGGCGTCGCCCACACTGCAGGTTGACACTTAAATCTGTCCTGAAATAATTTCTTTGT
Source organism: Paramormyrops kingsleyae (assembly GCF_048594095.1). Lineage (NCBI taxonomy): Eukaryota > Metazoa > Chordata > Actinopteri > Osteoglossiformes > Mormyridae > Paramormyrops > Paramormyrops kingsleyae. The sequence continues at coordinate 35,025,598 of NC_132805.1, forward strand.
TAGAAAAAGATAATGAAACAAATTGCAGTGCACCAGTATCACTGCGCCGTGCTGCCTGGGCAGTCTGGGCAACCCCCGGATCAGGGGTACATGATTATTGCAGTGCACCAGTAACACTGCGCCGTGCTGCCTGGCCAGTCTGGGCGACCCCCGGAACAGGGGTACATGATTATTGCAGTGCACCAGTAACACTGCGCCGTGCTGCCTGGGCAGTCTGGGCGACCCCCGGAACAGGGGTACATGATTATTGCAGTGCACCAGTAACACTGCGCCGTGCTGCCTGGGCAGTCTGGGCGACCCCCGGAACAGGGGTACATGATTATTGCAGTGCACCAGTAACACTGCGCCGTGCTGCCTGGGCAGTCTGGGCGACCCCCGGACACTCCGGAGCCAGCTGGCAAATACAGTCCCTCCAATATGTTCTGTGAGTAGATGTATACAGGAATGGAACAGCACTCAGCAGCAGCAGCCCTGGTAACTCATATTCCTGCAGTATCTTCTACAGTATCTGCTGCTGGCCCACAGACTTGACATGTTCCTACGAGCTCTCACACTGCTATGTCAGGCTGAAGTTTGTCTGCCGCGAGGGCAGCGTGTGGGTTAAACCTCTGTGTCTGACATCAGGGGGTCGCTGGTTTAAGTCCAGCTTCGGCAAATCCATGGCTCGTTCGGCAAGGCCCTTAACCCCCAGCTCCCTGGGCACTGCAACAGCTGGCTGCCCATCACAGCCAAGATTACTCTCACCTACAGAGAGCCAGTTGGTGGAGGCAAAAAGAGAATTTCCCCATGGGGAATAAGGCTATTCCCAAGCTTTCAGCCCCCTGTCTGACTTCATTGTAGCCTTTCTAGCCCATGAATACCTTTCTGCAGCCTAAGGAGACCCTCTGTGAAAGAACGATGTACCTAAAGAATTCCTTCTTCAGCTTGGAAAGCTCCCTAACCATAGGTGTCCACCTGTGGGTCCTTGGGACAGCACTGTCACTGGAGGTAAGACTAATTACACTCTAGTCAATATGTGGAAGATAAAATTCTCCTGATCAGCCCTTCTCTACCTTGTCCTTTTCCAAAGAATTTAACTCTGAACTACAAATATCGGTAAGGTGCGTTTTTCTTCATTAGCAAGCAGAGTAGCACAGCCTGCTCCGTGTTCCCAGGTGTCGACACACTGAACAATGAAAATGCACTATTGATAAACTCTTTCGCCATTCCCTTACAAGGTCTTCTTTAACAGGATTCCTCTCAGATTCCTGATTTTCCCTTTACTCTTCCCCCAGATGTGTCCTGTCTCACTGCTGCTCTGACAGTTCTCCCTAACCATGCCAGGTCAGCATGTTCTCCACTTGAGTGCAGTTCACACATCCGCAAGGACTAACAATATCTTCTTGCCTATGGCCTAAGGCAGAACGACAATCCCATAATGCACCCCACCCCACCTAACTTTCAATTCTTCTTCCACAGATACCTTTAGCTTGGACTCCGTTTCCACCAGAGATGGAACATTCCATGTTACTAAAGCCAGTGTCCATAGCTAAGGTCTCCAAGCCTGGCTCTGTACTCACGTTTCACCTTATGAGTGGTGAGGCCACAAAATATATTTACTATGACTTCCTAAGAATATGAATATTGATAAGTGTTATGTTTCAGTGTAATGTGTCAAAATGGTGGTGTGTGCAGATGCAATGGCTTCTCTGGAGCCAAAGGAAATGGCAAACTGTGTTTTATAAACCCAATGTGCCACTTTATCACAATATTTTCAAATTTGACATAGCATGACAGACAGCTACTATTTATCATGAGTCATTGTTGTTATTGATATGTACTATTCTTAATGTTTTTTTTTTAAATTTATCTCACTCCCTGTATTTTTTGTCCAGTGTTTATCTTTCAAATATTCTTTGTTCTAGATCTCTGATGCTCCTACGAATTGCAGTTTCATTTCAGGTGTGTGGAATGACAATAAAGTGACTTGACTTTGCCCCTTGACTTGACTATTAATAATAATAATAATAATACATTTTATTTAAAGGTGCCTTTCAATAACAATAGAATAACACCTATAGAAGTAATGAAATCTAAATAAAACAAAACCAATAAAATCAGACATAACAAAACAAAAAGTCAAGCAGGTGGATTCTGAGGAAACCCAATGAGATGAGTTTTAACAGAGTTTTAAATTGTGTTACACAGTGTAGTTGACAAACATGAGGGCGAAGAGGGTTCTGGAGTTTGGGAGAAGGTTCTAGCACCTGTGGTGTAGAATGTAATGTCTCTGTACTCACTTGTCACTTTGTGAAAACTACCGACTCGTTAGAAATTACGCACAACATGTAACCATATAAACTGCATAAATTAGGCACATACAGAAAACGTATGAAGTAATATACTACACTAAGCTACTATACTGTAAAATAACAATTAGACCCATAACTATAAAACTAAAATTGCACATTTGTGCACGATCATTAAGCTTCTTTTGATATTCAATGTTCTTAGACATTGAACTTTACGGAGGGGTATCATTTTAGGTATCCTTTTTCAAACAGGTTTGAGATAATACCTAATTTATTTCAGATACTATCTGTTTCCTCTACTCTCCACTTCTTGTCTGGTTTATTGTGAATTCAGGGAATTCAATTCAATTAAAATAAAAGATCTCAGCCTTGGATTTCCCACAGAATTCTAGCAAAGGACTAACTTTTTCTCAGGGCTAACTTGTTTTCAGATATTTTTCAGAACACATATTGAACTCAATTATAAAGCATAATTGTGTGAATTTGGGCTTTCACACTTGCAGCAGTATATGCACCTGTGGGAACGTGTGCTAATGAAATCCAAACACCCCTTAAGCTCAGTCTTCCTTACAGCTATTTCTGTACAATTTGTCCTTATGTCCTAACTTCAGATGTATACCTTATCTTTATCCTTGACAAATTCAGACACCACCATCCTGAATGGGGAAAAATCACAATTAAAATAAAAAACTATGAAGGAAGCTTTTTTGAAGGGAACCCCTATGCTAGCAAATAACTTCTCGCTTTTTTGGGTTGAAAATGAAGCATTTGTAAATATATAGATGGATGCTTGAATGTTTTACCTGTTCTCCTTTATGTGGAAAAGAGAGAGAGATAAGGATCATGCGCTGATTACAGCACCTTGCCAAACCCACCACACAACAAACCGCCTCAGGGATGAGAACCAGACAGGTGATATTTCAGCACAGCAGCTGCAGCGCCAATCCTGCCACCAACCCCAAAATATACCCTGTAAGTAGAAGGACCTCCTTGCCGAGCTGGATGTAGATTCACATCATACGCACAACAGAGTAATTTCAGGTTAAGGGCCCTGCTCAAGGGCCAATGGAGCATGATCACTCCCAACATTCACAGGATTCAAACCAACAACCTTCCGATTGCCAGTACAGATCCTTAGCCTCAGAGCCAGTCTGTGGTAGATGAGAGAGAATATTTTCAGTAGTGGTGCCGATGGTACTGTTCTGTATTTCAGATTTATTCGAGCTGCAGGACAACCCTGACAACAGATTCGCAAAGCCTTCGCTTTTGCCTAATGAGTTATTTATTTACCTATACTGCCAAATTGTGGGTCATGGTTGAGCCGTGTCACGGATTTTGGGTGACTGCCTAAACTTTGTCTTTGGGGCTGCAATATATGTATCAGCCTACAAAGCTTTCGGGCATCCTCAAAATTGGCATGCACCAAAATCAGCACAGTGGCAGGACTGCTGAAATACGCATCCACCTCACCCGCCGCTGCCGGCCAAATATGGCATCAGGGCCTCGGTCTCAGTGAGTGAGTAGGTCTGTGAGAGGCGATGCAGCTGTGTGCATGTACTTCACACTGATCCTCTGTCATTCCCGGAGAACAGAGGTTCGCTCGGGGCCGTTACACAACCGGTCAGCTATAAATGGAGCTGAAAAGGTGAATGTGTTGTCTGTTCACACTGAGATGCTCTGGCCTCCCCTTTCAGCCACTAATGAGAGAACTTCAGTTACCTAGTAGCTCTCACACTTTCAATTACTCATTGTCATCAACTAGTTTTCAAGGGAATGATTTTTCTGAATTGTCCGATCAATTCTGTCCTGGACATCCGATAGCACGCTACAGAACTGGTTCATTTACACTGGTAAATAATTAATTACGACTGCGTGCTCCTGAATGTGGACTCTTGGTGGAACACATTTTTTTTTTAAATGAAGAAATATATCACAGTATGTTTGCTTTCAAAATTAAACAGTTTTTTTTTTTTAACCAAGAATGGCGCTTGTGCTGTTTTGTATTTTGTGTACATATTGGAATTATTTATAAACGTTGTACCCAGTACTTGTCAATATGAATGTCTATTAATGTTCCTTTTCAAAAGATAAGTGCATTAACCATGTGTTTGCGGTAGATAATAAGCATTACAATGAGACCTGTGTCTCCTGAAACATGGGCTACGTTTGGGGCTGGTTCCTTCAGACCCTACATCGTCTTCCCTTACTGCGTTCCTCTGCAATGCAGTGGCTTTCATTATAGCCCAGCCTATCGCCGGCAGCATCAACCAAAAGGTTATTAATTTAAAAATCATTGGTTCCTAGTTACAACATTTAAAATAAAATTATTGTTTGATTCAGAGCTGAATGCAATTAACTTATAGCGAAAAAGGTTTTTCAGGAGTTGTTTTATTAACCCATCCATCCATCCATCCATCCATCCATCCATCATCTAACTGCTTATCATGGGCTTACTCCAGCCAGCACAGGGTGTTCAGGGCTTCAGGCTCTGTATCACAAGGATTTTGCCACACTTTGTGCTAAGTATGCTGGACAAATTGAACAAGTCGCAATCTCAAGCACGGCAGCTGCATTAATATCAATATTTCTGATAAGTCAGAGTCAGAATAAAGAGTTCTTTTGTTTAGAAAAGAATTTTCTCCAAGGTCCAGAATTTGGTGCTTGTTTGCCTCTGAAGTGGTCATGAAGCCGATTAAGGCAGGTGCTTGAGAGTTGCTACTCGCTGAATTTCTCACTTATCCGTAATCAACATGCTAGACTGGTCCATGAAGAGTTTTCATTTTGATTTCCTGCCGACAAAGACATGTCAAATTTGCAAGAACATACTTGCATGCACACACCCACAAACACACGTGTACATGCTCAATTGTGCATATAAGCACCCACAAATATATATGAACACATACAAACACAAGGACAAACACATATCAATAGACACACAGCTATACATACATCCACACCAACATATAAGTACTATATGCACATATACAAAACCCAAAATGGGCATGCGAGTGGCACGGACGTCCATCTCTTGTTTTAGCCTGTCCCTTTCCTCATGTCCCACTCCCCCCTCTGTGCCCACACAGGATCTCAGCACGGTCCGTGTGACAGCACAGAACGCCCTGTAATGGTGTGTCCCCCAAAGTGCCTTTGCTGTTTCCTGCACGCCATGGTCTCACTGTTTTCCGTGTCTCCTATAGACACAGATCCCAACTGGCATCAGCCTCAATGGGTCATTATCGAAATGACTGTAATGAGATGGAAAATAACACGTTCCATGAGCACAGGGAGCCGTGGTGGCAGGGTCCGCTGCATCTGCAGCAGACGCTGGTACTGAGATGTAGACTGCCAGAGCAGGCCTGTAGACCGAGGCGGTGCCTGACTCCAGGCCTGACCCTCCTATGGTGAGTACCACTGGTGATTTCTCAAGTCTGGACAGGGAATGAATCCATGTGATATGGGGGTGGGAGGATGGAACAGGGACCTTCTTTGTGTTTAATATATTTTAGGAGAAGAACAAACATGTCATGGGAGGCAACAGGGTACGGAGACACAGTATGGAGGTCAGGCCTCCAAACTGGAAGAGATGGGCTGAATGCTGGGTCCAGTCTGTTACAAGACATCTGTCTAACTGGTTGTTTTATGTTAGTGTATTACTTGAACGTATTACCTGTCACATGACTTTGCCCTGCTCCATGCCCTCCCCCCACCTTAGCCGCTATTACTGTATACCCACAGTTAGCCTGCTGACTGAATGAAGAGCACCAACAAGAACATTGTCAGGCTACAGAAACAAGGGCTCTGACTTGGAGTATATGGGCTGGAGAGTCACAGACAGGCTGCATCACTTTCTGTCTCCCTGTCTCTTACACATACACAAAGACAGAACTCAAACATGGCCTTCAACTCAACTCAACTCAACTCAACTCAATTCAACTCAATTCAATTCAATTCAACTCAATTCAATTCAACTCAATTCAATTCAACTCAATTCAATTCAATTCAATTCAATTCAATTAATTTTTATATAGTGCCTTTTATATCACAGTTGCCCCAAGTTGCTTTACATGGGTAATACATTAAGAATAATACAAAATACAAAATGATACAAAAATATGAAAAAGGAAAGACAAAGAAATTAAAGAAAGAAGTCAGATGATGATGGAGGAGAGGAACCAAAAACTCCCAAATAGGGAGAACCCCATCCACCCCCCACCCCCCACCCCCGCCTGGGCATGCTAACATTATTGAAAAAGAAAGAGCGGACTTGCTGGCTAAAAGCAAGGTGTAGACGATGTCAAAGTCCATCACTGACTCAGTGCTCTACGCCGGCCTGTGTAGGACGGCAGATTGAAGGCTGCAGCCACGATGTTACATGATGTCATTTCCTCAACTAGTTTAGCAGATGTGGATTTTAAAGAGGTTAACAGCACATGTATGTTTGCTCCCAAGATGTGGAGAAAAGACAACAACTGCAACAAAAAGCTCAATCCCGGACAACAGGCAGAAAATGATTACATCCCATAATGCCATTGTGTACACATCATCACAGTGAAAGCCGTCAGAAGTTAAATCAATTAAAATGGGCTTGCCGTCTGCCAGTCGCATACTAAAAGCTTGTGCCTGTGCAAATACATTACTAGCTGGTTCATCGGTCTTATTTTATGAAAGAAATACATTTTTTTGCATTAGAAAATGATTTCAGCAAGGCTAATGTGTGACAACAATCCAGTGTTACCTGGCATTCAATGATACCAGCGTCCCACTTTGGGGAGATTGTGGCGGGAATGAAAGTCCATTTGGGCCAACTTCCTCCTGTTCATCTGGTGCAGGTCATTCTGGAATTTTCCACTAGGTTTTGCTAACATAGAGGATGCAGTAGTTATTTATTTATTTTTTTATCTGAACCCCTCTACAGGTTCAGGTTATTTGCTCTCAAAGTCTTACCTTGAACCTATGCTGTTGGATAAATACTATTATTTCTGATTGCGATATGGACTAATGGAGCGAAATGAAGGTTAGAAGAGACGCGAAGGTGAGAGTTAACATCCTGATGGCTGCGGCTTGTGAGGGCTGAGCTGTATCCTCTTACTAGCCGTCTCGAAAATGAAAGATCTCGCCACCTTCCATTGCATTTAACATCAGGCACCATGGAAATTGCCATTTACGATGCCCATACAAAGCATGGCAGGTAATGATGGTATCTGGGAAGCCCAAGCATGCTAATCTGAGGAAAGGAAGAAGTTTACAACTCTACTAGATTAACAGTGGTCCTGTAAAGGTGTTGGCACAGTTTGTGGTAGAGGCCTATCTGAAGGATATTGATTATCATTCCAAAAGAGGGGTTTCATGGTAACCTTACCTGATACCTACAAATACAGCATTTCCCTCCCTCCCATGTAACCAAGTGATAGTTCCATTCCAGGGTAATTTCCATCCCTAATCCCCTGGGCAGGTTGGGGCGATACTGACACTTCAGGCTACTCCCCCTGCGCTTGGCTGTTCGTGTGAAGGTCACGGCGATCCCAAAGAAGAGACTGTGGTTCTGTTCCCCCAGAGCAAAACCAATTACTTGGACAATAGCAGGATTCCCAGAAGCGGATTATGGGCCAACGTGAGCTTTGTGCTCAGGGACACTCATCCACGGAGACATGGCACATGGCTAAATCACTAGCAACGCGTGATTTGTTACTATGTTCTAGCCAGAAATACGGACATAAGGCTGATCGACCATCGGATTGTAGCTAATTTTAATTTGAAATTTGGAGATTAAGGTCAGGAGAAGAATCAAGTCCAGTCAAGAATCAAGATATCATTCATTAAGGTTGAGGCCATTCTTGAAAAGGGTTACATGGCTGAACTCCAGTGATTTCTACTGTGACTTCAGAATGCCTTTCAAGAGACGTGTGTTGTCCCAAAGGTCTTAGCAGAAACTGACTAGATTGCTCATTTCTGCTCTTACTGTATCATTGCTACATTGCTGGCAATTCAGAGAACATTCTCCTCCTGAAATCCATAGGCGCATTATCAACTGTTATGCCAGATTATAAATTGATTCTAATTTATTCTTCCATAAAGGTAAAACACAAGATCCCTTGAGAGGAAATTAAATATATTTCATAACCTAGGAATGCTATCTCTTTCAGTAAATATTATATATTATGTGTTCATCTGGTGCCAAATATGGCTTTGTGTGTGACAAGTGTGATCACAAAAGGATTGAGGACAGAAGCTCTGCCCATCCATACTGGGGCAGACTGGTTGATGCCCCAGGGCCTAAGCCCCCCCAGTGAGGATGAGGGCCCCCCCTCCTACTACAAATCTTACATATATGTGAAACATTCATGAGGATTAAGACACTGGTGTCATGCATATTATACATTTGAAGGCTACTTAAATGTCATCATCTGCAACTGCCATTGGCAGGCCCTAAGTGTGAATTTGGGGGGGGGGGGGGAGGGGGCATGGTCATGCACAGTGTTCCTTCAGACACTCCAGTTCCCAAAGACATGCAGTTTGGCTATTTTGTATCTATGCATTTCCTCAAAGTGTGTGAGTATGGTTTATGTGCTCTGTGATAATTAATAATAATTAATAATAATAATTTAATAATTTACACTTTATTAATCCCCGTGGGGAAATTCTTTTTACGCCTCCCTCAACTTGCTCTTTTGTAGTACTGGGATCCCTGTACCCCAGCCTTGTGCACCAGGCCCCTGCACCCCTGTGTATGATAAGCAATCTGAAGATAGATATAAGCTCAAACGTAATCTCTGGAGAGGAAGGCCTACAGTGCTGCTTTGAAGGCCTACAGTGCTGCTTTGAAGGCCTACAGTGCTGCTTTGATGTGCTGTTGGACCATGACTGAGCAGCCGCTGTAGAATCTTGATTGTTTCGCTGTGGATAATTACCACAAAACTCTTGTTTGTGTCACCCTGCACAAGTAGGCTGCAAAGAAAGAACTTACAGTGATATTAAATCATGCATTAAATCACCCCCCCCCCTCCCAAGCCCTGGTTACAAGGTACTGTAATATTAAATACCACTATTCCCATAGAAACCGTGTCGTACAAAAGCCAAAATGCTAGGCTGTGTTGATTTAAATAGTGCCACAATCAATCTTCCTATGAAACTGCAGACTAAACTTTCTAGACGAAAATTGATACCGAGCCGCATTTTCGTCTGCTGTGTTCACGCGTGTGGCGCCTTTGTTCGTTCTGAGTGCTGTTACAGTTTTTTTTCCTGCTTTTGCACTGATGACTGAACTTGTTTTGCAAGTTATCTTGTAACCGCTCATTAGAAAGGGGGAGCAGTGTCTTCATATTTACTTGTGCTCATCAATTCATATCTGGAAAGTAAGGTGCTGCAGTTGCTAAGCTACTTATTTAGGCGTTATAAGCCCTCAGCCATTAGCTGAATAGGAATATTACTGCATATGTGGAAAAATGCCATGTATCGAACTTAAAATCTTGGCGCCTAAGATCTTTACCAACATTAGGTACAGCTGCCAACTTTTCCACAAGAGTCTTATGAATCTGGGGTCTGAGAGGAGGAGCGGCATCTGTTACAGATGCTGACACTGCCGTTATCACGCCGGAAGTGACTGGGGGAGTGAAGCCACGCCTGTTAGCTGATGTGACTGACTAAGCCCAAGGATTCGTCTGCTGATCTACAAGATCCAGGCACCCAGCTGAGGGAACAGATCGATCTCCTGCCGCAACAGCCGCGCGGTGATGTCACTCCGCATCAGAGCCCTCCTGTGCCACTTAACACGGCCGATGGAAGGTGATTCTGCACCTTCAGGAAACTTTGTTAAAAATATCAACTGGAAATACTCAGCCTTGCAAATTAACTCATGCCTGGCTAAGCTTATATCCCTGATTTATGTACTGTGCTGAGATCTGCCAGCCAACAAAATCAATCATTTGTCCTACTTGAGGAACAGACGTGCCTTTGCATTGAACTGAATGGTCCTAGATCTCTACATTAAAGGGTAATAATGTCAACGGCCCAGCCATCTTCCATGATCGCTTATTCAGTGTAAGGCCACACTTAGCCTGGAGCCCATCCCAGAAAGAACAGAGTACAAGGTAGAGACAGCAAGGGAAGAATGACAGTCCACCACATGATATATACACAGTAAGCGACGCCACCTATCAACAGCTAACAACTGTTGTCTTTTTGGAGAAATAATAGTAAGGTCGCCTCTGACTCATTGCGGGATAATTAATGTAGCGCAATGAAAACTATACAGATGGGAATGCTGCATTACCACCGACAACCAGAGGGGGTGCTGAAGCACCCTCAGCGCTCCTATTTCCAGCGCTACTGCTTGCTGTAAAGCAGGGGTGTCAAACTCCAGTCCTGGGGGGCCGCAGCCCTGCACATTTTTTGGTTTCCCCTCATTTAACACACCTGATTCAACTCCTTGTGCTAATTACCACACAGCTCTTGAGCTGAATCATTTGTGGTGGAACAGGGAAAGAACTAAGCTACACAGGGCTCCCCCCCCCCCCCCCCCAGGACTGGAGTTTGACACCCCTGCTGTATAGAATTCGAGATGCTTAAGCCCATAATTGTGTTTTTGTTATTGACAAAGGATCATTTCACTTTGCAGGAGATGCCAGAATAACAGACATTTTCCCTAAAACTGGTTCAGGGGAAATGCCTAGTTGATCCAAAATAAATGCTCAGTGACGTGTTCAGTCAAGTCTGACATTTTTCACCGCATCACAAGGTTAGAGTTTCCATCCCATCCCAAACATATTTCTATTCTATCCTGAAATTATCCATGCAGGAGAAGCATCACCCAAGGGAATCTGGCCTCGACTTGACTGACGTTTAAGCAGTGCTCTGTCAACATTGGTTTCATTCCTCAAGGAGGAAGTATTCATTAAAATCAGACGTAAACAAACATCACCTAAACCAGCTCTGGGCAGAAGCTGACTGTGGGCTATGTCTGGCTTGCTGTGGTATTTTACTGCCCACACATTCAACTTTATGTTCAAATATATGAAGATGAACGGATTTTGTCCACTAATCTTTCTCTGAACCTTTAATAAATATATAGTAGAATCTAGAAAGTGTATTATTGTAGCTTTCATGGGATATCGTTAATCGTTAAAAAACAGCACCTGCTGACATGCTGAAGCTCGGATATGGTCCTCCAAAGGAAGTAACTATCCGGGCCTGATGTAAGGAGGAGGACTACAAAATATCACCGCCATCTCCTCAGATTTGTCTTCTACAGGAAGAAATGTAGTTACAAGGACGAGTTTATAAAATGTGTCAGAGTGTCAGTAACCCTATAGTGCTTGAAATCAGCTGTGGCAGCTCAGGTTTATAGAAGAATTTGTATTTTCAGAGAATATACATCAGAGCTGCACAAGCACCCAGATCTGAAGGGCTAAACAAGGCAGCAATACCTGCCTACAATACTAGGAAAAAGAAGATTTGAGAACAACACCCTGTAGGGGGATCACAGGCCGGCTTTCGGGATTTTATACCAGTTCCCAGCAGACGTCTTCACAGTTGTTTTGTTAAAGTTTTAGTTCAGAAAATTGTCTCGGGGACACACACAATGTCATCCGGGACAGAGAGTAACTCTTCTTCTAAATGTCAACATTTAGACCATGGCTTTCAGCCCGTTGAGTTATTTTTTTGTGGACGTGGCCTTATTTGCTCCTTGTTTGGAAGCCTTCCACGTTAAAGAGGTATGTGCACTAATGCATGACGGTGCTGTTTTTCACAGTGCTGGGTTTCAATTTGACCCATCTTCTGTTGGCAAGCTTTCTGGCTTTTATCACTGATGTATGTGGATTGCCTCCAAGTAACCTGTTTTTTCTCCCATAGTCAGAAGACACACTTCAGGTTAGCTGATGGTTGTGACTCTCTCTTCTGGTCAGCCGATAGCTATGACTCATTGGTCAATTCAGCTGATGACTGAGACTTAATCCTCAAGCCAGCCAATGGCTGTGACTCCCTCCTCAGGCCAGCCAATGACTGTGACTCCCTCCTCAGGTCAGCCGAGAGCTGTGACTCATTCATCAAGTCAGCTCAACAGTGACTCACTCCTCAGGTCAGCTCCTAATTAATCAAGTCAGCCAATGACTGTGACTCCTTCCTTAGGTCAGCTGATGGCTGTGATTTGCTCCACAAGTATCTCTGGATTCCTCTTTAGAGAACTCACCAACGGACCAACACCCCCTCCAAAGAATACTCTACTTTAAGATTTATTCTTCATCATGGAAGGCACCCCGGGCCCAGATAAGAATGAGATAAGCAATAGATCCCATTTCTAATAGCATTTTATCCATGTGCCTCATATAATTCCAGCACAGATACATTGCATGTTTATTAGGCACGTATGTGTTCACAAGCAGATGCAATGATGCAATGATGCAATGACCCAATAGGCTGGATAGTAACTCAATCTGACATGACCCTCTTTTCAGTTCCATGCACGTCCGAGTTTAACGTGTCCCTGGAACAACAAGAGAGAGGCATGCGTCTCACTTCTTTAAATTACTACCATTTGATTGGAGTCGCATTGCTTTCTGTGACGTGATAGTGATAGTTCTGCGAGGTGATTAGTTGCATTTAATTTTCATTCATTTTCATTTATTCATAATTAATATACAGAACAAACTTATAGATTATGCATTTATAAGGGCATGGAGAGAAAAGATGAACAGTAACACAGACCGTCCAGAGCCTATCCCAGCAGCTATGGGCACAAGGTGAGGAACAACCCAGGATGGGGGGCCAGCCCATCACAGAGCATACTCACTCACACATGCACACCTATGGGCAATTTAGTAACTCCAATTAGCTTCAGCATGTCTTTGGTGGTGGGAAACCAGATTACCCAGAGGAAACCCCATGATGACATGAGGAGAACATGCAAACTCCACACACATGGAACCCAGGCAGAGACTCCCTGGTCCAACAGTGCTAACCACTGCACCACCATGCCGCCCCCCCCCCCATCAGATCAGAGTCTCTGTACCAGCTGAACCCATAATTAACTGTGATTAATGAATCCTCCCAGCTTTTCCTTCCTTTATTGTGTAGGAGGTGTATTTATAGTATAAAAAATAAGGAAGTTTAAATATATGCCTAAAGTCTGAACTTATGGCTAAAATAGTGAAATTCCTTTGGTTTCTGTGTCCCAGTCACGATGTGCACGAATGGTAACTCTTATAACTGCCTGATTAAGCTGTAAACCCCACGACAACACAGGGAGGCGCCCAAACCCCAGAGCATTCACATGAAACATACATGGATGGCTGAAGTACAGTCATACCACCCAGCTCAACCCCCACACACGCAGGCCTGCCAGTCTGTGGGCACAGTGCCTCCTCTATCCATCCACTCAGTCATACCACCCAGCTCAACCCCACCCCACTTTCTCTAGTAACTCTGCTTATTTCGCATGGTCCAATGACCTGAGGCTTGAAGTGGATTGCCATCTTTAAATGGTCCAAACTGTGTGCTTCTTAGAGTACACCCTGTGATGGAGTATCTTCTGAGAAGACCTGCTGGCCACGCAGTAGGTAAACGGCTGTAGGAAATAGATGCTACACTGATATACGGTCCCTAGAACCAGCATTAATGGGCTCCAGTTAAGCTCCTTTTCACCTGTATGCTCAGTGACGTGACTGTGTGGTGGCAAACATCTGCTTTTCCTTACAGGAGTTCCGATGGCTGTTCCTGCGAACAGTCACCTGGCTCCAAACACATTACAGTCTTATCATCCCCCAACCCTTCAATCATGAGTTAGAGCCTATAGACTAAAAGAAACTTGGATGAAATAAGCTTCTCTGCACGTCAAGCTGACAAGCCCTGAGTACTAACTGAGTCTCATTCATCTCAGGTGTAGATAAATATGCTCCATTTTGTGCACCGAAGGTCACTGAAATGTCTCCAGTGGAGTCTCCTTGGCTGAATTTGCATCATAATAGAAGGGTTGATACAAAGCATTGAAACAGCCAACAGCTCCGCATAGAGGGGCTGTCAGTTTGTGGTTCATTTATAAACCTCTACATATACATGCTTTCCACGGGTTTCCATGGTGCGATAAATAATTAACGAATATTATATAGTAAAGCACCAATTAAAAATGATGGTATTCTGATATACGTATTTTCAGATAACATGGTGTCACGTTACGAGGAAGGACGGAGGTGAAGGCAGGCGTGGGGAAAAGCAAACAGGGTTTTATTAAATCAAAACAAAATAACAGCCACAGCAAAGGAAAGGGACCACGATGGGTCAAAAGGGAAGATTAGACTAGAACACAGGGGTTAACTGGGGAGTACACACAGGTAGCAACAACAATGACTGGACTGGGGAGTCTAAGACAGGGAGGCACTATATACACCACTGACGAGGGAGCAGACGAGAGGCACCTGGGGTGATCCACACGAGGGCTGTAACGAGAGGAGAGATTCAACAAGTAACAGGTGTGGCTCATTAGAGCCACACAAAGGAGAGAATGAGGGGGAAGGAATGCAGGGCGTGAAACACAGTACAGTCATTAATGGAATTAAAGGCCTTGCAGTTTCCATCAAATTAAAATTTTCAATGCCCAATCAAAGATCTACCCAACTAGTTTTAAGCAGCTAACAACTTGCTATGTTATCACAATGGTGCAGAAGCACATTCATCTTTAGGCACCAGCCCCATGTCCGCCCCCACCTGCCCCACTCAGCCATAACACCCTCATACGCTCTGTGAAGTATCAATAACACTCATTAAATTCAGTCATAAGTATGTCCTGATTGTGAGGCTTGTACCCACATCTAACCTCGCACACCTGTGGTTCAGGTGAGACCAATAACAAATTAGGAAAAAATATCAACAGGCCAGAGAGTGGAACAAAACATGCTTTAAAAAATGATACTTCTTTGTTTTGTTTTGTTTCTCATCTTTTATATCAGGACAATGGGTATCTGTTTCTGATTCGGTCGACCATGCTCACTAAACAAACACTTCATTTTCTTCTTTATGTGCTTTATTACTTTCAGAAACGCATCTCTCTCAGCTCCATTTTAATATTGTCTCCAAGGTTAGCCCTTTGTAGAAAAACAAAACACACAACTTGTGCAAACAAAACATTTTTACATGGGCTGCTCGTGGGCAGAGCTGTGTGTGAATGTGAAATGACAGTTCACTGATGGAGGTACTTCAGTTTCCTGGAAAATGTTTCAATGCACGGTAATCTATATGACATGTAGCAATCCAAAGTATAAACCAACAAAACTAATTACTGCTCGCATAAACAAAAATAGATCATGACTTGTTAAATATTTAATGCAATACCACTATGTAACACAGCATGAGTCTCTAGGAAGAGGGTAACCTGTTATGCCTGAAAATAGCCAGGGTACCCCAATAAAGCAGGGCTCCTTCTGCAAGATGGCAGGAGGGATACAAGAGTAATGTATAGAACTCATACTGATCACATGCAGCTGATGCAATGGGGGTAAATCCTGAGAAGTTGGGGGGAAGTGTGAACTATGGGTGGATTCAAAACCCAACCATGACTGTTTGTGCATGTATACACAAAGCAATACTGGGTACTGTTGAGGCTTCTGGACACATGACAACATGGAAATTCATCCATTTTCTGTAACTGTCCTATTCAGGGTGATGGGGGGTCTGGATGCTATGGGCACAAGGCAGGGAACAAACCAGGATGGGTTGTCAACCCAACGCAGGGCGCAAATACACACCATTCACTCATACCAGCACTCCTATGGGCAATTTGCCGACTCCAACTAACCTCAGCATGTTGTGGGACTGTGGGGGGAAACCGGAGTACTCGAAGGAAATCCCTCAAGAACACAAGGAGAACATGAAAACTCCACAGACATGGAGCCATGCTGCAGACTTGAACCCTGGTTCCAGAGGTACGAGGCAACAACGCTAACCACTGCACAACCATGCTACCCCTCAACATAGAAATGCTTCATCCAGTCACATTTCAGACTGAGGATCATCCATTTCTGGGGCCTGTATCATGAAGCAAGATCTGTTGATTAGCCGGATAATTTTTCGGATTTAAGGTACCCCAGTTTAAATGGCCTTTATCTTTGTTCACTCACATTTAGCCCAGACTACCTTAAATCTGACAAGTTATCCAGCTGAGCTAGAAATGCGGCTTTGTGATGTAGGCCCCCGGTGGGATAGTCCAGTGACCCGGTTTGTTTGTATTGATTTGTTCCATCTGTCCCCTCACAAAGTGTATATATTGGTGTTCTCTGTTTTATCTCACCCCCAGGAAGCACTCAGACATCAGTGTTAAGAGCCAAGGGCCAGATTTACTAAGCAAGGCAAATTAACATGAGGACGCAATAAAAGAAAAGTACCAATGGCTGTGGACGGTTCTGCGGGTAATCTAATAAAAATGTGCAAATTTATGAACACAGGCGCAATTAGTTCATTTAAATAACGACCGACCCAATCTACCAAAGGCTGTGCAAAATTAGACATGCATTTCTCTGCGTTAAATAATGGCGCAATTTGCAATATATTGCCTATCGCAGACCTTAGTAAATTGCATTGGGTGATTCATTTAAATACTCTCCTCCCACAAATTTTGCGCTTTAAAGGGGAACTCCTACAAATGCATATGCAATGTGGCCAGTCGCAAAATTGCCGCTTACTTTTCACTGTGCATCGTTAGTAAATCCTGCAAACCGTTTGTCAGTCTGGCCCATGATCTTCTCCCACGTAATCATTTTCCCTGTTCAGCCTTAATGCATCAATTCCTTGTCTACAAATGTACTGTAGCTCCATGTTTTGGCATTTACCTTTGTGTCATATTAGCCCAGTCCCTTTCTGAAAATATAGTCAGTAAACTCATTCCTCGCTGCCAAGTCCACATATCACACAATTCTGTTTGCTGGGCCAACCAAAAACATCCTCACATCTGATTTATTCATTCCCTTTTCAAGTCTTTTTGAAGCATATTTCTTTATTGCTTTAACCAAAATGTCCAGCAAGAGTTTATAGCTGCAAATTCAAGTTTCAACTAAGGCTGACAGCTAGTCACTTCATGACAAATATTGTAAGACAGGTGTTTCAGGTATGTGGAGATAGCACAGGTGGGGACTCGAGTCACTGACTCGTGACTCGACTTGGACTCAAGTCACAAATTTGATGACTTGTGACTTGACTCAGCAAAACTAATAGAAAGACTTGGACTTGAGGGCATGTACTTGAGACTTTAACCTGATTTGGACCCTATGACTCAAGAAGACTTGAGGTTACAGTACCCCTCTGGATACCATGACATTAATTTTATAATTTCAGTGTATATTAATTTTCTGCTGGTTAATTCTATGCAAGGTCTCCTGAGATAGTTTGTTGCAAAGATACATCACTCCCAGCATATATACGGACGTAAAAACCGTGTGAGGACAACCATGAGTGGACACCCTCTTTACAACCTATCTCTGCCTATAAAGCATGTATCCTATGACATACTGTAGATTTTGCTGCAGCAAGTTTTAATCACTAAAGGTAAAAAAAACTGACATAGTTAGGGACTCAAGTTACTGACTCCCAACGAGACTTGGACTTGAGTCACAAATTTGATGACTTGACAGCAAAAATAATGGGAAGACTTGGACATGACTTGAATGACTCAATACTTGATTTGGACTGCAATGTTTTGACTCAAGACTCGACTCTGACTCGCTAAATACTGACTTGTTTCCATCCCAGGGAGATAGTCAGTATAAATCAACAATGAACTATCTTTGATTAAACCATGATTTTTTTATAGACATTCTTTTTTATGAATGGGGAGAGATGAACACACAAGCAAAATAATCTTATTTTTGCAACTGACTTCACCTAACATAATATGTTGTCAGACACACTGTCCCATGTCATAAAGATCATCAAGGTGGATTCTTCAGCTCCATGAAGTGCTTTTACTTCAGATTTAGGCGCTTTAACATCTTAGCCGCCTGGGGTATCATACTAACCCCTGTTAAAAACACACACCTCTTCTATCTCTGAAGGAACGATTGTTGGCAACATGAGACTGAGACTGACAGTGACGTTTTCTTCTTCAGTTCGTTTGTGTTAGACAAGCAGTTTGATTTCTTTGAGTCCACTGTTTAAACTGTAGAACTAGTCGAGCTGAGAAATCACCTAAATTGCCATAAGGAGAAGATAATATGGTTCAGTAATCAGTTTTCCTCTATTTTATCTATTTTTTGTTTTCACTTAGTTCTGTTGTGCACTCTGGGAAGATATCTGTTGTGCACTCTGGGTGAGATATACACGTGACTGACTCACAGCGTGTTGTGGATTCGGTGATCCACATCTGTAGGGTCCTTTTAACAGAAAATATCATGCTGCGAGAGAATACAAAATGAGGTCAGTTACTATAATGCTTCTGAGAGCCATGTGCCATCCTACCCCAACCCAACTGTGACACACTCACATGCTCGGTGAACCATCAGTAACACTCATAAAATATCAATCAAGCTTCTTTATTGACCTGTGTGCAAAGCACAATGAAATAATTACTTGCGTCCTGCAGACTGCCATGTCAAATAAATACTATACTAATACTAAATAAATACTAATATACACATATATGAGTACAGCAGGTAATGATAAGTAATAAACAATGAATAACAGGGGATAGCAAACACCTCCACAGATGAGCAGGCAGAGCTTCCATGTGCGAGAGAGTTTTTGAGATTGAAGTGTCAGAGTTTCAGGTGCTGTGGCACCTGGTGTGCAGTTAGTGTTTGCTGGGGAGCCTGAGTGTAAATAACCCCCCCGGCTGCTATCGGACGGCTGCCTAAGGGCCCCTGGTGTCTGCCGGAAGGGAGCAGGGAGAAAAGCGAGCGTTACGAACGGCGGGAGTCCTTATGACACACTCTGCATTTATAAGGCTGTGTGCTGTGTCTGGCCTGGGCTGCGGTGGCAGGTGCCTCAGTAACACTCCCAGTCATCTGCAGCCTCCACTGCAGTGCTCTGTGGTATTGGGCTGAGCAGATACCGTGCCAGAATCTGTAAAAACATATCATCCCTTCTGGGGACATCTGGACCTTCCTCATACGTCTGAGGAAGTATGGGCACTGCTGGACGTTGCTGGTGACTGTTGAGGTAAGATGTGAAGATTGCATTTATTTATTTAGCAGGTTTTGAAAACAACCAGTCAAAACAGGCCCTGAAGCAATTTGGATAAAGGGCCCTGCTCAAAGGCTCGACATGCCTTCAACCATGGGGTTCGAACTGGTGACCTTCTGATGATGACAACAGTAGTCAAATCCACTTACCCACAAACTGCCACTAGCATTTAAAGATGATGATCCTCTCTAGGACACCCTGACCGAGGTAAATGGAAGTGAGGCCCGGATTTCAGCATCCTAACTCTTGCTGAAGTTTCAGTAGTGCTTGGGCTCTATCCTCCTCCCAGTCAGACTGAGCTTTAGTTTCTAATTTGTACCTGTTTGGATACCCAGCCCAAACAGTAAGGCATTCAAACAAACATTTTTACCTTAGCTGCCCATGGTCAGAGTAGTGTGTGTGTGTGTGTGTGTGTGTGTGTGTGTGTCAGTGACAGTTTGTTGACCTGTAAAGCCAACAGAGTGGACTGTGTCACAGATTCTCCGTCACCCCCACCCCCAAACCCCACCCGAAATAAGGTCCTAAACTTCCAGCTGACGTTCAGGGCGTGCAGAGGGGGGCACATACAATTACAGCTAATTTCGCACATCTGCAGTTGTTATTGTAATAATCATGCTGCTCATAATCATAATTACCCTTCAACCAGCCTCACCTGCTGCACGCGAACTTCGCTCAGGTCCACCCTTACAGCCCAGAAATATTTTGCTATGGGCAGATGTACAATTTATGAAAGGTAATGAGAAATAATTCATATCGAAAAGGAAACACATTTTTATATTCCCCTTCTCCTCAGAGCGGTAAACATGATTAGTGTTTATAACTAGGCCTGACACAGGCATGTGGGCAGGTAGTATAATTACAGGTTAGAATCCCCCCCGGTCTTTTTTAATTTTAATGAGAGGGACCCTGCTGCCAGACCTCCACACCAATATATTTCTGGCTACAGGCCTGGTATCCACTATGGGTTTTTATGAAATCCAATTAATCCATCCATCCATCCATCTATTTATCTGTTTTAATTCATGTTATCAATCTTTAATCACAGGGGCCTGATGAACACAGATCTACCCCCAAATACAGTCTAATCTTTTTACTCAGAAGCACCGCCTCCGGATGATGTCTTCTCACATGTGTGTAGTCATTTTGATGGTTCCGGTAAGTAAAGCAGCACATCTAGTATGTTGTGTTGTGTCGGTCGGTGGTTGTAATACCTTTGAAGTTCAGGATTTTTCAAATTGCTGTGGCTAATGGTTCCAAGGAAATAGCAAACGCTGACGGCCTGAGCAGCTGAAGCCGTCCCTGCCTGAACCCCTGTCATCTTATCCCATTAGTGATGACTGCGGCCATCGGGAAGCTGCATAGTACTTTTATCCAATGAGTGAATGATTCCCCATCAAAGATATTGAAAGCTGTGAATAGGAACCTCTAATGTGCTTTAACAAATGCTGTTTCTGCATCGAATGATGCTATAATTGTTTTATATTTTTTGATTTGTCATGTTAATTATGCTGAATTTACATACATTATTTAATGAATGTCTTACTTTAATAAATGCAGTTTGGTCCAGGTAGATTGCACATGGAGTGAGTCTCATTCCCAGTTGCTAGTTCTCAACTGATCATGTCAGTGTTAATATGTATTAACAGCCGTTAACTGGGGCATGTTACTGGGTCTCTATCAGCCTTCAGTAATACTGAAATGAGGCCTGTTGTCATTTGTGGTGGAATAAAAGGATTCTGTTTAAGTTTCATTTGTACGACTTGGGGTGAAGCAATTTGCCAAAAGTGCTCATGGAATTTAGGAGGAAATCCATCAAATTCTGCAGACTTATTATTTCACATATTCTTAAGAGCATTATATTTTATATGATACTATTATGTAGTTGCATTGACCAGTATGTTATATCATCATATCAAATTATGACCTTCTGTTAAAGCATAATAAAAATAAGAGTAATAAACGTTACATGCAGCATGTTTCTCGAAGTGCATAATTCAAGGTAAAGAGACATTTTACATGACAGTTATTACAGTTTCTCTTCTGATTTATGTAACGTTTCGTGTCCAGTGGTGCTGGACAGGCAGCCGACATAGGACCCCTGGGGGCTTATTTTCCTCCCACATAAAATCCCTTTTCTTTCTATGATGTTTTCAGCATTTATTCAGTTCATTCATATTAATTTTTTTTTACTCTAAACTGTTATATATTATTAAGCGACAGTGCTGATAGATTCTTTTTTAAGTATTCATATTCAATTGAACTGAATTATTGTAATTATATTACACATGCACAAGGCATGAAGAATGGTTTATGGTAAATATATGGGGGGGGGGGGGGGGATTGCCAATCAAATCAAAATTACAGTGCAAGGGGATAAATGAAAAAATTCTGATCTTTGTTCATCAAAACCTCTCAATCGTACAGACGATACAGAACAGACTAATAAAGTTTTAAAACGGGAACTAAATAAAAAACAATAAAAAAGACAGAAAATTAGAAAAAAAATGTTTTATACATTTTATTCAAAGAGTGAAAAACACTTATGGTATGTCCCTGACCGAGCCTGTCTGGATGAGGCCCTTCATCCCAGGTCCTGCACATTGTACCTAAACGATATTAGGCCCTACAGCACCGAATCATTAAAAGAAAGTTATATTTGTATTCAGACTTCATTCATTTAGCTCACACTTCCTCACAACAATGTCCACAGGCTGCGGCAGACCCTGACACCCTGTGCTGATGTCCGGCTGTGGTCGCAGAGCTACAGGGGGAGAGAATTACAGCTCCATCCCTTGAATATCGCCTATAACTCGATATGTTATTTGCGACAGTTAAAACGAATCAGTCTGAAAAAATCCCTTTATTTGTCAAAAAAAAATCAAGGTTGTTATTTTGTCACAAAAGCCCAGAAAGAACATGAGACAACCATTTACTGAAAGACACCAAAACTATAGCACATGTAGACCCTTCGCCCAGCTATGACTACTTCAGGACTGTCCCAGGATATCGATGATGAAAGAGGGTTCCTTGGGGGAGCTTTTGTGTCTGCTCTGGAACAAGGACACATACTGGTGATCGGTGTTAGGGAGGTGTCTCACAAAAGTAATTCATTACAGACCGAGGCAGAAAGCTCAGGTCGAGGACGTGTAAATCCAGACCAAGGTTTTAGTACACGACTGGTTGGTTGGTACTTAAGTACAGACAAAGCATCACAAAGCAGCAAAATATTGAACATCATTATAACTGGCTGATTGCTTGTGATGTACCCAAATACTGAGGCCTGTTATCATTCCATGTTTATTGCATAGATATTATAGTCACTTAGCAAATTGCTTAATTCCCCATACGCCTGCATTGTGAAGCATCATTGCTTAAGGGTACAAGAACATAGTCTCCAGAGATCTGAACCACCAGACCTTGGAGATTCCTTACAGATCTTCAACCTGTGTTGTCCTAATTGCACCCCCCCCCCAATGTATTGGTTTCTAAGCTTTTCATTCCAATTGATAAATGTCACCCATTTATACAGCTGGATACATAGAGCAATTCATGTCAATCAAGGGCCCAACAGCAGGTTCCTGGTTTTTAAAGCAGAAACTTTGCATGATAATTTAACGACCTTAAGCAACTGGCTTCGTGCTGACTGTCCAGCAAACTGGCTGTTCTTCTGCGTAAAACCCAGCACTTTGGGGAGGGGGGGGGGATCTGCTGCCTAAGCCATTCAACAGCCCCTATGCCATGTAAGACCCACTATAGTTAGTATAAGATATCTACAGCCACACACAGGACGTGTGACTCAAGTGTTATTAAAGCAATCTTTCATTTATCTTGTATCCTTATCGGCTCCGCTCAAAGTTCACAGCTCCACCTGGCTCCTTGTTTCCCGGCTGCAATCACACCGAAACGTCACCTCTCCCGCTGGCTTGTAATGCGACCTGTAATCTGTCGGTCCAAAGCTCAGCTCTGCGAATGCTCACATCAAGTGCTTAACCGAAGCGACGCCCTATGTCTCGCACAAAGCTACCTCAAGACTTGTGGCTTGTTCCCAGCACTGAGTGACGGTCTAAATCAAATGGAAAAGAAAAACCAATCTGAACCTATAAAATGAGCCCTTTAACTATCTGAAGTCTCTCAGCCATTTTTGAGGTAGTCTGACATGCCTTGACATTTTTGAATATTTCGCCTATCTAATAAACATTTATTCCAAAGTGTTACATATGCTTTTAGTCAGAACAAACTCTGAGACCATTTAGGATGTCATTCTTCTATTTTTTGTTTAAAAAAACAAAAGGGGCGAATCGAAGAGAGGCAGTCTTTCCTGGCTAGAGCGATTCTTCGACGCTTTTCCCATGATGGGCCACCTCACCTCTTCACAAACGGCGGCGGTGTTTTGACTGCTCCCTGCCGTCGCAAGACCAGAGCTGACTCTGAGCTTTCGGCAGAGTCTGACACTATTCCATCCCATAAAGCTGCTCTCCCAATATAGTCGCCCTAGTGTGATTCACAGAGATGTGCACATACGCACACACCATGAAGACAGAGGTAAAGAAACAAAAAGAACAAAAGAAATAGCAAGAGAGAAGTGAAAAGACTTCTGGAGGTCCAAGGACAACAATCTCTGGCTTGCTGATGCTTTTCCATACAATTTAATGAATCTGTGTGCATATTTCACAAGAGTACTGGTTAAAGTTATATGCTAACTATATAACTGCAATATCTTCCTATTAAAACTAATAAACTATATAAAGTAAAAATAAAGACATTTCAAACAGAATGCTTTTTAGTTTACCTAACCATTCATTGCGCACAAATGTTGCTATGGAGACGACTAAAACTATATTCCATAATCAAGGGTAAATTCCTGGAAAAGGTTTTCTTAATGAATGAATGGAGTTTTATTTGCCATGTGCACAAGTACAATTATATTTGAATTCTTTAGATTTCACATATTTCTCATCTTACTCTCCTTTGAGACATACACACACAGATGGTTGACAGAAAGCTTAGGGTTAGAGCACACGGTACGGACATTTATCCGGAGCCCCGGAAACATTTTGAGATTCAGTTTGAATCGACTATCAGATAAAGACTTGGCCAGCATCTAAACAGATTAGCTCACTGTTTGCTCGCTGTCACCAAAAAGACTTGCAGTCCACTGTCATTCCTGCATACAGGGCAAAGCGGGCAGACAAAGGCTCGGTTTCTATTAACCACACATGACGACTCCGTCTGTTCACTGTCTAACCAGGCTGATCAAGTTGTGATCCAGAGGAAGGAAATCGCGCCTCACCTAACACTGCAGCCACGTGTCACGTGAAATACTGTCATTGTCCTCAAAATGACCTCTCTCACCACTGATGATCTTAGACCCTTAGAAAGTAGTCATGGAGATATGACTTACCATAAGGCTCTTCATGGTACTGGTGTAATGGGCTATTGTAGATGCAGGTTCCATACAGGGTTACAGACATAAAAAGAGGGGATTTCAGGAGACCTGGGGCTCTTCTGCTTTGTTATGGAACAGCATACAAGCAGAAGCACCCTGAATGAAGCAGAGCATTATGGGATACATTTTTAATCAGTCAGCACTGCCAACTGCAGTTAACACTTGACCCACTCTAGCTCAGCTGTCAAATGGACTAATTAATTGGGCCGTAACTCACCAAGTGCCCGCTAATTAAGGTATTTAGAACTGACGTGCTTAAAACTGGCTTTACCGACCTGTGACTTAATAGACATTTAGTTAAAAAGAACGGTCTCGATATGCACAGTGATTACATTTACACTCCTGGGCAAAAACTGGGCCAAAGCTTAATGTTGTGTAATTTGGGTTTGGCCCATTTCTTTGCCCAGGAGCGTACATTACAGAATCAGCATTCATAGTCAGGTTCTGAGAAGTCACATGAGTACAGGACTGAGATGGATGCAGTGGATGGCTTTTAAACCATGTGCATAACTTTATGATAGTCAAGATCTACAAAGCCAAGAACCAGATATGAAGCCAATGATAATAATAACACTACTTATTTTAACTATTAACTAATCAGTCTTCATTAACTCAATTTAAAATAACAGGACAAAATTAGCATGGACCTGGTTTCTTGTTTCATTTCAAATATTTGGTACTTTGCATTTCACATGTAAGTCGGATGTAGGGCCATGTTGCTTCATCAGCGATCACCATATTGACCATCCTTGCGATGTTATGGCGGCATGACATGGGCCAAGGATGATCCATATTCGGCTTTATGAAACAAGGGACTTTAGTTTCTTGTTTGACTTCAGTAAAGGAACCACAAGACATCTAATGGAGGTAGGTAGGTAGGTAGAACACAAGAACTAAAGCAGGGAGTAGCACAGGAACAAAGACAGCAAAGCAGGGAGCAGCATAAGAACAAACACAGCAAAATAGGGAGCGACACGGGAACAAAGAACTAAAGCAGGGAGCATCACAGGAACAAAGACGGCAAAGCAAGGAGCATCACAGGAACAAAGACGGCAAAGCAAGGAGCATCACAGGAACAAAGACGGCAAAGCAAGGAGCATCACAGGAACAAAGACGGCAAAGCAAGGAGCAGCACAGGAACAGAGACGGCAAAGCAAGGAGCAGCACAGGAACAGAGACGTCTAAGCAAGGAGCAGCACAGGAACAGAGACGTCTAAGCAAGGAGCAGCACAGGAACAAAGACGGCAAAGCAAGGAGCATCACAGGAACAAAGACGGCAAAGCAAGGAGCAGCACAGGAACAGAGACGTCTAAGCAAGGAGCAGCACAGGAACAAAGACGTCTAAGCAAGGAGCATCACAAAGCAACACAAACATCTAAACAGTAGCACACACATAATGACTAATTGAAGCACAGGGGTACGACAGGCACCTACATACACAGGTAATGAGAGCTTAAACAAGGGACAAGTTTGGGCTATTACTAGTTAACCACAAACACAAAAGACTAGAGGCAACGAGGAACAGGTGAGGGTAATAATCAAATATTAAGGGTACAAACAGAAGGAGATACTAGAATGCGGGCACAGAACCTATTAAAAGCCAAGATACAATAATCAGGGATTACTAAGGTACAACACAAGGATCCAAACAGAGATTAAAGAAAACATAATTAATGAGAAGCACAACAAAAACCAGGGAACAGGAAAGAAATGTCCAAAATGGTGAAGCAGGTCTCTAGCCAGCCTCAAACCCACCATGGATAACTTGCTTGGGTTGAAACCACTTAATAAGCCCAGTGAGCCAGGGAGCAGGGGAATACACTAGGAACAGAACAAACTAGGGAAACGGGATGCCCAGTGACACCTGCTGGCCAAAGGGGGAAAGTACAGGCTGGACAAGACAAGGACCAATCATGACACAGAAAGGTATTCCAGACAGAGGAGACCACTTTGTTTAGCCTGCTCATAGCGTATTAGGAGTTCTTAATGTGTTGGTGATCAGTGGTCATTGTTGACACACCACAGTACACAACAACGAAATCTGTCATCTGCATCTAACCCATATGGGACATCAGCAGAAAGGCACCGGGCATTAGCATTCATGAAACCAGTGTGTCACTCAGGCTCTGGAGCGCGTTTCTGTATGACCCGAGTCATAAGATAAGATTTGACTTTAAAATGCAGAAACCATTGTCTCCATTCAGAGTTGAGGAACAGTCTCATTCCTGAATTTTACATGACTAATTATATACAATAATGTCTGTTAATTGACAGTAGTTTTTGTAATTTGCTCATACAAGTGACTTAAGGCTTTTTTCAAAAAAAATTTTGTGAGCTTGTTCTTCCTTTTTCCTCATTTGTAATCGGGAATCTGGTGCAATATGAGAAGAGTGGGTGACAGAATGTTCTGCTGATTGACCACATTTCCATATCCTACTACATTGCCAAAGAACATTGCCAAATACGTTCATTCATTTCTATCCTCCCTTCACGACAATGAATGACAGGAATCCCCATTATTTCTACACAGATGCCATACAACAAGAAAACAATTGCACAATATTGCTGTCAAGACGGGAAAAGAACGGGAGAGGAATGCAGTCAAACACAGAATGAGAAGGAAGATGCCACAGACCTCAATACGTTTACATTTGCTAAACCAGTGAAGCATCAATATAAATCAATAGCTGGATAAAAAGGTACCAGAATTTATAAGCCTTAACCTGAAGCTGCTGGGGTCACAGTTAGTCAATTTGGTACATTTTTCAATAGGAACGATAGTCAATGAAAAAGGAGGCTAAAATGCATTCATAGGCTCAACATTGACCATTAACCTACTTTGTTATTACGTTTACAGACATGTAAGGGCCTTGAATATTACAGACACAGTAAATACACATTCAAATTTAATAATTGTCCTTCAGTAGCTATTGGGACAGTGTTTCCATTTTACTCCACTCTTTAAACCAGCCTTTATCTGATTTGTAGAATAATACATCAGCCTCAATTCAGTTTTCCTATCTATCCATTTTCATAGCGGCTTATCCAGTGAAGGGCTGTGGGAACTCGGAGCCTGTGTGTGCAGCTTGAATGGGATGGCAGTCCACAATAGGGCACACAATCACACACTTATGGGCAATTAAGAGACATCAGTTCACACAAGTACATGTGTTTGGAACATGGGAGGACAGAAGGAAAAAGATTTTGACATATGCGACTGTTGTCTGAGATCACAGTGCTTCCATAAAACCCTGAATAAACTTAATGAGCTAAAATTACGCAGAATGATGTCTGCCTTTTCATGATCTTCTAAACCACCTGGTCCTCAGGGAACCCCAGACAGTCCACGTTTTTGGTCCCTCCCAGCTCCCAGCAGGAGCAAAAAGGTCTGGCAGTCCCCAAGATCCGGGTTGAGAAACACTTCTGTTCTAAGCTATTTGGAATGTTACTTAACAGCCCGATCTCGGTGCAGCAGAAAATCCAGGGATTCGCACATCATAATTAAACGTTTTTTTTTTTTTTAATCTCACAATCCATAAATTATAGAAAATATTTCTCCCTTAAAAATGTGAACTATTTTAAGTATAATTACATTTATACTTTAGTGGATTCTCTGCACCTGACTGCTTTTGCAAAGCTACATCCTTTTCCTGTGTCCATATACTCTCAGTCACCACCACTGGGAGTACTGGTTTCCCTGTTTTCATCGTCATACGTGCTCCTCATGTTTAATGTGTATACATCAACACCTGTTTGCTCTATTGACCTAAATATGGGTTTCACTCAATCTTCTCAGGTAGATATTGCATGGCTGCATGATTTTAGTATTAGTGAACAGCACACAGTCTGAAACAGCTGTGTAGGTTTCTCCATATCTAGAAAAGATGGATTTCAGCTTGGCCGTGATCATTTCTGTGGTTTCATTTGACATATTGTGCACCTTTTGGCTGTTTTGAATATAAGTCTATAAGTCAACACTTACCAGATATGCATGTGCTGTGAAATGAAAGACGTCTACTACTATTTTCACCTAAGGCACGTCTAGCACTTGGTGCTGGATGATAGATTCTTTTTATTGTTTTCTTGGCAGAGAGAGCAAAATTCCATCATTATATCAACACCTCATTGAACTCTGGACAATACAGCAGTGCTCTTGTCTGAACCTGGATAATACAGCAGTGCTCTTGTCTGAACCTGGGCAATACAGCAGTGCTCTTGTCTGAACATGGACAATACAGCAGTGCTCTTGTCTGAACCTGGACAATACAGCAGTGCTCTTGTCTGAACCTGGACAATACAGCAGTGCTCTTGTCTGAACCTGGACAATACAGCAGTGCTCTTGTCTGAACTTGGACAATACAGCAGTGCTCTTGTCTGAACCTGGATAATACAGCAGTGCTCTTGTCTGAACGTGGACAATACAGCAGTGCTCTTGTCTGAACCTGGACAATACAGCAGTGCTCTTGTCTGAACCTGGACAATACAGCAGTGCTCTTGTCTGAACCTGGGCAACACAGCAGTGCTCTTGTCTGAACCTGGACAATACAGCAGTGCTCTTGTCTGAACCTGGGCAACACAGCAGTGCTCTTGTCTGAACCTGGGCAATACAGCAGTGCTCTTGTCTGAACCTGGGCAACACAGCAGTGCTCTTGTCTGAACCTGGACAATACAGCAGTGCTCTTGTCTGAACCTGGGCAATACAGCAGTGCTCTTGTCTGAACCTGGGCAATACAGCAGTGCTCTTGTCTGAACCGATCCTCTTCAAGCACAGAGCTCCGCCATAATCCCAGCATCCATCCTTCTCACCTAGTATGGAAATTAGGTGCAGGAATGGAAAAATGGTACCTTATTAGATTCGAAGCAAACAGCAAAGGTGGCGCTTTTCTTTTCCACGAGGACCAGATTACTCACCAATTCTGTTGGTTTTATTAGTTCAGAAGTGATGCAGTAGTGGAGCCTTCAGTTTGCCCTTCATGGTAGACATGGTCATCCTATACCCAAGCGCAATGGGCGTCAGGCTAGGATCAATGTTCATGCAACGGCAACCTGGAAATACTCTCAGTCCTTCAAAGACACTTTAAATGACCAACACTTGCATATTGGGGGAAATTTCATGGAGGAGAATTTCATGTTGGACATTGCAATGAGAAACTTGCTCCAGCTGGTAAAGACTTTGGCTCGATTGTTGTCCCTTTGTCCACGTTCAATATGTGTTTGTGATCCTCCCAGGCAGACTGCCTGCTACTGTGGCAGGTAACTTAATAATAAACCTCTGCACTAGCGCCCAGCTTGCTGTATATCTCTGAGAATACCCTGTCTGTGCTGTGTTCAGGTGTGCTGTTGCGTTTTTATTGCCTTCCTACTACAATCCCCGCAGAGCACATTAAGGGAAGGTCACTCGTGGTTGTGCTATCTGGCACATTTCCTACATGAGACACCTGAGCCAAACCCGAAGTGAACCTGAGCGGTTTGGTTACATTTCATTCTTGAGTGTTTCTTTGTTCCTGGGGCAACTTACGCTTTTCTCTTGACTGCTCTCGGCTTGAGGTCAGCTGACTACTTCAGCTTGAGATATGTCAGTTGTTTTGCCCTGGGGGTGTTCGCGCAGCCAGCATAGAGGCTATATGCGTACCACTATTCCCTCGCATCTCCCGGGCTGGGGATCTACATCTCGCCTCCATTGTGTGTGTGTGCAGTTTGCACGATCTCCCCGTTTAGCACTAGTTTCTTCCCACAGCCTTAAAAACGTGCAGTTGGTAATTGGTGTGTATAAATGACCAGTAGTGTTTTGGTGTGCATATACAGCACTGTGCAGAAGTCTTAGGCAGTCAAAGAAAATGATGTTTAAATTATCTTCATGCTGGTGTAAAATTGTGCAGTTTGTAGTTTTTCCCTCCGCAAACCACTCTCAGCAGGTCCTCACCATGGCGGGTAAACCCACCAGCCTTGCCGTCCTGGAGATGCCATGACCCACTTATTTGACCCTTGTCAAAGTCACACAGATCTTTATCCCTGCCCATCTCTTCAGCATTCAACAGAGAATGAGGCTGGGGAAAAAAAGCCATAAAGAGACTCAATTTCTAATCTCCCACACCAACGCCAGGGATCTTGACCACATCGGCCTCTTCAAATCAGAGCAGAACAGTGAGAGGCATGTTCTCCACTAAAGGTGCCGGTATGTGTGTGTGTGTTTTGCTTTTCATCTCCTGTTTTTTCAAGAGGCAGCAGAAATAGAGAAAAATATTGTTCTTGGAGAACATCAGAGATGGCTAATGAAAACTGTATTACTTCAGCCGATTGAAATCTGGGTTTTCTAAAACTGCACCAACTCATAACAAGACTCAAGCTGATATCAATGATCACTGGCCTTGGATAGGGTGACAGTCCATTTCAGGCACACGCCACTTAGGGACACCAATACACTTAATATGTGTCTTTAGAAGGCAGGAGAAAACCTGAGTACCCTGTGAAAACCCATGCAAACACAGGGAGAACGTGCAAACTGCAGACACAGTCCTGGGGGCAGAACGCAGTTCCAGAGCTGGGGTACCCCTGAGGTACCGCCCTGCTGGATTAGCATCAAGACGGGGCAAAAACTTCAACCATAGATCTTTGGATGCTTTTACCCTCTTAGCGAACAATATTAATGTTGTGTCTTCTTATTTTCCATATAATCATAGTCTTTATAACTGCTATGAAAACTTCCCAGACACTTAAACTAACTGCAGGATTCAATGTAAAAAAACACTGGTGTTTAATAATGGAGTCACTGACTCATACATTGTACTGGCAAGTCTGTCATCATCGTACATCTGCCCCAGGGGTCAAGTAATGACTGGGCTGTCTGTCGAGAGAAGCTCATAGCAGCTGGGCTGAAATATATCGAATCACTGTTCCTATTCTGCCACCGTTATTACGTCTTTCGGTTACGAGTTGCGATAAACAAGCACCCAACTTCACAAGGTTGTGGAAATCGCATGAGTTTTGCTGGATTTCTATCGTGATATTGACGTAAAAGCGAGATCAAAAGCAAAAATCTCCAGCGCAAAGGAATCATTTATTGGTTTTTGTAACTGCTTAGCAAAGGGTTTTAAGAGGAGATGTATCTTTCTTTCAGCTCTATGGTTGAGCCATTTATTCTGCCCTTTTTACAGGAGTCACTCGGGTTAGACGCCAAGGCCGAGGTTAAATCAGCAGGATCCCCAGTAGCGGCCGCAAGGACAATCTTTCGACTGTAAGTCCTGGCCTTCCACACCACGTCAGCGGCTCCATCTTCACAGCTAAGTAAATCAAAAGTTTTTCCCTCCCCTGTCTATTTTAAGATTCCAGGAACTGCTGATGCAAAATCTGTCAGTAAATGAATCCCATTGAACAAAGTGGAGCCCTTCATCAAACATTAGAGCTGACAGACGGTGCTCTCAAAGGTCTTTGCCTGCTTTCTGGGATTGATAGTTAATAACAGGGCAAATGTACCCTGATTGGTGGAGAGGTTTGGAGGACTAGGCAGTATGAATATATTACTGAGATGAAGTCGCTCACACTCAACAATGCCAAACTGTGCCACCCATGTGTGAATAGCCCAACTTTTTTGTCGTCTCTTGGGACTTTGTCCTGGATCTAATGAGCGTATAGTGTTGAGTTGCCAAATCACTACATGACTGCAGTCTTTTTATAAATGAACAGCAGAATGTGTTGTCTGATATTACAGTAGGGGCAGATGTACGATCTCTAAAGGGAGATTACACTCCACACTAATGAACAGCATGAGAATTAATTTTGCATCTGCTAAAGTGCGCATTCCGTGTTCCGACGTGGCCACTCGTGGTCGCCATGGAGATCATGAAAGTCCCGATGGCTGAAACGATGCCTTTGTGGTATTAATGCTGAGTCATTTTGGAAAAGTTGACCACAAGGCCATTGTGGAGACCTGCTTTTCTGTTAAATGTTGTTGGTCAGGGTTAGGGCTTGATAAATCAAAGCTTGTCTAAATTGTGTTTCTGTAATGTTTTTTAACCCTGATATGATTACTAAACAACATAAATGCAAAGTAAATCTTGTGTTTTTCAAATACATTGTGTCTCTGTTATACCTGGTCTGGTTTTACACAGAGACTACCTATTTTTCTATTCCTGTTTTCTTTAGTATTATTAGATTTCTCATTATTAGCAAATACTATACATTTTTAAAACTGTTATTGGGCCATTGGATGCCCAATTGATACAGTGTAGTTTACCAACAGACCAGCCGTTCATCTTTAAAGACAACAATGTGCTTTCCCTGGTGAATTCGGTTTACGAAATCAATTACGCAATGCTTCATGAAAAGCCAGACAGATCAAAGGCTCTCTAGTGCACAATAAACATAAAGCTGATTCTCCCAGCCCTGAGCATCATCCGGAAGGCTCTCAGTGATCCACAGTTGCGGTATTACATACAATGACTGAGCTGAACATCAGCCTCTGCTTCACCACATTAAGCCTCTGCTTCACTGGCATCTTTCACATCATCAGCCACATTTCCTTTTTTTTTTTAAACACAAGTGCAGCTGAGCTTCTCATCAAAGACATCAGAAAGATATATTTCTAACCAATCAGCTGACCTCAGGTCCCTCTTCCGTGGCCAATGACAGTCACTTTGGAGGCAATAAACTTTTAAGAAACTTGCCAGAGCTGTTCTTAATGAGGATCATACCATTAGGGAGGAAACATTCTTTTAAATTATGTCTACCTACATTTTACGTGCCCCCGCCCCCCGCCCCTAGTCCAAGCCAAACCTAATACAGCAAACTGATTGAATTACATCCTTATTTAGAAGTCGATTACTCAGCCGTGGCTATTCCAAAGGTTACAGAGGCCCCTCAGTAACACGGAATCACAGGCATTTTCAGGCTTAGGGACATGGGGGGGGGGGGGGGGGGGGGGATACGTAGAGCAGCACGCCAGACTATAGGTGGCCTTCCGAAAGCTCATGTAAAACTTTTTTTTTAATTCTTTAATCCATACTGGGATTTACTTTGATTATTTTACAAATGTTGTGCTCTTCTATAGAACATAATAAAATCTTCTCAGAATATATCAGTACATTAAACAGGAAGGACACAGGTCATCCTGATGGGCCGAATGGCCTCCTCTCGTTTGTAAATTTCTTATGTTCTTATGTTCTTATGTTCCTAGCCAATCAGCCTGGGGAAAGACACAAACATGGAAACAGAGTTCAAGCTATAATGGAATACATTCAATTTTTAGCAGTTAAACTTTGAACAACTCTTTATTTTATGCACAGAGGAATCGGACTAAATGGTTCACATTATCACTATTCACATTTTGGTTTTACTGTTGCCTAGCAACCATCTAATAATATAACTGTCGTAGTTTGACCAGGGTGTCTTCACATGGCACCTTCTAGAAATGTGTACAGTGTCTGTGGGACTTTGGTGGCAGGATACAAAATGCATTTCATACAAAATGACTAAATGCTTCAAAACTCATGGATTCCTTACTCACGCGAAATCCCCCACCATCAAAACGTTACGTTTTTACAGGCCATTTTCTACATGCTTACATATTGTTATCAAAACTGTTACAAATACATTCACATCTAAATAACTTCAATTATATTTATATATAAGAAACAAAGTATACTGCACGTGCATGCAGTCGCAGTCGAATTTGTTAGCAATTAAAAAAAAGGGTAAAATTACACATTTAGTCAGTAGATGCATGTGCCCAATATGATGGACAAGTGAGAATCACACAGGAACCCTGAAGCAGTTGGGGTTGAGGGCATTACTTAAGGGTCTGGCTGTGACATCACTCGGCCAGGCCTGGGACCTGAACCAGCAACCTTCTGAACATGGGCAGGGAGCTCACAGAGCCACACACCAACTAATGGTTGCGTAGTAATGAAAAACACAAGTTAGTTGTGAGAACTTTATATTGCCACCTCTTATCACATACTTCCAAGAAAAGTGGCCAGCTAATTTGTTAGCTGTCAAGCTATATTTAGATTTCTCAAGACACCTTTTATTAAGTCTGTCATTCTTAATGGTATCTCCATTCATTGTAGCTCCAGGAGTCCAATTCTGTGGCTCCTTTTAAAGTGTTTTCCAAGGAACATGCAAAGAGCAGTATGTGGTCATTTACCAAAGCGCAGGAGAAAGTAATCAAATCAGAATAAAGCCAGGCACCAACATGGAGGTCAACTAGCAACACTGAAGCAAGCAAAGGATGAGCTTTCATAGACTAAACCTGAAACCATTCATTACT
Organism: Paramormyrops kingsleyae; assembly: GCF_048594095.1. NCBI lineage: Eukaryota > Metazoa > Chordata > Actinopteri > Osteoglossiformes > Mormyridae > Paramormyrops > Paramormyrops kingsleyae. Next base: position 35,060,759 of record NC_132805.1, read on the forward strand.
GCATATGAAAGCAACCTGGCTATGAGCCAATTTAAGTTGGCCAGAATGAGCACATCAGGTGGAAAAACCAGCTCCACTCAAATGTCAGATTTCGCTGCCCTCTGCTATAACCAGCTGTGTGAAACTTTGATAAGTGTGATCTTCACAGTCATCAGGTCATGCCGGCTGCAGTTTCTGGGATCTTATCTGAATGTAGCTCTCAATTTAACAATCTGATCATGTTTTGATTGGGTGACTGGTAGCCAATCAGGGTACTGACACTGCATATTCACAAATCCAAACACACATCCTATTCCCGATGCTGTCACCCACCGATCCCTGTATCACTGGTCTTTCTCAAGCCCTGGTTCCATTCGTCTGCTCCTTAACTGTTCAGGTCATTCATGCTAGTTGGAGTTTCTGGAAAGATATCTGAATGCAGTTCTCAATTTAACAATCTAATTATGTTTTGATTGGGGGACTGTTAGCCAATCAGGGATATCATGCTGAACGTTCATAAATCTGGACACATACCCTTTTTCCAACAGTGTTACTCATTTTTATCTGAGTTATCTGAGGCTAAGACACATAGCAAACCCACATGAGCTGGCTTGATTGACCATTATGCATAACGGTGATGGAAGTAAAATAAGCAGGGCACGAGGCATGTGCAGCCACGAAGAAAGTGGGATCGAAAGAGAACATTTCAAAGTTCAAGCCTGTGTTGGGCCGCCATCTAGTGGCAATATCAATTATGACGCACTTTCGGGGAAAAGCGTCAGTTTTAAAACCTACAGTCAGTGCTGGATTTAGTTTTAAAACCAGTTGACCCAATAAAAAATTATCCCCCATCGTATGGTACCTTATCAGGCTAGGTAAACCAAGAATTATGTTATCGACACTTTTCAACTCTTGATAGTGGTAAAGCTGGCAAAGACAATTAGAAGAAAGAACTGTCATTGGAACATTAAACGTACAGATCATGAAGCAGTGAAAAGTGGACATCCTAAAAGTTGAAATGGAAGGCTTATGAGTCGACATCTAACACGTTCAGACAAAAACATGATTGAACAACTCAGGAAATGGACAACGGAACCTTACAGAGTCAAAAAGGACTCGCTGGTAAGGCTGTAACTGGATACAGTGCTAAGAATGGCCGAGTGCTATCAGTCGGATTTCTTGAACACCTCTTCAACATGACAGTCAAACAGACAAACACTGTATTCCTGGTCACTGGAAGTTAGACATGAGAGGGTGAATAGCATATCTTACCAGCGGCACCAGAAACAAAGCTGGTGGGCAACACAGCAGGGTGACCTTCACACCCACACATCACTGCATGGAGCTGACAGATATCACAGAGCATATTCTGAGTGCCAAACACTGAAAGAGTTGTATTCAAATATCAAAGACATTGCCAAGAGCAAACAGTGGAACCACCTATGTTCAAGCTTCAAGAGAGACTAAAAGGCAGCTGCAAGACTTACTTACTCACTAGATGGAGAATCAGAGGAACTACGGGCTGAATTGGAAGGACTCATCCAAGAGGAATCTGAGAAGAATTCAGTGAGAACGCGGATTAAAGGAGGCTCAGTGAAAATCACAAAGAATAGGAGTCAGCCAAAGATAAAGATCTCTTTAAAGTGTTGAATCGTGAATTCCAGGAGAGAGAGCGACCAACATTGCGACAACATCTACAAAGTCATTGAAGAATGAAATGGATGTGGAAAAACAGGGGCTGTTTTTCAGAAGATCCGTGCGATAAAAGGAAGTTTCCGCCTTGATTCAGTATGCTGAAGGACACTGACTGGCAAAAATAAACAGCATAATGGAGATGCAGCAGAGATGAAAGGCGTACATAGAGGACGGCCACAGTCAAGACAACACAAACCGAGTTATATTTCATAGAGCCAGATACATTGAGGAAGCTTCAATAATAGAAAAGAGGTCAGATTAGCTCTGACATCATTGCTGAAAAGGAGGCCAGGAGAATACTGGGCATCCCAGCAGAAATATCGCAAGCAACTTAAGAAGAATCGATGTTTTGATCTAATTATGCCAACAAATTTAGAAAACAACTCAATGGACTTCAGATATATATCCCACTACTCAAGAAAGGAACCCTGACAGTCCGTGCAAAGTATCATGCAATTTCCCTCATATCACATGGCAGTAAGATTATGCTAAAGCTGTCTTAGTTTAGGCGTATTGTTAGAGATCCTAGTACTTCATTTGCGGTATAGAGGTTAAAATGCACGATAATTTTGATCGGCGCAAACGCACATAAATACGTAAGTATTCACGCTGTTACAACAATCGATTGCCGCACGTATCGTTATAAAGGTGAATGCGTACCAGTTATGTCAATCCTTGACTATATGTCTTAAATTACATACCTTGACTGTCAAATGTCTTCATAACCTTAGTTATTTTAATATTAGTTATTTTAGTATTTGCATGAAATTTCTATATTATAGCTAAATTAAAGGAATAACTCCCTTCAATTCAAGTGGTTTATTATGAGAAAACATTTTCTATTAATCTTTGGCAATGAGTTTTAACATCATGAGGTTATTCATGTTATCCAGTAGGTGGCAGGATTGAGCCGTTTATCAGCTTTCTCTAACGGAACCGGTTTGCTCCGTTTAAGAAACACTACTAAAGTACTCAGTAGCTGAAACTTATCAGAGCATCAAATTTTAAGAATAAGTTTTTCCACTTGAGAAGCTAGAATAGAAATTATTAGCTTTCATATAGTGCTGCGTTTTAAGGTTTTAAGGAACACAATCTGTAGACGAGGCCTGTTAAAAACCACGTCTCTAAAATCTTTCACTGTTTGTTGTTATATTCAAATTCCTCAAATTCAGTTAAAATATCACCTACTGGTTTGCTCTGAAGAGGCAGCTGCTTATGATTTTCTGTTTTGAATTGTATGTTGTTGTATAGCCGTTAAAACATAAATCCCTGCCGCATGCAGGACTTTCAGTACCAGGAAACCTCTTGTGGCCCGTGGGTGAAGAGAGCTCCACCTTATAAGGAATTCTGACCTTAAAGTTACTTTCTTTCAAAAGATTCTTAATTATTCCATTAGGCCACTGCTGGTATTTAAAATAAAAATAAAAAAATTTAAAAGTCAAAGGGATATTTTGCCTCAAAGAAATCACCCCCTTTTTGATGACAAAAAAGTACAATGGTGAGTTCTTCGTCCGCCTCCAAGGCAGGTCCTGTGCTGGTACACTAATACAAAGGGAACGGCTTTTAACACAGCAAACAGAATACTTCCAGACACGGCGAATTAAAGCAGGGAGATGAAGATGAAGTCATCAAGCTCTTCCCATGGGGTGCATGTAAAGGAGGGCCACGGGCGGCCGGCCCCGCTGTGGTCGCCGGTGCGTGGCATCCCACCCAGGAGGCGACTGAGAGCAGACGGCGCTGATGATGTCATCAAAACGAGCCCTGGTAGCCCAGCTCATCGCACCGCTGCCCTGCCACAGGCAAGGCAGTAATGGCTGCAGCTGAGTCTGGCACCCACTTGTGGCTGGGGGGATGAACTGCTGAAAAGGGGGAAAGGCAAAAGAAAGGGGGAAAAGACAAAAATAGAATGAGTGGAGTCACAGTGTAAACCAGGGGCGTTGCTAGAGATTTAAGGCCCCATGAAGGCTTATCATATTGGGCCCCCCAGTCCAAACCAGTCCAATTATTTTCTAGGTCCCCTGTCACTCACTTGGAACCGTCCTAAGTTTCCCTCCCCCTTACGGTGCCCCTCCTGCAAACAAAGAACCTAAACTGGTGTGTTAAGCCATTTAAACTTTTTTTTTTTTAATTCTTCTACCACTTCTTTATGCCTTGGTTATTTATTTTAGTAAAAGGAGGGAAAACTCCTGCCGTAAAACCCTTTCAGACCATGACAGCGCATCGTTCAGCTTGTAATTCAAGGGAAGCACTTTTTTCCTCTTTGTGGGACAGACCAATGACAGCGTGTTGAGGGTCGCAGGCAGACGGCTGTAGATATCTTGCGTCCCTCTATGGGAGACAGTGCCAACAGACATGGTGAGTGAGTAACATTTAAACAATCGAGGGTTATTTAAAAAAAATGATAAATTAATTTTATTTTGGATATTAATTCTCCTGAATTTTATCATGTTGCCTTTTGTGAAATCAGTGTATGGTGTTATAAGGCTTTTGACATCCTGTTAATGAAACTTTAATGAATTACTTTGATAAAATTCTGTTCCACAACCAATGGTTTGGGTCAATTATCGATGTTCAGCTGAACACAGCCGAGCCAGCACACTGTACTGCTACGCCAAATTCACTGTTAGGACATGTGAATTACTTATTAAAGTTACTTATTACTTAAATTAAGTCAAATGAAATTAAAGTAGCCCCAGTCGGCTGAATATCACAGTCAGGAGTTCCATTTCTGTCCCCCTGTCCTATTCTGCGGGTTCTCTGATCCATCATAATTAGCCGTGATGGCTGAGAGCAGTCACATTGTGGTGCTAGGGGTGAAATTCTTGGCCCAGTGCCAGGCAGAGGAATGTGAAAGCGTTTTCCAATGAAATCCGAGTTTCTAAGACTGGCAGACACAGTTGTAGTCAGGCTGTAAATGAAACCTGTTTAGGATGATCACTCCAAATTTCCCGTCCTAATAACAGACACGCTGCAGTTTCACTGGAATCTGGCCAACATGTGGCCTCGCAGTGCCATGACACGGATGTGCCGTGACCTCCACCCAACTCCAGTCTTCTTCCTTCACTGCCTTCTCCGGAACCTTCCACCCAGCCAGCAGCACTGATCAGGCTACCCACGATGTCCCTTCTTACAGATGCAGGGATCGTTGGGAAGAAGACTCGCAGGAGGGGGTGGGATGGTTCTTTCCCATGGCCATCAGGACTCTTCGCTGCCCCCCCACCCTCCATAGATCAGAACTTTACACTGACTCTGCCGTCCACCAGCATTTTTCACTTTACAGACATTTGGTCTGTCTATCTATCTATCATCTATCTATCTATCTATCTATCTATCTATCTATCTATCTATCTATCTATCTATCTATCTATCTATCTATCCTCGGAGGGTTGAATTCGCGGATGTGGGACCCGCAGATATGGAGGGATCTTAGAGTAACGGAGGTCCACGTGTCTATAAGGGTGCTGTTGGGTCGCTATCCACTTGATGAGGGGTTCATTGATGCAACAGGTCGGGGCAAAAGAAACATTTGGGACGGCTCCAATTCTAAGGGGAGTTAGCATTAGCATGCTGCGGGGAAATGCTAACAGCTTGGGAGGCCAGGACAGAAGTCACTGTGCTGGAATGACAGACTCTCTATGTCTCTCCAAAGGACACCAGGTCCAGCTCTGTAAAGCTGTCTAAGACAGGGGTTCTGCTGATGGGGGAGGGGGGGGGGGAGCAGCTTACGCTCTGAGACATAGAGTGTTTGGGAGTGACAATTGAACAGACTCTAAAAAATAAGCTTTCCATCTTTGCTATTTAAAATGAATAGCTGCCATTTGCCCAGACAGGCCAGGCTTGTGATGGGGTGAGGCGTCCCTGTGCAGGAAATGAAGGGGGTGGGGATCCCGTTGCCGGGGGGGGGACTGTACAGGAATGCAACCTGCTGCTGTCAGAAAACACCTGCTGGAAAAAACAATCAGATACGTAAAATGCTTTCCCGTAGATTCTAGATTGGGGGAGGCGGTGACCTTGCGGGCATCACACGGCCTTGTAGGTAAGTCAGAAAAATAATAGCATTAAATAATTTTAACAAAAATATTATAGAGCAATAATACAAGTAACTACATCTGGTACCGTAGGAGCTGACAAACCAGTGAAAAAGCGTGACGTTTTGATGTGCATCGCGAAGTTCTTAACCCAAAATTCGAAGGTAACAGGCTTTACAGTAGTCTGTTCATAAATACGGGCTGTCTGTAAGTCACATGTCCCTAACTCGGGGACTGTCTGTACAAGGTTCTATGCAGTTTGTAAAGTAAAACCTCTATATTTTTCTTTGACCATGTGTTTTCATGTACCTTTGATGAAAACCTCCAACTGCTGACTGAGAACCATAAAGGACACAACACTGTGTTAATATAGAAGTTCTGCCTACTACATTATCAGCCGTTGACCTCAGCCCAGGAAAACCACGCAGAGACAGACCACACTGCATTCCCCACTGCAGGAGTCCGGGTTCTTGCTGTTCAGTGACGTCAGACAGAGTGAGCCCTCCACCTGCTCAGGTTGGGGCGAGGTGGCTGTCTTTGATTTCTCAACCTGTCTTCAGCACTGTGCCCCCCCTCCCCCCACCTCTGCCTTGCGCCTGTCCCTCTCCGATCCGCCATTAGCCAATGAGCTGGTTCACTGGCTGCGTGCCATCGGGTAGATCTGGTGTTGCGGTTATGACGACCGCAAACCACACTGTCACTGAACGCCGAGGTCCCTGCAAAGGTCAAGGGCGGCATTTGAGGGGGGGGGGGGGTGTGTGAAAATGCAGTATATTTAAAGCTATGACATCAGCGCTTAATGCGGCAGAAGGATTGTGTGGTTTTTTTTGGGAGAAGTGTAAAAAGATAGTGAAAGCAGAGTCTAGGACTTTGGTCAGGTGCTGTCCAGTGAAGTAACATAGCTTCCATTAGCCTTAGGGAGTGCAATCTGATATTTCCATTACATTAATTAAAAACACTGATACCGCTAGCTATTGATTTCATAACATACTTTACGGTACATTCATTAAGTCCTTAAAAACATATACGTGTTTAAAAATCTGCAGACAGCATATTATCTGCAGACAGCATACTTCTGTGCATTCATTCTGGGCAGATTTCATTTGCGAAGGTCAGGAAAAGTCACATGTTAGCGACCGTGCACGTGAACGGCACGCCGGCGTGTTCCGGACAACGCACTCCGCAGCCGCTGGAGGCCAGTGCGCCCAGCAGGAATCACGGCGGCCTGCGACCTTGTTGGTGGGGGGGGGGGGGGGGACACAGACGGGCGCGTGGCAGGCAGCCAAAACACAGCCCCGTCCTGAAAGTGTCCAGCGAACCGCAGGAAACCCAAGCAGCCCCCAACCTGCCTGCCATCAGTAAATGACTTGCTGAAATTTTAATTCTCTGAATGCAGATCAGGGGGTGGGGGGGTGGAATCAGGCACACAGTGAAACATCCTTCTGCAAACCCCCACATGTCTGTCTGTCTGTCTGTCCATCTACCTGAATTTGTGAGCCGGATATTAGCTGAGTCAGGGCAGAATGCTGCTTAGGCAGACATGTGGATGACAGAATGAAAGGACCTTGTATCGCTACGGCCGGAGATCAGGTGGACCGGTGGCAAAACTAATAGACAACTTAGATGAAGCCAGTTAATGCAGGAACATTTCTGCGAAAGTCATCAGACGAAGGCCCTTTCATGGTCTGCAGGCCAATCAGCGCCGTCGTTCTGAATGACCGCAGCTTCGGCTGCTGTGCCTGTGATTGGAAAGTTGCCGGTTCAAATCCTTGGTTGACTGGTTTCACCGCTGGGCCCTTAACCCCCAATCATTCCAGGGACTGCCTGACCCCGCATTGCCGATTGTGTGTCACTTTGGATAAAAGCATCTGTTCAATTTCTGTCCACATGCACTTATAAGGCCACAATCTTGAGGAAAAACATGTGATGGATGCATAAGACAGATATTCTAGGCCTTTCCTCTTCACAAACCTGCTGAAGTGAGCGGGCATCCCATTACATCACAAACCCATCGGTGACATTCAGGGGCGCGGGGGGGTGGGGTCCCTCTATTTCACTCCCTGTCCCTAAACAGAAGCCAGAGACACACCCATGATTACCTGCAGCTCCTCTCCTTCTTGACGACATGATGTCTGAACGTTTATTTTTGGTTCTCTTTCATCATTCACTGTTGTTCATCTATAAGTGCCACATCTAGGGTTCTGATGCACAGCCCACAGTGTTGAATATGAGCTGTGGTGCTGCGGCACTGATGGAATGAAATTACACTTTCATTCATCACCAAGAACGTGTGACTCAAAGCAGGTATATCAATCGACTTCCTGAAAAAACAGCACGATCCTTAAATATTGCACAGCATTGTGAAGAGGGTACTTATTTAATGTAATTATGACTGATCTTATAATAATTATATTTAAACATTGCTAAACAGCCTATGTGAGAAATGACTTTTGGGAGAGGACTTAATTGCTTCAGCGTGCTGTCCTCTCCGTATTAATTGATACGCCCATTTATAATCTACGATTTCGCCATATCTCAACAAAAGGCAATGTCTGGCAGATTAAAAATGCATAAGGAGTAATGGTCCTTTATGAATAAATTAGTAGGTGAAGCTTCAGCCTTTCACCAATGCAGCCTTTGAACGGCGATGTCCTTCTCGAAATAGCTTTACAGAGAATGTCTGGGTTTCTAGGAGCAGGTAGGAAGCCACGGAAAAGGATCGGACCCAATACTGTGGCTGCTGCCCGAGGGCCATGGGAATGAGAACCACAGTAACAAGCTGCAGAGAACAGGAGTGAAATATAAACCATACATATTACCTGCAAAATTTCAAAGGCTACCATGTGTCAATCTTCACCACATATAACATTTATTTACATCTGTCTGTTTTCTTTGGCGGAGTAACTCAATTGCAAAAGGGCAACTGAAATAAATAAAATTATGTGTAATTAACAAAAAGTTACAGGTAATAAACATCTATACTCGAGTTTAAAATAATTGAGGCTGACTGGCAGAGGCTGTCACGTTTAATCGTGCAGTTTCCGTACATGTCCTGTAGGGGGCATACTTGTATAAGTTTAATAACATTCGAGTCATGTAACGGCTTCCTATTTAAGCGCGCAACACATTACGTTTTTTGTGGAATCCGATATAATGCCACATTGCAAAAATCAAAAAGAATGTAAATTTCCGACCTTGTATTCCGACAGAGTATTTATGGGTTATATAAACAATGCAGTTGTAATATCTACGGCATACATGTGTATGCATGTATGTACCGTTTTATTCGTATGTTTTGAAATATAATTCTGTATTATAGTATCCCCAGAGTAAAAAAAAAATTAATTTAGTCGAAGCCGAATCAAATATTTGCATGGCTTGTATGAGACTATGGGAGAGATGAAATATAATGGCACAAAAAGTGCGTTCGGTATGTGATAAACTGGCTTAAGGGTATGAATTTAGCAAACAATTTGATTACAAAAGTACCTTCATTCGTTTCATCGTCTTACCCAAATGGAAAAACGGGGAAAATAATGAACCGGGGGAAGGAAAATGCTCCCCAGGTTTGAAAAAAAAAAATTACGTTGGCATGCTGGAAATTGTTGTTGATAATGCATGTACTCTTTCATTAGATTAGTGAATTTTTAATAGAAGCGAGCTTAAAAAAATAATAATAGTTCTCTATTTTTCTAAACTAAGCAAAACACAAGCCTAAATAAACTGTACATTTCGAAAACTGCTGATTTAGAAACATAGTCTTCTTTACGAACTTCAATATTATTAGAAATTATTATTAGAAATAATTATTGTAAATTTTTTAAAATAGGCTAAAATCCCTGTTTAATAAGAGCTAGGACATTATAAATTAATTAAGCGAAGCGAAAATTATGTTGCTATTTATAAATTATGATTATATTAAATGCACGGACGACCGGAGTTGTTCTTTTTAATTACCGTGTTTTTTACACCATTTCTCCATGCCCCCAGTCTCCTCTATCAGCAGCTCTCCGCTCATCTTGGCTCAACAATCCGCTTCACTTTAACTAAGGGCGTCACGCTTGAATGCAGGCAGGCCTTGGGTACGAAGGAAACATTTCAGGAAGTATATTAAATATTATCGTATGTATTATTCGCATGGAATTGACTGCACGTTTGTCTTCTAAAACGAAACTCTTTATAGACTACTTAAGTTTTTATACTTTTGACGGGAGCTCATTTTGAACACTGTGTCCCAGGAAGTGCCGGCGATGAGACGGAAGGAGGGGAGCGGACTGCGTTCCCGGGCCGAGGGGGAGCCGCCGCCCCAGCACGTCAGAGAAGATACGGCCGCGTCAGCCGGGGACTCAGCAAATACTGTTATGGATCTGTATTGTAAACGTTTATAAACTAGCAGCTTCATTTCTCTTCTTCTTCGTCTTCCTGGTATTTATTTAGAAACTTAAAGGAATAGTAAAAATAATTTCTTATAATTGATTTTGCAGGAAAAGTGCATTTGGTGATAGCACAGTGTTTTCACACCTTGGGGTGTGTCATTTTCATATTGTGGGGACCACTTTTTTGGTCCAAAGGGAAACTCAGTTCTATAAAAATCTGTGACTGCAATCAAAAAACTAAAAATGTCAAAAGTCTTTTGTTTGGTTACTTATGGTTAAGGTTAGGTATGAGTTAATGGTGTCATTGTTGGGATTAGGGTTTGTCCCATAGAAATTAATGGATGGCCCCCACAAAGATATGAATACAAATCAGTCTCTCTCTCTCCCTCTCTCTCTCTCTCTGTTTGTGTGTGTGTGTGTGTGTGTGTGAGAGAGAGAGAGTTTTCATGCTGCCTCTGTCACTTCAGAGTCCAAAGATATGAAGATAGGCTACCTGTTATCATTAAATTGCACATATTTTGTGACTGTGTATGTGCCCTGTGATGGACTGGCATCCTCTACAGGGGGTACCCCAGCCCTGTGCCCTGCGATGGACTGGCATCCACTCCAGGGGGTACCCCAGCCCTGTGCCCTGCGATGGACTGGCATCCTCTCCAGGGGGTACCCCAGCCCTGTGATGGACTGGCATCCTCTACAGGGGGTACCCCAGCCCTGTGCCCTGCGATGGACTGGCATCCACTCCAGGGGGTACCCCAGCCCTGTGATGGACTGGCATCCTCACCAGGGGGTACCCCAGCCCTGCGATGGACTGGCATCCTCTCCAGGGGGTACCCCAGCCCTGCGATGGACTGGCATCCTCTACAGGGGGTACCCCAGCCCTGCGATGGACTGGCATCCACTCCAGGGGGTACCCCAGCCCTGTGATGGACTGGCATCCACTCCAGGGGGTACCCCAGCCCTGTGATGGACTGGCATCCACTCCAGGGGGTTCCATGTTCCCAGGGGGTAGCATGTTCCCACAGGCCTTATTACACTGGAGGGCTGATACAGTTCGAATGTTCCTAAAGGCATTTTTTCAATGGAGGGCTGATACATTTAGCATGTTCCCACAGGCCTTATTACACTGCAGGGCTGATACAGTTAGCATGTTCCCACAGGCCTTATTACACTGCAGGGCTGATACAGTTAGCATGTTCCCACAGGCCTTGTTACACTGCAGGGCTGATACAGTTAGCATGTTCCCACAGGCCTTGTTACACTGCAGGGCTGATACAGTTAGCATGTTCCCACAGGCCTTGTTACACTGCAGGGCTGATACAGTTAGCATGTTCCCACAGGCCTTGTTACACTGCAGGGCTGATACAGTTAGCATGTTCCCACAGGCCTTGTTACACTGCAGGGCTGATACAGTTAGCATGTTCCCACAGGCCTTGTTACACTGCAGGGCTGATACAGTTAGCATGTTCCCACAAGCCCTGTGGGACTGATGTTCCCATGACATTAGCTGCTGCTGGTTGATGTGGATGCTCATGCATCACTGGACCATGCGTAGCATGAATGGTCTGTTAGAGATCGCAGTGTGACCGTTTCCCTTTTTCTCAACTCTGCAGCTTCGGCCAGAAACCCCCTTTCGACCGGCTACCCACCATCGATCCGGCCTCCTCCCATCAGCAGCCCAGTTAATGGAAACTCTCCAGTCAGCCAAAGGAGAACCATGTTTTGTCTTCATCTTCATATCAGCTGCGGTCCCACGTCCTGCTTGGCTGTCATGTCAATGTCATTAGGCCAAGTTTAAGAGGCCGGTGCTGGAACTGACTGCCTGGTTAATACTGAAACTCCCCAGTGATTTCCTGCACTGGGCACTGCCCAGGAGATGGGAAACAACTGTGGGACTTCGCATCTGTCTTTTTATCCGTTTCCTGAAGGCTTCCGGGGTCTTACTGGCTGCCCAGGAGATCTGCACGCACCTGTGTAGTTCCTCGCATGAAGTACTGAAACATATCTTTTTGACCATTTACAGAGGTGCTCCCTCAACAGAACCACTCATTCTAGGGTTCTTATTGCCCAGAGCTGTGGTTATAGACCTGCACCGGTAGCCAAGAAGTTCAAATCCCAATAATGGTTCTGCTCTTGTACCTTATACCAATTCCTGAGCATTAAGACTGTATGACTGAACAGCCAAAAGCAAAGGAAAATGTAACCCTGTGATCTGAATCAGGAACGTCCTAAAATGAAGATTAAGTTCTCATGTATTATTGAGTTCTCATATATTATTTTAAGTATGAGGTCCTAATTTTTAAAACATTTGCATTATGCTAAGTCTCTTTCAGAACTGACCTGTTATTTTGGCCTCTGCCAGAACTATTCTCCTACCATATAGAAGAAAAAAAAATACAGGTCCTAGTGCCCCTCCACTCACCACCCCCCAGTTAATTTGTAAAATGGCCGAGGTGATCAATACTGTGGGAAAGTATTTTATATATATTTATATATATATATATATATACCTATATATATATGTGTGTGTGTGTGTGTGTCTTATATAGTTATTAACTCATAAGCTACAGTATTTTTCATTTCATTTCAGCAACAGATGTGGTCTGCAATTCCCCCTGGGGACTACTGGAAGGGCTATTTTGAGGATCATAAATAATACGTGCTAATGAGATATGAATTGATTATGTGGGGGAAAAGTGGACGTTTTCATTCATCACCCTAAATGATGTTTAGCAATGGATTACCAGTCAATAATTCCTCTGATATGAGATTAAATAAAATAGCGGGCGGTTTGGGCAGCTCCGCTCAAGGGGGTGGTAATAAATCTGTCCAATTACTGTATTACCGATCCGTTTTTCTCCGCTAAAGAAATTATTATTTCATTTAGACTTGTTCATGCATCATGGATTATTTTATTTCGGTTGGTCAATAGCAGGAAGTGCAGTATTTTATTCTGCGGGGGCTATGGATAGCGAGGTTTTGATAGAGTGCGCCGCGGCGGGCGAAGGAGGGGGGTCGTAACTCGCGAGGCGGGGGCTGACATCGGTGGGGGCTGGGGGTGCAAATCTGCTGCATTATCAGAGCGGATTTTGCAGAAGAGCACGCTGACTTTTCACTCTAATTTACTTTAGGCATTTGACAAGCTTACAAGGAGGCTAGTCGCTCACGCCACGATCAATGGAAACTGAATTATTACCTCCAATAAGACAATTTGTACATCACCTCGATCTCTGTGTACATGGAGAATTGGATAACGCTGCTGCGCTCAGGCCTGCGCCCGGCCGCAAATCAGATTATCCGCGCTCCGCAGAGGAGATCTTTTGATTTGTTATTTCGCGTTAAAGGCGTCAAATCCTATTTCAGGAGATAACCGCACTTCGGGTCAGCGTGCCGTCCGTGAGCCTTTCATCCTGAGATGTGAACTGGGGGCCGGGGGCTAATCTGGGGTCGAACCCTAGCTGTGAGTCGTTGTGGAAGGATCGTTGCCGGTTGAGTCACGAATCGCAGATCGACGGTGCCCAGGTGAGTGCAGTGTTAAGACTGCGTTCAGATTTTAGCTCGCATCTTCTAATTAATACAGTTTGCGTATTTAATGGTGATGGTTCTGCTGCATGTAAGACATGTACACAGGTTTCCCCTGCACGTTTGACACGACGTCCGTATCTCACGTGCACCATGTTTCACGTCCTCAAGGCTTCCCAGTAGCATGAATGAAAACGTCCACAGTGCCATTTCCTGTGCCTTGTGGTCCCGCCATCCGAAATGACAGGTCTGCTTCAAAGCCTCCCCCGTAACAGTTCAGTGGGGGGGGGGGGGCTTGGCAAGATTATAGAGTGCAGTAGACAGGCTGCCCATAACCCCTAATCATGTCGTACAGGTGGGCCAATCAAGGGTCGCCATGGTTTCAAAGCGACCCCCCCCCCCCACCCCCATTAAAAAGATGAAGGGAATGCTGAGTGTGTGTAAAAGCGATCATGTGTGGTTTGCCGCCATGTTGAAATGCCAAAACAAACCAGCGCAGCCCTAAAGGTACCGTCCACCAAGTTCCTGGACTGGAAGCCTTTCTGTCCTTCGACTATCAGGAAAGAGTGTTGGAGTGCCAGGGACCAGAGCTGCCCCATGGCAGATTCAAGGAAAGACTGGGGAGCACTTGTTTCATGGGGTCAGAACCAACACACTCTGTGGTCCCATGGCAATGGGAACGTCCTCCTGTTTGGGGTCAGTGGGGGGAGACTGCCTTCCACGTTAACCACTTCTTGGTTCAGACCGAGGGTCGAGGAGGCCGTGGGCTTAGCTAGGCCGCTCCATGTCTGCTGTGCCTTTGGACGTCTGCATAACCATTTAGCAGTCTATGAACGGGGGTAATGGATTGTGTGAGCAATGGGACTCAAGTGTGTGGCATGTGTCTAAGAAGTCAACTAATCTCATAATGTTAGTCGTATTTAGTTTAGCAGACAGCAAGGCCAAAGAGCACTTTTCCCTGTATATAAGATGCATATTTATTACATGACCCTGGATAAACGGGTGTGGAAAATAGATGAATGTTGTCAAAGGGTGAAGTATGTTGGAAGAGTACTCGCAATCCGGTGATGCGTGAAAATCACCTTTAATGGCAGTAAATACACCGCATCCTAATAAATCCCACGTACAGCTTCTGTTCGTTACGCAGTTTCTCAAGTTGCTGAAGATATTCACACCCCTCCAGATTAATAACCAACGTTTGAGTTTGAAGGGCCTTTTATGGCTGCCTTCATAGTACCATGAAATCCTTACTCATGTGCTTCCTTCAGGACACAGTGCCAGGTACTACATAAGCCCAGAGTAGTGTTCCATGCAGATGCAGTGCAAATCACAAGCATACAACACTATGTATTAAGGACTTGATGGCAAAACAGACAGGAATTAACACACAGTCATTTTAGCCAATTTACCAAAAATATTTAGTTTTAGGGATTACAACTGGTCGCTTGTTCAGATACCAGATTTGAAAACACATTTGCTTGTATCATTACTATCTGTCCATCCATCCATCCATCCATCCATCCATCTTCCGTAATCACTTAGCCAGAACCTTGCCTTGCTTTGCAGATAACTAATAAATTGCAGCAATTTGTTTGTAGGAACGATTTTAGGATCACACACACACACCTACCTCTCACTAGGCATGTGAAGCTGGTTTGAAATGTCGGGACATCTGAAAAGATGATGGCCCATTGTACCAACAAACAGCAGATCATGTTCGTTCCGGTCGGGTCGTCTTCGCGACAATCGCGGTGACAGAATAAGCTATTCCGGGCCGGATCTCAGGGAGCCGTGTGAATGGCAGGCGCTCCTCGCTCCCGCAGGACAATTAAACGCACTCGGGACGCTTCAGTGATCCCAACTGCAATCCAATCCCAGCTGACCCGTGCAGACGAGCCGCCTTGCCCCAGTCCTGGGCTTCCTTTATTGGGCCGCTGGTCCTACATGAAGTACTGATGGATCTATGGTCATCTGAGACAAGCCGCGGGATTCAGTTTGACATCACAATCACACCTGGGAGCACAATGCAGTGTGACTCGCCGCCCCGCTCGGATTTGGCTTTAATAGCAGCAGATTTCAGAGATGACAATGAAATAAATAAGCATATATCACCATTTTGTTTTAAATTCAGGTGAAAATGAGATGGTTTCTGCAAGACCCCAGCCTATGTTTGTACTCACTACATGCAATCTTTTAAAATGGCCCCTTTAATAAGGGAAGTTTTCTAAACACAGACCATCAGTTACATTCTGTAAGTGATCAAGTCCCTGAAAATTAACATTCATGGAAAAAAAAAATCAGCACTGGTCCCGTGGTTTGCATAATCATGGTTCAGGATTATCGGTAATCCACGCAGTTTGTGGTGCGAAAGGTCCGGACTGCAGGAGAAATTATGTCTTTTTGTTTTGAATAAATTGATTGTGAAATGCATCATTAAAAATGAGAGGGCGCCCCCTGTAGTTGAATGTGGGGTATTGGCAAAAGAGCCACCAGGCGAGCCCTAATTGCCAGAGAGAGGCTAATTGCGGCGATGAGTTTCAGACACTGGTAATGAGCGGGAATTAAAATACAATAGAGTGGTGGAAAGATCCGGATCCAATTCCTATCCTGAACCCCCCCCCCTCCCACGTCAGCCCACCCCACAACCTCTGGTTTTCTAGCCCCCCTCCAGCGTGTGCCGGCTGGTAAGAAATGCCTGTCAAATTGCCTGATTAATGACCCCAGTGAAACACGTCCAGCTACATTAGAGGCCCATGTATCTGCTGGGGTCCACGCGGGCTGGGCTTTGTTCTGAGAGGAAATGGTGTCAGCATCCACTGCCGTCCTTCCATAAAAAGATAAAGATTTACTGTCATCAAAGGCTAGATTAAAGTGCACAATCCTGACATTGATTTTTACCAAAAATTCACATTTTGGGAAAACTCATTCCAGGGCGGACCAAGATATGATCAGCTTATTTGGAGAGGGACAACATGGAATCTTCTCTCGAATGAACTTTGAAAGAAGTAAATTGTAAATATTGATTTCTGAAATGAACTGTCAATCTTAGTTGGCGAGATTATTCCTATCATCTTGCCCGCAACGATGAATTCAAAACTGCTGACAAAGTAGGGTGGATGGGATTTCTGTTAAGAGCAGGTCAGCTGGGCTTTTCACTGGCGAGAGCCGGGTAATAGTTGTTCAATTTCATCAGATAGTGGCCGAGATCTCATCAGCGGTAAAAATGAAATGAACTGTGACTCCGAATCAGGATCGGGCCGCTTATCCCGCACAAATCATCAAACGGTAGTTGAGGGTTTTCTATTATTCCAGGGTCACTTCATTATTGGGGAGCCCGTTTTGGGGGGGGGGGGGGATTCCTGGCAACAAGGCCAACTTTCCTGTTTCACCCCGGGGTCAAGTCTGAGGGGCAGTTTGATAGGCTCCCAATGTGTCAGGAGTTATCCTATTACCACTTAGGAGGTATGTTGAAAGGTAACAAATCTCCACCACTTGTTATCCCTGCCTCACTTTTTATTGCATGTGGGACATACATTATTTTTCAAGAGCGGGACGAATATAATTCATTTTTCCCATAATTGCGGGAAATAGATTTTTGTATCTTACCACGAAGCTGCCAATGTTCGTCTCAAAGCTGAGGCGGGATGAGCAGAGAGTCCCGTGAGGAGCGGAGATGAAGGGCAGCTATTTATTAGGGAATAAAACGGGCTGACGGTACGCAGGCCGTTTGGCTCAAACACCCTCCTTCAATTAAAACCTCTGAATAATTAATATCTCTGAGGGGAAAAGAGTACAAAACATACAAAGCCATAGCCTTCCGCGGCAAAGTGCCCCTTGAGCGTTAAATAAAATATGGTTTGTAAATGGACTGTGCCGTGTGCATCAGAGGCAAACAAAATAGAGAGACATCGAGGAGGAATGTGTTTTTGTAATCTCTGAGTAATTCTATTGTGTTTCCCGCTTGATGTGCCTGGTATTGATCTACAGGAGCGCGGCGGTTCGATACTGACAGGGCTGGGCCTCTCACTAGATACACCTGTGAAAAATGACGTTTGCCGGAGTGGGGAAATTTGTTCAGAGGAGATAACGAGGGGAGAGTTTTTGGGGGGAAGGGGTGGGGGTTGGGGCGGGCAGGGATAAAGGTGGGGGGGGGGGGGGGGGGGGGAGGGAGGTCTTGCACTGTGCAGTGGACGGGATCAGAGTGCCTGTCTGAGTCACAACAGAATAACAGCTAGACTTGTGTCACTTACTTTGTTCATATGTAACGGAAGAATGCCACTATTTCTTTGATTGTTTTGGTCTTATATTTATATATTTAATATATATATATATATAATTGCAAAATTAAAAATAATATACAACAAATTTTGATATTTATTTGCATATATTTGTTTGTTTGTTTGATGTTACTGGATGGCGTGAGTTCCAGTTCCACAAAAGGCAAAGAAAGAATCCCAAATGTTGAAGAACGCTGCCAAAACAGGTTCATTTAAGGTTTATTTGCACATTAATATTTATTATTCTTACAGACTGTTTTTCAAAGTGAACAGAGCCATGGTATAAAAATTTCTTCCTAGAAAAATATAATCTCAAGATGTATAAAAATGAATTAAATAGACTCTGCCTTGTTCCCTGGCCAGGGTTACTGTCACCCTCTACTGGATAAGTTTTTATAGAAGATGGATGGATGCATGGAGCAGATGATGTCAACATCTTCTTCCCTACAATGGGCCCTCATGCAAGGTCTTTCAGCTGGATTCTGAATGGTGAAGTAGGTATAAACTCAGCGTGAAACAGTCATTGACAGCAGGGGAGGTCTGTGAGTAAATATGATGGTGACCATAATCCTCTTGGAAGATGAGCGTGGTGTTTGATCTGAGGCCTTTACTACATGGTTTCTCCAGGTCAGCCCTGGAGAAGAATTAGCTGTGAAACCACCCGCACACCCCCTTCTGAGACACGTGGGGAGGCATCCTGCTCTGATTATTTCCCTGCAGTTGCTCACGGCCCAACATTACCGATATATTAACCAATAGAGTGGCACGGTGCATTGGGTTACCGTCAGGGCGACTGCTGATCGACCAACGACTTGAAGGGTGGAGAGGGAGAAGCTAAAGGCTGAATAAGGGGAAGCGGGTCAGCCTGGTGTCCAGGCTCTCTGGCTGTGCGTGAGGCGGCTAATGTTTTAGGGCTCTGCTTTCCAACCCCCAATCCAGCAGTCCATCTTACCGTGAAACAGTGGAGGTTTAAGCGGAGGGGTTGATTAATGTCCAAAAACAAACTATATATTTTAAAATGTTTCACATTTGAGCATTCTGGTCACATCTGAAAAAAAAAATGGAAACAGGTAAACTTACCGATTCATCAACTGATCTGCCGGCACCTAGGCAACATCAAAAGGTTGGGAGCCCCTGTTCTAGAGGGACAGGATGGTTGAAGGGATTCAACATCGTCGGGTGTGAAGAACTGAGTTTCGGACGAGTCTGTTTATCTTAACAACTCTGGTTGTTGTGGAGAAGATTGCCGGTCACACCTCACCCAACATGGAGACCCTGGAAGCATCTTGGCCAAAGAGCCGGGTTATTTTGCTGCTGACTGAGGGCTGGAGATTTACGAGCAAAGCTGCACGAGTCCTCGCTCCTCCAGTGAAAACTCAATGGTCAGCTCTCTTCACACATTTGCTATGAGCCTGTGCAATTTGCCACTGTACCATTATTCTTAAAAGCTATATCTATGCACCAAACATATCCTTAACATAGTGAAGAAGAAACATACTTTCGTGCTCACGGGAACGTGAAAAATATCTGTCTCTGAAATGGATATACATTTACCATATCTCCGTCAGAATCAGCATTTGAGCAATTGCAGCTGTTATAAACAGAAGGATAATCGGATATTGATTTCGGCCTGGCCACATGGAATTGTGGGTAGCCAGGCTGCTGGTGTATGTCTAAATCATGAAAAAAGAATATCTTAACAAAGGGAAGGCGTGTGACCTTGGCCTCCTCCTGGGTGCTGGTTCCCATGATGGCGAACCGTCCCAGGGGGGGTCAGCCACCCCCCCACCTCCCAAGCCAAGCCTCTGATAGCATCCTGGTAATGAATAAATGGCAATAACAAAAGGCTGATCACTTGTGTACAGAACCATTGTTTTTGAAAATAAATAAATATACTGTATATATATATATATATATATCTAGAGAGAGAGAGATAAAGAGATACAGACAAACATAGGTTGTGGGGACATCCCATAAACTTCAGTTAACTGGATTATTCATAATCCAACCCCATGGTAAAATGCGGTAAAAACAGATGAAGCACTGGGCTTCAAGCAAAAATTGTAGAAAACGTTTTACTTAGTTTTCATTTTGTAAAGTTTTTCCTGCATTATTTTATAAAAAAAATTATATTGCATCGAAGATGGCAAAACACTCACTAGCATGGTGCTCATGGTGGATTTCTCTGTGTTGGGGTTGGGCTGAGGGGGGTGGTAGGGGGGCTTCCACAGGCACCGTGGCAGCGCCAGGGCAGTCTTTGGTCAATGCCGGACCCCCTGGCTACCCCAGTCAGGCGCCGCACGTGGGGTTAATTATATGTGTCTGGGGCAGCCATACAATACTCCCTCTGGGGGGGGCAGGGATCTCCACTTGCCCTAATTAAGCGGCTCGCAGAGCGATCCTTCATTTAGCCATGTCCCCGCGTGTCTGGAACACCCCTGAGTGGCCCACACATCACGTATCAACATGAATGATATCAAATAAAGAAAACCAGGCGGCTTCGGCTTCTGGGTCCTCACCACCCTGCCCCCCCCCCCCCCCCCCACATCCAGTCTCCCAGGTCACCCCCTCTGGCCCATTTTGGACCTGTTTCCCCAAGAAGTGTAAAAAAGTAGTTCAATTAAAAGAAGACAAACCAAGGCTTAAGGGACTGCGTCTCCTCGCATCGCTCAGGTTAATTAGGAGGCGGGAAATGAAGCAGTAATGGAACTGATGCACTTTCAGTGTCAGGGATCCTCGACAGCACAGGGTCTTCATCTTCTCTGCGACTCCTGCCACACAAAGATGGCTGTGAAGTATGACAATAACATCATACACACCCGTGTCTAGCGTCATTTAAACTCCCCTGCACATAAACACATTAACAGGTCTCCTGTACAAAATATCGGGTTAATTCAGTCATTAAAATCTTTTCTTTTAATCTGACTGTGCTTGCTGCTTTACGTGGATCGTGGAGTGCTGTATATAGCGACTATAATGTGCTCACTGTTCCCAGATTTATCTTGCATATACACACAGAGCTCCGAGGACACAGATCATAATCGCCTCTGCGTATGTACTAGCTGTCTACATGTGAGCCTTCTCAACATCTAAATGAAGTCATGCACAGCAGAGCTTGTTCCATCTCCATTTCGGCTTCGTCGGTTCACGGTACCCCTTGTTCTCTGCAGGTCTGGAACTTAAAAAAAAAAACAAACTTAATTCTTTAGATATTCAGTACAATGGCTGCTTATCTCAGCCCTGTTAGCACACACTCGCACACACACACACACACACACGCCCGGCTGCCATCGCCACGCATGGGGCGGATTGTCACGCAGATGGCCTCTTTTGGTAATGGAACGGCCCGGCGATCGATAAGGGGCAGACGACGGCGGCGGTGCTAGCACAGGCTGCGTTCTTCGGGGGCAGTAATCCTGATGAATAATGTTGCTGTCATAACAGCGGGGATAATCTAAGGGTGACACTTAGCGGCGTGATAGATCGCCTGCCAAGACGTCCCGGCCTCAGCTCTGTGCCAAGCGGCCCATGACAACTTCTGAAATATTCATTTTCTAGCGGACTGTGACTCCGGCGAGGAAGCGGCAACCCAGCCAGCCTGCTGGAGCGCAAACTGCACATTTTAATGAAAATGAAGCACAAAGCGCCGCATTCCACGCCCGGCGCTCGACGTGCCTCTCATTTACGTCCCCGTTTATTTTTAATCTTCTCCGCAACATACTCCACCACGCTCCCGAGCCCAGCTGAGACCAGATTAAAATATAATTTGCAATACGACGCTTATCGGTTTTATTTAAATGTGCGGGATCTGGGGGGGGCTGTGCATTATTCGGCAGCGTATGAGGAGGGTCACTCTTCCCAGCCTCCGCGCGACTAAACATTTTGAGTGTTTAGTTGTGTTGAGTTGTACTGTCACATGTTCCAAGGGAGACAGTGAACTGCTTGAGCCGTGGCTGCAGAGCAGCGGACAGGAGCCTGGCGGGAGAATAGCAGTGATAATGGCATGAACAGCAGCGTAGCGAAAGTTTTGGGACGGGGGCACCGGGTGAATTTCATTGCTTCAGGAGTTCTGTGACAAGTGTCACGTCGCTCATCCGTATCACTAGGGGGGGCTGGAGATAGCAGTGGGGCTTTGACCACAGCTGCGGACCTCAGACAGGGGGGAAAGGGGAATGGGAGGGTTAATGCAGTTGGAAATGCACCCCCCCACCCCCACATGCACCCAGAAAAGAGATAATCTATTTACAGTGAGTCCGTGCTGAAATGGTTTGACACGCCTGTTTGTTCTATACACTGGGGCCTCCGTACAGAATCTTTAAATTGATTTGATTCCCAGCTCTCGTATCTAACGGGTCCGGGGGAGAGAGAACTTTTATGATTTATTACTTTAAAGCAATAAAGTCTCCTGTTGACAGAGGGGAAGTACTCGTTTACCGCGTATCCCCCCAGGCTCGCCAGCGTATCAGCTGCAGCTCAGCCGAAACAGCGTCTCGCTGCACCCGCGGCCCCCAGCCCGTGTTGACACGGAGTATGAAAGAAAAATAACGGAAGAGATGCAGACCGTGATTACGATTTTTTTTGGGGGGGGGGGAATTGCTTTTAAGATGTGAGGATCAGTCTGAGCTTTGACTGACGTGTGGGGTTTGATACTGAAGACGGAGTTGGAAACTTGGTACTCAGAAAGCTCACAGCCATGGGATTGAAGATGAGACTGTTCCTTGAAATTAATTACTGATAGGAAGTCCCCGGTTCAGGAAGGTGGTGCTTAGCCATCACGTTAGAAGGAGTAGTTGGACTGGGGTCTGACCCAGAATGTCCCTCCGCTTTGCTTCTCACAGTCAATAAAACCCAGTTAGGTCTTTACAAGATGACGCCTTTGGCAGCCAACGTCATAAAGTGATGTACGGTTTGTTCAGTTTTACTCTCAGTTCCATAGGTACCCAGATGTCTGGTAGACATCACTGTAAAGTGAACAGATGAAGAGGAAGACAGTACTTTAGCCCCGCCCAACAGAATGCATGCCCAGAACATCACAGTGGGGGGTCAAGTCAGGGCTGTAGGATAACCCTTGATTTGAGCTGGAAGCCCCCGGTGAATGAAAGCAGACCGTTGTTACACTGCTAATGTTCTTATTCGTCCAAGTCTGCGGCTGAGCTCATACGTATCCAGCTTTACGTAAACACATCACGCAGACAAGTGATTAGCTTTGACCGCCACTCAAAATATTTAGCGTTTGCTACACTAAGTCAATAATAACGGATAATTAAGGCAGCAAAAGCAGTAACAGGGTCGGGTTCCCATTCTGTTAAGCACACTTCAAACTCAAATGCTTGAGTAGAAGTAAAGTCACGCAGTTTCCCCTGCACGACGGAATGAACTATCAAGTAACGGCATGAAGCGAAACGCAGTGGGATCCAGAGCGCAGTTTTTCCAAAGGGAAGCGGACGCGAATTGATTACCAGGTGCTTATGGCGAGATTTAAATGACTGAGCACCGACTTTGGCAGGGTGATATTAAGTCTCTTTCGGCCCCGCATTAGGAATTTGTATCTCTAAAACACTCTCATTATTCACATGTAAATCCTCGTTCGGTCGTCGGTGCCCAGATAAGCAAGACGTATACCCTGTCCGCAGAGGAAACAAAAACCAGCCGTAATGTGTCGCATCAGCGGAAGACAGAGGGCTAGATTAGGGTGAAAAATTAGCCAGCGGACGGAGAGAGCTCATCAATAGATATTTATCACAATATTTGTATGTTTAAGTGTGCTAAAAGGAGAATAATCATCGAAAAAAGGCAAGTTCCTCTCTAATTGGAATGGATTCCAAATCCTCGCAGTTTGTGGTGAAACCAAACTATTGTCGAATAAACCTCAAGGCAACTTGCCATGCTTCCACTGGAGGTCACGCTCCGCAGCCTAAATGACGGGAATGATCTCCAGTAATTCATTTTAAACCACCTAATATAACAGTGCATGAAAAGCGAGCACAGATAGATAAGAAATGGGATCTATGCAGGGATGGATAAACTTATCTGGGGCGACATCAGCCAGGTGTTGCTGATTTATCTAACAGTTAGACAGGATGGGGGCCTGTTGTTTACTGGGGCAGCAGGCCAGGCCCTAACCTAGGATAGCCTATGCCTTATCCCACCCTGTATGTGTGATGCTACCTTTGCAGGGAGAGGAATTATTTAGAATTTGATTTTTCGAAAACAGGTTTTAAAATAGGTGCATGAATCTGATGTTATAGCTGACATGACGTTGGCAGGGGGGGCGACTTGTTGCACGTCGATATCAGCAGACGGCGGCACGAAAGCGATGCCCACTGAGCCCCGGCATCGCAGCGAGCAGCGAACGCTCCACCGGGCCAGCAGCCGCTGCCAAGCGATGCTCTCCATCTGTATCCTAGACGCTGGCTGGCGGGCGCACGGCTCGGCGTGCCGAAGGGAGCGTGCGGCCAACAGGAGGCAGCCGGCCGGGGCGGATTCCACCCGGAGGCGCGGCGGCAGACGGGAGGCCGATCCCAGCCCCTGACGCGAGACACGGCTTGGGAATACAGATCTCCATTTCAGATACCGTCCCACAATCTCTTATCCTTTACAGCTGTCCACAAGTAAACAACAAAACAAAAATACATCTATAAATAAAAAAATGGTAACGGGCCCACATCCCCCCTAGTGCCCACATCCCCCTTAGTGCCGGCGTCACTTTTCTCGCCGCTTCTGGCCTCCGGTCGATAGCCATCAGTCATAACCATCGTCACTGTGGAGGCCATGTGTCGTCCAACAGGACGTTTTCAATTTACAAATTGATTTATTTTGGCTGCTTTATCTGTGTGCCAAAAGGGCGTGAGTGGGTGCAGGGTTGGGGTTGGGGGGGGGGGGGTTGTCGTTTATCGTTAAACTTCTGATTGTTCTTTTGGGTTGAATCTGCTTCGTTAAGACCAGGCCATAAAAGCCCTTAGGGCGAAAAACTGCAACGAGTCACAGGGGTGGGGGTATTAATTCATAACGTTTAAAGATAATACTGTCACCCCCCCCCCCCCCCCCCTACCTCAGTATTTGCCCAGGCGAGCAGCACAAACATGCTCCCCTAAGTGCTGCATCTGTTCAATATAATAAGCTAACATAATGCCTTTTTAACTTTACCTAATTGCCTTCGACATGTCGTTATTATAAATATTAGGTGTCCACAATAAGGAACGCTAATTCTTTTGACTAGACTTAGGATTCAAGCTTGTGAACAGACACGCTAATCTAATTATGAAGGTGGTGGAGTCGAACGGCTGAATTTTCTCGCACTTAGCATTCAGCGGTCAGGTTTCAGCAGATGTGCTGTGAAATTAATTTCCTCTGGTGTAACCGGAGACCCTCTGTTATACAATTTCCATTTCACAGATGATAACCTATTATCACTTTATTCAAGGAAATGCGCTAATAGCCACAGGGAAGGCTGAATTATTCATATTCAGCTCATTCCCATTCCGCGGCTCTCCCGCCGCTCTTTTCACGCTTTCCGAGAGGGCTAATGTAAACACCACCGTATCCTTGTAAATTGGCTTGTAGAGGAGGCTGTTAGCATATTGCCTGGGGACTGATCCAGGCTGTGGATAGCGACTGATATCTGTAAAGTACAGCGTGAGCGGGCGGCAGGCTGTGGAGCCACGCTAGCAGGTGGTAACGCCAGCTAATCGGCGACAGGGTCAACGACGTCAGCTGTTAATATGCCCCCGGTACCATGCGGGACGGCCCCTTAAACGCAAGGGGGCCTCCGTGGGGAGGGCCCCCCCGATTAATTGGGGCTGCCATCAGCTTAAAGGGGAAACGACTTTGATTTGGCCTGATTCCATTAACCGCTAATTCCTCGCTGTGAACTGTTTAAACAGCCCGTACAGTTACCATATGATATATTTACCGTGCTGCATAAATTCAAGCGTCTTCTGAGCATCGTAATGGCATTTTTATTTTTGTGCAATTAATTAAATGATTAGTAGTAATTTTCAAGCATTTGAAATGTTGGAGGCGGCTACTGGAGACTCTCTTGGCCCTGGGTAACTTTCTGGGGTGTGGTTGGCACAGAATAATGCTTCATTCTGGGATAATGAGACGACTGTGATGATGACACCACCCCCCCACCCCCCCCACATTAAACTAAATCCCTGCTATGAGAGGAGGGCTGCCGGTCCCCTCATTGACTCAGGGGCTATTGTTAAGCGGGCCCTGTGGGGGGGGGGGGGGATGGGGTCACCTGGGAACTGCCATGGGGGAGGGAGAGTCCAAACCACTAGCTGTGTTGCTAGGGTGCCCCCCCCCCCCCCAACCTTACTACAAAGCAACAGAAATTGTGGATAGGCTTCTGGGTCTGGGACTATGGGCCTCCAGAAGGGGGCGCTGCAGAGTATATTGCTGCCTCGACCTGGCTGGTTTTTTGGTTATTGCCAGTGTCCCCTGCTTCAAGTTGACCTTGTGTACTGCGGTTTTATTAACTCTGAGCCTGGAAACAGCCTGGTGCAGTGTAGCCTTCTGCCAGCAGAACCAGGATTAAACCACCATTTAAAAATGTAGATATAGAGTGGTCTCTTAATTTCCAGAGCTGTATATTTAGTTGTTGCATTGATGTAGTGCTTTTCAAGTTGCCCAAAGCTCTTTGCAGATCACATGAGACCAGGTCAGGTTTGGTACAGTGACACAGTGCTGCCTCACACCTCTGGGACCAGGGTTCCACGTGTGTGGAGCTTGCATGTTCTCCCCACGTCACCGTGGGGTTTCCCCCCACGGTCTAAAAACATACTGAGGCTAACTGGAGTTACCAAATTGCCCGTAGGTGTGAGTGACTGGTGTGTGAGTGACTGGTGTGTGAGTGACTGGTGTGTGAGTGTGCCCTGTGATGGGTTGGCACCCCATCCTGGGTTATTCCCTGCCTTGTGGTTGTAACCTCTGGGATAGACTCCAGACCCCCGCAACCCTGAATAGGACAAGTGGTTACAGAAAATGGATGGATAACTTTGGAATAGAAAATAGTTGGCATTATTCAAAAATGAAGTGTTACTATGGTAAATGAAGATTGTAATGAGACTGAATGGAGGCTGACTGAGTGATGATGACTGGGCTCTAAAAACTATCAGTTTTCATACCCGATCCTGACTGTTTTGATCAAGCGATGCTCCTGTCTGGTTGCATTTTACTTCTGGGTTCAAAAATGTTGGGACAATACAGATCATAGCTGTCAGCAAGATAATGCAAGATTATTCACACACAGGAAAAGTGACATTTATTTTTTCTTAATGCCTTTCTTCATATATATATATATATATATAAAAGTAGTAGTAAGTATATAGACCTCAATAATTGAACATGCTCACAATATACAATGTAGAAACCCCAGATAAGCCTGTATGTCAGTATAATAACGGTGACGATATATTGACAGTACGGGAGCAGCAGTACAGTCTGACCGTAATAGTGGGTTAGTACGGCTTCAGCACCTAATCACAGCATCCAGATGCAGGTCACAGTCATTATAGGCAGCAGGAATCCACCTTCCTCCAGTGGAACAACTTCAGGATGAAAGATCATGAAATTCCATTGAGATACTATGAAATTGGCATTTATTTCCCAGATCAATACTTTCAAAATCACTTATAAAGCGTTTGGTGATGTGTACTTTCCACAGTGAGCCTACAATGAATTTCGACTTTGACGCTGAATGTCGGCCTATGGAATGCGATGTGCATTATCTGCAACATATCTGCAGATGTTTGAATATCATAGCAACTGAACACATGGGTAGAACATTTATGAAGAGGATTAATGAAGAAATGCCGCCACATAAGACGTAGGGGCCGGACATTATGCTGCAGGCTTATATTTAATTAATGAGATTAGTGGTACTGCACTCTCTGCTTCTGTCACAATCATTCAAACAAATCCTGACAGTGCTATCAAATCGATTTACTCTGATTATGAATGTTTTCCGGTTTTATCTTAAGTACTACGCAGAAGTTCAGGCAGAAGTCAAATAACAGCATTTAATGGATTTTTTTCCCAACAGCAGTAATAGTGGAACATTAAGATTACATTTCAGTACAGACCCTTTAATTACGGAAATCGGGGGAAAGAAAATGCTTTTAACATTTCTCTGAAAGCTTTAAATGAGGCTGTCTTTTGCTTTTATGACTAAAGATTTGATTATATTTGACATAAATTTGAATCAGTCTCTATTTAATGCTCATTGTTATGAAAGTGGTTTATTACCGCAGCCGTTGCACTTGAACCAAAAAGTGCACATCTTTTTCGTGAAAACATGCACTCATAAAAAGACTGAATTGAAGCAGCACAGTACTTTTCCAGGCAACGCCGAAGCTAACTAACCACATTTAATTCAAAAATAAATTTGTTGATAAATCAGCATTTTGAATAGTCACTGAAATAATACAGCATTTTGTTCATGTGTAGGGCTATTTTTGCACTTGATTATTTTATTTCTGTCTGCAATTTACTGCAGACTTTTGAGAAGATTTTATGCTTTTATTTCTACTTAAGTGAATTAAATCATTGACAAGCAGCACAAAAACAACACATGACCAGAATTGTTATGTTCTTTTTTAGTAATGACCCATAAATTTTGCAAATTATATTTGATTTTATTATGTATTAATATGCCTAATATTTTAAAAATCTGTGTTAAAAATTTCCTTCTACAAGAAATTGGCATTCGAATTTATCGATAATATATTATTGTAATTGTTACTGCTATTTCCGTAATAGTTTTGTGTTTTTTCTGGTCTCAACATATTATTGATAACCGAGCTGTGTCACACAGACACAATATCAATATTACCGACTCATTTTTAAATGAAGAAAGCGTCTAAAGCAGGGTGGATATGCCGGGGGGGTTTATACCGCCACTAGATGGCAGTGCGACCCCCGAAAACGCCCGTAATATGCGTGACCGCCCGGAACACTTTTACATACTGCATAGAGTTCACCACTGATCAATTTGCCCTTCAATAAAAGGACTCCAGCCTAGTTTAAGTTCAAATAAAAAGCATCATTCAAACAATTCCTGAGCCTAATCTAATTTCATGTAAATGGCTGCTCCGGTTTTCCCTGACGTGTTGGACCGTGGACTTTGTTTTCGGCGCGGTTGACGGCAGGTCATGTGACCGCGCGATCTGTTATCGGCTAGACCCCATGCGCCCATGTTATTCTCATTCCGCTACAATTTGTTAAACGTATATCACATTTTATGGTGTTGAACAAAGTCCTGCGCCATTTCCGAACATGGAGAGTAATGACATACAGGCTTAAAGTTTAGAATATCCTACCAATTATGTTTTTCATTCTCCTGTTGAAATAAAATCTAAATTTAATTTGCAGCACTTTCCCAAATATTTCATATAATTAATAATATTAAATCTAGCTAGTAAGACGTTTCAAAACTGTAAGTGAATAATCGTCTTGCACTACATTTCATAATGCTCAAACATTTCACCTATCCAGGTGGATTCTTAATAATGTTAATTAAATCCAATACATAGGCCTACATTTCGGTGGGGGCGTTTTGGGATTTCGCGCGTGTAGTGTTCATGTACGAGAGCGCGCACGTCAACGCCTACCTGTGTGCGCGTGTGTGTATGAGCGCGCACGTCAGTGCGTAGCTATGTTCGCGTGTGCACGCCCGCCGGCGTGACTTGTTCGGACGTATCCCGAATGAAAGAGAATATCGGCGCTGCGTGCTTTGATGTGAAGCCGGTGGAGGACAGAAAAAGCCAAACGCAGCGATTGTGCGTGACCCTCCCACGCTATACAGGCTCACAGCACCGTATCGATGCAAAATATGCGCAACGTATAAAATAAACGATTAAATAATGGCTGTATATTGTATATGTTGTATAGGCCTATTGGATGATCGGATTATCCTGTTTAAACTATTTAATTAGTTGTGGGTTAATTTAGTAGGCCTATTGTATTAGGCTGTAATACCTAAAATTTCCTGGCACATATTCAGATTACAGAGTAGGCTACCTAGCTGTCTGACATCGCGAATGGATAATGAATAGATTGAATACACACACACACACACACACACACATAGGCTACATATTAATGATGCCTTCCATAGATGTTATGCTTGTTTTATCCTTTAAAAGAAAATTCCTGTTTTGTATGGCAATATAAACAAATAAATGACAATAAAACTGGAAAGACAGTTCCTGACTTTTATCCAGTACTTTCTGAAAATAGCCAATATTAACTACGTACGTCGATGTTATTCTGTGTGGAAGGGGGGCTGGATCATTCAGGTAAAACCCCGTCTGTGTCCTTAACATATATGCCAATAAAATGCCGATAACCATTCTTGTGGGACGATTGACAGCGGTCAGAAACGACCTTGACTAGACCTCATGTCCCGTCAGAAGTCGGAACATATGCTGACTGTCACCAGAGGCGAAGGACGGCAGCGGAGCGCTCAGGGGTGTCTTTGGCTGGGAATTACTATCCGCCTTTTAATCACCCGCGTGGCCTGAACGGCACTTTATATGGGACCGAAGTGTCGCATTTGAAGCTCGTTTAAGGAAAGACGACCTCTGCTTGTGCGTCAAAGACGGGATTCCAAAGTGCCGCTTACTCAGTGCTGGATAAAACTTAGTGTAACCTCAACAGGTTGGCTTCGGAGTTACTATATATATTGAAATACACATTAAAATATAAGTAAATGTCTACATTTTGTGTCATATCCCACATAATCGGTTGAATAATATAATATATAGGCTACAGGAAGAACACCTGGATTTTTATTATCAAATTTAATATTTTCCAAATTATTTGTTTTGCAATTAATTAATTCCAGCCCATTCATTAAAATATAAATTTTAGAAAGGTTTACAGCAAGAAAAATTGTATTAGGCTAAACATTAGCAACAACAAAATCATAATAATAATAATAAGAAGAATAATAATAAGAATACTTCCGTAGTTATTTGCTATTGTAACAGTGCCAGGCTGCCATCTTCTCCACTTGTCAGCAGCATTCTGGGTGGGCAGCTTCAGCCAACTGCCCTCGAGTGACTGACACGGATAACAGGCGTGTAATACGAAGCGCAATCCGAATCCCTGGAAGCTGCCCGGAGAGCAGAGCCGCACCACGGCGCTCTTTAATTACTGCGCGTTAAGGAGCGGCCGGAGGAGCGCGCCGCGCCGCCGGGACTGACAGCAGAGAGCGCGCCGCTGGCTCGGCTTTGTCAGGGTGGTTGCGACTCGCCAGTTTCCTTAGAAAATCTAAATTACGTACCCTAAAAAGTACCCTAAATTACATTTACTACATAAGTTAATATAATACGTTTTATTATTTAGTTTTTTTTTTTTTGTTTAATTTAGTATATATGCTACAGTATAGCCTATTTCCATTAGGCTTCCATTATGAACTAAGCATGAATATGGAGTAACATTTACAATACAGTTTATTTCTCACTGAAGTTTAACGTTTTTAGGCACAAATTCAAAAGTAATTGGAAAAAGATATTTATGCAAAGTGACACCTGCACACATTCTTTTCTTAAAAAGATGGGCACTTGGAAAGGGATGTGACCCTACAGCATCCTGGTGCCGCAGTTGCCTTGGAGTTGGACCCTGACTCCCTTCACCCTCCTAAGAAGTACCACCACTGCACCTCTTCCCACAGCAGCCTCTGCGGCATGCAGTCATCTTATTTTCGCTGCCAGATGCTAATCATATAGAGCAGATGCATAATGGACGACCTGACCATCCATGTGGCTCTTGAGTGTCAGGGTGCGTGGGGGTGGCTCTGGGGGTGCCGGTTCCCCACAGCGCCCTCTACGTTAGGGGCAGAGGGGGCTTCAGTTGGAAGTGCTCCATCATGTGATCACACACATTTGCAAGCGTGCTGCACTTCTGCCTGACGTAAGAGGAGAAAAGCTTCTTCCCAAAGCACACTGTTTATGGAAAAACTACGCGGAGGTCAACGTCTGTGCGTTGGACGTTAAAATGGCCGGCGTATGATTATTATGAAGATCACGAAAAGAAAATTCTGCATAGAGATTTTAAGAGAGAAGTAAGCGACACGGATGACTGCAAAACAAGGAAAAAACATAGAATACTTAAGTTCAGAGCTTTGATTCAGAAATGTAACAATAAATAAATAAAATAAAATAAGTGTATCGTTAGCAACCGTGAGTATTTTGTTTGAGCAAATGCGGAAAGACATAAAGCACAACAAGAACTAAATACCCGCTCCCCCCCCACCAAATATTTTTTTGCCAATATGCAGGCCACACATGCAGCAGATCTCTTTTTGAAATACTGACAGACTTACTGGGATTGCAGTACAACCACACTGATGCAAGTTTTGATGTGTTCAATTCCATGTGCACTGCACACCCCCCAACCCCCACCCTGGTCTCCCCTCCATCCCCTAACGCCCAGAGTTCAATGCGGGGGCTTCGGTTTGGCCTCAGATGACAGGTGAGAGGCCCCCCAGTTCTGCAAGCATGTGCACCTCCAGATCTCTCATAATATTAGTTAAAATCAATGCAGTGCTTTTTTTAATTATTGCTCATGGTGGAGAGTGTGGGAGGCTCATTTAGGGGGGGATCGATATCGGAGAGGGATTGGAGGACGGCGGGGAGGTGCATCAGGCAGCCTTGATGTGAAAATCATTGAAGCTGTGTAGAAACGGGTCCCGGTTATCAGGCTGGTTAGGCCCCCAGCCAGCATGGGGGCAGTGTAATGGGTGAACCCTCCATGAACCAGCGCTCTCTCAGAAAGTTGTTACCCAGAATACGCATCATACTTATCTGTCAGAAATAAAACAGGTACAAACCGGCACCCCCCCACCGCCGCGGCCACCCCTCACATACCCGTCTGCCTATCGATTGTGTCGGCTCGCTGCGCTCCCTTTCTCTCTCTCTCCTTCCGTCCTCATCCCAGGGGCGTGCTTCGTGCGAGGGGGGGGGAGCTTTTATTATCTTATCTGTCCCTTGACCGTAGCGATGGGCTGGGCCGTCACTCCTTGTCCCCTCGTTGCTGTCCGACTTTAAGAGGTTAATAACTTGGGCCTCGGAACATTATTTAGGGCTAGCGGGGGGGAAGTGAAACGTTCCTCTGTTTTCCTTTGCTTTGGATTCACCTCTGACCCCCCCCCCCCCCATTCTCACTTGACTTCGACAAACACACACACCGGCCTTGCGTCTCTGGGTCCGGCAGATTCCCACCGGCCCTCGGCCGGCCAGCACGGCCACGTGGAGCTCCAACGGATACAAATGACAGCAATCTCCGCACGCGGGGCTGGTCCTCCGCCATTATCCGTCACAATTTTCATTTCTAATTGGGCCGCTTTGCAAGCAGACGTGGAGGCTAAAGACCGTGTAATTGTACTCATCTATAAGGCGTTCGGTGTTTATCAATGAGCCTGTATATCAACTGTGTGATGATTTATTTAAATCCTGGAACACGTGCAGGCATGCTGGGAGTCCGCCATTAATTCCACTTAAACACCTAACAGGCGTCTAGGTCCTGCTATTGTACCGATTTGGAAAAACCACCGGAACAGTCCGAAAGGGAGAATCCATTTGAAAAATGATTGATTTAAGTTTCTGACCACCCATGTGATCCAGTGTGAAGGACGCCGGTCCCTAGGCACCAGGATGCTAGGTGTTTGAATGTTTCAGAGGGGACATCCAGCCCCGAGAGTTGGGAGGCCTTCTCTCCACGATGGAGAGCTGCTGGGCAGGCCGAGCCGTGCTGAGGTCCTCCACCTTCCCCAGAAAGCAGCCGGCACATTGGCATGACTGTAAGCTTCTAGCTTTGATCATCTTCTGCAATAAAGCCAACAATGGAGAAGCCCAAAGTTCGCCATCGGCTGGTAAAGATTCAGATTCCTAAGGCAATGGCTTCCCTGCTGCTTCTGGTCTGTCATCCAATCACGACTCCAAGTTCACTAATAAGGAGCCCAGTGATTCGTCAGCTGCTCGCTGGAGGCTGGATGTAACCTGCATGCAGGTAAAACACTTGAGACATCATGTAACATAAATAAGCATGCTACCTCGCCCAGTGTGACCGACAGAGCCTGTAACGTGACACTTAGACATGTATACAAGGCGTTTTTTTTACAAAAGCAATTTGGGTTAAGTGTCCTACTCAAATATATGACAGAAAACCGCCTTGGAAATTTGAACTGGCAACCTTTTCATAACCAATTTGCCTTCCTCGAGTGCCTACAGCAAGTGCTACCCTGCGTCACTGAGAGCCGTGTGAGCTGCGTGAGCTGTGTGATCTGCGTGAGCTGCGTGATCTGCGTGAGCTGTGTGATCTGTGCACCTCTCTTCTCCCACACCGAGGCCAGAAGGCTGGAGCCGACAGACACACGTAGCCACGTTGTGGACGTATTCGTGGCCACTTTATTTACACCCTGTAATTGGGAGTCTGTCCTCAGCGGCAGAGAGAACAGCACCAATCTAACGCAGGACGTTCTTAACAAAGTGGACATATGCAAAAGGACTGATCTAGGGCCTGTGTGTTCCACACTTTACTTTTTATTTATTAGTAGAAGCTTAAAACACGGGAAATGTTATGTGGTTCAGTGATTTAGAAATCTGATGCCTC
The DNA here is from genome assembly GCF_048594095.1 of Paramormyrops kingsleyae. Lineage (NCBI taxonomy): Eukaryota > Metazoa > Chordata > Actinopteri > Osteoglossiformes > Mormyridae > Paramormyrops > Paramormyrops kingsleyae. The sequence continues at coordinate 35,095,253 of NC_132805.1, forward strand.
TATTCAGAAGGTTGTGGGCTCAAACCCCATGTCCAGCAGTGAAATCATATCACAATTAGACCTAAACCCCCCAAACCCCCAGCTCCTGCAGGGCTGCTGCCTGACCATCCTGTCCATTCCCAAGATTCCCTCACTTAATTGTAGGTACCTTTGTTAAGACCTAACAGTAATTCCAACCTTAAAGCTTACTTTGCACGATTTGCCATCTAATAAATTAGTTTAACAGGTGTTCACAAAGGTTTGTGTGGGTTTGTGTGTGTAGAATATAGGGAACAGCTGCGGTTTGAAAGACGCCTTTAGATTCGGAGCAGAGCCGGTTCAGGACGCAGCTCTCCCTAAGCATGAAGTGACAGCCCCTGCGGTCAGGACCACACGCAGTCATGCTTTTATATCACTAACGGAGCTCTTCAGCTCCCAACCGTGTCCGAAACGCCTCGTAGCTCCAGTCTATCTTAACGCGGCTCTGCAGTAGTAGATTCACAAATGTACGCAGAGCATTTAAATAAAAGCTCCCATCTTCCGTTTGTGTGCATCGCCTGCAGCAAAGGTTTGGGGAGACGCAAAGACGCCTTTAATAATATTCCCGCGGTGTCCAATGTATTTAAGCTTGTATGCAATTACCGGGACAATTACAGCAGATTAAGGTTCACGTGAGTTAGAAAACGACCCGAAGTACATATTTAGATAGTCGACCTAGTGTTTAAGGTGTCCATTCAGGAATAATACGTTAAATGCCGTCGTTGGGGTGACAGATCCTGTTACTGACGCCCCATTAGCAGTAATGAAATGATTTTCGTATTTGTTCCATGTTTTTCATTTACTCCCGTTATTTTCCCCATGTATGCACGGAACAGGCTGTCCTGATGAATAATTGTGACATTAATCACTCATTCTTATGGGCTTCATTTGCTAATTAAAATCTTCAGAAGAGCGAATTGACTCACCAGTAAATGCTTAATCACGAGTTTTGAACTGTGTCAGACCACATAATTCATTATGATGGATTGCTGAACTGTTTAAGCGAGCTAATTTATTTTACCTATGATTCCTCCGTCGGGTAAAACGTTTTAAATTTAAAGCGATTTGATCGAATTGCGCGCTTGACATGAAATCCGCCGATTGCAGAAGTGTCATGGAAAAGTCAAGCGTTAGATCTAAGTGGAAGCCAATAAAATATGGATAGTTAATTTTAAAAGATTATACATGACCGTGTGTCGTTTGAATAGGCGACACCATACTCTGAATATCTCAAAAGAAATGTTTCATTTACGAGTTTTACTTATACCAATATTATATTGTATTTTAAATGGTACCTACATGTAAACCATAAAATGAACTGCTGATTTTACAGATCACTGCGCAATGTAGACACCAAAACCCACCTTTCTAATACCAGATTATAAACAGTGTTCAAACACGAAGTATCCATTCCAATAAGGGAATTCCAGCGTCATATGTTTGACATTTTTTTGCTATTCTTTAAAATACCTTTACATTAAAAAACCAACAGTCCATTCTGATTGGCTGCCGCCGGTCCATTCCGCGTACCTTTTTATCTCCATGCCCTTCATCTCTCATACTCTTGTTTTTCCACTCCATTTTATCTTATTACCGTATTCATTCCTCCCATGCGAGGGGCGGCCTGTTGAGGTCGTGTTGCGCCGCAGCGCTCCGCTTTAAATGGTTATCTACGAGGCGCATTAAAAAGCTCTTTGCTGGCCTTTAAATATTGTGATTGGGTTAGAGGGCCAGGCTCGCTGCTCCCAGAGGCCTTCTTCAGAATATAAATTGAGTAATATTATAACGGCAATTGGAGGCTGGCCGACGGGATAATCACTCTGAAACATGATATATTGGTGAAGCCGGCCGTTCGATGAACTGGAATACACTAATAACGCTGTTCTCCTGCAGCAGCAAAGATGATATGTTATGACCGACCACGCGGAGGTTTACAGCTCCCCCCCCCCGACTTCCTCATTTAAACACACTACTAAGTGCAAGTCAGTGGTTGTAGTGACACGGAAACTGGGAAAGTTCACAGATGTACAGCAATAAATGACAAATTTCCATCCCCTGTCCAGCCCTCAACTCCCTTTTCAGACATTTTGATTTCCTGTGGGGGCCAGGGGTGCAGTTTTCAACCCCCCCATGGGCCGAGCTGAAGGAAGTACCAAACTTCTAAGTGCTGAAATAATCTCACCAGCTATCTTCCACCCGTCGACGCCAGCCAGAGATGCAGGGGGCTTTGAGTCAACTCCTGGCAGCACAGGGCAAGCAGGAAAAGGTGCCAGCCCCCCCCGGGCAATCACATCACAGGCATTTACAGGCACACCTTTGGAACCCACACAATGTACGGGGCCCACAGCGCCACTCACAGCGCCACTCACAATGCCCCCCACAGTGCCACCCCATATCGAGATAAATGGGCCCCTTATAATTGAACAGCACCAAAACTGACCCCCCCCCCCCCCCAGATCCATAATCTGACAGAAATAATAAACCTGAAAGCTGATTTGTTCATCTTTCTCTATTTGCAGATCATCCCCAATCAGGCCTCCGATACTGGCAGAGATTACCGTGGGACTTAGCCAGATATTACATTCAATTTAATCCATCCTCTTATCATTTTTCCCCCTTTATCGAGATGAATTAAACTCATCTTACATTATAAGCCCCGTTTTAGTTGTTTAGTTAGGAAAAGTTCGACATGACCCAGTCATTGTATACACAACATAGCATATTTCCAAAGGAAGTCCTTGTTATCTGTGTGGGGGTTACACTGAATAGAAGGCGAAGACACATTTCATATTCTCAACATCCCACCAGCGCTAAAGCGAAGTCCCTTTCAATGGGTTATTCATTTTGTTGGTGAAATATCTCTGCACAAAATGTTGTACATAGTGAGTATTTTATAAAAATGAAAGGGCAATTCATTTAAATGAGTATATTTATATATCTTGGAAAATCCACAGGGGTGTGTAGGTGTAAATGGGGACAGACATGAAGTCAATTATAAATCAAGCTTAAAAAACAAGTCATTCATAAATATTAAAGAACAGGGCTTCCCAGTTTAAAAACAGATTTAAATTTGCGAGGTTGTTGGTGAATAAAATCTAACATGCATGCCGTATATGCCATGGTCTTGTACTGTTTTTTCATTTACACTCAAAATGAATGATTACTTTTAATAAAAATGATTTATTATGTTTCTCAATGTGGCACAGATGAGTACAAACAAAGATTAAATTTAATACAGTAATTTCCCCACATATTTACGGCCGTAATGCTCAGATTTTGACTATAAACTGAGCACTGCCAAAAACCGTATGAGCAGAATATATTTTTAAACTCAGAACTGTATGGGACCATTTGTAAGAATGATGGTATAATTTGGAACATTCGGTATGACATGGTAGTTCACTATCCTGAGTGGTCACTGTAGTCTGTGTTTGTTCAGAATGAGACAGACTTGGCTGTTATGTGTTCAAACAGCGATTCGCTTCCAGGTGATTGTACTTTGCCCTGTATGCGAAGGGCTCCATTCGATATCAGACCAGCTTCTATTCAGTGGAGGTTTTCCTATCAAAGCACATCAGACCTCCTGAAATACAGGGGAATCAAATCACGGTACATACAGGATTTAAAGCATTACGTGTTTTTTTTTTTTTGTCCCTCTGACTGATCGAAAGGCTGAAGGTTAATTGCGGGCGACTTATTTTCAAGGTTTCCTTCTCTTTTCCTTCAGAAATCAAGTGTTGTGTTTCAGAGATTCCATCTTAAATCCCCAGGTGATGTTAGAGATGAGAGAAGACCAAAGTGCTCCCAGCTCTATTGAAACTACATTCGTGGAGACACCATTAGGACCTTCAGGCAGAGAGGAGATGTTTCTGTGGTTTGGTCCATTCACTCCATCTGCCTCCTTGGAACAGCAGCTCGCATTTAAATGTGACATTCAGGCAGCATGACATCATCCCGTTTCACTTAAGTTGCAAGCAAGAGATTGACACATACGTGTAGTGGAAGATTCTACAGTGTTAATCTGAAGGAGACAGGAAACTGGATGGCAAGGTCATGTTACTTCACTCTGACACTGATCTTTGATGGAACATGCAGTTCAGACCATGCTTTTGGAAGACAGGTGTTCTGTTGGATGTACTCTTCGTGCCATCACCAACACATGGTCATGCCACATAGAACCCAAGGCCACTTCCCTAATCGATGTTCACAGAACAAATGTGGGAAAAGCTAAAAATGTGGTAAGTTACATTGGGGCAGATTCCAATAGAATTAGAATTGAAACTAATGCTGTCCCTTCAACATTTTAGCCATGGAAATAAACTTTTTAAATCTTCCTAGCGTTCTCAAACTTCTAAGCATCCTTCTAAGGCTGTGTTTGAACACCGAGTGTGTCACAGCAGTGTGACAAGGCTGTGCCATTTCCAAGGCTCCTTCAAAGTAGGTGTGTCCTGGTTAGGCAATAGGAGCCAAGCTTCTTGACTCAAGGGTATGGGCCAGAACAGCTGGTGACGCAAACAGGAAATTATTCGTAGGCCAGACCAATCCACTTGACGCTTTCTGTTTGACCTTTGAGGAACGCAGCCTACACAGACTACACCCTCACAGACCACGTACTTCAAAGGATGCATCCCCTTGAATTTGGACACGTCCGATGTTTCTTCCACGAGCGTTTAGCTTCAGAAACCCCTCCAGTTAGCATGAAATGCGAATTTCATTAATGTGCACTTGAACTTTGAACCTTTAAGGTTAATATTAACTCACAGCTTGAGTTTCTTTAACCACTCTAAACTCTGTGACCAAAGAGAGTCTGTGTGACATGTGGAGTGTGCATTAGAAGTGTCTGTGCTGTGATTAATGCCGTTTTCTCTCCTATTGACAAGAAAGACAAGCCAGGCCGCTATACAGTACTGTATGGTGTGAGATGTCAGACCTTAAACGATATATTTGGAACGACTGTTTGTCTGTTATCAGTTCCGGCCAAATTGCATCACATTCAGCTTGATGCTGACATTTCATCAGCGAAGATAAACTTGGCAATAGATTTAATGAATCATTTCGTCCTGACACAAGTAGCTCTCGAGTGATCCAGGAGTTTAGGAAAGGTAAAATTATTTAGGATGTGTGCATACAGTATATATTCTGTAAGCACTGCTATAATATTTGATAGATTACGTGGGTGGGCAGAGTACAAGCAGTATTATTCACTGACATATGAACTTGGCCACCATTCAGACCATCTCTGTCCTAGACTAGTGATAGCTTAATCTCTACTTGTGTGTGTTCGTCCCTCTTGTCTCAGTTAAGGATGTGGAAAGTGGTTATTTCCCATCTCAATTGCGCTATCCAGAGAGCGCGATCATTGACGGTGACAGAGAATGAAAGAATGAAAGCAGAACAAGAGTCGTGGTCACTTCCCAAGTAGTATCAATACGTGTGTCAATGAGAGAGATGGAGAGAGGTGCGGCAGAGCCTGTCAGACAGACAATGACCGGCACCCTGGGGGAGAGACCCCGTCTTCTCGGAATTTGGGCTTTGCCGTTATTCAGAGCCATTATCATGCAATATGCAGATGATTTTGAATGTTTCATTGACACTGGCATTGGTCAGCAAACCTAAATCAGTCTCTTCTTTCAACTCCTGTCCCTTCACCACCTACTAACCTCATTGCTGTTACAGTATGACTCTTTTAATGATAAATCCTTTATTTGCCATTTGCACAGGTACGAGTACCGGTACGTTGTCTTTGTTCTCTTCACCTACCCCTTCTTGCTTTCCACAGCTTGGGGGTTACAGTGCAGGGTCTGCCAATTTGTGCCCCCCCCCCCTGGAGCTGGGGCTTAAGGGCCTTGCTCAAGGGTCCATAGACATGTGACTATTCGGCTGAGGCTGGGGCTCGAACCAGTGATCTTCCAGTCACGGGCACAGAGACTGAACTTACTGAGCAACTTCCTTAGAGAAAACAGACTGATGCACCAAAAATCTTTGGGAGACTGTAACGATGTGCTAGAGGCCGTGATGCAGATTTTATAGCATGATCTGTAATGATGCACTGGAGGTGGTAATACGGCTTTTAAAGGTGTGATCTTAGAGAAACTCTAACAATGTACTGGAGGCTGTGATTCAGCGTTTATAGGTGTGATCTTAGAGAAACTGTAGCAATGCACCTGTAACAGGATGATAAAGCAGCTTCTGGTCCTTCTCTAGTTGCCAGGTCTTCTCCTGCGTGCTCCCTGTGGTCTCTGCAGTGGCCCTGAGCTGCTCCAGCAGCCATAGTGCACTTTCCTCATTGATAACGTGCCTCTTTAGCTGTAGCCTGATCATCTCCTTGATAGGAAGCCCAGCCTCAGATCAGTAAGCCTATTATGCAGGTGTATCTGCTAATGATATACGCAGATATAAACAAACCACAGTGAATGAATCACAGAGAGATGGATAAACACCAGTTTACTAGCATTTGTATGGCTGTACGGCTTTGCTTTGTCATGTATTTATTGTTTATCCAGAGCGGTCACCTCTGGGTTAGCACTTTCCTTCGTTTGTGCCCCTCGATTAACTCCCTGTTATTTCGTCGAACTGTCTGACTTGCTGACCTAAAGTCTTTCATTCCTCATTAAAAAAACCCAAAGGAGTTCACACTCTTTCTCCTCCTTCCGCTTTGTTCTCGTCTTTCAAATGCAGAGTTTCTTTCAAAGTAAATTTATCACAGTTTAAAGTAGATTTTTTGCTGTTAAATCTAAAGATGTGAGGAGAACTACTGTTTTTGATTGTCTCCCCCCCCCCCCCCATCTGTAGTGTTACATATATTCTAGGCTGTCCTCTCTTGCCCTCCTCCCTCCCCATGTAAGGAGAACCAGAGCATAGTTTGGTCATAGAACAAGAACCACCAAAGTAATTTTTTCACAGCAACTTTATTTGTTGGTCTTTGCCTTTCTGAGTCTTTCTGAGTCCTTTCCTGCTCCATCCCTGACACAGGAGGGCCGTCAGTGAAGCTCTAGTCCTTAGATGCACCCTTAGTGTTTAGATGCACCCATCCGTTGGGCTGCCAAGGCCACGTTACAGAGAACTTCTCAAGGGTTCAGTCTGACTCTTAATCCAACATTGCACACCAACCAGCAGTATAGTAGCTTTGCGTTAATATATGTCAGCATACACCTATGTCACCCTAATCCCACAGCCCTGGAAATCATTCCCAGTACAGACAGATGGCAAATATGTTGTTTGTCAGCACGGCAGCAGTGGGTCACTGAAAACAGGTGGTACATCATATAAGAGTAGACTGGTAAGTCGCCAGATTACTTCAAATAATTCTTAAAAAAAATATATATATTTTTGTTTTACTGGACATCTGGGCACCCACCCGTGTTGCTTAAGCCCAACCCTGCATGCTTATATCTGTTATTACAGATGACAGCAGGGATTTTAAAGAACAAACTGGCACCATATGGCTGAATATGCATCAGGGTTCTGCCAGGTAGAGTTACGCTTTTCTGATTTGTTTATCGGTCAGTGTATCTGTGGAACCGCTATATTTATATTTTAAAGCAGATTTTTTTTGTTTTTTTTTTGGAGAACACAGGGTCTGACCGGGGGCTGAAGGCCTTGCTCTGGGGCCCAACACTGAAAAACACTCCAAAGGTATAGGTTTGCTTTCAGCATTAGTAGGGACCAAATCAGCCCCAACCCCCCCGGCCCCCTAAACACACACCCTCCTACTGTCCATACCCTAATGCAAGGTTTCTCAACCCGGTCCTCGGGGACCACCAGACGGTCCACGTTTTTGCTCTCTCCCAATTGGCAGGGAATTGGGAGAGAGCAAAAACATGGACCGTCTGGTGGTCCCCGAGGACCGGGTTGAGAAACCCTGCCCTAATGTATGCCCTTGCATTACTCTACCAGACCCTGGGACAGGAACAGCTCCTTAATCCTCACACCTCCCCCATTATATATGTTATATGCTATATTTTCTCATGCAGTAGTGCTCTTACTGCGAGATGGAAGGCTGGTATCTAAAACACATATTCAGGGTCATTTGAAGGCTGAGCAGGTCAGCCGTGAACTACAGACAGCAGGTTACCTACTGTAAATGGTGCAGCCTGCTTGTCCTTTCTTGAGAACAGAGAGGATCGCTGGTCCTGGTTTCCTGTCGGCCTCCTCGTTCAGCACCCAGGGAGCAGCAGGTCAGACGGGTCAGACGGCAGCACCGAAGGCACGGGGCCACCAGCTTCCATTTGTAAGTGAGGCCAGTGAGCTGGGGGGGGGGGGTGGGGGTGAAGTGCTGATGGAACCGGGAACAGCGGGCCTGCCCGGCGGTCTTTATACGCCGCAGGATGAGCTTGTAACCCTTTATATAATTATTGTATTAAAGCCGATGCTGGCCTGGCTTGCTGGCACTTGTCCCCGGATCAATGTGGAGATAATTTCAGAAATGAATAGTTAGCATCGATTGGCCCTTTAGTGATGTCTTATCGCTGACCAGGACAGGTCATGCTGGATTATTGGCCCAATGTCATTTATGGCTTGCTATGATAGTATTTGTATTTTTGGTGCCTCCCATATAAACAAAGGCAATTCAATTTGCAATGGATTTCCTTCTGTCTTCTTCCAACCCTCCGGTACACAATAAGCAATAAATCACAATCTGTGTATTTTTTTTTTTTTTTTTAGTTTTAGTTTTTTTTTTTTTTTTTTTTTAACGAATGTGCTTGCTTTGTTTCCAGGCATCGCTGGAGAGACGGAAGGGTCAGGAAGATTGTTAGCGGTTGAACTCTGAAGGATTGAACCATCTTTAGTTCTGACATTTTGTTGACCTTGAAACCTGAGGTTGTGGATAGTATTTAGTGTGGATAGTATTTTTCTCTTTGTCTTTTGTTTTGAGTTGGTAAGACCATCATCCAGCACACATTAGAGGGTTTATCCCAGACTTTGTTGTGTCATAAGGTGACATCATACTGCTGTACGAGGTCAGTGATATAACGTCTATGTGAGAGTGATAAATTAAAAAAAGCAAAGCGCTGTGTGATGTAATATTAATGCCTCTATAGGTTTATATAATTAAATGTCATATTTAAATGTTTAATTAAATCTAAGCATCATACATTTGATTGTATGTCTTATACCTCATATAAGCTCTGAATTCACACACCCTACTCTGCTGTACATAGTGAACACAGGCATGAAATCAGGTTCAAGTTCACTGGGAAAGATCACTAACAGATCACCAAGAGATCACAGAGAGATCACCAAGAGAATACCGAGAGATCACAGAGAGATCACCAAGAGAATACCAAGAGATCACAGGGAGATCACCAAGAGAATACCAAGAGATCACCAAGAGGGACACGCCCCAACCAATACGGTAGAAGACATGCTGTCATATTTTATGTAAAAATGGGATTAAAGTTTCAGATTGAAAGCGAGATTTAGTAATCCATTTCATATTGTCATCTGTAACTCGTGCTCATGTGTGTGTGCCTGTGCTCGTGTGTGTGTGCCTGTGCTTGTGTGTGTGTGCCTGTGCTCGTGTGTGTGTGCCTGTGCTCGTGTGCCTGTGCTCGTGTGTGTGCTTGTGCGTGTGTGTGCCTGTACTTGTGTGTGTGTGTGTGCCTGTGCTCATGCGTGCATGTGAGTGTTCATGTGTGCTTGTGTGTGTGCTTATGCCTGTGTTTGTGTATGTGTGTGTTTGTATGTATGTGTGTACGTGTGTGTGTGTGAGTGTGTGTTCATGTGTACATGTGCTTGTGTGTGTGCATGTGTTTGTGTGTGCGTGTGCTCATGTGCTCGTGTGTGTACGTGTGCTCGTGGGTGTATGTGCTCGTGGGTGTATGTGCTTGTGGGTGTATGTGCTCGTGGGTGTATGTGCTTGTGGGTGTATGTGCTCGTGGGTGTATGTGCTTGTGGGTGTATGTGCTCGTGGGTGTATGTGTGTTCGTTTATTTATTCATCACACTTCGTTCCTCCCTCAGACACCGGGTTCCCCGTGTCCTGTTTGCTCTTCTTTGTCTCCCCCCTTTTAAACTGCGAATGACAAGTTGTATCCATCACAAGGTAAAACTCCATTTCAATAGCAGCTCTGGGGGAATCATTCAAAGAAATGTAATTTAGTGGGTATTGGTCAGTTTGACCTCTGACCCCAATCCCTTGACACGGTTACCTAGGCAACCGCTTGAAAAGGATGGAATCGGATAGTGGGTTGTGACAGTCTGCAGACCTCAGCTGAGGCGTGGTCTGGACAGAAGAGAAGCACACAGGATTATCTTGCCATCCCAACCTTCTGTAGCCTTAAGCTCATTATTCACAGAAAGAACGCGAGTGCATGTGTGGTTCTGCTCAGTCACATGTGAATCATTTCATTCATTTCATTTTGCAGATTTAATTTACCTGCCCCTACATGCAAGAACGGGAAAATATTTATACATGTAATAAATCGACGCATCGCAGCAGTTTATTGCATATATGAAAGCACTGTTTGTTAGTGCAGTTCCGGCATAAAAATCTTCTTTGATGTTGTTCTTTCATTAGCATAAAACACGATTTTGCCCTTTAGCCCCATTTACACCGAATGAGTTTAAAAACCCTGCATATCACCACATCCAGCTGACATTTCTGCAGGATGCCGACCAGCAGCTGTAAACATGCTAGACAGGAAGACGAGGAAGGCGACCGGGGCTCCGCTTTTCTGGCAACACCTGCTAATCGGGACGGCAGGAAAATGAACGGTTTCGAAAGATGGGTCAGAGGCATGGAATTTGAGGACAGTCCTGCAGGCTGATCGCTATTTATGTAAGAGAAATATAGATGCCAGGGGACACAGGGGGGGTTGGGGCCCCCTCAGAGCTCCTCTTGACCTGTATGTGACAACCTTGGGCGCTGTTACTTGTGGCCGCCTGTAGGGGTCACTGGTGTCAGGCAGCTAGAATTCTTACACGTCTCAAATAATAGATGAACCTGGCTAATGGGGACTGGCCTATACAGACAGTTGCCTCCTTTCCATGTCCAGGCCACAACAGGAAATGTGTAGCACCTTTACACTGGAGACCCAATGTACCTCATCTACAGTCCAAGAGGAGACGCAGGCGGTCCCCAAGGAAACCCTCTGCAGCATCGTATACACCGATGCTATTTGTAATAAATGTCAACACAAAAAAAATCATTGTTCATTTCAGTGATGGTTTAATTACATGCAATTATTGCAGAAGCGTTTGAAACCTAATTAGTTTTACAGTTACATGTTAATAGCCAGAAATCCGATAAAACAAATGAGTGCTATACATCATTTCAATTAAGGCCCTTGATGGAATAATTATTATTCTCTCTTTTATTTATTCTACGCTCATTGTACGGGATTGAAACCCTTACGAGTAGCATTTTTTTGTTCTTTTTTCGTTCCATTTAGACACTGATGCAGGACTGCCTTCCCACGAACGGACGAGCCTTGTAGCTCTGTAATGTTTCACGCCGGTCCACGTCACATGTTCATACGTGTCGTATCACATGTTCTCAGTGTTGTACTCTTAGGTGCCGGAAACCATGTGGTGAAACTCTTGCCTGCAAACTGCCAGTTCACTAAGACCCCATGCAGCAGGTCTGCTATATAAAGACATTACCTCATCACACACTGCAAGATTTTATTTACAGACCCGTCCTTGTACTCTAAGATGGACTGTCAGTTCTGTGCTTAACTCTCGGAATTTTGCAGGGAAACTCGATTCCTCAGCGATTCCAATCGGCTTGACGCAAACTAATAGATCAAGGCCTTTTGTTTCGTTTGTGGGTATTTTTCCCCTCCCTTCTTTTCCCAGTAAGCAGGAATAAAATGAGGTGTTGGGGCAGCAGTTTACATCAGCATTTGGGCAAGAAAAAAAAAACGAAAAGGCCGGGAGCAGCTCCATCGAATCCCCCCTCGATCCTTCATCGGATGACGGGAGTGGCTGTCGGTGCACCCGTCAATGCTGAAGTCTCCTCCGTGACGCCCATCCGTTACACACGTGAGCACACGGTATTGCAGCAATTTGCACATTTTGCATGACAAATGTGTCCGAATGGACCGACACCCCCCTCGTCAGCCGGTTCACCAGCTTATTCTGCATTTATTGGTCTGCAGTGGCTTCCCCACGCTTATAAACTCCTGAGAATATATATTTTTTTTATTCGGGCACTCTCTCACTCCTTATTTATTTCATGATTTAAACGACTCCTGCGATTTCACAGATCTGGCTGCTGAAAGGTCTGACGATTAGCAGGAATCGTTACCTACCAGGACATTTAAAAAAAAAAAAAAAACGTGTCCCATGTTTGTATAATTTGTTTTATATGCCTTGACCTTCTTGTGGGTCAGCGATTATGACGGGAACGTGGGCACTTGAGAGCGGGACCCCCCCCCCGTCCATGTGCTCCACCAGCCACGCTCGCTCATTTGCACAAACAAAAGTTGAACGTAATGATCCCTTCTGCCATTATGCAGAATTGATTCGAACTGGTCCACAAGACGGTGGGATTTTTTTTTTTGACTGCGGATTGGGGGGGTGGGCGGTTATAAATGCTTGTCAGAGTCCATTGCCCCTCTCCGATACACGCTGGACCAGATTCCTATCCGAGCGGATGGTGAGATTTGAGGACAGACCCAGTAGCACGTTGTACTTTAATTGCCATTTACATAGAAGGGGAAGCATTAATCTGTAAGCCCCTATTACTCACTGGATGTCATTCCCCGTCAGTGTCATGGGCCACGTGGCCAGCGGACCGTCCCCATTAAGCATCGTTAAAGCTCATTATGCTCCATTTTAAAATGTATCTCTCCAATATCTTTCTCTTCTGTTTATGTAGTCCTGCCAGGTCATGGGAGCGTAAACAGCTCAGGAGTCTAGTTGAAGTATGATATACACACCCACGGTAACCTGTGGTTGACCCGGCAACCCTGTGATATGTAATTGTGTTGACAGTTAACCCCCACCCCCCCCCCTCCCACTTTGAAATATCTTTTGTCAACATCATGGGTTTCTGAGACGTAATACAGCCCCTAACTCCATCAATTCTCTATTCGAATCGAACGCTCTATTGGAAATGGGGCATAACCAGTGCTTAGGCGTTTCAAATGGATTTTGCCATCCCGTCTCGGGCCCTCATTTGCTGACAAATGTCAGGCCCCCACCTCAGGAGAGGGCCCCGGACTCATGGATCCGCTCGGCCGCCATTACGGCCTCGCAGGTTGTGCGACGGCATCGGCCGACTCAGAGAATGAGGTGTATGGATGAGCCGCTGTTGAGTCTAATTTCATCGCCGGGACGAGTCATATTTCGTTGGTCGGAGCCCTCACTTTGGACAAGACACGCACAAGGTGACCCGACGGCGTTTCTGACAGCAGCCTGGCCGACATCCCCCCTGCTGATACTGAGATATTACAGGGACTGGCACCTCAGACTGGCACCTCAGACTGGCACCTCAGACTGGCACCTCAGATACCCCTCGTGCCACAGAGTTCTGACTGACAGTGGGTATATTTCCTGCATGCATTTCCACGTTATTTCCTGCTGTTATTTCCTGTACACGCACAGTATTAAAATGCAAAAGGAGTCCAGTGATATCATTCCGGCATCATTATATGATTGAATGGGGTTGACTTCTTCTCAGCCAAAAGGTGTGTGTGTGTGAGACATTACCCCTCTGTGGAGCTTTTCGTGGTAATGAATGTAACAGCATGACTAAAGCCCACTAAATGCGTGAAACGCCGCCATGTTCGGTTTAACACTCAGCAATGAGTAATTAAGGAAACGTGTTATTGTTGTTTGTGATGCTTCCCTGGCAGATATTACACCAGGTCGTCACTCTTGACTTTGAGGAACAGGTGATATCCATAGGTTTGGAGAGCGGCCCTCAGGTGTTGGCCGTGGCCCTTGAATGTGGTCACAATGCTATACCAGAAGGTAGAGCAGTAGGTAACGGAGGGGGCGTAACCAGGAGGTTGCAAGTTCATGCCTCGAGGTAGAGCTTAATGCTGATTGGTCGGTGTTGTCACACGGTTTTAGAAAATGAAAGAATGCAATATTGGGGCGATTGAGCCAGGTGTTACTGAACAGATTATGCAAAGAGCTACGCTCATACAAAAATGGAGACAGGGAACCAAGAATTTTAGTGAGACAGGAACGAAGAACAAGGCGGCAGGGCTAGGGAAGGTCTGGGAGGACAGTGTAGAAGGGTGTATGTTACACAGGAAGGCGCCAGGAGGCCAAGCGTTAACAAGCAAGAGCACGAGTAACACGCAGGGTAACGTGTCTTCAGAGGACGGCCAGGTTAAATCTGGACTGATATTCTGCATGTGAGGGCAATTTCTGCCAAAAAAAGGTCAGTGAGCAGTAAATCCCATGTAAAAATCCCTGCCCGGCAAAATCAGCACAGTGCCTCACATGTTGAAAAAAATAATACATTCAGAAAAGTAAAATAAAACAAAAACATCAGACGGCTTAAATTATGTATTGATCAGTTTTAATTGCAATCCACCCATCAGTGAAAGCTTTAGGAATGTATGAAAGGGGAATAATGTATTTTTCCTGCATGATTACTTTGGGGCATCGGCTGAATTTCATCACTTAACCCCCAGTCAAAAGAGGATTATTGGGCTTTATGATGCGACCAGTGAAATATCAATACGGCCAAGGCAGCATCTGTTTATATGCAGCCGCTGTGTTCTCGGGCCGCCAACGACAGGCAGTGAATTGAATACAACATCCCTGCTGATGGAGTTTCGGCGTGTCACTCGGCCGGATGGTATGGACACACGCGTGCGGACACAAACACACACAGACACAAACACGAACAGACACAAACACACACAGACACAAACACGCACAGACACAGACGCACCATCCATGACGCCTGGTCTGGCAGGAACAGAGTCCAAGGAAGGAATAGAGAGAAATACAGCAGGAAGCCCTAGTGAGAGGTGAATGTTACACACATGGTGTAAGGTGTGTGTGTGTGTGTTTGTAATTATTACATTGTGGAGACCAGATTTCCACACAATGTGGTAAAAGCCTGTTATTTTGACCTTGGGGAGACATTTTTCCAGTCCCCGAAAGGGGAATACATTTATAGAAATCTGTGAATGCAATCAAAAAAGTAAAAATGCCAAAAGTCTTGTATTTCGTTTGGTTACTAATGGTTAAGGTTAGGGCTGGGTAGGGGTTCAGGTTTTTGAAGGGCGGTAGTCAGTTCTCACTGTGGATTGCCAAGAAAGCCCATTAGGTATCTGTTGTCATGAACGACACACATGCACAAACAGCCAGTGTACGTCTCGTGGCCAGGTGCATAGGAACCGGGGGGGGGAGCATACCCCCCAATATTTAATTTGGCTTCATTTGCCCCCCCTCACCAATATCATACTCTCTTCTATGCCATTGCACATGACATATTAAAGTATTACATAATAACAAACCACATGAACCTTTAGCTTGTGTCATACGTCACGGCAATTTTTTAATACTTAACCAGCACTTCCGCTTAATTAACGATAACGGTGGTGCATCACGCACCTCGGGGCCTGGGGGCGGCGATCACCAGCCTGACGGGATCACCTCCGACTCCCTAATAAGCACATATGTAAGGTGAACATGACGCGTCACGTGGCGTCGGCCTAAGCAGGTTACGCTGGGAATTACAGGGAATTACATCCCTGCACAGCTGGAATCGTCCGTCTTCTCTCTGTCGTCAAGATGAGCACCTCCAATTACTGCCTGCTCTTCCCCACCAGCAAAATAATAATTGGAGGTTGACAAAATTCAGGTCCAGGCTGGAGAGATATTGATTTATCCGTGTCCCGCGTGGCACGATCCAGGAATAAGATGTGAAATTTACTGTCTTCATAAAAGTTTTAGTAAATCAGGGCTGTTTGTGAGGGAGATATTGTCAGCTTTTTTTTCGTGACCATATGCAGTGCCGTGACCATATGCAGTGCCGTGACCATATGCAGTGCGCCCTCTGAGCACTTTGAGTCTCAGTCATTTCTTTAATGTGAGAGTAGGAGAAAGGTCATTTCAGAGTTTTAGACCTAAGTTTAATCACCTCACCACACGTCCTAAGCAAGGTTATAACCAGATTACTTTCTAATTTTGTCTCAACACTGACGCCCGAAGCACGAATCTCATGAGCGTGCTACATTGGGTGTGTGTGTGTGTGTGTGTGTGTGTGTGTGTGCGTGTGCGCGCGTGCGTGTGTGTGTTTACCCTAACCATAATTCACAGATGCACAGATCTGAAGAGTGTGTTACTTTGGGTGTGTGTGTGGTTAGTTTATTGTCTTTGTCATAAACACACACACACACACACACACAGGTTTGTAATTATATCTTTGTGGGGACTCTCCATTCATTCATTTCTATGGGGACAACTCTAATCCCAACATGACAACCTTAACCCCTACCAGCCCAAACCTTAACCATAAGTAACTAAATGAAGATTCTGCATTCATAGATCTCTATGGGGACCTGAAAAATGGTCCCCACAATGTAATATAAACCTAATTCACATGCAAACACACACCCATGCACACACACTCACGCACAGACACAAACACACACAGACACACACAGACACGCACAGACACGCACAGTGACCACCTGTACTTTCTCTTTCCAGCCAAACCAGCAGACTCCTCTTTTTGTATCTGGTATCATAACTATAACTCTGTCAGTCACTGTGTTTTTATTGTCTACAGAGGATGGCAGCATCCCAGCCGCTCCACGCCCTCGCAGCACGGAAGTGAGGCAGCGGTGACGTGTGTGACATCGGCGTGAGTGCCTGTTAGTGTGCTGGCGTGTCCGCACCGGCGTGTCCGCATCGGCGTGTCCGCATCGGCGCGTCCGCATCGGCGCGTCCGCACCGGCGTCCCGCGTGCAGAGTCTTCCCGGCAGCCGGCCGTACTTCTCCGGCGCCGAACGCCGAATGAATGAGCTGGCTCCTCGCGCTGGAGATGATGCTGACACTGTTTCCCCAAGTCTGGCCTTTATTTTCCATCTGGAAAGAAAACAATTTCACCTCAAGCCCGGGCAACGAGATGATTTCAGCACTTATTTTGAAAAATGGCAACTCTAGCCCACCGGTGGAATATCGGAGTAATCGAATGCCGTGCCCTCTCTTTCAGCTCTCACTTTAATTACTTGTTTGTCTTTTATTGGGGAAGAAAATATGGCTGTCAGCTTTATGGTGGGCTGGGGGGGCAGGGGGGTCTGACCCGGTTTTATCTGCCCTAGCGTGCACTTCAGTGTGATGATGACAGAAGGGAACGTTAAGTAATGATTAGCAGAAATGGCTGCAGTTAATTAGTTGGTTCTCTGTTTATTGTTCCATTTGCACATTTTGGGAGTAATCATTATTAATTAGAGCCGTCATGCCGGAAGGGTGGAGGTGGTGCCCTACAGCCGTGTTAATCAGGCTGCAGAGAGCCTCATCCTCCTGGCCACCGATCCGTCTGCTTTATCCAAAGAAGAGGGATCCTCACAGCTGTGTTTGAGATGCAGCTCTGCCTGCGACGACGGCCAGCCGCTCCCACATGGGTTCCGGGCCATCGATACTTTAGCGTGATAGCATGTTAGCGTGTGTTAGCATGTTAGCGTGTGTTAGCATGTTAGTCTGTTTTAGCATGAACGGAGCAGCCGGGATATGCTGGGCCGGCCGTCGACGGCAGCTGCCCAGGTATGAATTGAGTGTGTTTAGGGCAGTGGTGGGCAATGTTACCCGCAAAGGGCCGGTGTGTATGCAGGTTTTTGGGATAACCTTTAGGATAGCTGTTTAAACCCAGGTGTGAGGACTCTTCAGCCAATCATTTCTCAAATTAGTAATCTAATTAGGGATTTGCAGCGAAAACCCGCATAAACAGCGGCCCTTTCTGGATAACATTGCGCACCCCTGGTTTAAGAGGACATCACTGCATGGCTGACCTGTGAGGCACGGACAAGCGTGTGCAACGCCGCTTATCCATGTGACATACGGCATAGCACATTCAGTACAGCCAATGTTACATACACACGACATATAAACTAAACATAAATAAAAAACCTAACAGACTAAAATGCTAAATCTCCCTCCTTTCTCACCAAAATGTTAAGAGTCAAAGGTTGCCTAAATCTGGTTTTGCACCAATGCGCAAATACAAATTATTGCTAGCTATTATTTGCACAGCGTGACGACAGCTGAATGGAGTCTCATGGCCGGCATTGTAAGTTATCACCGCGGGTTACGCCGTGCTCTCCGATGACCCTCAGACGAACACAAATCAAATGGGGTCTCCTCCTATGGACTTTAATCCCATAAACGAAGCGGGAGCATTCGTCAAGAACAAGCAGGCGTCCTGCAACGGGCTGCTCCAGCCAGATCGATACATTTTCAGCAGCTTTAGGTCCATAAATGTAAATGAAAACATATATAAGCTAATACAGCCCAAAGAAAGGTTATGGAGGGAGTTACACCCCACGCGGGAAAATCAATCGGGTAAACGTGAAAAATGATTTAGATGGAGTAGATATGAACGATAAAAAAGGGGGTAAAAGAGGAAAAAAAAATCAATCATATAATTTAAAGAATAAACAGCTTGAACCTCGCGCATTTCCCATGAGGCCTTGCGGCAGTGGATTTTCAACGTTAGCATTGACGTAATGCCAGGCTACCAGGAGCTGCAGATGGTTCGGTCCGAAGGAGAAAATCAATCCATTCTCCCTCTGTGGTCTTGAGGGGTGTTTGATATTTACAGCAGCGAGGCAAGGCCCTTGTATAAATTTACATTTTAAGAGATAAGGGCCCTCTGTATTTTGCCTTGTTATTGTTAATAGAAACTGTCGACTTCCATTCTGGGCCGTTCTGGCCGAGGCGTAGCTGTCTTCGTGTGTTTGTGTGTCCCAGGCAATTTTCTGTCCTTCATTCTACCGCTATACAAAGGCCCACATTGTCTGGCCGCTCCTTCTCTTCTCTCCGCGGCGGCGAGGCAATCGACGGCGTGTAATTGCATCAGGAGATCCAGAAATATAGGCTTGCAATTTAGAAGAAGAAGAAGATGAAGAGGAAGGCGGGGAGAGGGAAAAGGAAAAAAAGAAAAGCCTCCCAGACGAGTTCAGTCACACGTTGCGCCCAGACACGGAGGTTAAAGCATCGTGACAGAAGACAGGTAAATATATATGTAAATGCCGTGGTCTTTATCGCACATATAATCTAACGCACATGTTGTGCTGTATAGAGGCCTAAATTATATTTAGGGGCCATGAAGTCTGATATGCAGGGCAGCGATGGGGCAAACTATGTAAATGTGGCGGTAATGCAGAGAGGCGACGGTGGCGCACAAATCACACCGATCGCTCCCGTCGTTTGGGGGGTTTAGGGGACTTATTTACGTAATTGAAATGGATGCTAGCAGCTTAGCCTGCTCTTCTTGGTCTATTCAGCTCGTTTTTTTTTCATTCCTTACTGCTCCTGCGCCATTCAAGCTGATGTTCCCCAGAAAAACGGACGATAAAAGGGTCTGGCGATTTCACGGGCATCGTTTTTTGTTTTATTTTTTTTAATTAACACCAAACACCTGATTTTTTTCTACCGGACACTTTTTGTTACTTTATGTTCATGTTTGAAAGAATGAGAAAGATTCTGTAGGGGATGGATGAAACACAGCAAGGGATTATTTGATATGTTATTATAAAGTATCAGGTTCTCTTGAATCCATCCATCCATCCATCCATCCATTCATCCATTCATCTTCTAGCCACTTAGAGTGGCAGAGTCTGTTTATATCTGGTTGGTAGTGCACAAAATAAACACTATTTTAAATAAACTTTAATATTTATCAAAACGTAAGTGCTGAAAAAGTCATTTTGGAGTTCCTTATCTGTGATAATCTCAGCGTTTCCTAAGATAGTCTGCATTCGGACTTTTTAAGTCATTGATGTAGAATCATGGGTATGATAGTTATCAGAATAAGAACAACATCAATACAGTGTTTTATTCACTAGCTGGATCTTGGCTGGTGTCGGACCAACTTGAGCAGCCAGAAAGTCATCCCCCACCCCAACCTCACCCGCTGACTGTAAAGGGGATTTTTACATTAAAAAACTGAGGCTGGTGCATTTCTACTAAGGATAATACTTTACAATAATCTATCACTAATTGTTATTATTCTTCCGTGATATTTTTTACTAGCGATCCTTTTCTCCTCCTAGAATCTTCACTGGGCACACAGCAGAGGCTGACCGGTCTGCGACTGGAGGAAGCTGTGGAGGAAGTCGCTCCCCCTGCTTCTGATTTAGCGCACAGAGAGATGGAGAGTGCTTCTCACAGAGCCCGGCTGGGGACATGGGGGTGGGTGGGCTTAGGAGAGCCACAAGTTGTAGCCATTGGGGAGCCGGGGGAGGGAAATCGGGCTGTATTGGTGTAGCCTCCTTGCACTACCATGTCGAGCTGAAAGTTGGGGCCCCGCCTTCGTTCCGGTTCATTCCTAATTACCGTCATCTCTTCACCTTTCCTTTACCCCGTGACATTCTCAAATTAAGCAGGGGGGAGGCGCCCATGTCCCGCCCCCTGTCTCAGCCTGTGGTGGCTGTAGCTTTTTAAGCATGCAGGAGATAAATACTGGATTAATCTCCCTCTTGGCTGGGGCATGTTTTTGGGAGCAGGCGGGACTGTGGCAGAAAACAAGGGACAGGCAGAGACAGAGAGGGATAGAGAGAAAGAGAGAGAGACAACATTTCTCTGTTTCAAGTCTGCAGCTAAATGTAAATGGTGTTAATGAAACAGAAATAAATTATCTCATCATATGATTTATAAGAATTAATCCATGTCGACACAACAATCTCGTGAGGTGGGGGAGGGGGGAGCAGGTTTTGAAGGGGGGGCAGGCTTTTCCTGGAATCGTTTCCCAGTGCTTTTCTGGCAGCTTTTCTGAAACGTAGCCCCCGCTAAACAGGCACCTGATTGAGCCCCGCCTTGGTACATAAATTTGAATTGATTAATGTTTTGTTCTAAAATGAACGAATATGCACTAAGGATGGATGATGTGGTGCTTAATTTATTGGGTTCATTAAAGCTGGTCTGAAGGGGAGGGGGAGATTGGTAGGTGCTGGTGGGGGGGAGCTAATCGTTACAAGAGCGAGTCCAGGGATGCTGAGGTCCACATGATCTTCAGACACAGCTGGTGGCAGACCACACAGCCGCAGTGTCGGGGACTGGAGAGCGGAAATATATCAAAATAAAAGATCTCCTTTCAGTCACGCAGAGAAAGCAAAGCCACGAACAAACGTTCAGGCACCGTCATGTTCTGACAGGAGAAAAAACACAGTGAAACAGTTCTTCTGTGTAACACAGAGCAAGAGAAATTTTCATGAACATTATGGTTGCAGAGAAGTAGTTTTTATTTACACACTTAATATGTTACTTTTCCAAAACTGCCAAAATGAATAATTTAATAATTAATAATTAGCTAATTTATATATTTTGTTTAAGAGTTTTAAGTAATAATTCATTGCATGTGATTCTTATGAAGTTTATTGTATTGATACATCATCTGTGTTTTTATTGTGGATATTTGAAGTTAAGTGTAACTTCTCTGAAATCATGCATGCTGTGTTGATGCACATGCAGATGAGTCATATCGCTTCTCCCATTAAAATGTTGATTTAGCAACTGATAACCATCTTATCAAATTAATCCTCGCCGGGGATAGGACCGCGCCTGTACCTCTTTCGGCCATGCGGTGGCACTACAGAGCAGGGCTCTGACATTCCCGCCCTGCCCACCCCAACTCATTTTCCAAACAATTATTTTGTCACGTGAGACGAATGTTTGCTCGCTGTTCTGTTACATTCACAGGACGTGGTGTTAACCTATCGGCGGTGTACGGTACAATGACTGCAGACACCCTAAAAGTGCAAAACAGGCTTCAATAAGTCAGTATGTTACCCGAAAGCTCTGTCTCAGGGAATGTGCCCCCACCCAGGGGGGGTTAAGTTAATCCGCTACACAGGGTGTGTAAATAGGTCAGACCCTGGATATACGACCGGGAACACGACTGCGCGCGGTCAGATTCACATACCACGTGGCTTTGAGCAACAGTGAACAGAGGAAAAGGAAGGGGTTCTCTTTAAATCAGACTGCAGTCTCCAGGGGCAATATTAAAAGTTATTTAAAAGCACACTGGGGGTAGGAGTCTGTAAGTGGTAAAAACTGAGCCAGACGGCTTTAATCTGGGAGCTGTGCGATGCAGCGGTGTGTAGGACCTCTTGAAATAGAACCGGCATCTTCTTGGGTGGTATGATGCCTGTTGTATCTTTTACTTTTTAATCGTTTTCCTCTCTCTTTCGTTCCAGAATGATTCACGCGCTGAGGTGTCATTCAGCCGACGGAGGCGGGTTCAGAAAGCCCAGCTGACCCAGTGTGCTGATCCCGTTTGTGCCCCTATCCAACGCCAGTCAGGCCTCGGAACACTGCGTTTAGGAAGGTGGAGATCCGACACAGATGGGATTGCGTCCTTATCCCACACGGGAAGGGAGCTCAGAAGCAAGGCTCCCCTGACCTGACGGCGGCCTTGGAGGGACGATGGAGTGTTTTAATAAGTCAGGCGCCCTGTGCTGCTCCAGGCCAGTTGAACCCCCCCCAGACCGGAGCAGATCAGGTGACCAGTCCCATCCAATATCACAGCAGCAGTACTCCGACGCGCTCTCGAACCCGAGTCACAGGTCCTTGCCTCTGTCATTTTTTCTCTGCTGAATGAACTGAAACAGCTGACCTGACTGTAACTTTGATGTTTACACTCGGGGGCAGCCATATTGGGGAGGGCGCTATGAAACATTAATCTGACTGCATTTGTTATGACTTCATAAATAGGGTAAATTTTCCCTGTATCCACTGCCTGGGTGGGCTTGCTTAGATAGCATTTCCTGTTTGTGTGTGGGGGGGTCCTGGGTCCTGCTGAAGCAGCATTGCCAAACACGCAGCATGAAAAAAGTTTAGCACCATTGTGTTTTTTTTTTCTTGTGGAGGGGGGGGGCATTGTACACATCAAACCAGGCTAAAACCTGACAGCGACAGAAGGGGCATTCTGGTGTTGGAGGGTCACTTTCCAAGCCTCTGCCACCCCAGCAGCCCCCGCCACCATGGACTGGCTGACAATCAGATTGGGAGATACCATGAATGTGTGTGAATGGGCCTCCTGTCTTTTTATTCTGTTTTTATATTTTTATCCGCAGCTCATGCTGTAAACCAGATTACATGGGGCAGTGGGGAGGACAACCTGCCCAGTGCCCGTGTGAAACACGGCAGCCACGCGCGGGAGGTACGACGCGGCCAGGGATGAATCATATTCACAATATGGAGATTACGTGTGCTCCCGTCTGATAATACACACCCCCCTCCCCGCCACTTTGTTTACCACAAATCGCCGTTGATTCGGCCCCGGCTGGGTGCCCGTGCTCAGGGGGGGCCGGGCGGCTGGATTTATGCACCAGCCAGGTGCTGCGGCGGCTCAGCACAGCCACGAGCCGATACCCTCCATGGGGGATGAGGAGGGTGTGAGGACATGAGGATTCGTCACGGTCGTCATCCATCTGAAGATCGCCATGTGCAGTGAGGCCAACTTCATTCTTGTTTGCTGTCACTCTTTCCTCGCAGGATATTCATTTAAGAAAATGTTCTGTAATAACCTCCTTTATACCCCAATAAGCTGTTTTAACAGACAATATTAAAGGCAAGGTTAAAAACACACAGTCCCCTGAAGACATGATCTTTCCACCTTCAACCTCTTACCCCATTATGTCTTGCCTTCTGGCCGTGAATTGTGGGTAATGCTGAGTTTTAACAAGGTTTTCAAATGACAGGCTGAGAATAGATGGAGAAACACTTTGCATTTACAGTAACCATTGAGAAGGGGGGGGGGGGCGCTGATTTACGGGTCTGACTCAGTCCAGTAGGTACCGTTAAACCTCCGCCGTGACTCGGTCTTGTCACTGAGCTGCACTCCTCCGCAAATCAACACTGCTATGCAAGAAATAAAATCTAACACGCTATATAGAAAAGGAGCATGCATCTCCAAATAAAGGGCACTTTGGTTGGTAAAACACACACTTGTGCAGAGAACATGTGAGCTCCGGGAAAGGCTGGGGGAGAAGGCCAGCGGGACGAGGGTACGGATGTATGACTCAAAATCACAGATGTGACAAACGACCCAACATAGCAGCAGGATCGTTTGTTGTTTTTTTTTACTTCTGTTCCGTTACATCACCTGAAATACATTCGATTCAGAGAACATCACACAGCATGGTGGATTATGTCACCTAGTCAGTTCTCTTAAAACTTAAGCATTATTATTACTGCAATTACAATGCAGTAAGGTGACATCAGTGTGTGCACTCTGAATTGACACTCTGTCAGTGTGTACCACCATGACCCCCCCCCCCCCAGCCAGTCTGCATTTTGCTTCTATCCACTATTTATAAAGGATTACCTGGCCTGCAGGGGACACACACCTTAGAGGACCTAATGGAGACCAAGCTGACAACTATTGTACTAATTCAGTATTATTTGCGTGGTTAGAGACGACACTATTTGCATGAATAATACTGCATCATAGGCCAGAAGGCCAACAAATAATCATGTGACTCCACCCCCCTCGTTAACACTTTGGGCTTCTTGAACCCTGACGCCCCTCACACCTCCTCCCCAGCTTTGTTTTGACATACAGGCACCTGTAAATGGGCTATAGATTTATGTGGGTTTAGTCAGCGGGAAACATCAGAACGCTGTAGGGGGGCAGGATGCCACCTGGGCCACTAACGTCCTGCACGACAAAGAGCAGCTGGGATGCCACCGGCTCACCCTCCCGCCTGCGGGCATCACGCCGGCCCTCTCACTTATTCGCATGCTCTCCGTCCTGCCCGGCCTGCGGCTCTGTAAATTTTTCTGTGTGAGCGGTTCCTCTTCCTGATGAAGGTGGGGGCCAATGAGGCAGAGCCCGGCACCACGGCGATAAGCTCATTCGTCTTTATTTCATTCACAGCCGACCCCTCCCCGTTTCCTCCTTTGTGTTCCCCTTAACTGTCTTCTTACAGCCGAAGGGGGGTGCTCCAATTTCACGAGGGTTCAAACCGGAACATCAGATAACTTTCCGCCCGGCTGCCCCGGCCGGGACACACACATCTGTAACAAATACATCTGTCACATGTATGTCGCGCTGCTCAGTGGCGGTCTGGCGCTGAAGGTTTGAGGAAAAATAAAAAAATAAACATTCAGCTGTCTCCCTCCCTCCCCCTCCCTCTTCCTGGCAATCTCGCGATGTCATTTTCGTGATTATTTCATTATCGCCATGATCCATGACTGAAATTCATTTCGGCTACTAGGTCTTTTAGGGTAACTAGTTGCGAGATTGTGAGACGGATGGCGGCTAAGTAACAGAGGAAGAGACAGGCTGACGAAATTGGCTACAGAAGCATTGAACGGTCCGGTTTACGCTGAAAATGACTCGCTCTGGATCTGCCCCGCTGTCTGTCACTCTCCGGACATCTACATCGCTCTCATGTCCCAAACTGAGCAAACAAGTCTGAGAGGATGACGGCTCGCCTGTTGCCATGGCAGATGATAAAGGGAGTCACGCCTCTGTTTGTGATGTCAGACGCAAACACCGCACTGACGAAATAGGACAGTTCTGGCACCATGGCGGGCCAGATTCAGCTAGCAGCGCCTTTCGCGATCGTCCAGCACCCCCTCGGATTACAGACGGATCCCAGGCCATCCTTACAGGAAGCGCCTCGACATTTGGTCCATTACATTAATTAAGAAAGCTTCATTTTTGAAATGGAGATCGCTGAATGAGGGATGACTCATAGCTGGCTGTTTACTCCTGTCTAATGGCGGACAGAATTCAATACCAGGGTCATTTCTACGGCAAGCCAACCCAGAGTCACTATTAGCACTTATAAGCGGGGGGGGTTCAAATTTAATAGCATGAATAATGAGGACGTCGTTCTGCTGTGACTGAATGGCTGCTGTGCTGCCCTCGGCTGGACAGAGCTGGCGTTTGCTTGCTCAGTCACGTTGGATTCAGGGTCTGTGCCAGAGGGGATACGGCTTAGAGACCCTGGGGTGACGCATATCCCCAAACGGCCAGCAGGGTGCGAGGGGAAGCTTCCACCCGCCCTGACCACCCCAGCCCCCCCCCCCACCCCCATGCACACAGCTCCCACTGTGTCTGGCAGTCATTATGCGTGTTGTTGTCATGCGTTTGTCTCCGTAGGGCCAAACAGTAAACTGCTTACACGTGGTAGGAACCATAAGTGCGCAGTTCATGGGAGTGTGGCTGCAGGAATCTTCTCCTGTGTCTTAACCGCCACCGCCCCCCCCCCCCCCCCACAGCAGCAGCAGTTACATGCACGCTGTGGAGATTATTTGTTGTTTTTTTTTCATTTCCCCACTCTGAAGCGAAAGGGGGTGACACAGGTTCCAGAGTTATTTCCCAGCTTCCGAACGGACCGCCGGTGATCGGTGTGTACGAGGTGGTGGGCAGCGGGGGGAGTCAAACCAGGCTTGTAAGCTGTGGTGACCCCCCATGTAAGTGGAGATGGTCTGAAGGTCAAAGGGCAGACCCAAGACAAAATAAAAGACATCAGGCACATGTCATATGAAACATGTATGAAAGGAAGTGAGCAGAGCAAGAGAAGCTTTATAAAAAATGTTTTATATACATTATATATATTAACCGTTATCAGTTGGATGAAAACAACAATGACAGGGGCGCCTTAAAAATCTCACGTGGAACCTGTTGGAATCGAGTCTTTCATGAGAAACACTGGTGGGGGTGGGGGGGGGGGGAGGGGGTTGGAGCCGGTCTCAGGAAGCATAGTTCACAAGGTGCTAATTGAGCCTAACTGCGTGTCTTTGAACTGCAGGGGGGAAAGGGGACCCAGAGGAAGCCTGCACGACATGGGGAGCACACACAAACATACAGGCAGGACTCAGAGCAGCGGTCATGGGTGCCTCGTCTATAGCGCCCCCTTCAGCATGTCAATCAAGAACATTCTCAGCATCAGCTTCCGAACCATCACTTACACGTGCCCTTTAACATGAAACGCATTTTTAAACATATAACACAAAACTAAACGGGAACATCTGATTCACCGTGTTGCTAATGTGATTATCGGATGCTAATTGGCCGTCACTCTTGGCTGTTTGGGGGGTGACTGTGCTCTTTAGGGTTCGGTTGTTCTTACTGTGGCCGGACAGGAGAATAGGATGTCATTCTGCCAACCCTTCGGGTGATTAGCAAGTGTTTGTTATATATTGATTGTCTTTCATGGCAAATTATCTATGCACATGTCAGCAGTAACAATTCACACGTTGGGCTGAATTGGCTTACCGGGCACGTAATGTCAATAGACACAATAAAGGTGGATAAAATTAGTAAAAAGCGTTTGTTTTCACATACTCTGCTTTGAAATCAGTTCTGGTTTCCAATAGCTCTTCAGTAAATTGGGATTATTTAATAAGTTATAGCTGTAAAATATGAATATTTTTTATGCCAATATAATCCAAGGTACTGTTAGCATCTTCAGTGGTCGATGTAGTCCTGAGATATTATTGGCATGTAATGAATAATGAAACTATTTACAAATTTATGAAATGAAAGATGCTTCAGAAAGCCAATTTCTCAGCAGAGCATTTTGGGCAAATTCCTGTGGCTGCCCCCCCCTCCCATCCTTTAAGCCCCCCCCCCACATAGACGCTCACGTCTCAGCAGATGTGTGTCAGCTCCCCCCATAAGGGTGAGGGGTGTGTGTTCTCTTGATAGCATCATCCCCTTGCCAGAGGGCTATAATTGCACTGATGCTTTCTTTAACAGCCCCCCCCCCCCCCCCCCACACAGCTTCAGCTTCCACCCTGGAATTATTTTGAGGCTTTTCGTTTGGTCTGTTGCAGATGTGCGGGGGTGACTGCTCTCGTCATCTCCGACATAGAAGGTGGCGGGGTCCTGTCCACACGCCGGGCTCTGTGGCCGCCGTGGCCGCATCGACTTCCTGTCAGCGTCTCCCGCTTATTGTTTGTGAGTTTGATTAAAAAAAGAGGGGAAAGAAACAAAAATGCAATTACTGGGCCTGTAAGAGCCTCGGATCTATCGCTCATACCGATAATCTCGGACTAATGTGACGCCCCGTCACCATGGCGACTGAAGTAAACCCTAACACACACACACACACACACACACGCGCGCGAAAAGTTTCCCTGCCTCCTTTGTAGTTTTTCTTGATAGGTGGGGGGGGGCCAGATGCTTTGCAGTGCTGCATGGGGAGGCGAGAGACAGTGGCGGTGTTTGTGTCGGCCACTCGTCGCAGAGAGAAAGCGTAACGCTCCAGAAAACTTGACTACCTCTTCACTTCACTACCCGCCCCCCCCCCACCCCATTCATGCCCAGTTTCTACTCGGAAACAGGTTGGACCGACATCTTTAAGCGGAGGGGTGGGGGTGCGGGGGAGCAGCACCGGCAGGCTGAACCGGGCTCCCTGATACACCCGGGGGAAAACCGCTTCCAGATGGGGGGGGGGGGTTCGTCCTCTACAGCTGCCTGCTTGCCGGGAGGGGGGTCTGGAAGTGAAATTCGGGCACATTTTAGTAATCATTTAGCTCCCATCTTCCTAAAGGGGGGCTTTTATTAATAAGCCCTTTTCATCTCTGCCTCTTTGATTAAGAGAGTATAATCGCTAAGTCATGTGAAAGAGGGATCCCTTGGGGGGGGGGGGGGGGGGGATTTTAACATGTGCTAGAGAGGAAGGAAACCGATATGAAAAAAAAATCAGCGCAGTGTCAGCTGTAAGTGGTACCAGTGAAGCTGAAGAAGGGGATGTGGAGTATGAAAAATGTGAATGAAGGCCTCATTTGTGGAGGGGGGGTGTCCCCGCTACAGACGCCAAACAGCCCCCCCCCCCCCCCCAGTACTTAGGAAGTGCTGTGGGGGGGTGGAGGGGTGACAAACAGGACTAACCAGGACTCAAGAATACATGTTTATGTATGAATGTATTTATGCATGTAAGCAAATGTTTGTGTTTATATACATAATAGACGGTTTACAGTATTTGCAGATACACTAAAGGTGCATTTCTGCGTGAACACATGTGTGTACACTATACACCTCAATAAACCGGATGCTCTGTCCTGCCTAAAAGTGACTTGAATAACATGGTGAGACATCTGACTGTGGTTTAAAGGATCTGCCAGCACTGACCTTCTGGGTGCCGGAGTGAAAGAGTCCAAATGATGTTCAGTGTGGTGATTCGCGCTAAAAACACTGGTGTGAACCCAGCAGCCGTGAAACAGTCTCTTCCTATTCTGGCCTTAACCTGCAGGACCCCTCTACCCAGGTGGGGGGAGGGGGACATCTGCTAGGTGTGTGAGGAGGGGGGGGGGTGACAGGTACTGGCCAGGAACTCCAGAGGAAACTGACCCAGACGGGATAATCCAAATCAGTGTGGCAGGAGGTAATGCCCCATCCCTGCCCCGTTTTGCTAAAATATGGGCCAGCTCATCTGAGGAGGGGGCCAGCTCATCTGAGGAGGGGGCCAGCTCATCTGAGGAGGGGGCCAGCTCATCTGAAAACCAGAGGTGAGGAGGGGGCCAGTTTCAGGACTGCAGTACTATCACCTAGTACATTATGGTTACATGGTTTCTCTCACATGCTACAGTACAGCATATAAAGCTGTATTGTGGTGACAGATGGCTGTTTGTTACTGTACAGAGAGTGTTACTGTGAGAGTAAGTTCCTGTAAAATGCCATATTACACTTAGTATAATGGTCAGCAACATTTAAACAAAGCTGGAGAATGACCCTCTTTTAATGGTTAGACGACGGCGGGCAGCATCTCCCAGCTTCACTCTCCTACTGACATGCCTGTTTTCAGTGTCACTTTGCATTAGCACCACAGTGACATGGTGACATGGCTGTATAGATGTATAAAATCCCATTATTTGCTGTTATCTGAAAATGGCCAGGTTTGTCACATTGGGCTGTGGCTGTTGTCCGCTGTAGTGCCCATGTTCTGCAATCACGAATCATATTTCCATTGTTTTTAACAAGATATGAACCTTGAGCCTCTCACCATCTTATTTCAGGTGTGAGCCTGAGAGATTATAAGAATATCATGAACATATTTACCAATTTCACTTTAGTTAAAACCCCTTTACTGAACAAAGCAGCACCATATATGTATGGATATATTTCATATGTATGCATGTATAAAAATATATACTTTTTCAAAATTCAAATAACAATAATTGCTTTTGTGGGTTCAAAGCTTATGACTATAGTATCTCATATATATTGACGAGATTCAGATAATATACAAAATGATAACATACTATGCATTATGATAATATTCAGAGATAAGAGTACAGGATGTAATAGCGCTTTGCTGATCACTATGGGGGGTAAATTTTGGTTGTCCAGCCTGATTAAAAAAACCTCCAGCACAACAGTCGTCCATCTCAAAGAAATAACCAATAAACAAATAAAATCGATAAATCAAACTGCAGATGTTTATTCATTAGAATGGGCACTCAAACCAGAGAAAGACTGCAGGGTACAGTTAACATGAATCTCCGGCCACTGCATCCTGAGCCTCCACTGCATCCTGAGCCGTCTCTGCATCCTGAGCCTCCACTGCATCCTGAGCCGCCACTGCATCCTGAGTCGCCACGGCCTCATGGCTGACAAGCACTTGCCGGGGACATGAGATGGGTGCTGTCAGCCTAACACGAAACCCAGCATGGACCCCCCAGAATGTATTAAGGCACAGTACCTCTTTCCGTTTTTCCTCGACATCATTGCTCTTCGGTCGGGGCGGGGGCTGGGTAGGGGGGCATTATGATCGTTTCAGCCGGGCCCCTCATGCCGGCTGCGGCAGAATCATGGTGGCTCTCGTCAGATGTCAGGACCGCAGTGAAATTACATGGCGGAGTCTGCCAAGGGACATGGCGGAGGGAAACAGGAGACGCACGGGCGTGAACAAAGGCGTCCCCCCCCCCCAGCCCCCTCCACGCACGCACCGATAGGGTCAACCGCCGTTCCGGGTGCTGGTGCCGCTTCCCGACAGCCACAGATTGCATGTAGAGCCAGACGCTTGTCATGTTTGGGAGGAAGCTGAGTTGTGGGGGGGGGGCTGGTTGAGATGGGGGTGCCAATTGATTTCTGCACTCTGGTATGAAAAGGGCACTTTGGTCAATGGTGCAGAATTGGGCTGTATTAGCATCATACCGGGTCACTTTACTCTTTTAATGGCAAAATATGAAATATGGGCCGGCTTGGGTTGCGCTCGTTAGCGCGCGCTAATTAATCTGAACCTGACAAGGAAGTGCATTACGAACTTGCACCCGATGGAAAACCACCGCATTCAGACAGCCAGAATCCCTGCTCTACCTCACTGGTAAAAGGTTATCAGCACCAGCAGGTCGTGTTACCTCATATTCATTATGCGACACCCCCCCCCCGCCCCATGTGCAGTTTTATAGGAGCACACTGGACCGGAGGCTTTTCTGCTACATGACCTGAGACCCTATTCAAGGACTGTCTGAGGAAAGCTCGACAAGGGGTTTATCTATTCATTTACGGAATACCTATATTTATCTAATATATCCACCTGTCCATCCATCCATCCATCCATCCACCTTCCCACCAATAATTCTGGTTTGGGTGTTGAGGGGGTCTGAAGTCCATCACATCCTATTATTAAGTCCATCCTATTATTGTTTTATAATTATTATTATTGTTATTATTATTAATATTAATATCAATATTAATAATATCAATACTGATGATAATAATACTAATAATTGTCATGAATGACACAAAACAGACAGACTTGAAGGCAGGCATAACGAGAACAAAGAGGGGCTTATTGACTGAAAACTAAACAAGGAATGAAAACCAATCAGGAACATGAGGGATCAATAACAGGAAGGCTGGTACAGGGAAGGAACAGGCAACAGGAAGGTAGACCTTAATGACCAGACTGGGCCTGGCAAGACAAACAGGGACTTAAATACAAAGACTACCTAGGTGCAACAAGCAACAGCTTCAGACCTTGCTCCCAGCGTCTGTAGCAGGAACGCAGGTCGGTGCAGCATTAAGTAACATGCCTGACACCACGGGGCATGGGGGAGGGGCACGGGTGAGGCAGCCAGGCAGCTAAAAGCATCCTAATGATGCCTTTGGACTTGTGTTCCCCATAATGACTAGATGAAGATTAATATGCTCTGTATGGATATAATTATACAGCGACCAGCCCATTTGACCCGGCCGACCAGAGGGTCTGGGCTCCTCTGCTTTTAGTTTCAACAGATGAATCGATACGCGCAACATTTTCACCGCCATTGAGTGAAACCGAGGAAATGAAAATCTGATAATTTCACTCCCTGTGTGCACGCGCTGAGAGAAGGCCGCTTTCCGGTGTGACAGGAAGATCTATTTTGCAGTTTTGCGAAAGGGCTAATGTCAATTTTTTAAGCTCCGCCTCCGATTGATTTTAGGGACTTTTCCCCCCTCTTTTGAAAGTATGACCGTTGCATGAAAATCAAGTGGGGAGGTGGAATTTCAGGTCATACAGAAGGGAAAAAAAAACGAAATTTGTACAACTCAATACTTAACGTGTCTGCAAATTATCAGTGTATCTCTTTGTGTTGATTCACGTAAATGAATGTAAAAAAAAAAAAAACATACATCTTGGGTCCGCTCTACTACGCAATCTCCAATTGGCTCACAAACAGATACTCTCATGCACACGCAGAGACACACACAGGCTGGTAAACAAGTCCATATTGATCCACATGATTACTGAGCTTCTTCCCCTGTTTTCATGTGTAAACTACCCCTTCAGCCTAAAAGGCTTAAGATTATTCCATACTTCAGCTGTTTAGGGCCGCTGTTTCAAATATCTCCTAAGGTACAGACGGAAAGGAAGACCATTAATCGTCTCCACAGTCACCTTCATACCTGTCACAGTCTAATTGTTTCTTGCACCACAGTCTGTGATATGTGAGCTTAATCACGCCTCTCAGAAGACAGGGTCATTTTTGACCCATTTTTTTCTATGGTTAGTTTTGTTAAGAATGTCTAAAGTCATCATAAACATGCGTGTAACTGCTCTTTGAAACAGACTTGTTTCCATACCATTGATGGCAGACTGTTCAACACGGAGAACTTTAAATACTCACAAAATGAACATTACGCCTGCTTAGCATATAATACGTACTTAGGAAAGCAAGCAGCTGGGTGGTTTTAATAACCAACATCGCTATTAAAAAGAAACAACATAATTCTTTATTGCTCATGCTCTTCATTGTTCTGTGTAGTAAGATCACACATGTAAACAAGCAGTAAAATAAACCCACACAATAATTCTGGTCCGCCTCTTATGGTCTGTCAGGATCGGCGACCTTCTTGAACCTTGTATTTTGGTGTCAGCTAAGGGCGAGAAAAGGAGACAGGAAGCTATTTTCTTTGGAGGAAACGGCCACAGCTTTATTTAATAAATTTATATGAGATTTTCCCCTGCAAAGTCCTAGAGGAGGTGAAAACAGCTGTAATGGAGATGTGTTAATTCCCTGACATAAACATACACTCAGATTAATGAAGCCTGCACTGATTCTTTATAAAGGAAAGATTGCTTATCGATCCATATAAAAATTTTCATGCTAATCCCACAGAAGAGCTGGAGTGTCTGGTATCAGAGTTAATAATCTGATTTCTAAGCTGTCCGAGACAATTCCGCCCAGCGTGAGCCGTAATCAGCCCACATATCCTCATTCGGCTGTAGCTGCCGTCTCCAGCCACTCGTCCTCTCCCAGTGCCACCGCGCCGGACAGTGATTGAAGATATGATGTAAACATGTTGACAAATTAAATTTTTACATTTCAGGGGAGATTTGCCAGGGCTGGTGGAGCCGCCGATGTGCGGCTGATTACCAGGTTCCACAGTCGTCTCTGCTGCAGGCTTTTCTGCTTTTTTTAACTTGTTAGGTTTTGTCTTTCCTTTGACCTCAGCCTCCCTATTGAAGGCAATTCCGTGTTTAAGTTGCAGCGTTTTGCTAAAACGTGGGCCGCAGCCTCCATGCGGGGCTGTGTGGCCACACTGCCTGTGTTATGCGCTCTCTCTCTTCTCAGTTGAGTGCCCGTATCCTTGTTTGAAATTCAGAATTAATCGTATTTAATTCATTCAAAAATGCGAAAATATTCTCTTACAACTTGGAAACCAACTGAGTTCTGTAGAATTAAGCAGAACTTTACAAAAAAATATGTTTATTGACGTCTTCATTTGCTGCTTGAATAAGACACTATGTACCTCAGTTCATTAGTCATAAAGATCTGGGTCTATCGCGAAAAGGCACCCACATTGATTTACTAAAATCTGGGACATTAAGAAAAAATGTTAATGTTGAAGGAAGTGGAGCTGCGCTCGGGCAAGGCGTGGTTTGGAAATAAGGGGGCTCCACTGGGCTCCCTTCTTAGTTAAACCCTGTCTAGGGCTCCTGAGAGCCGCTTTTCTGAAGTTCAGAGGTGCTGTTTGTTTACAAGGACTGTTCCTCATGCTTCTTCTCATGTGAGGGTACTACAGTTAGATATAACTAAATCTGGATGCCAGTTGCAAAGGTACAGCAGCAGTGCCCTGACCTGAGATCAGTTAGGAGCCTCTTGTTATGTCACCCATCCAGGCATGAAAAAAGGCACAGACTAGATAAATGTAGAGTGTTTTTGGAGGAAAGCATCTGCCGAATGGGTTTTGGTCATGTGGCATCGGGGAGGGGTGGGGGGGGGTGGTACGAGCCAGGAGCACCTGACACGTTACGATCTTCATGCTGCTGGTTTCGACGTGTCTCACAAAGCTAATCCGCTCTGATCTGAGCACAGGGCCTGTAAGCCTCTCATCCGGATGAGGCTCGATGACACACTGAATACGTAATAAAAACCAGGCCCGTTCCACTGAGGCTATGTCCAGCTCTCAGACGCGGCCTACGAGTGGAGCTTCATTCAGTGCTGGGGATAAGCCCAAGCTCAAGCGCATTTGTATCGAACCACTGATCCCCGATTGTGAGTTTTCCCAAGAGACGGCGGGAGTAGACTCTCGTGTTGAAGCACTGACCGCAAGGTGCGCTGTGACGTTTCGATTAAATCACTTTTTCACAATTTAAAAAGCCCAAGGTCCGTGGTTAATTTGACTTAATATGCCTGCAAAAGCTAAGGCCGAACTATAGGGCAGAAGGATGTCGTCAGTCATCAAAAAAAAAAAGAAAAAAAAAGCTAAAAGCACCTGTGAAGTAAATATGTCAATATATTAGCAGGTCGGTGAATGGGGCCTGGAGACAGGAGAGGCGTCTCCTTTGGCGTGTGTCCGCAGACCCTCCTGTGTGTCGCACCTCATTACCAATTATCAATGTCATATAGGGAGAGAATGGGGTCTGATGTAGCCAGGGAGGAAATCAAAGTCAATCATGAAGTCTTCTTTGCCATTATTGACATTTTTTTGTAAACATCAAGATGAAGACATTGATTATTGCGAAAAGTTAAAGCAACAGAGGCTGGCTGTTTTCCCCCTTGATCTGTCGTCTCTATTTTTGTGCCAGATTCAGGTTTCGTTTGTCGCCAGCAGAAGGAAATGAATCCTCCTCCAACTCGAGAGAATGATAGGAGGAGGCTGGACTGCGCTTCGTCTGGGCTCTGGAGCTGCAGAAAGCGTTGCATTTCAGACGGAGAGATGCGCCAACGTTCTTTCCTTTCTTAATGTACCTAAGTTTCCATAAAGGTTGGACGTGCACTCTAAGGTCCAAGAGAATAACCTAAATGCTGTGTCAGTAAAAATCGGTTATGGTTGTAGTTACCTGAAAAAGTCACATGACCCTGAACTCAGGTAACATATCAGTCAGTGCATAAATATTCATGTAACATTACTGTCATTTGTTCAAAGCACACGATGGACAAAAGCACCAGCTTCCAGAAAAGGTTACGCAGTAGTGTGACAGCCAGCAGAACTACAAATACACAGTAAATAATGACAAGGTGGTCAGCGACGAAGAGGCATGATCAGCAGGGGGGGTCTGGCTTTAAACATGGTTTTCACACCAAGAGGCTCCTAGCTGAAGGTCACGGGGCCGCTCTCGTACCATTCCGCGTGACACCTAGCCAGACTCTGCCACATCACACCGTATTAGTGCAATGTAACTTCATGACCTGCGAGACGGAAACCTTGAGGGTCATTATTCACAAAATACAGCCTCCCCTGAGTCATGTGCCTTTCGGAATGCAAGAAGCCACCGGGAAAACTGTCTGTGTGATGTGACGCGTTGGAGGTTTCAGAATAAGGCTGCACACTTCGACTGCCGTGCAATAACAAGATTCTCTGAGAATGTGATGTAACAGCAAGGAAGCACCATAGAGACAAATCATATAATATAATATAATATAATATAATATAATATAATATAATATAATATAATATAATATAATATAATAATATAATATAATATAATATAATATAATATAATATAATATAATATAATATAATATAATATAATATAATATTAAGGCTCCAGGCCCCTTGTAGCCACAGTCACGATACACAGTTACAGAAGTTGGATGGATAATATAATATAATATAATATAATATAATATAATATAATATATTTAAATGTGATTATGTTATAAAATAATATTTAAGTGTAATTATATTATAAAATAATATAATTTTGCATCTAATATTATATTATATTATAACATTTCTATTCAAGCAGGCAAATTGAACAGTGGAGCCCTTTATGGTCATTTCTGCGCAGCTTTTGTTGCCGACGCTTCATCCCTAGAAAGAATGAGAAGTTAAAGGGGTGTGATATCAGCCATCTGTCAGCGATGCTCTCCTCTTCCACCATTGACAGTTTACTCAGCATTTTCCCCCCACAACGTGTCGCTTGTTTCAACAAGATCCGGCCCCATTTAATCTAGCTGTGGACTCCTGTTGCGGTCTCAAAGCCGAAGCCCCCCCGCCCCCGCTCACCGCTTGTCAAAACATTTGTGAAATCCTATTTTCTTTTAATAAAGTATAGTTTTGTTCTCAGATGTATGCTTGAATAAGATGTCATACTCTGTCTTTGTTCCAGGCTGCACCCTGCTGATGTTCTCAGGCAGCGAGGAAATTGCCTTATAGGAGTAACATGGTGCAGAGCAGCTACAGTGTGTGGGCCAGCTCCGGGATTATGCTCTTGACATATGCAAGACCCAAAAGTGGAAAACTATGAATATAAAATGATCAGTATCGCCTCTAGTGGCTCTCAGAGGCGCAGTCTGGGGTGATTATTGCAATCGTCAAGCTCTTTTTACATTTTGCTTGCATCTTTCCGTTTCTCCCTCTCTGTCAAAAAGTGAAGAGGACAAAAGAGTTTAAAAAAACATAAAAATTCTCCTCTGGACTGGAAATTGGTCTCATAAACTATGCAATTTGCAATTAACAATGAGCCGCATGCAGTGGGGTAATGGAATGCGAGGTGCGGATAATCCCTTTTCTTTGTTTATTGTGGAGGAACGACCACCCCCCCCCCCCCCGCCCCCATCACCACCACCAGCACCACCACCCGTGCCTGTCGGAACAGCCCCGTATGCTTAATGGGCCGAACTCGAACCTGAACAGCCTCCCGTTTGTTGGAGGGCCGCCTCGGCTGCCCCACGAGGCCGCTCGCCATCGAGCCCCGCCCCCCCACCGCGGAAAGGCCCATGTAACGCGTTCATCACAATTTCTAACAAAATGTTCCTGCCATTAAACAAATGGGCTCTGGGCAAATTAACAGGAATTTAATATTCGTCAGGCCTATGATATGAGACGTGTTACGAAACATTGAGTCCGGGCATCAGGCATGAACTACGCTCTTCCTCACTGCTCTCTGGAGAATATTTGTAATTAGTATCATTTGGCTAATACTTCAGGTTAATTAGAATATTTAATTGAATAGCTCCGATCTTCAGAGATGACTATATTATAATCAAATTAGCAGTCACACCCGCCCGCTCTCTCCCCGCAGCAGCCTGCATCATCAGACACACAGCAGAGCAGGGGGAAAAAATCCCATCCTCACACTTTCAAATTTTAATGGTCCATTCTAAACTCTGCCATCAACATTTGATTATTCCTAAAGAAATAAAAAAGAGGAAAATAAAGAGGAGAGCAGGTCTTTGGCTACGTTTCCCATATGGCGGATTGGCAAACGCGCTGGCGCTGTTCGGGACATTACCATCTGAAAAGGTCCTCAGGGGGCCCCAGGCTGGATGTGTCTGGGGCCCCTATGGGGCCCTTTATCCTCGGTCTCTGAAGCGGTTATGTTGCTGAGTAGATGAGGCTCTGACGGAGAGATCACCAGGAAATGGCTGAAGAAGGATCGGCGAGAGAGGAATTGATTCTTGTAACATCATAAAGTGGCTGAATCTGGTATCTGTACTGGGCTTACTGGGTCACTTCCATAACCTCTGGCTGAGGTACCTCACTGGATGCATTCCTCTAAAATTCTTAAATTAATTTAGAGCTTGCAAAGCTAATCATTCAACAATCTCTACTACTACTCGGTACCCGTAAAATAACTAAATCAAATAAAAACATCATTACTCCTGTAATTTTCTGATTTAGTGTATAATTCTGACCCACCTCAAGCATGGACGAGAAGGGAAACGCAGAACAGGACACGTCCTGTTTGAGAGAGAGAGACTCACGGCAAATAGAAAGAAATAAAAACTTAATATTACAGTGCATCGAATAGCGGCAAACAGATGGCAGCTAAATGAATAGAAATTACATATACATTATCGTTGCTTTATGGTTCTGCACTAATTAAGATGATTATAACTTCCACCTTTCTCCAGTCTAATGAAGTGAGCGAATCCATTTAGGGCGAAATGTCTTTATGTCTTAGTTGTCAGTTTCTGCGGTTGAAAATCTGCAGTGATTATTTTTAATAGATCCGTATGTTTTACGACCAATATTTCTTTGCAGTTCTGTTTTAGTTAGCGGTTTTATCTGTCCTTGTACAATTTCCCCTCCCCGTCCACAAATGAACACTTGCTGCAGATAGGGGGCCATATGCTACAGAGAGGGTAATAAAATATTTGATGTTTTGTAGGCTTTCATGTAATTTTTTTTTTCTTTTCCCCCGCGCAATTAAACCGATGTACCGTGATGTTGTACGGAAATATAAAGCAGAGAACGTAAGGAGAAACGCCGAAGGTAGCACTGCAGTGGACGGCTTATAAAACCGCCGATATTTAGTTATATTTTAGGTATGTATAATATGCAAATCTGTATTTTATAAATAAAAGACGTATTTATAAATAGCCAAAAGCATGACTTATAGCCCAATTTTCCATTGCTTTTTTGAGTATATTTACAGATAATCTAAAACGCTCTCTAAATCTCATAATTCCATTTTGTGGAGGGATGGGAGGGGGCGGCCTGGGGGCCATGGCACTGCAGTGGTTAGCACTGTCGCTACACCTCTGGGACCTTCGCTCGAGTCCCCACCAGGGATCCATGGAGACTGCATGTTCTCCCCGTGTCATCGTGGGGTCTCCTCTGGGTACTTCAGTGTGTGTGTGTGTGTGTGTGTGAGAGAGAGAGGCCCCACCCTGGGTTGCACCCATAGCCTCCAGATCCCCCACAACCCTGAACAGGAAAAGCGCATTCAGAAAATGGATGGAAATTCATTTTGCTCCCTTTATGGAATAAAAACAGTT
Source organism: Paramormyrops kingsleyae (assembly GCF_048594095.1). Classification (NCBI taxonomy): domain Eukaryota; kingdom Metazoa; phylum Chordata; class Actinopteri; order Osteoglossiformes; family Mormyridae; genus Paramormyrops; species Paramormyrops kingsleyae. The sequence continues at coordinate 35,135,023 of NC_132805.1, forward strand.
TTAAGCAGTTTAGGCTTTTGAGTGCCGTGCCCTAAAATGGACACATTCATAACACAGGATGTGTGTGTTCCAAGATTATTTTTGGGGGCGAGAGACAAATATTATGCAGTGTGACGACTACTAAAGCGGTAGCCGACTGAGCATTAAAAAAAACAAGTGAATGAATAAATTAACATCTGTGTCTAATGTTGCTGGGCCCGTCTTACTTTACCGTAATCTTAAGACACATCAGCTGCCTGCTATAGCACGACTAGGTCATGACTGCTTCACCTGGATTGGCGAAACATGACAAAATGGAACCCATGGGGTTATGATGTGAGGTAAAACACTGGCGTCTGGGTTAAGGGACGTCATGTGACAAACTGGAAGGTCTGACACAAACTGGGACCCAGTGACACATGGGTGACAAATCTGAGAGCTCTTTCTGTGAATATATCCAGAGCTGCAATTCAAAGTTTTGATTGGTTAACTGAAGAATAACCCTGACAGGAGGAGGAGTTTTAAGGGTCAACAAACAATTTATTCTTAAGAAGGTGTCTTTCACGTGCCTGAACACAAAAAACGGGAAAAGAATGGTAACAAGCAACTGTCCATGGTGCTGAAAAATAGATAGTGCAGCTTTTATTTTTCACTATTTAAAAACAGAAAACCACTCGGGTAATATTGCTCTTAATTACTAATATGATTGTGGTATCTTTATGTTTTTATTCACAGTATTTCCAGTGGTGTTGCCAATTCTGGTGCCAATGCACTGCAATTTCAGGGGCTCAAGGAAGCAGCTTTACAAAAAACAATATATGTACATGTAAAAAAATGTGGACTTCTGGGTTCCTGCTACAGATTAAATGAATAAGTGGTCATCTCTACACAGGGTTCCGTCTGCAGACTTGAGCTCAGGGATCGACTGGGGAGAACAGTGTTAAAAATCCATATGAAACAGTGATATATATGTAAGACCCGGCAATGTTTGTTACGTTTTAGCTGGGAGTCAAGAGTCAAACAGATCAGAGCTAAGAAGGATCACAAGGGCCACCCCACGGCACCATGCCCTGTCAGGCTGACGTCCAGGCTCACATCATCACTGCACTTCTTAACTGTAATTATATAGTGGGATAAAACAGAGGCTTTCAGTCTGCATTTAAAAATAGAGACTCATTCCAATTCCCAGAACAAAGCCAGGAAAATTGCGCCATAAAAGAGTGACTGTATGATTAAGGGCTGTTATGCTGCTTTTATTTAAACTGAAAATGAAGTAATCCAGGTATTACTAGACAAGAGCAAGCATGGGAGAGAAAGGGCTTCATATGCAACAAACACATCACAAATACGCAGCAATATGCTGATTTCTGCAAACTGGCTACATCTGTTACGGTGATTCCCCCGAAATCGGACCCCCATTTCTCCTCAGATGTGTGACAGGGCAGATGAGGAACCTTCCCAGCAAATGCCAGTGCAGCGCAGTTTGGGTGCGGGAGATGCGGGAGATCACTACCAACGGCTCTGATGACATACAGCTCTGGAAAAAATTAAGAGACCACAGAAAAATGTTTGTTTCACTCATTTCTCAAATTATGGGCATGTGCCTGTGTAAAATGTTCATTTTTTGCAAACTACAACCTGGCTCTTCCCTGCTTTTAATGAAGAGCTTCTTCCCTGCTTTACGGGACTTCAGTCCTGCTTCTAGGAGCCTGATACACACTGTCCTAGCAGTGCACTTCACACCTGCACTTAATGTTTCCCATTCCTTTAGAAGGTCACTTGAGGTCATCCTCCGATTTATGAGGCACTGTCGGATAAGTTGACGGTCATCCCTGGTGTTAGAATGTCGCTTCCACCCTTTACCTGACTGGTTTCTGGTCGTTCCCAGTGTCTCCTGCTTCCCCTTGTTCTTGTGCACTGCTGTCTTAGAAGCTTTGAGCCTGGAAGCAGCCTGCTGCTCAGTGTGGCCTCTGCCATCAGAACCAGGATTAAACCAGGATTAAACCCGGATTTAAGAATGCAGATTTTTTTAAAAATACAAAGTGGTCTCTTGATTTTTTCTGGATCTGTATGTTGAGCCAATCACAGCCAGTCAGACTCCTCTTCAGGTCATAGTGATGGTATCATGAGGGAAGTCTTGACACTACCTGTAAACCAATATAACAATGGCAGTTTCCAGTTTCAAGAACACTAAGTTGCCCCCAGAACTCAAATAAACTAAATAATCAAGGGAATGTAATTCCTGGGGGAAACATTTCAGTGCTTCCACGAGTGAAATATTTATCAATTGGCATTGTTGTTTTTAAGAGCTATCTGCTGAAGGAATTTGTGTTTGGTTCATCCAACCAAACCCACCTCATGGGTTTAAACAGCAAATGCATATTGACATTTTCCAGGTAACTAATTTAAGGATCTGATTAGTTCCCTTAGCCGAGGCTTGATATACACTTATGATTTGCTCAGTTGATGTATTTATGGAGAGGGACAGAGGGTATTTACTGGTTACTGGGAAGGACCCCTGGCAGAAGGAGCCAGCAATAAAGATGAAGGCTAAGTGGTTTTTGATAAGAGCATCCGCTAAAGTGAATAAACAATGTTCTTTCATTCGACATCCCAATGCGGTAGGCCTCAGACCCTGGCCTAAATATCACCACTGGGACATTCACACAGAACCAGCTAGAGAATCAGGAAGAGCCCTTGACTAACCTCTGGACGTTTGAAGAGGGTTACATTCCTGCAGAGGAACTACTGTTGAATCCTTCAGCTATATTCTAAAACTGGAAATGCTGCTATAGACTGAAAAATGGATCAATACCTATTACCCACTGTTAGCAAAACAAATCTACAGGTTCAAATTAATAATAATACCTAAAGGTCAATTATAAAAGTCCTATTATGTTGGCAGGTTTGATAAATATAGACCTGTCAGTTTCGTGAATCACGTTGCACAGTCAGGAATTTAAACGGTGCTTTTCAGTAAAAACTACTGTAGCGCTCCCAATGAATACTCTCTATATGAAGTATTATCGACATATTCATAAATGCTTTTCTTTATAACGTTCCGGTAGACCTTTACACATTCACCCTCAGAAGATTACACAGTGCTGTGAGGTACCTCGCTGCAACCATCGTAAAAATTAACTTTTGTAGTCACCGTGACTTTGACTCTTCTGTCATGCTGGTATAGATGCAAAGGCTATGCGGAAATAGGGCCATTATGCTTCTCGGATGTGTCTCACAGGGACTCCCGCGTGACAAAAGTTCTCTGGGAAATATTCCTTAAGTTTGATGAGCCATGGAAGAGCAGAAGATGACCCAAGTTAATTATTATTGAGTTTGTTTTCCGTGCTCTGTTGCTGCCCAGCTCAGCTGGGGTAAAATGATGACAGTGGGTACTCTCATTAAACCAGCTGCTTCAATTATATCTGAAGTCCCCCCTCCCTCCCCCACCCACCCACCCACCCCACGATGGCAGGGCAGCGTTGTGCTTTGAATTGCGTAATTGGTCCCTCGTTAACTCTTTGCCACCCTGGAGTTCTGGTCCTGTTTGTTTTAGGGCCATATCTGCCCAATGATTTCCTTTGCATAACAGCCCCTGCAGCCCGGCTTCTCTGCCACTTTCCCCATATTTTATGGTGTTTCAGTAGGGAGGGGATTATAGCATATGCACATGTCAATATACCAAAAATAAAGAGTTTTATCAATGAGTCAAAATGTCCCAATTAAGGGAAATGCATTAACCGGAATTTCTATGCAAGACTAAAAACTTTGCAATTTCTTGGGAAAAAAAACTGTTACAGCAGAAGTTTGATTTCAAGTTACAAGTTTTAGATTTGCAATGTACACTGGAAACCAGTTTCAGTGAATGCCAAGCGTGTGTTGGTTTATGGGAGTAATTGGCAAAGGGCCCCTAAGATTGCCTTCACTGAAATAGTTTGCTAATGTATTCTGTCTTTCATTTTTTTAGCTATTTTTCCACTAGTTAAAGCTTTAGATAACACTTTACTGATGCTTGAATGGGTGAAACCGGATGAAAATGTATTATAGATACTTTCATAATGCATTATAATGGTAGTTATTAGAATTAATAGAGCATTACAGTATCTTCTATTGACAGTCATAAGGAATTATAGTGTTGATTATAATACTTCATAAGTGTCAATGAAGCTGTACTTTATAAAGCACTATAGATACCTTCATAATGCATTATAATGGTCTGTATAAGAATTAAGGATGATGTGTACTGCAGTATAAAGGTATCTATAGTGTATTATAAATGAGAGCCTCATAAAGCATTCTCAATGCATAATAAATATGGCTATAATGTGTTATGCCTTTCTATAAATAATTATGGATGTGCTTATAATGCTTTATGAATGCATGTTACAAACGTTTTCACAGACATGGCAGTAACAGAAAGTGTTTCAAAGCTTTACATACTATTCTTGCATATTTACACTCTACTTCGTTTGCTGATTCGATATGTATAGCGAATTTTAAATTGCTTTTGCCAAAGTGCACTTCAGGTCAGTAGTTTGGTTTCCCAATAAATGACACCAACACTGGGGGGAGAGTAGCTGATGAGACCAAGACTGTCTGTCGGCTCTTTTAAACCAAACCGGGGTACGCTGCTGGAAACATATCCAACATGCTAATTTGTTTGGGATGACATCATCTGAGTCTGTGTATGACCAGAGCAAGCAGAAACAGCTTCTAAAAGATAGTCTCCCCATGGCATTTAAAGCGCTTTTGCCAGGAAATTCAGGCACAGCTGGAAAAATAACTACAGCTCTAAGGGTGTTTATCGCTGCAGAAAAGCAAGCATACTTGGTAGCAGAGACCACATGATTTAGGTGGGATTTAGTACATTATAATTGTTATGATGTTGTGCTGTTTTTGTACTTCTGACTCTGTGTCTGTTCTCCCAGTGTGGCCTCCCAGTATACTGGGCTTGGCCATTGTGTGTGTGTGTGTGTGTGAGGGGGGGGGGGGGGTGCCCTGTGATGCATTGGCATCCCATCCAGGGTCTTCCCCTGTCACATGCCCCATGCTTTCTGGATAACAGATCGTGGAAGATGGATGGGAAAAAGTACAGCATAAATTGGAAGTAATTATAGTGCATACTAAATATTATAGTGCATACTAAATATTACAGTGCATACTAAATATCATAAAACACTCTTTTGAACAGGGGCTCAGTAGTTAGCACTGTCGCCTCACACCTCTGGAACCAACATTTGAGTGTCTGCCATGGCTCCATGTGTGTGGAGTCTGCATGTTCTCCCGTTGTTGCAGTGGGGTTTCCTTATTGTACTCCAGCTTCCCCCCACAGTCCAAAGACATGCTTAGTTTAATTACCAAATTGTCCCGTAGTTGTGCGTGTGTGAGTGGATGGCATGTGAGTGTTCCCTGCAACAGATTGGTGCCTCATCGCACTCATAGCCACCAGAATCCACACCTCCCACAATCCTGAATAGGACAAGCGGCTACAGAAAATGGATGGATGGATGGATGGATTTATGAGCTCTTTTGAACATTTATGACAGTGTGATGCTTTCGGGCTGTAAGGTCCTGTGGACATAGGAGATAATCTCCTGTATATCTTCCTCCTCCACCTAATCAATATGTCTTTGACAACCTCATATCAGACGCAGAAAGACATATTAAAGAACACAGCTTTTGTAGTATTTAGATCTTTGAGGAGCTTGTCACACTGGGTCAAAATGGAAATAAGTAAATAGAAAAGTCTCCTCCCATGATGATGTAATTATCTCTACATTCAGTTGTGATCATTGCAAAACCTGTAAATAGTGGTGCTGTATACAGGTGTGTTATGTATGTCCTGCATACATTTGTGAATCACAGCAGTGAAGATAAGTGTATTAATCTTTTACACCCTAGGCTGGTTAATCTGGTTAATATGCCCATTAAGGTGAAATGCATTCCCCAAAAACTGCGGTGAGATATAACTTAACCTGTACTCAATTTGAACATCTGCTTTTTAATGTCAATCACAGAACAAACATGCAGTGTAATGAGAAATTTGTTAATGTATGTAAAACAATGTCTGCTATTATATTGCACAAACACCGAAAGGTTCTGGATTACAGCCAATAGTAGAAATTAATTACACACCGCAGATCTGCTAGGCTGGGTAGATCCGCTCGGACAGCGCTTACATTATTCACCGGACTGTTTCACCTGTACCTCCTGGCCTGTGTGCAAGCTTTGGCTCTCCTGCAGTGGTGGGGCTCGTTCTTCCTCTCCCACACCGATGCAAAGCTGCACCAGGCTTTGTCTGACACAATATGGAAGAGCATTTGTCATTGGTTATCGGGGGTGATGTATTAGCTAGCCTGCAGAGAAACATCTGCGTGGCTGTAATCTCTGCAGTGTTGGCCGCTGCTAATGGGCTTCAGCTGTAGGAAATCACCACTCTCTTCTCCGGGGAAGACCCTGTGCCTGATGTACACATGCTGTTTTCATTGCCGTGGTCTTAATATTCGACTCCTATGCCAAGACGCCACCTTGCCAGGGCCACTTCTAGGTCACCACCCCTGTACTGAAACACATCTATTCCTTAAGTATCAAGTTGTCATTGCATTAGGACCTCGCAGTTTACGCTGCCGACCGCATGTCACATTTTTACTTGGACATCCGGATGATCTCCGAATCTCTGTTGTCCACCTCTGCCTGAATAATGGATGAGAGGAGAATACGACTCAATCTGCAAGTTGCACAGAAGACAGAGGGAAAAAAAAAAGAATCGACCTCAGTCTCTCTGTACTGTCATTACTTGTTTCGATTTTTTTTTCCACTTGACATCATTCAATATAATCATCCTTCAATAAAACTGAACGAAGACGACCTTAATGAGAAGAACAATCTTGGTCAATACTCAGAATATAGAGAGTAACGGTTGCCCGCTAAGAAAATGTAAGAGTGGCGTTCTTCATTAAAACTAAGAGGGCCCAAAGTGATTAAAGGGCCTTTTAACCATATGGGAATTATTATTTGTGGTATGTTTCTATTGTTGCTTGTGCTCTTTGGCCTGAGAGGAGGTCCTGACTGCATTCATTAATCAATGATGTAATTAACAAACTATCGCTCAACCTTATTGAAATGGGATGAGTACATTTATGAGAGGGCTACATTGCTGTTGACAATGAACATTCTCCTTTTTGAGAAAATGATCTTTCTAGCCGTCTGGTGCACTGATAAGCCCAGTAGTGGCTTCAGTTTCCAGGAATGGAGCCTCTCCCCACAATTCCTTGAGCAACAGCTCCTTCACGTGCCTCTCATTGAAGGGCTTGTGTCAAGGGGCCAGGAGATCCACGCATTTCACTATCATGGCCTGTAGGCGTCGCTGTACCATTTGCCCGTGCATCACCAATGTCATCGTTGTGAGTACCAGTGCTTGGAGGTGATTGGAGGTGTTTGTCTCCCAGTCAGGCAACTCTTTGAGACTTGGACAGAACAAAGAAATCCTACTGAAATGGCTAACAAGGGCTACCTAGAGCAGGGTTTATAATAATAATAATAATAATAATAATAATAATAATAATAATAATAATTAAGGGCCTTCATAAGCCTGGAAACATCTGACCCCAACATTTACCTGCACCCCATATGTTACCTGTGTTCCTAGGCTCTGTTTTCATCAATGAGGAGTCATTTTCAGTTTGTTTTTCCATTTATTTGCTATGTTTGTGAATGAAGGTACCTTCACAGAACCCCCAACATAAAGCTGACATAAACATTTAGGAATGATAGTGGTCATCATGAACAAAACTGCTAACTGTGGTCGAAAGAAAAGTTTGACCACTAAACCCTTAAGTATTGGGTTGAATATTTTTGAAATTATGTTAAAATATTTTGGTTACACATTACTCGATGGGACACAAATACCTTGTAATAACTTACAATAAGTTACTACTGAAGTACAAATCATGAACAAATATAGTAGCTACTTGAGATAAAGGATGTGTCACGATTCATTAATGATGAACAAACATGAGATTTTGTATTATATATTTGACTTGTGTTATTCATTATTTGTTCATTCAGTAGTTCCTTCAGTAGGTCACAAAGGTTTACAGCATTATCAGATATATTAAAAAATATAGTAACTGCTTTTGATAAAACATGCATCACGAATCAGTGATGAATTAACATGAGATCAGTATGTAACTAAGATTTAGTTTGTGGTTAATTAATACATAAGTAATAGTATAATGCTATATTACTTCTGCCCTGTTAAATAAAGTGTTTTGAAATAAATGAATAGAATTATTGCATAAGTGACCAAAACAGAGAATCACACAGGAAACATCACCTTCGATAGCTGGTTACCTCTGGCTTATTCTACTAGATATTGTGACAGCAGAACTTTGCCTGTGTAGGTTTTATTTCTCAGATGAAGGCAGCTGCTGGTTATTGCTGACCCTCAACCTGGTTCATGTGTGATGTGCTACTGACCCGAAAGGTGTTTCTCCAAAGGGCCCAGAGTCAATGGCAAAGATCCTACTTGTTAATTTAGCCGTGTTTATGATCTTGGGGTCAAAAGGGAAAAGTTACGCTCAGAAAAGGCAACCAAAAGAGAGAGGCAAGCAGGAAGACATCAGTATGTTAAAAGAATAAGTAAAGAAAGGAACCCAAGAGTAAATGAGCAGCCTTGCGATGTAATCATCTTAAGAAGAAATTAACAATTACTGATTATTTTTAAGTCGGCTTGCTTTTTGGTTATTAAAAAAGTAGATTGCCTGTTTTGCTGTTTGAAAAGATTAAAAGTTAATAGGACAGGCTAAATAAACAAAATACAATTGCAAATAAACTATACAAGATGGTAATTAATTTGTGGCATCCTCTGAGCTAATTAACTAATATAAAGAAAATGAAGTTAATGAGCCTTAATGTAAGTGATACGAAGGCAAGTCAGACTAATGAATTTATGAATGTGTGAGCAAATTAACGCCTTTGTGTACGTGGCATGCATGACAAGACTCAGGGTTTTAATTCGAAAAAGTAGATTTAATGGCCAATGCAAACAGAAATAGACCTTTTCTGTGGAATGTTCCATATCATAGAGACACAATGACTGTATCAGACGTACAAATGAGTTTTCAGGCACTCTACAGCAAGTGGTCTTACCACTGTCGATATAAGGACATTTCGGAACCCAGATAAAACAACGGATTAAGGAGAGCTCTCACAGGCTAAGTCTGGCAGTCGTGATCAAGAAGCCTGTTTGTGATCCACCATCCCAAGACCCCATGCAAGTGTCACCAGCCGCCCAACGCGACCTCTGACCCTCCATTTGGAGAGCAGATGGTCATTTTTCATCCGTTAAACACTATGACAGCCTGATCAATAACAGCTCTAGAGATGATCATGGAAAACAGTGCCGTCATATTGTTGTGGGATTTGGGAGTTTTTTTAAGGACCATGTGCTGTGATAGGACAGGTGACAGAGCAGAATTGCGGGATTTTAATAATTCAGCTTTTTGTTGGTGTGTAAAACCAGCGTTTGCTCCTGAATATATTAGTCTTAGTTGTACCCTGTTTAGGATGTTCCTTCCGCTGCCTGGGAGGAGGGGTACGCACTCCCACGTGAACCTGACAGGGATAAGCGTCTAGAAGATGGATGACTGGACAATTCTGCTTTCATTTTGTCTTAATCTTTCATGAGAACCATAAAAAATACATGAAGACATATCCAGTCTTAATGAAATAAGTCCAAACTATGTGTTACAACATTAGACAATTTTATCAGGAAAAAACGCTGTATTTTTAATATTAAAACTATCATTTAAATCCTGATGAAGAATAATGTTATGGTGACAGATCCAGGATCTGGTTTAAAAACCATGCGTCTATAATCCTTCCTTCATCCAACTAAAAACTACAAGTCACTTTGTGTCTTTTTGGACAGATGTGGTCTCAAAGTAGGAGTCTCAATTTACATATAATTACTAACAAAACAGATATTACTAAAACCTGAACGAAATATTCAGTAATAAGCATACAGAAATAAGACAATTTTGAAATTATTTAATAATAAATAATGAATGATATATGAAATGAAATTATTGTACTGTATATGGCTCTAGGAAATGTAAAATGTGCTGTATATAAAAGTGGGAAAATTACTGTATATTTTATGACCCCCTTTGAAATGATAAATTACAGATTAGATGGCGTCTTTGTCAGCGAACAGGCCAAGTGATGAGGTAATCATGCAATTGCGACTTTCAAAAACATGATCTTTGATGGCAGGAACGAGAGGGAACATTTTTAAGCTGACTGGTAAAATCCTAACTTAATGATGCACTTTTTACCCGGCTTTCATCCACTGCAAAGACTCTCTAATAAGTGATAAACGGAGATTTATGCTTGAAAATTCTTTGTTGAATTTTATAATTCAGCCAATCCCAGGCAAACATGTTCAGTTATTTATGCTACTGAGTCATAAGATTTACTCGTTATTTCTGAGGTGGGGTGGGTTGGACAAGTGTGATGAGGTAATGGTGAGTATGCACGAATCGTGAAGTGACAAAACCAACCAAACTCACAGAGGAACGTCCTGGATTTGAACGACATCTATGTCAATATCGGGGAGAAAATGACCCGCCCCAACCCCAATTCCAAAACTTTTAATTTGTGTGCCATTGACAAATGGAAAAAAAAACATTTTGTAGAGAGCAGTAACATGGGTGACTATATCTCACTTCCTGTAGCATCACTGACCCTCTGTGAAGGTCCAAGGTCCTGCATCACAGACAGAGCCCTTCCTGCATTTCTACACCTTCATCCAGGTTCGCTGTGTTAATCTAGATCCTGCAATTCCAGGCTTCTCCTGTAATGCGTGAAGATATTTATTGTCACATTAATTATCTGACAGCATTTAAGGGAAGCTTGGTAATTTAATATTCTCTCTTTAAAACCTCTTTTCTCACTTGACATATCAGCCAGTTGGGCTTCCGTTTCTGTGAGGCTATGAAACACAGACACACTATTATATCACCCCATAAAACATCGTGTTCTCTTCTACATAAATGACATTCATCAAAATCCCCTTTAACCTCCAATATCATTATTTTAATATGCTACAATCTGTTTTTATTCTGTATTTATAGCTCTCACACTATCTCCCCAACACTCCCCCGTTACTTTCAGCATTGATACATCGTTAGTTTCACTTTCTCTAATTAGTTTAGTTACGCTAGAGAGTCAACATTTTTCCCGCTAGTGTTTTTAATTGATAAAAATCTTAAGTGGATGAAAACAGTCCAGTAAAATGTTTTGCCGAACTCAGTCATCGAGCAAAAACTTAAGCTAATGAGAACAGCCTTGCTTAATGTTTTGCCAAACTAATTCAGCACGCTCTTAAAACAGTACCCTGCCTTATAAAACCACATGTCTTGAGCCCTCCTAGACCATGTTAAATCAGCGTTAAGCGTGTGGACACACTTGACCGTGTCATATCCCATGGTCAGGGGTCAGTGACGGTACTACTTTGCGGGAAAGGAATAGCCCTCACTGAGACCGTCACATTCCAGTGCTGAACAGGTCAGTCACGACCTGCTGTCCATTCTCATATCCAGCATAGTCATGTGGAACAGATAAGAGAGAATATAGTTTCAATTTTTAAGCCCCCCCCCTTCCCACCCCCATACTCTCCAAATGTCTATCTGTCTGACGGTCGCCTGCTCCATAATGGGAATCTATCGCAAAAGCTTTCCTCTCCCAAACAGAGGTCAAAAGGTCGGCTCCGATGTCAGTTTCAAAGTAACTGGTGGCAAATGGGGGCTGACACAAGCTCTTTAATAGGTCGGCTGCGGCTGGGGCACCCTCAGCTGCGCAGAAGGAGCTGGAGGATCTGCGTATAGCTGCAGACGGACTGCAGCCCAGTAACGGGATACAATGCCGGGAATATACACACCAGGAGAATTATGCAAACTAAAGGAACTATGGGTCTTTTATTAAACGCCGTTTATTGTCATGAAGTCTGCTTGCGATGCTAAGTGAACAGATACAGAAAGGAAAAAAAAAACATATGGTTAAAAACAAATGAAATTAAAATTACATAAATTTCACCTGCCAAAATAAAACGATGGCATTTTTATAGCCATAACAACTATGACTTTAAGTCAGTGCCTCGGCAAAGGACACGGAAAGCGCCTGATCATTTTAAGATACTGTCTGTATGTGTTATCAGTGCAGATGAAAATCTCCCCCTAGAAATTCATCTTATTTTCTGATAAAAAAAAAAAATACTGTCAGAACAATAGAGATATAATAAGTGTGAGTTCTTAAATTATTCTTCAGCTTGTGATTTTTTGATATCATTATCATAATCAACTAAAGCTAATAATAATAATAATAATAATAATAGTAATAAATAGCATCACACACTAAATTTCGTTGTAAAGATGTGCAGTGGCAATACAGTGGCAATACAGTGGCAATACAGGCTTCTAATGTTTGATTCCCTAATTTCTACGTTTATTTGCAGCGCTCTTTACTAACAGTGAGCACCAGCACGGCAAAACAATAAGTCTGGAAGTGTGATTTACCGGAATACAGCGTGGAATTGTGTGACACGTGTATGCAGGTGAAGTAATTCCTTAAAGGTTGATGGGTGAATACATGAGCTTCTTATAGATTCAAACCTGTATCTCTCCACATCCATCTCTAACCCCCCCCCCCCATTTGCCTCGCCCTCTCTCCCCCCTCCCCAACCCACCCACCCAGGTCTCTTTGCTTTAGCAGTCAGGAGGCAGTAACAGATAACTGAGGCAGCTGAAGAGTGGCGTTTTCTGATAGAGTTACACCCCACAAATGGAGTCAATGAAGCGGGGAGTGAAAAATTCATTTTCTGACAGGGGTGTCAGCCAGATCGCCCGGTGCCAATGACAAAAAATCCATAGCAGGGGGCTTGGAAAAGGAAGAAAGTGGGGGGTGGGACACCTGACATGGTGTAAAAGACTGAAACTGATTCCCCACCATTCATAGCCTCACCTTTCAGCTGTCCGTAACGCGGTTCCATAGCCATTATTACCCACGAGGCCACACTGCGCCTGCACACAGCTGATTGGCAGGAAGCCTCCGTCTGTGGCTGACACAGAACATGCTGTTTGCGGGTATGAAACGGCTGTTTCTCTCCCAGTTTACAGTGACCGTCACTCCAGGCTTCTTCACATGTTTCAGCTCAGCTTTTTAATGCTTCTCTCTGTTTTTTTCTCTAAAATATTTTGCCTTTAACTTACATTTCATGTGAACATTTAATTTTTTTTTCCAGATGTCTCAATATCTAAGTCAATTTTTATTTCTCACAAATGACTACATGTATAACTTTTTATATATAAAATTATATTAAATGATTTGTTTCCTCAGTTACCTTTAATAACTTAATAATTTTTACATTGTTATTTGAGAGGATTTCTGGGGGCATAAATAAGCTTAATTGTGGACAAATTTACAGACAGCAATGAAGTAAAAATTAAGTTTTAAACATTAGCATGTTAATCTCTAGCAATGCAAACTCAGTTACAAAGATGAGTCATAACAAAGCCAATGCCAATTCTCAGTGTGTATCAGCTGTGAAAGAGGTCAGACGATCAGCACTGTGATATGTGAGTTTGCAAAGTGCAGTTAGGATCCAGCAGAGGTGCAGTGCATCAGTGCCAGACGTGCAGGCGAATCAGTTACGAAAACTGCAGCATCGTTTGCTGCTTGAAGCGGTGCATTGTGGGAAACCATGCGAGCGTATGTCGAACGGGCAGAGCTCATCAGCAAGGAGGAGCAGCAGCCTCCATTCAAAACCCAGCCCTTCAGTGTTTGCAGGCACAGAAAGCCCTGACATGGGAACAGCTAGGCCCAGTGACTGCTGTGTATGGATGCAGGCCAAAGAACAGGAGCCGTTTCATAGGGCCAGCCACACCCTATGGAGCAAACCGCTTCCTCATCATGCCCCTAAAGTCTAAGGTTCCGCATGAACACTGCTATGCAAATTCAAGCGGGGATTTCCTGAACATTCAGATAAAGTCAAAACGTTCCTTGCCCCCCCCCCCCCCCCCCCAGTTACCAGATTACATCATTACGCCTTTATGGGATATTCTGGAGTGCAAAGCACTTTTCCAGCTCCTCCATCCATCAAAGACCTGGAGGCCTTTCCAGTGTCCTGTACACAGTTCGGGACTTGTACGAGTCCAAGAAGGACTGAAGCTGTTCTGAAGGAAAGAGTAGGTTTACTCCTTATTTGGTTTTTGATTTTAACACATCGTGACATGGGTGGCATGGTGGCCCAGTGGTCACCACTGTCACCTCTCACCTCTGTGTGGAGGTTGCATGTTCTCCCCGCGTCGTCGTGGGGTCTCCTCCGGGTACTTCGCTTTCCCCCCACAGTCCTAAAACATGCTGAGATTACTTAGTTACCAAACTGCCGGTAAGTGTGAGTGTGCCCTGCGATGGGTTAGCGCCCCATCCTGGGTTATTCCCCACCTGGTGCCCATAGCCTCTGGGATACGACCTGAACCCCCCACGACTGTAGCTGTTTCAGAAAATGGATAGATAAGCGTTATGATTATGTACTGTTTTACTATTGGTATGACTTACCTACAAATTCGACTTAAAAACACACTTAGGGAACGGATCTTATTCCCAACTTGGGGACCGCCTTTACCAGCAAGGCCACAAACATGAGAAATGATCAATGAGAGAGACTCTCAGGCCTGATTTGCCCATGATCTCATACAGAGATTATCAGTCCCTTCCTCCCAAAGCGTTGCCCCAAACTGGGGTGTTTAGCAGGTCGGACGGGTGGATTTGAGAGCAAAGGTAAAACCCTAGATGGGCATCTGCTGCTGGCACCGCTGTGCCCAGAACATGCCAGGCGAATGAACAGCAATCGCAGAGCATTTCATGATGTGATTATTATGGTGCAGAGACGTCATGTGATTTCATTTCCAGGAGTCAGATGTGCTAAATAGTTTAGGCCTAACAATGGCAAAAGAAATACGATTGTCCCTCTATCCTGACCGCATGCAGAGTTTCTGGGGTATTAATTCATTTGCTTTAGTGTCAGTGTGAGGGCTGTGCCGTGCTGCCGTGCGACATTCCCTCGCTGTCTGTTACCACTAAAGCAAATCCAGCTCCGGCTCGGCCCCCAAACCTGTGCGAATCCCCCTATTGTTGCCGTGGCCCTTTCATTTCCCGCGTCCCGGCAAAGACTGACCCTTTGAAAGGAATTAAACATGCTGTCATTTCTCTCTCACCATGCTTGAACTATGGTTGACCTTGTCAGCCAACTCTCAATCAATTGTATTTGCTTTGGGGTGTTGAGCTCCTGTGTGTGTGTGTGTGTGTGTGTGAAGGGAGTGGGGGTTTCTCTGTCCATTAATGCTGTTCAGGTCAAAAAAAGGGTAAGCCGGTCAGACTAAAAATCAGCATTAGCTCTTAAACACATCAGCCAAACTGGGGGTGTGTGTGTGTGTGGGGGGGGGGGGGGGGGGGGGGGTCCTATACACTTTGTAATATAAGCATAGGTGCCTGGGATAGCTTAGGTTACGTAACAATAGCAAAGGCTAAAGAGCGACATACTGCATAGGATGATGGTGCTCTCCTCCTGGCTGGACGATCGGCTGCCTGTTTAGGGAGGAGTCTGTGTTCCCTGGACATTAGCATCCCTGTGTTGGGTACCGAATGAGAGGGGCTTGGTTATAAGCCCAGAAAGGGAAACAGAAGCAGCGGGATTCTCACACCCAGCGACCAGAGGCGTGGTGACTTCAGAAGAGGGGAAGGAGTGTCTGGGTGCCTGTGCGGCCCATTAGGAAACCGAAAGCCAATCTCAGCACCGCACCCCTGGCTGGCCCTTGAGGTGGCTATGCGAGGATATCGCAGCGGGGGGGGCGGGCGAGGGGCTGGTGATCTGAAAGCTCGGCA
This sequence comes from Paramormyrops kingsleyae, assembly GCF_048594095.1. NCBI lineage: Eukaryota > Metazoa > Chordata > Actinopteri > Osteoglossiformes > Mormyridae > Paramormyrops > Paramormyrops kingsleyae. The sequence goes on from NC_132805.1 coordinate 35,150,944, forward strand.
AACTCCCGCGATAAAGTCCAAGCGGCGAGAGCGGGAGTAAAAATGAGAGGACCGCTTTCTAGAACATGCCGCGGCTCACAGCAGGCGGCGTTAGCATCGAGCACTTTGCGGCGAGGGTATCTCAACTTGGGGGGGCAGTGAAGCTTTAAGGGTGGGGGGCCGCCACTCTTGAACTGTTGTACGCTGTTCTCTTGAATCCACTATATGAGTGAGCGACCGGTAAAGTCTGCAGCTCCCACTGGGAAAATCGTGCGATCGGAACATTTCTGAGGAAGCTGTCGTGACACTAAGCGATCAGTAACTCTAATCAAAGAAGAACATCTCGACAATCCTGAAGCACAACGTGCAGCTCTGAGCTTTCAGACGCTGTCCATGAGACCACAGCGAGCCTGTCGATGTCCAGCTCATTTCAGCCGCTACTGCTTCAAAGTTCTCCTAATTCTCCATCACTCAATAAACGACCTCTAAAATAAAAGTGTAGTATGCTTAATTAGGCAATGGCAGACGGAGGACTGATCCGTGTTCTACCAACTACCCCCAGATCTTAGACACCTTTGAACCAGAGAGATCCTATTAACCTTGGACTGCGTCTCTTTTTTTAATGAGCACTTGAGTTTAAGAGCTTCCTACCAACAGTCAGACAAGGAATCAGATCTGCAATAAGAATCGTAATCTGCTTTATTTCCGTGTTACATTACCCTGGATGTGGGATTGACAGAATCTGGTTCTGCTCAACATAAAAACGTGACAGGACTGACAGCCAAGACACAAAGCCCTCAAAAAATACAGGGAAACATATGAATGTCATGCAGTTCCAGCCTAATATTTCTATACAATATTTATATATATAAAAAAATCCAGGCAACCAATACAGAAATAAGTTATGGTAAATAGCAGGTAAGGGCAATATGTTAAATACTCAACATAGAAATTTAGCTATCACACAGCACAGCGAAGAAAAGTTAATATGAATAATAAAAATAAAAATGCAGGTGTGATCACAAAGGAAAAATACTGCAGAAGATTACAATTTACCCCTCTACAATACAGATCACTACTGAAGGGACCGTAAAACTGGGCAAGTTGTGCTTTTAAAAAAAGAAAATCAAATGGTACAGCTGTCTGGTTTAATAACGGCAGCCAAAAATCCCAAGAATTTAGCGTTGTTTCTATTTTAGACAGGAATGCACATTACTTTTCCGTCATCAGTGGCAGTACACATAAATAAACATTGTTAAAGCAGGCCCACAGATTAATGCTAAATTGTGGTTCAGATCATATGTGTTTTCTGGCACGTGCCATTTTAATCCACACATCCATTTGAGCTCAGATATTCCTATATGTCAAATTCAAATACGGGACCTGCCGACATATAAGTGATTGGCTGATCATTCATGCCGGTCAGCTGCGTATGTCATGTGACCGGGAGCCCCCCCCCCCTTCCTTTTTTCTTTTTGACGCACAGTCATTGTGACTGTTTTGATCTGGCTTTTGTGTCCCTCGGGGGGGTGCTCAAATTGGATTTTTCAGCAGGTCTGGGGGACGGGAAATCACAAAGCGGCGCGCCTGACTTTCTGCAGCGGGGCCGTATTGACCAGAGGCGGCGCGGAGCCGCGGGGACGCGCGCCCACACGGCGACGATGCGGCGAAAGCAGACGGAGCTTCCCTCCTTCTTCATTTCATTACGAATCTGGCAAACAGAGAAAATTATTGGAGGGGGAAAAAAAGAAAAGGAAAAACAACGAAAGCTTCCATTTAGAGTGCCACTGCAAACATTAATGAAACATTTTACGTAAAAAAAAAATAATAATGTGCAAGAAAGTGAGGGGCTAAGTCTCAACTTTTTAAAAGACTTTTTTCAGCATTTGTTCTGCACACTTACCTACGCGCACTCCTCTGCGGACCGGAGAGACTAGGGTCCCATTTCTGCCTCAGCATGGAGCTGGCGATCTCGTCAGCTGTAAAATGAAGGCATTGGAGCACAGCATGAGAATGTATTAGCCACAGTTAGATAAGAGGTACCTCAGTGAGCCGTGCACGCTTTGAATTGGTAAAATAATGTCTGTACAAATTGTTTTTGGTACATTAAGTACCTGCTACCTTATTTCACAGATGAAAAACAATAACGCAGGCACCGGGGGTAGAAGCGCTATGGCGTTACGGCTGCGGCGACACCCCCGTTTATGTATGCAAAGTAATTTTCTAAGAGAGTTTTTTTATTCAAAGAATTCAACAGATTGACAAATATAGCATACGATGATAAATGACAAAGTGCTTCGACAGGCAGGCAACAGGCTGCCTGGGAAATCATACGGAATATCCATGTTAATAAAAAACAAAAAAGAAAGAGAAGTCCACTATGTAAACAGGGGATTTTCCAATTAATAGGCGTGCAGGCGGGAGGGAGCGGCGCAAATGAAATGAGTGCGTCGGATGCCAGATGATTTATACGTGTGGACTGATCTAACAGCTGCATGCAGCGGCTATGACACCCTGACAAGGTAACGGCGCATATGAAAAATGAGCCAATACCGCGCCGCTAAATGCGGCACTTTCAAAAGCCGAAAAGCGAGGCCGATCGCAGTCAACCGCCTTTCTGTTATAAGGGATCCCATAAGGATCGTCACAGTCGGGCTTTTTAGCGGCGTCATTCCCAGTTTATGTGGACTGGGAGAGAGGGGCATATTGCTGAAAGGCGATGCGAAGCGGCGCTGCGCCTGCATATGTCTCTTTCTAGTTTGGGATGGAGGGGGATCAGATGCATGCCGTGCAGCGAAGACAGCGAGCCTATTAGAGGGATTGGGGATGAGGTGGGGGACCGCTCATCTAGCGGCGTCTCCGGGTGTGCAAGCATTTGTCGCGATCAGCGAGACGGCATTGGCACGCCTGGTTATTTTTACTGTTTAATCTAAATCGTTGGCAAAGTCGCGTTTCTTTTCTCATCTCTTCACGTAGAGATATCACCACTTGATGAATATTAATCATAGTAAGCTCTAGTAGCCTAATAGCAGGAAAATGTCATATCAAAGTATATTATTGTGTGTGCATATACTTGGGGGAGTTTAGAGGCGTATTTACTTGATTTGTTGATTTCTGTAGGCCTACTTCTTAAATCAGATATCATTCATTCGTTTTCCCTTGGCTTAAGATGTTCTGGAGAGTCATAATATAGAGACCTTTGGGTCGTGTTACTTTGAATTTCGATGGTTTGTTTGCTACAGACGGGCAGATGGAAATATAAGCAGGCACTTTCGTTTCTTATATTCAGTTGCGTTTACACGACGGTACTGGTGTTAAATTAGCATTGTGCTAAATTTAAATAATTACTAAACATGGTCGGATTATTTCGTGATTAATTAATCATGACCAGTGACACTCACAGATGCTGTTTCCACGCTCCATAGCTACATCTTCATACAATGTGTTAGGTACTCCAGTTCTGAACTAAATATAAGCTAAGAAGAACGTTATAGATTGTGGATATTTTTTTCCATGCAAATCTTACAGGCGCTTCGTGGAGACAAGTAACCGTAGAGATGTCATCAAGTAAGGAAAAATGTTAACCATTACCGGAAAGCGATTGCCAATTAAGGGGCCACATGTCATGTACGGTCTGCCTGATTGGGTCTTATAGTAAACTGGAAATCACCCTGTCAACTAGTGATGGTTCGCTATGAACATGAACATAAAATTGTTTTTTTCTTTATTTCTTGACCGATCCGATCGGACTTTTTTCCTTCCTTTCTTTCCCAAAGCTCAGCAGATTTAGAGGAACCAATTACGAAGTCTGTGATCTGCGCTCTCCAATCTCACATCTTAAATGTCCACCGCCTCGGAGGACGACGCTCTTTTAAAGGGGTTAAATTTCATCACATTTTTTTCCTCTTCTTTCCTTTTTTTCTGTTTACCCTGTGGTTTTATTTCGCAAAACTGCAAACGTCCTGGAAGGGGAAGGATTTTGCTGAAGCAAAAGGCGGCGGGTGGGGGGGAGACAATAAAGTATATGAAAAGCCCATCTTCACAGAACATTAGACATCACAAAACAACCTACAGCCACGACCGGATATATCAAAACTGACACGTTAAACTTTGCCTGTTGATTGAACAATATCTCACACAGACAAGAAAGACCTCACAGTTTCTATTAAATAAAACAGCGTCTGTGAGAGCAAAAAGCATCCTGTGTCCTTAAGAACCATGGCGTTCAGGCAGAATATTAAATCGCTTCCTAATTACAATCAATAATCAGCACGTGAATGGACCCGAACAGGTGTGATGTCATGAAATTATAATGAAGCTTTGAGTGAATCTATACGTGTCTGTTACTGAGGGATAGTAAAGTTGCTATAATGAACCGCTTTTCTGTAAGTGAGGTTTACGACAAACACTAATAAAGACGGCAGTTGCTGTTAAAACGTTTGGAATATATACAATAAGGTGGATTCAGCAGACTGAGAAAAGAATGAGATCAGCTACTGTTAAAATAATTATCTGCAGGAAATTCCCGCGGATAGTGACGTAACAATGATGCGTCCGTTTGCGTAACTTTGTGAATGGAGATGAAAATGTAAATTAAAATAGCATTCGCAGCGCTCGCGAGAGAGAGACAGGGATTTAGTGTTCAGTGTTCACATCCTTTCATGCCGCCAGGCATTTTCCCCAAATATATATTTTTCAGCTGACAGATCCACTTTTAAATCATTTCAAATGGGGTTATGATCAGGTACAGTGATTTTTATCATTCCTTATACAATCTCTGTGAAGGAGGGGGGGTACTGACAAGGAGTTAAAGCCACTTGGGCAAGTGAAGGCCAAGGCTGGAGCGTGATTGAATGATCTCATTCTGGGCCTTTTGTTAGACAACAGGCAGTCCTCTATGAAGATTGATACAGAGGTGCTATGCTGAGTTTGCTGGGTCATCAGGCGGATTGATATTATACTCCAAGCCGCCGATGAAGACAGAGTAACTGTTATCATACTCAATACGGGGGCTTGTCGGGAGCAGAAAATCATCTCGTGTCACTGATTATGGGAGCGTTTCACAGCTGTCATGTGAATTTATCTGCCGCCGCCCAGGCGTATGGGGAAGCCCAGTGATGTAGTAAAGATATCCGCACGTGTAAAATACGGCAACTGGCTTCTGTCGTCTTACATCATACTGCGAAAAGGCGGGGTGTCGACCGGGATGAGTCTCACCGCACATAAGCATATATAATCCGTAAAGCTTAATGCAGACACAGGCTGGTGATGTGCTCAGTCCAGCTCAGGCTACAGGTGAGTATAAACATGCCTTCTGACCCCTTGAAGGTTGAAAAGCTGAACATCGTCGTAAATATTGATAATATTAACAGCATGACACACCGTCACCTTACCGATGTCGTCTCGGAGTCACTGTACTGCATTTTAACGCGCTTCTAGTATTTTTTTTTTTCTCTGGCTGGGAAAACCACACTACTGAAGAATTCTAGACGTCATGCAGGTTTAACAACAACAACAAAAAAAGAAAACCATTGAGGCGCCATGATAAAGTCTTCAGTCAGTCAGTAGCCAGGCTACAGGCCTCTTGCTCCCAGAAACTAGCAGAAAGCCTGCATCACCGTTCAGTGACGACACCTTCAGATAGGAACTCTTCCTTCAAACATGGCGCCGAACCCCCCGTAAATATATAAAGGAAGGAGCACATGGTTCACTTGGTCAAATGGACCACTGTGACCTGCCAGCCACTCTCATGATAGCCCCCATCCTATCTTGAGGGGGGGCGACATTATGACAACACATAACGCAAACTGCTCTTAAACCCCATTGGCCCCTGCAGCATCTGCCTTTTGTGGAAGTGGGCGGGGCATCACACAGCGAGCAGTCTGATTGGCCACTGAGGGCATGGCTGCTTACCAGGATATCGGGGATGGGAACTGCCTGTCATCCTGAAGCAGTTTGAGTCTGGCCAGTATTGATGGCTGTGTGCAGTGGAATTTAGTGCTTGTGTATTTAGCTGGCTGTGTGTGCATGTGTTTGTTATTGTTAGAATATAGCTATAGACTGAGTTTTTTATGAAAAAGTGTAACTGAGCTCTGTGATGGGTTGGTGCCCCATCCTGGGTTATTCCCTGCTTTCCACTGTAGCTTCCAGGATAGGCTCCAAAGCCCTGCATGAGACAAGCGGACTCGGGAAATGGTTGGATGGATGGATGGATGTAGAAGAACGGCAATAGTGCTAAAACATCCTCTGCCTGTCTAACCACAACCACAGGAATCATTTGCACTTTCACCCATGTCAGCCATCTTAAAGTTCAAGGCTAAACATAATTTGATATGATTAATAGAGACTTAGTTCAGATGAATTATAAATAATAATGTGACCTTTATCAATATTAATGTTAAAGCTCATCGGCTCATCGGATTAATCATAAATAAGCGTTTAAGGGAAAGTTTTTTTTAGTTGGAACCCAGACAGGATTGTCCCAGCCTCCCCAAAAACATTGGGGGTGGAGGGTGTGTGGTCGGGGTGACAGGAGTCACACCCAATGTCTCCCCAGGGCGCTGACCCAGAAGAGTGGCGGGGCGATTGCCTCTGCTCTGGGGGGGTCGCGTCCCAGCCTCCCGGGGAACACTTCTACCACAAAAGCCAGGCGATCCATCTCCCTTTCTGGCTGCTGTCAGGGCTGCTTTTCCTGATGACGGTTTGATGCCCAAGCAATGACTCCCCTTCAGCCCCTGAAAATGAGCTATGACAGCTGGCAGTCCAGGCCAGCGCCGGTGGGAAGGCTTTGGCTCGTCGGCCCTTCATCTGTCCTGCCTGTGTGGGCCTCCTGCTACATGCTAGATCCCCCGCTTGTGCAGCGCTCTGCAGAAGCGGGATCCCACTAAACGGCACCAAGAACCACTGGCTTTTCTTTTCCACGCAGGTGGTAATACAAGCATCGTATTCTCAAAGTAGGTATTATACCTCTGCTGATCGCTCCGTGAAATTATCACCGGCAAGATACTCAAAACACTCAATAATTTATGTCATGCTCCAAAACTGATGTAAGGGGAAAAAAAACAGTTAAATAAAAAAAAGGTATCGCAATATAATAATAATAATAATAATAATAATAATAATAATAATTGTTATTATTATTATTATAAAAAACAAAAAAAATCAATCGTGGTTAATAAGTTGTTTCATCCCGTTTTGATGGCGCGCTTTTCTGTGCGGAGATACCCATAATATTCGTCCTTACGGCTGTTTTATTATAAGCGGCATGACCAGCTGTCTCCGTCGGTGTACGTTACTCGCCTCGCCATCCCTCCCCTTGTGAGAAATACGGTATGGACCCAAGGCTTCAGCCGGTATAAATTAGATCGTTCTGCGGCATTAACTTCATAAAACCATAATCCTTTCCCCATAAACTATTACATGCGCGGCAACATTCCTGATTTATGGGGTGGAGAATCGATGGAAAAAATTAATGCTCGGGAAACATATTAGAGACAATATTGAACAGATTTTAATTGTGATTTGATTCCCGCGGCCCTTATCCATATGATTAATGGGATCTAACCTTCTACTCCAGCAAGCAGTAAAGAGAGTCTTTAATATGACAATTAAGTGTCTGTCTTTAGATTTTATTGTATCTCTCTCCCAGATCACTTCATCAGTACAGTGAAGCTTTTGTGAAGATTAAATTGAGACCGGTTTTCTCCATCTCGCGCCACTTACTTATGTTTTATGACATGCACTAAATCAATTTTATGCTGTTATTGATTTTTTTTTCTTTCTCCCTCTTGTCTTCTTCTTACATCGACACAAACCATTTTGCTGTGTGTACTTAGGCGTACTGCAGCCTCGCGCGTCCCCGGCGACCTGACGCCCATCTGAAACTGACACGTGCTTTTTGCAGAGTAGTGGGGGGGGGTTGATAATCATTTCTGTTCTCTTCACAGATCTGTATTCTTGACTCTGCTTTTACGTCTTTGAATATATGTGTGTCTCTAAATATTTCTGTTTATATGCATGCATGTGTTTTATGTGTGTTTAATTTAATTTAATAAATGTGTGTATATTTTGCAAACAAAATATTTGGATATCTGTTTGCATATTGTGTAAATACACATGTGTAGGTATAGTGGCTTTTAAATGTATCACTGTAAACATTTTACTTAAATTAGTTTGTGTGTATTCAAGTTTTTATATGAATCCAATGCACATGTGCATTTTTTAAGAAGATACATTACAACATCTATATTGTTAATGTGTGTGTGCGTTTAAATAAATGACTATGTATACTTGTGTGTCTGCCTTCATTCAGTTTTTACTGTGCACAATCATGTGGTATCCTGCTTGTGACAAACATTTCTGGTAACTATAACATGATTTTTATGTTTTTGATCATTCAACACACACGCATATGCTCCTGCAGGTCAGGTTCAGTGTGAAAAGGCAAACAGTTGCATGCATTCTTGCAGATGCCAGAAAGTAAACACAGATGTGAAATTGCAAATATCCCCCCTGAAACATGCAGGTGACTAGTAACTGCTCGGCTGCCAGCTCTGTGAGCTATGTGTAAGTACTATGAGTTTTTTCACAGATGTTCAGAACAATGGTGCCACCTCAATCCTCACAGCTCCATTTCCATATCCATGGTGTTTATGGACATAGTCATGGCACCTAAAATATCCTACTGTTGTTCTTCTGAACAAGGTGCCTGCTTGAATTACTCCAGTAAAATATCTATTCATGAGTGTGGAAATGGAGAATCATTCATCATATATCTAGAAATCAGCTATCGCATCTATGCTCCTTTAGAGTGGATGCGCGTCACATGCCTATGTCATCATCAGACGTCGACTTCCCCTGCTCAGCAGACCCTGAGCATTCACCTGAGAAGGCACTCATCTTCGTTCAAAGGTTTATTTCCTTGACCTTGGGAAAAACTTCAGCCTCTACCAGCTGCTGTTTCGGTTGAAGAGCCGGACAAGCAATTAGAAGGGCATGCATTAAAGGCATCTGAAATCCCAGAAAAGCACATTCTGCTTTTCCAAAGGGGGGCGCTGCTGAACTTATGTCACAGCAAAGCCAACTTCAGCCAATCACATGGCTGCTCACCCACTGAGTCATCTGGCGTTGTTATAGTCCAGCACCTTCCTCTATTGTACCAGGAACGGTGTGTGTATGATTCTTATAAAAATAGTCACTTTACTAAAACATAAACCTCCAAAATCTGAAACTTCTGAAATAGAACTGTCTGGACCATTGGTGTCTGTTGTGTGTCAAAGCAGAAGTGAGAAAACTGAATCGCAGACTCCGGAATCATTTGGCAACTTTACACTTCTGTTTATTCCAGCTTTGCTATAATTTCAAAACTAAAAATATTTCCTGGCCCGGGTCCTGTCGGGTGCTCAAAAAAACCAAGCCATTAAAAAAATAGTGACTTTTGCTCAACCAAGACGCTGATCAGTGCTGACAGAAGCAGCTAATTTCGATGATGTCTTAATGGATTGGTGCAGTTTTGTCCTGGATTGTGCATTCTGTGTGAAAGTCATTGTGCCTTGTTGTGGTATCGCTGCTCCTGCTTCAGATGGAGGTTGTCTCAGCCACCCTGTGCCCTGGAGTGAGCTGCATGTACTGGAGAAGCAGGGGGGTAGGGTAGCCCCCCCCCCCCCAAGCGCTGTAGCTCACTTACTTTATATCATAACCATGTCTGCACTCATCCTGTTGGTGGGACACTTTTAATCTGTATGTTTTATGTCCATCCATTTTCTGTGACCGCTTGTCCTATTCAGGGTCACAGGGGGTCTGGAGCCTATCCTGGAGGCTATGGGTGCAAGGCAGGGAACTACCCAGGGTGGGGGCCGAGCCAATGCAGGGCATAAGGCAGGGAACTACCCAGGGTGGGGGCCAAGCCAATGCAGGGCACAGTCACACACCATTCACACCTATGGGCACTTTGGTAACTCCAAATAGCCTCAGCATGTTTTTGGACTGTGGGGTACCTGGAGGAAATCCCATGACAACGCAGAGAGAACATGCAAACTCCACACCCATGGAGACTCGAACCCTGGTTTCAGAGGTGTGAGGCTACTGTGCCACCCCTCTGCTTTATGTCCTTTATCACAATTTTCATCTTTCCATCCATCCATCCATCCATCCATCTTCTGTAACTGCTTGTCCTATTCAGGGTTGGGGGGGGGGGGGCGGTGTAACCTATCCTGGAGGCTATGGGCACAGGGAACAACCCAGGATGGGAATTCAACTATTCATTTTCTGGACTGATCTATCCTGGTGCAAGTAAAATGTAAGGATTAAAGATTATAACACATTTAAATTAATTGTTTACTATTTTGTGATGTAAAAACAAGCGCCGTGTCACTGGAGCAAGAGAAGCGGTGGGGGTGTCACTGGAGCAGGGAAGCGGTGGGCGTAGGCACTGGAGCAGGGAAGCGGTTGGGGTGTCACTGGAGCAGGGAAGCCGTGGGCATAGGCACTGGAGCAGGGAAGCCGTGGGGGTGTCACTGGAGCAGGGAAGCGGTGGGTGTAGGCACTGGAGCAGGGAAGCGGTGGGCGTAGGCACTGGAGCAGGGAAGCGGTGGGCGTAGGCACTGGAGCAGGGAAGCCGTGGGGGTGTCACTGGAGCAGGGAAGCGGTGGGCGTAGGCACTGGAGCAGGGAAGCGGTGGGCGTAGGCACTGGAGCAGGGAAGCGGTGGGCGTAGGCACTGGAGCAGGGAAGCGGTGGGCGTAGGCACTGGAAACTGGCTCGAATTACGTCAATTTGTCCAGAGTAATTTGTCCAGCGTTCTGGCACCACCCCAGGACGTGTCATGGGCCAGATTTGTTCTGGCACTGCTTTGGCACACCTAGAGCGGTGTGCTGAGGATCTAACGAGCCCACTTTCTTCATGACCAGACTAGAACAAACGCTGAGCCAAACCAGTTCCCATTCATTCTCTTTATCTATTTTCCGATGTTTTATTCCAGTTTTTAATTTATTTTGCAGCAATTAAACCCCAGATTAGGAGGACAACAAACATCAGATGGATTTTTGGTTGTTTTGACCCAATTAATTAGGTGGTTACATTATGTGAAATAAAATGTTCAAATAAAATTTAATTTAAATATTAAGCATCACTTACATATGTGTCACAAACCAGTTGATTTTCCTTCAGACAATGTGAATGGAGATGCCTTTACGGGACGGTATGTAATAGCATCTGTATATCTGGGGGAGTTTGCGTATCTGATGGGGTGTGCCCTGCATGAGCCTATATGCAGATGTTTATCAGTGCGCACATGTACACGTATGTTCTGTTTGCACATACGTGTGCGCACATGCAGCCCTGTGTGTCTCCGCGGAGCCACACAAACGGCTTTTCGAATTATGATAGCGAGTGACACGTAGCAGATGCTGGTCTCTGTGGTGACACGGCCCTGTCTGTCAGCCTGCTGCCGGCCCCGACAGCACTATGATGGATTAGGAATTGTCTTTCCTGCCGCTTGTCGCTGGATTACAAGACGGCCATCCTTCAACGCCCTGGAGGACGTTGTCATCGGAGTGACAGCTCCTTTTATGCGTCCAGCCGACTGGACAGCGTGCCATTACATTTTTTCCATGGTTTCCAGCTGATCCCTACAGCTGGGTGCTGCTTTGCTGTCAGATGATACTGTTTTCGTGTGTTTACCTCACGTCTTCTGTGAGGCCTGCAAATCCTTTAACGGGAGCTTCTAAAACATTTAAATAAATGCTCTGTCAGCATTTTAATGCTAACTGCACAACCAAACAGGCTTTGAAACGCATTAATTTGGTGTGAACCTGTACAGGGCACAATAGTTATGTTGCAGGAAATGACTTGAGCTGGGAGCTGATAGCAGGCCTCCTTTTTGGAGGTGGAGCCTTGTATAATGTAGGTGTGGCTTAAAGAAAGGGGTGTGGCCAGCTATCCCATATAAAGCAGAAGAGTACACAGCCCGGGTCATCTAACAAATTCCTCTGCTGGGACTCTCTGTTAAGTAACGGCCTTTGCCTAAGAGTTCAGGGAAAGGCATCGGAGAGATTCGTCATAGATTTTACATGAAGCATATTGTCGTTAAATTAAATTCCGCAAACACTCCCCAGCCCATCGCGAATACCTCAGAGAGCGATCATAATTGCTTCTCCACACACATAATTGCCTTCAGCTGCTACCGTTACAGTTGACATTGTTCGTCGGTGGCGAGGTGATCTGTGATTTGAATACGCAGCTTGTTTTACAGCGGCCGTAATTGAAATATGCACGCGTGCAAGTAGGAGATTGCGCCGGGGCCGCGGATAATCACCTGACACGAGAGTAATTGAGTCGACAATCTGGCACGGTATCTCCCCTGTGCACGGAAGGAAGGGGTTTGGGGGGGGGGGGGGGTTAGCAGGCGGGTGGGCGGCAGCAGCCTCCGCCTCGCAACAGCCATGCGGGAGGGCCCGTGGTCCCCACGTGGAGCGGGCTGGAACAAACACCTGCCTGCTAACTAACCATAATAGAGACCACCGTGTGGTATCAGATAGACTAGAGCCCATCATGTCACCTCTGCCCCAGCAAATGGTCTAATCCAGCGTTTCCCAATCTGGTCCTTTGGGACCTACAGACAGTCCACATTTTTGCTCCCTCCTAGACAGTCCACAATTTTGCTCCCTCCAAGATGGTTGACATTTTCGCTCCCTCCCAGACAGTCCACAATTTTGCTCCCTCCAAGACAGTCCCCATTTTTGCTCCCTTCAAGATGGTCCATATTTTTGCAAAAACGTGGACTCTATGTGGGTCTGCGAGGACCGGATTGGGGGACACTGCTCTAATCCGTTCTCTCATTTTCTGTCATTTGCATTATCAGATGACAAAGGCTTTCTCTGTCTTTTCTTCCCTTCTTCTCCTGCTCTTTCCAGAAGATGCCACAGCAGCCATCAAATTAATCATCGCAAATATCTCCTTCTCAGCAGAGTGAACATTAGCCAGCACTTATCCGGAATGGGCTATTATCTGCCCTAGATAACTTTCCATCCATTTTCTATTTTCTGTTTGGAAAAAAAAGGAAAACAGACAAACAAGAGATGCTGCTCTTTGGCAGAGAGGAGAGGCAGAATTGTCCATCTTAAAGCTATTATGAAGCCTGAGAATCACAGGCAATGACAGTTATCTACAGATGGGGGGTGGGGGGGGGGGGGTGAGGTTGAGTGAGGGGCCCAGGCAGAGGCCATTTAAACAGGGCCAAGAGGTTTTATTTGTTTATTTCCAAACCCAGGTGAACTCGCTGGAGTGTTTCGCTTCCTTAATCGACAGGCTCCTTCACAATTATCTCACATTCATGAATAAATACCGGGCGTTTAAAGTTCCAAGTGTCGGCCTAATTACTTTAACTTACTCTTATAACGAGCGCACACGGCTATCGATCGACGCCAGACCTCCCCTTCCTCTGGAAAAAGAGAGGAACGAAACACACGGAAAACAGGTAGTTACCCCGTGTTAAATCATTAATATCGTAACGATTTTTCCGGCACTTTCTCAAATGAGCCCAAGGCAACAGCAGAGGGTCCTGGTCGAGCCCTTCAGGGAATGCCAGCCGCAGAGAACAAAGCCGTTTTACACGCATGACTTTACATATTTTAGTTATAAGCATTAATCCTGATGAACAGTGTTTCCTGGATGAACTCATTTACTCAAACTGTTTAGTTGAACTTTTCTTTTTAATCGTGTAACATCTAATTCCTGCACTCATTTGTGAGCCTGTTCTCAACCTGTTTTACACCAGCTCACACTGGTTTTTTTAATGAATGATACTACTGACTGCAATCCAGTTGATAAAATGTTGATAAATACTGTAGTAATAGAACTATATTTGCATGCTATGTCTCATAAATCCAGTGTACTTCAGCTGTGTGGCTTTATTAATTATTATTTTTTTTGCAATAAGTAATATTTAAGTGAAGTTCACAACTGAAGTTTAAGTTATTATACATTCGAATGGGGTCATTTGTGCAACCTTGATTTCCTCAAGGATTCTTAGGCTATTTTTTTTCTGACTTCATTTGCATTCTGTACAATTTCTCAATCACTTTCTGAATGATTTCAATGTTAATTTCTAACCTCAGTAAATTTTGAATAAAATCTTAATTATATTTGTACTTCAGTTAGACTTGAAACAAAATTTCTGCTGCTTATTTAGTACAGCATGCAGGAGTGGGGGTGGGGGGGTGGGGCACTCTTCCAAGTGGGTGTGCTGGCACACTACAGGTGTGTGTGTATGTGCATCAGTCTGTGTGTGTGTGTGTGTGTGCATTCCACAGGTGTGTGTGACAGATGGAGCTAGCTTCCCAGAGCAGGGGTGGTCAGCCTGGCGTGGGGGAGGCAGGGGATGAGGGTGAGGGGAAGTTTAGGGGGACAAACATGACTGCAAAATGTCTCATTTGTCACAGTCACCCCCCTCCAGCTCATAGACCCAAAAGAGAAAAAACTGCATCTGATAATCTGTTGCTCCCTTATGATCCACCTACTAGACGAGCATCTCTCTCTGTTTTCCTCCTCCACCTTTCCCCTTGTTCCTTTTTTTTTTGTTAATTTGTGTCGCTGGAGTGTTTACATCAGCTGTCATTGGGGCCACACCGGCCTGCAGCGCCCCCTGCTGTGCGGAGGCCAGGAGCCCGTGCCAGCTCACAGCGCCCTGGCATCCCGCTTCTGTGGCAACCCCTTTTCTTCTAGGCCTTTCTTGCAGAACCCCCCCCCCCCCCCCACACCCCACACACACACTGACACACACACAACAACCCCCACCTAGCGTCTAATATTTCCCCTTCTCTAAGCAGCAGGGCCGTACAAAAGGACCGTTGGCCCAGGGAGAGATTCGTTATAGTCTCCATAAGCACAATTTACAGCAGGTTCCTTTAGAAATGCTTGACATTTCCTCCCAGTGTCTGAGATATGCTTGGTGGGTACAGTGCGTCATCTTTGTTTATCGCACATAATAAGCCGTTTTCTCTCAGTTTAATGTCGTCGCCTAGGTAACCAGGAGGTTTCGGGCAACAACGGCAAAACAGCAGATTTGTCAATGGAACGTGTAAAGCTGAGTATAAATCTGTCCCGTCGTAATCCCGGGGCAGTCTTTCATCCCATTATTTTTCATATGCATATGAGAATTTCTGCCGTATTACTTTCTCACACATTTTACGGCCCCGGCGACATATTGAAACTAAGTTCTCCTTCTGCGACACCCCACGTCGGGGCTAATTAAAATATTGCTCAGGAACTTTACCCCCCTCCCTGGCCCACTTCTTCATTCATGGAGGGAAATAAAAAAGGATCTGTCCACTTTTGGGTCTTTGCATCCCTCTCCAGCCCCCCCCCCCCAGGCCTGCATGAAACTGTAATCTCCGGAGTTTCTGAAGATCTGCAGGACGAAGCCTGCAGATCTGAGACCAGGTCAGTCAGGCAGGGCTGCACGTAGCTGGACCATCTCACCAGACTCCTCCAGGACCTTCTCGTTCCTGAGGCCGTTTGTACGGCCACATGCGCGCCCGTGTGCCCGTTGATTCTCAGAGTTGTAAAAATGACCTTCAGTGTGGATCATGCGGGGCTTCCCAGGTGACACCAGGACAGGGAAGAGAAGCATAAGAACATATGGGTGTGTCCTCAAGAGAGACCACAAGGGTAAATGTACAGTGAAAGAGATGTAAATATAGGGAGCAACCAGAATGAAAATCTCAGCAGGGGAGATGCAGCTGTACCTTTGAGAAGACTGAATTACTTCGATAAATATCTACCAAAATTGCAGCATTTATGACACTATGAAGAGCTCAGGGAATCAAAGTTTTCTCCTCATTTGAATTTGAATGCTTCAGACTGCTTAAAAATGCCCATGAGCACTAGCCAGTAGGAGGCGGCTTAGCGGCTGTTGTGAGCTGTGATTGGCCGGTGTTAGGATGCCAGCTGTGCGGGTTCCCCGGGTCCTTGCTCCTATGGCCTGATGTCGCCGTTTTCCTCGCTCTTTTCTGACCTCAGGAATTTTAAGCAGGTCACATGACCATTTGTGGACTTTTATTTTCATTTTTTATTTACTTTTACAGGCATATTAACTCCCATAACTTCTGTGTTTTTTCCCATGCTAACAATCTGTTTTGTTTATTGTGATTTTGGACCTGGGTGGTAGTCATTGTCGTGACTCCCTCTGGGGCGTGGTTTCCCATTTTTAAACTTTCCCAGGTTAAGGTTAACCCAGCACGCAGCTCCAAATGCTGTAAACCATTAGAGTCAGATCTCAGAAGTGGAGAAGCTGTAAAGTCCACCAGTACCACCCAGTGTGAATAAAGTATTCCACTTTCGGTTCTGTACGGGGAGAAAACCATTTGATGAAGCCGCAGTGAATGAAAGTAGAGATGAGAGATCTGAAATAACTCCTATCATATTTCTCAGTGAACTCGAGGCCCCCATCCGCGCTGTTTATTAGCCACTGTGTTATCTATAAGCGGGCGGCCTGAGCTCCAGCAATAAGAACCGCGGCTGTGTCCCCCCCTCTATGACAGAGTGCCGTCTGCCTGCTTAATAAGGCCCAGCTGGATGGCCTCCGAGGCCTGGTCCCTTAACTGGGAGCCGTCCGCAAGGGACAGCACCGCTCTGCCAGACCACAGCTCATGTAGAAATTAGAGTTATAATTTGTAGCAGTTGCATTTGAGATCCCCCACCCCCCCCCCCCCAGTCAACACTGTAAATCTGTAATATTCAGTATAACTGTAGCAGAGCAGCTGGGAAAAATAAATCCTTTTTTTTGACAATGTCATACTTGCAAAAAAATATTAGATGTTGATACTTTAAAAATAAAAGGGGCTGTGCGTCAGGGCTGAGGTCGCAGAACGATGACGGATCAAATCCGTTCACGTCACTTTCACAGCTGACTGCAAAGCTCCCGCTAGCACATCCTGCCATCCCCAAAATGTACTTATGAGGGGAACAACTGCATAAAAAAAAAAAACTACATAAACATGTGTAGCTCATTTCCTGCCGCCAGAGCTTTGTAAACGTATGCTGATGGTATGAAGGGGGGGGGGGGTGCACCCGGGACACAGCATGCTGAGATTATTTATGCTGTATCAGTGCTGTGGTGGGGGGGACGGGGGGTTAGGGCGGGGAATGGCGACACGCCTATGAATCCTACCCAAAGTGAAACTCATATGGATATCAAAAGCCATAAACCTCCTGTCACAATTTAGTGAGTTGTAAGGTGGGGGGGGGTGTGACATACTCATAATCCTGATCAGGACAGTAAGTCATGGGGAGCAGAGAGGGTGATGCTGATTACAGGGGCTCAATCAGGAGCTTCCCAGCAGTGCCACGTATCACTGCCAGTGACCCCAAATAAAACATTTTGGTTCTTGCATAAGGCCAGTGAGTGAATATCGCACGTTTAATGCAGCACTGTAATTGTGACAACAGTGCGAATCGGCACAGTGTTCTGACCACGCAGCTTTTGGGTGTCTTACAGTTAGGTGAACCGAAGCTGTTTCACCAGGCGAAAATTCAAATGCGCGTGGAAGGACAAACTAAGTCTTTATTTATCTCTTTGTTTTACGGGAAGAATTGGCTCCCTTTCGAGCCGGGTGACATGTATTCAGCGGCTATGATTTAGAGGAGCCGGAGCAATCACAGTTTTGGCCTGATACAGCTGAGATATCAGAACTCGAGGGAGAAGGGGCGCGACCTTTGACCCCATCAATCATGCGGCGAGCGGTGCGTTCGGCGGCTGTGACGGGGAGCGCGAGCCGCGACGTCCCGCTGGCAGTTGGATTCACGACAAACGTCTCCTTTATTTAACTGTAAATTCCACATGACGTACAGAAGCAAAGACATTATAAAAACAAAAAAATTAATTATGAATTTCTCACTTCGTCTTCCCACTGGTTTTCCTAATAAGGTCACTGTGATAAATTATAAACTAAAATTTAGATAGTATTTATATAGAACAATAAAGTTTTTGATTTCTTCAACTGAAATATATGCATTTTTTCCCTCAGCCTCATTCTAGAAATAAAAAAAGGCTTTCTAAAATTAAAATATCTTCCAATAAGACCGCTGACTGTATCCCATCTGTTAGTATTAATTTAGTATTTACAAACACCCTCCTTTTTCCTTTTAATTCTTATACTTTTCTTTTAAAATACACCCAAAATAGTGACCCTGAATTATTTCTCCAACCATTCTAGCCGACTTTCTCCCCAAGTCCCATAAAAACCTGAAAGCCAAGAAAATGGTTCATCCAGCATGAATAATCAGACCCCAAACACAGGGCGCCTGTCACTAAGGGGGCAGGGGGACACACACACGTTTAACATGACTCACAGAGAGTGTTAGACGAGTCCAGAGGAGAGATTCATCTTCACAGTCTCCCTTTCACTAAGCCTGGGCCGTTAAAATGGCTCCTTTCTTTAGCGGATGTTGTCCCCAGGAACACTGGTGGATCATTTCAAATGTCCTCGGATGTGAGGAGTGGCAGGAGAAAGTTTCTGGGGACAGACGTGCAGGGATGCCCCACAAACGGCAGGAATGCGGTTAGAATGCAAAGTCGCAGTAGAACGAAGGACACCTGACTGAGATAAGATGCCCCTTGTCACCCCCACACCCCACATCAGATCAGGGAGAATCAGCCTCACAGACAGCCAGCCGGATGACACCTGGCGCTTCAAAAACATACATACTATGTACTTTGGTGTCTCTATGGGCCTGTGTTAGCCTCTGTGAGTCAGTGTTGCCCTCTGTGACCTTGTGTTAGCTTATGTGAGCCTGTGCAATGCTGTGTGAGCCTGTGTTGGCCTCTATGAGCTTGTATCAGCCAGTTAGTCTCAGTGAGCCTGTGTGAGGCTGAATGAATCTTAGTCAGCCTGTGTGAACCTGTGCCAGCCTCTGTGAGCCTGTGTAAGGCTGTGTCACTTTTGTGAGGCTTTTTTAGGCTGATTGAGCTTGTGTGAGGCTGTGTGAGTCCCTTGTCTATTTGGGTGTGTTTCTGTGTGTGAGCATCTATGTATGTGTGTGTGTGTGTGTGTGTGTGAGCGGGTATACCTATCCTTATGGGGACACAATGTTCCCATAACGTGATAAATATCTGTTTTTTTCCCTTATCCTCCTGAGACCCAAGGAAAAAAGTGTCCTTCAATTGTATGTTATTTGTCTTTGGAGGAAATAAGACACCTTACAATTTAGATTTTTAAAAATTTATTCTTATTTTAATTTCACAGCATGTCCTCTTTAGTGCACAACAGGAATAAATACGTTTCCCAACATCAGTGAAAAAATAAATGCAAAAATACAATGTCCACTACAATGGACATAAATGAATAGGTCGGGTCTCAGGAGGTTATGGGGACCAGTTTGAAAAAACTAAAAATGCAAAAACTCTAGTATTTTGCTTGGTTACTTATGATTATGATTAGGGCTGGGTAGGGGTTAAGGTTGTCATAGTTAGCGTTAGCATTTTTCCCATAGCAGTGAAAGAGTGGTTCCCATAAGGATATGTATACCTGACATAGGTGTGTGTGTGTGTGTGTGTGTGTGAGAGAGAGAGAGAGAGAGAGAGAGAGAGAGAAAGACAGTCTTCCAGGCTAAGGTTGTTCCTGAGTGTTTAAAATACATTTCTGCATTTAAGATCATCGTAGATCATGCGCAGTGCCCACGGGGTTAAGGCAAATGCACACCTGCATCCCCGCCCACGCAGGGGGCGCTGTTTGACCGCAGTGCACAGAGCAGGGGGCGGGGCCAGAGCCGGCGTCATGCTGGCGTCGGCCGTGGCCACTGGCCCGCTCCTGTACCCCCAAAGTGGCTCATTAGGAGCGCATCTGTTCCGCCGTTACCCGTTCGTGGTTTCGCTGCGTCTTTCACCACGTCGTTCGCGGGTTTGCTCATTTGTGGGGCCGAATGGGGGCCAAAAATGCCACGTTTTCCTCGTTAGCCCGTCACCTCTCGCAGCCAGCCACTGGAAATAATGGGCCCAGCTCAATCTGTCCCACTCGCTGTCGTCCCTTGTACCTATAAATACGTATGAATCCATGGGATTTGATTGCAGGTTGGCTGGCTCCGCCTTTCATTCGGTTCAAAGCAAAGTCACAGCATCGTCACGGCCAACGTCTTTCGGAGCTGGACTGTGCGTTTGTCTCCAGTGTTGCCCACACAGGAAAGATGGTGAAAAACAACAAACGGATGTATTCTGACCTGCAAGCTGCTGAGGTTTATCAAACACATTCGGCGAGTGCTCCATTCACACCGCCGCAAACATGCTAATATGCTAAGTGCAGTTTATGTAAATAGTGGGGAACACAGTGTGGCACATGCCACCACTCTCAGATGATTAGATGTGAGAGCTCACTCTTCATCACTTGCAACATGATGAGCTTCCCCACCGTCTGGCTGAAAACGCAGCAGGAGACGCAGGAGTTATGAAGAAGATGTACCAGATCAGAGCTTAGCTACAAATTTAATCAGCTGGAGAGAGACATGGAGTTATGACAGCTGTAAATTGAATCAGCTGGGGAGATTGCATAAGCGGTAAATTGTGTTCAGCAGTAAAAAACATAATTTTAGACCTGATGTGGAAACATTACAGTATCTGACAGCGAGTAAATGCTGCTAGTATTTATCCCCTCATGAACCTATTTATTTACTGAAAGATTCATTAATTTTCACACATGGGCACTTGTGAAATCTGTCTCATTAAGCCACCAGTAATGATCATTAAGGAAGCAAATTGAGAGTTAGGGGCGGATGTGTGTGTCTGTCTGTCTGTCTTTGTGTATGTCTGTCTGTTTGTCTGAGTGTGTGTGTACCTGCGTGTCTGTCTGTTTGTCTGAATGTGTGTGTGTGTCGCGTATATATACACAGCCCAATCAACATATTTTTTTTCACAAAAATCAAATGGAGTTAATTTTGTTTGAAATTATGAAAGGTGATTTATCATTTTTTATCCTATTATATGATACTGATAATATAAAAGAATCTAAAAGCTAATATAATTACAGCATTCATCTTCTTCTTCTTCTTATAACAACAAAAACAATAATAATTTATTATTTTTATTATCAGTTGTCGTATTATAATTGTTAATATCATTATTATTACTACTCTATGGCTTCATTATGTATCATCTTGCTGGGTCCCCAAAGAACATCGAAGGTCTGAGCCTGAGGTCTGTGCACCTGTACAGTTCCCAGAGTCTCCTCTCGGTTCTGCTGCTCTTTGCTGTATATGGGTGCAGACAGAAGAAGCACCACTCCTGTTCATGGTAACCTATGAAGCTGGAGAGGCGAGGGGGCAGGACTTTCCCACCAGCGGGGCCCCCTCCCCTTCTTGCAAGGGCCTGTCTCCTGCAACTGGCTGCTGGGCCACTCCCTCGGAGGACAATGCGTCCCGACATATGTGTGACTTCAGACAAGCTCTTTGTCACATGGATGCCACCAATGCGCATGCTCAGATGAGATTTCGCAGGGCTTTCCCGTTAGAATGAAAACTGCCAAATCTGGAGCGCAGAATTGTGGCAAACAAAATTAACAGCCATTAACAGTGAAACACCTGGGGAATCGAGAAGGCGGATTACAGGAAAGCAGGAACAGGAAGGCAGGTTACAGGAATGCTAGTACAGGAAAGCAGGTTACAGGAAAGCGGGTACAGGAAGACAGGTTATAGGAAGGCAGATACAGGAAGGCAGGTTACAGGAAGGTAGATACAGGAAGGCAGGTTACAGGAAGGCAGGTTACAGGGAGGCAGATACAGGAAGGCGGGTTACAGGAAGGCAGGTTATAGGAAGGCAGATACAGGAAGGCGGGTACAGGAAGGCAGGTTATAGGAAGGCAGATACAGGAAGGAAGGTTATAGGAAGGCAGATACAGGAAGGCGGGTTACAGGAAGGCAGGTTACAGGGAGGCAGATACAGGAAGGAAGGTTATAGGAAGGCAGATACAGGAAGGCGGGTTACTGGAAGGTAGATACAGGAAGGCAGGTTACAGGAAGGCAGGTTACAGGGAGGCAGATACAGGAAGGCGGGTTACAGGAAGGCAGGTTACAGGTGCGGTAATCACTTTTGGAGCTATTAGTACATGGCTGAGGGGACTCAGTTTAATCCTGACCTGCATTCTTCATTGAGGAAGGCCGGCTTTATCACAGCACCATGGAGCTACAGTGAACGTGTAACATGTTAAACTTCAGGAGAGACAGCAAAGGGGAGGACTTGGGCCATGTGGCTTTTTTTCTGTTTTTAATGGGCGCTTGAAACTTCCCCGATCTCCCTGGTCTGTTGTCTTAGCGGCTGAGCTCCTCTCTGCCCTTGCGCACCCTCCCGCCGCTGTTCGGGGCGATCGCCGGTGGAGCGTCAGGACACTCCAACAAATTGCATCACTTCTGCTCGGCCGGCCCGGGACAATGATGCGCCATATGCCGGGGGAAGGAAATGAATGAGGCTCATTTACTCTGGCACTGCCGACCCCCCCACTCCCCCGCCCTGCCCCCCCATGCGACACAGACGGACGAGCTGACGGCCAGCCATTAACCAGAAACTAGATAGAGGCCGGCTCTAGCGCGCGCCCTACTTGACGCTCGTCCCGTTTGACACACTGACAGATCCGTCAGCTGCCTGTGGTTCGAAAACACCAGCCCCCCCCCCCCCCCTCCCCAGTTTGTGGGGAGGACAAAAGGCTGGCATGCTTGTCATGTGACTCTTCACGCGTGCAGCAGAAGGAAAGAGATGCTCTTTTGTCTTCGCAAAAGTCTGACCCATATGCGACCGACACCCACTTGGCTTCATACCTGACCTCAGCATGTTGGAATCTCGTGTCCATTTCTGTGTGCGCCTGCTTATGTGTGTATTCATGTATATGTATGTGTGTTTTTCCTTATGCATGTGTGTGTGTGTGTGTGCGTGTGTGACATTGTGACTCTCTCAGTGGGTGTGTGTGTGTATACACTGGCCCAGGATGTTAGGTGATGATTAAGGAGTTGCTTTTGTGTTGACACGAGATACTAATGAGGTTGAAGTAAGAAGGTCAGAGCTCGCCCCCCCCCTCCCCCCGCCCACCTCCCCTTCCTCAGGACAGGGAGATAATCCCCCCCTTAATCGTCCCCCGCTTTTTATGGCCTGCCACGGAGATCTGTGGACAAGTGCCGTTGATGAATGCCTCGCATCTTCATAATTGCTGTAATTAGTAGCAGGACAAGGCCTGCTCTTGGCACTAGACGTCGTGGTTATTACTCTGAACTCGGCCCACAGAGGAGCCGACCACCTCGCCAACTCCTTCCCTGGTATTGCGGATATTCTCTCTCACTCTCCCATTTTTCAGCTTGCCCGTGTCATAGCGGGGTTAAGGGTCAGCTGCTGGCCTGCCTTCGCTCGCTTATTATCTCATTTATTCATTTTAATCTTTCCTCTGGGACTCCAAAGTGACTCGCGACGCCCCGGCGTTACACTCGCACATAAACGTGAGGGTGTCGGCTAATTTGGGTTAAGCTTGTTGCTCACGGATACAGCAGCTTGTACCTGCCACCTTTGGGTCACAAGTCAACTTCCTCAACCATCTGGTTATGTGCCGCCAAATAAATCTTTTGTTTGTGAAAAATGTGGGGACAAATTAAGCAGGTTAGTGGGTAACCTAAAGCCTACGAGCACAGAATTAGTAAACTGCTGCTTAATTATGCTGACAATTACGATAGTAATTATTACGACTTTTCTGTTATTATGATGCAAAGACCACGCAAGGTGAGACATTGAGGAATGATGCACCATGATGGGCAATATGTTACCCTATAGAAAGGGGTAAATAAACAAGCCGAGGGCAGCAGACCTTTGCCCCGGCGTGGAGGAGAGTGCGACCCAGTGTCCTGCCTTGCTGGACTGGTGACCCTCTGCCATGACAGAGCACTCCAGCATCCCTCTTGCATTTCTCTTCCTGGATAACTGACGCAGGCTGTAAGAAATGGAGGTGGAGGTCGGGGAGTTGGCGGGGGGCCACCAGCCTAACCCCCGCAACACGTAGGACAGACGCTTTGAACTCCTGACCTTCTGGCGTGACACCCGCCCTCTGGGTTGACGGCTCACGTGATGCCTCGCCCGCGGATCTAAAGCCAGGCGGTTTCGCTCGCCGTTCCCACGAGGACTCTGGAAGCTCCCAGCACCGTCACACAGATTTAAGTATCGTACTGAAATTCAGCTTGTTTTCGGTTAGCCATTTGCTAATAGCCTGTAACCCCAGCCCTAGCAGATGACCCAATATCTTCAGGAGTCATGCAGCATGCCAGACTGATCGCCCTTTTATGACAATTATGCAAGAGTTCTGGAAAATTCTGAAAGATTTGGCTTATAATAATTTCAATGATGTGTCACGGAGCTGGGGAAAATTAAGCAGTTTGTTCATTTCGTACATTAAGCAATTTGTCAGAAAACATCCCTGCATTTATAGCTGGTCACCAGCCCTGCAGTCATAGTATTTTGTTAAAATCAGAAGCATAAAGGCACAAGTGACAGAGGGGTGGGGGTTAAGGAGGGGGCTTGATGCCCTGCTCCGCTCTCTCATCTCTCCATGGCACCCGGGTTACATGCAGCCTTTTCTTCATTGCGTTTCATAAAGCTGCTCCCCGCACAGATTATCTTAAAAGCCCCCATAGCTCTCAGCTTTGAGGGCCATGCGGTTGGTAACTGTTTTCTTCGAGGGTGGGGGTTCAACTTTTAGCAAGAGTGGTAGACCAGCGTCCAATCTCTAGGGCCCTTGCAGCAGTCTACCCACAGCCACCGTAACTCTATCACTCATGCTTGGGGGGGGGGGTTGTTGTCGAAAAACCAAACACCCGCCAGCCTGTTTGCTACAGGACCTCCGCCGGCCGCGAGACCCCCGACAGGGACGGGAAAAAAAGACAGATAGGGTGGGTGAGGAACGAGTGGGACATGAGGAGTGGGTCGGGTGGGGGCCAGAAAAATGAGTGTGCCGGTGGCTAATTGAGCATACAGACTCCTGATGTGTCAGGGAGGGGCCTCCCGACCAGGACGGCTTCCCCTGTCACCGATATCCGAAACGGATGGGGCCGGCGGTCCATAAAGCCGGGGGCGAATGCAACTGCCGGCCGTGACAGGACAGGCGTGATAGTGGGGGACACGCGGGGAGTCTGTGCGCTTCTCCGACAGGCCTGTTTGTTTATGCCGCCTCGGAACGACCCGAGGATCCTTTCTTTTTAATTCTTCATCGCCTTTGGGTCACTCGCTAATGAGCCAAGCCGTGCGGAAAGATGGAAGCCATTAGCAGAAGAGAAGGACTTTCCTTTGCCACCCGGTACATGAGGGCGTGCGTGTATCGGGATTTTCACGAAGTCTTCATCTCGTGGCCCCCATCTTTGCAGAAGGTGCAAGAAATGGTAGCAGGGGTGGGGGGGGTGGATGAGACTGGTGGAGGGCGCCTCAGTCAGCACTGACCACTCTAACCTTAAATCAGTCTCTTTCCATGGGGAAGGGGGAGGGGGTGGAGCGTGAGGTCGGGTTCGGCCAGTTGGCTACGCCAGACTCAAACAGCTTCTAATCGGGACTCTCTCACATCCTGAGCCCCAGAGTCAATTTGATTTAAATCAACTGATCTATAGAGAAATCATTTATAGAAAGGTGAAAACGGTCCAGGCAAACAGCATGTTCTTTGCCATCCTTCTACACTTCCTGATGTTTCTGACCTCGGGTTGGCAACAAGATGGCTGCCAGTAGCCAAACTCGAGTGCAGTGTGACTGGGACGTTTATGTGCGAGTCTGAGTCCGTGCCGCGTGAGCGCTGTGGCCCTACCTACCCCTTGTGTTTTCTCTTAATGCCACCCCACCTTGTAATGCCCACCCCCCCCCCCCCAGTAATGAAATAAAGTGAGAACAGCATTCCCTGGATGCCCAGACCAGCCCCTTGGTGCTGGTGTCTCAGCCTGGAACTGGTGGTACCCAAATTTGTTCAAGGTGCCTCTCAACCGTATGTTTCCTCATGGGGGAGACTGGCTTACAGAGTGACTTCTCCAACCTTCGACGGGGGGGTGTGGGCCGTGCTGTGAATCCTCCAGCCTCTGCCTCTCTGGGCCCGTGCCAGCCCCCCCCCCCCCCCCCACAGTTTTGGGGAAACCACCTCCCACCCCTGCCCCAGTGAGAGACCATCCACCAAGATGGGGCTATATATAGGACCAGACCAGCACAGTTAATTCTGATGCTGTGTGGCTCACCCTTAACTAGGAGTCGTTAGCCTTCCCCTGCTATGCTACTGCGATTAAGGGCCATATTATCCCTATTATTTACACCTCTGGACATGAGTGACCGTTTGAAGATGCAGGCTGTTGGAACACAAGAACACAGTAACCTCCCGAAGAGCTCAGACACACAGTTTGTTAATTTTACAGAATTAATGTAGATATAGAGACAGACTGCAATTAACTGAATACAGTTAGGTACTGAATATAGTTAGGAACTGAACAGAGTCAGGTATTAAATGCACTTGGTTACTGAACATGAATAGACACTGAATTCAGTCAGGTACTGAATAGGGGTGAAGTGTGGCTCAGTGGGTCCGGACTCTACGCTTGTAATTGGAAGGTTGTTGGTTCAAATCCCTGGTCTTTGCCTTGATGAGTGATATCCCCATTAGGCACTTGAACAAAGCCCCTAAAACCAGTTGCTCCAGGAGCTGCCTGGCCCTGCTTTCTCAACTATACGGTATGTAAATGAATGTTGTCAGCTACTGAATTCAACCAAGTACTGAATACAGCTGGGTCCTGATCACAGTAAAGCATGCCAAAGGCTGTCAGTACCTGATGCAGTCAGGTCCTGAAAGGCACCTAACACTGAAGAGGTGTTTTTTATAATGATGAACATTCAGTTCCTCTTGGCTGATACTGTAACTGAAACTAAGCGGCGGTCTCCACCGGCCGACCACAGCGATACCCTACAGCTTGTGCCAAATCCGGCTCCTCAGAGGACCCTTTGGCCGGAGCTGAAACACCGGTGTCTGAACAAGGGGAAGTGCTGCGTACGTGACCCCTGGGGGGCTTCTAATCTCTGCTTACCGTAGCAGAGCCAGCACCGCTTGCGGAAGCATCCGGCACCCAGAGCCGGTCGGGAAAACAAATGAAGGCCATCGGAAACCAAGCACAGAGCGGTTAAGACTCAGGGTATCCAGCTGAAATGATGAACATTCATCAGAACAGACCCCTACGGGCAGCAGACCCTCACAGAGGCATTGGGAGGGGTCTACGTGGCTTGGTCAATGTGCCCCGTTAGCAATCCTGCACCTTTATGTAATAAGCCCACAGAAAAACAGAGAATGGCACCTGCAGGGAACGTCGTTACACAGTCTGCCTTCCTGGGTTTTGCCAGAAAGGATGTTTTCCCCGGACATTTACATATACTTGCTCTTATCATCTTAACAAATTGTGTGCAAAGCTCAAAACCTCTCTCACCTTAATAGCCACGCTGCATTAACCCAATGGATGGCAGCAGATCAAGGCCTGTCTGACAAGCAGCCAAGTGACTAGCAAACTGTTATCATGCCATAGATGCATTTTATTTTCCTGTGACCCAGGTGAGACTAGTGGTAATCTCAATAAATAAAATTATTTTATGCATTTATATTTTTAGTTCTCATATAAAATCTGAATAACTTACATTTTTGCATTAAATGGTTATGGATAATGGATGGATGGATGGATGGATGTGTATTTTGTTCTCAGTCAAACAGCAGGGCTCCCCTGGGAAGCTGCATGTGACCTCAGACCACAGGCTGCTCATGTCTCGTGCAGCCTTTGAAATCACTCCCCCTTCCACAAATGAAATAGCCAACCTCAAACCCGCATGCACGCATGCAAGCAACATGAGAGCCCCATCAGAAATATAGGACATTCCGGTCCCACAGCCTCCTGTGCAGTGAGTGGAAGGCACCACACCGTGGGGGGGGGGGGGGTTCAGGATCACTCTGACTCACGCTCATATCAATATGACGATGCCATGTTTCATTTCTCTGTTTCACAGCAAATTTATGATAGATTCTCATCTTTTCCCACGCTAGCCAACACACAGCGTCTCTTCCTCCTTCTGCCAAAGCCTTTGCAGGTGACTCTCCTGTGGTGATTTGGGGTTTTTCTTGGTAACGTTGCTTTCTGTCGACCATGCGGCCCGTGGCAAATAGCGTCATTGCAAAGCCATGTTACAGAGGTGTCTCTGTGGCAGGAGTCCCTGGGAACGATGGGAAAAATAACAGAGTTTGGTTTGTAGGTAGAGTCTGCGTTGAGGATAGTCGCAGAGCACAGGACAGTCACCACAGCTATTTTCACTGCATGTCAGGATTCAGGACTAAAGATCTTTTGGGCCACATGGACCCCACTGACGCATGGACTAAGCTAATTCATCTACCACAGTGACTCATGGGCTACACTGACTCATGGACCACACTGCCTCTTGGACCACAGTGACTCTTGTACTACACCGACTAGTCGACTGCACTGACTTGTAGATGACACTGCCTCATTGACTACATTGACTTGTGGACCACACTGACTCATTGAGTGCACTGACCTGTGAACTACACTGACTCATTGAGTGCACTGACTCGTGGACTACACTGACTCATTGACTACACTGACTTGTGGACTACACTGAGTCGTTGACTTCACTGACTTTGGAAAACACTGACTCATTGACTACACTGATTTGTAGTTGACACTGACTCATTGACTACACTGACTATTGGACTACACTGACTTGTGGACTACACTGACTTGTAGATGACACTGACTCATTGACTGCACTGACTTGTGGACCACACTGTCTCAGGGACTACACCGATCTGGGCACTGGTTACCACACAAGGCTCTCTACCTTGCAGGACAGTGCAGAAATGCTGGACTGCATAACCTTTGCTTTGGATCACAGCAGATAAATCTGGAACAAACAGGCATCCAGCACTGCAACTCCCACCCTCGCCTGCCGGCACTGCAGCTCCCACCCTAGCCTGCCGGCACTGCAACTCCCACCCTCGCCTGCCGGCGCTGCAGCTCCCACCCTCGCCTGCCAGCACTGCAACTCCCACCCTCGCCTGCCGGCGCTGCAGCTCCCACCCTCGCCTGCCAGCACTGCAACTCCCACCCTCGCCTGCCGGCGCTGCAGCTCCCACCCTCGCCTGCCAGCACTGCAACTCCCACCCTCGCCTGCCGGCGCTGCAGCTCCCACCCTCGCCTGCCAGCACTGCAACTCCCACCCTCGCCTGCCGGCGCTGCAGCTCCCACCCTCGCCTGCCAGCACTGCAACTCCCACCCTCGCCTGCCGGCACTGCAACTCCCACCCTCGCCTGCCGGCACTGCAACTCCCACCCTCGCCTGCGCTCCTGGTTTTCACCCGCAATCATGGAAGCGACTGAGTGAGCCCACTCTGGGTTACCGTAGAAACCACTAAAATTAAAAGTGATAAGCTGTCCTTAAGTCAAATCCTTTTGGATGCTTGAAGGGCAATGAGTCCCTATTTTGGGGGCATTTTTCTCCCCCAGTTGTTTCCTCCTTCCTTTATTTTCCCGAAGATTAAATATTTCTGCTTGAGATCACTCTTTAAGGTCTTAAACGGACTGATAGCAGAAGGCCCACAGCCACTACTCCAGACTCAGACAACCAGCGTACCATTGAACTGCTGTTTTTCTGTCCTGGTGAAGAAGACGGCGGGGGGGGGGGGGTGAAAAATACATCCTCCAGAAAAAGAGGATGAGAAACACCAGAAACGCAGGCACTCCATGCTATAACCTGACTCACCAGAGCTCCGATGTGTCAGATAATTCGTTATCATGGAAAACAAAGACTTGTTAATAGATCGTGGATTGAATAAGATGCTGACGTATTACGGTGAGGTCCTGCGAACGGCATCTTCAGCTAGAGCTACAGAAAATTCAGCAAAATGATAACTGAAGTGTCAGCAAGTCAGCCCAGAGGGACGTGTCATCCGTCGCCGTCCGGATAATTACAGAATCCCGCCTTGGATGGCGAGGTCCTGTTGAACATGAAAGGCGAGTTGACGGGGACCATTTCAGCCGGGAATGATCTCATTTTAATTGTGTTTACGTCTTTATTTAGAAAACCACACTTTTTATGGTGCTAAGACACAGGAGCATTGAAGCTGGAGCTTTAATTATTTAGCAATTCTCTTTTTATGCAAAGCATCTTAAAAAGTGGTTTGCTTTCAGAACAAAACATATATTTATATGTGTACAAGCCTCTATCTAACATGTGTAGTTTGTTTAGTACCTAAACAAATAATAGTACGTCTTTTTTAATTAGTCCTTTATTTTGTTTGATTTATTTAGCCACGAACAGTGATTGTTTTTCCAAAATGAGGGCACATCGGACTGTTTAATTGTTATATTATGTAGCTTAAGCGTCAGTCTGTGAGGTGGAAAAATGGCAGGCCGGGTCTCTGAAACAAATGGATACAAGAAAGTTTTGGGCTGACTGCCCGTGCCCTTAAGTGGGATGTTGGGGAGGTCAAAAGCCCCTCAGAGATGGTCAATAAAAGATAAAGAAGCAGGCGGAGTGCAGGTCCTGGGCATTTTCCTGACCTCTGACTGCTGGGGGGTCTCGGTGCAGGAACTGGTGGAGTGTTAATGGGGATTGATTGGTTGTGGTCTTTCTGTGATATGTGATGTTTATATCATTCTATACAACAGGGGCAGGTTGAAGGTGGTCCTGACTTTAGTGACCTTGTGGCGGGTCTGGCCAGTGGGTTACAGGACCCAAGGTTAACTGAAGCAGCATCTGTCAGTACTGGCTTCACGGGAAAGTGAGGATGGTGATCAGTAAAAGTCACTGCAAGATCAGCTACTTTTTAATGTATGGAACCATAAACTCAAACTATCTCACTCACCATGGTAATTATAAAGATTAATAATAATAATAATAATAATAATAATAATGTATATGAATACAAATGTTCTAAATATCCACAACCAATAAATTTTATTTCATTTCATTGCTGGTGTACCACTACATTCATTTACGTGACATATAAAACTCTTGAATCTTGAAATATTTTACAGTTTTCTCTGAAAGACACTGGAAGCAGGGTTGACATTTTCAATTTTAGACAAGTCTGCACACAAACACACGCATTTACATGTATGTAATAGATTTATTACCTTATAAATAGTCTGTCGGGTTTGCAAACTACCCCAATGGTTTTATTGTAGCTAATTGTAAGTTTATAATGGAATAATATAGATATGCCATAGGATTTCTTGCATGAACATGAGAGTCTGACAGAGTGAGAGTCACACAGGTGCGTAAGAGTCTGACAGCGTGAAAGTCACACAGGTGCGCAAGAGTCTGAAAGCATGAGAGTCACACAGGTGCGCAAGAGTCTGACAGCGTGAGAGTCACACAGGTGCGCAAGAGTCTGACAGCGTGAGAGTCACACAGGTGCGCAAGAGTCTGACAGCGTGAGAGTCACACGTGTGTGCAAGAGTCTGACAGCGTGAGTGTCACACAGGTGCACAAGAGTCTGACAGCGTGAGAGTCACACAAGTGCGCAAGAGTCTTAAAGCGTGAGAGTCACACAGGTGCGCAAGAGTCTGACAGCATGAGAATCACACAGGTGCGCAGGGCTGAAAGTGTGAGAGTCACACGTGCGTGAGAGTCTGACAGCGTGAGAGTCACACAGGTGTGTTAGAGTCTGACAGCGTGAGAGTCACACAGGTGTGTTAGAGTCTGACAGCGTGAGAGTCACACAGGTGTGTTAGAGTCTGACAGCGAGAGAGTCACACAGGTGTGTGAGAGTCTGATAGCGTGAGAGTCACACAGGTGTGTTAGAGTCTGACAGCATGGGTGTCACACAGGTGCACAAGAGTCTGACAGCGTGAGAGTCACACAAGTGCGCAAGAGTCTGAAAGCGTGAGAGTCACACAGGTGCGCAAGAGTCTGAAAGTGTGAGAGTCACACGTGCGTGAGAGTCTGACAGCGTGAGAGTCACACAGGTGTGTTAGAGTCTGATAGCGTGAGAGTCACACGTGCGTGAGAGTCTGACAGCGTGAGAGTCACACAGGTGCGCAGGGCTGAACGTGTGAGAGTCACACAGGTGTGAGAGAGTTGGCAATCCTGTGGATGAGATGCTAATATATGTCATAATATTCTTAAACAAATTTATGTCATATTTCATAAATGCTGTCATGTCCATCAGTATAACGTCACCCTGCTGCTGCCAGTATCCAGCATGAGACCTCATTGTATCTCCAGCCAAGTGGCGTCACTGTGTGTGATCTGAGTGTGTCTGTGACCTTGTTCCTGCGAGTGACCCCAGGGCCGCAGCTCTGCTCAGAGTCACAGCTGAATCTGTCCCTATACAGGGAGCCTCTCAGCCAATCGGATGCAGATTCCTGGGTCGTCATGGCAGCCGTCTTCCGGGTGATTGGCAAAGCCAGAGCCAGGCTGGTCCTCTCATACAGCCCTCTGGTTATCAGGCTCCTGAGTAGGGGGTTGTCTCAGTGGGGGGGGGGGGGGGGGGAGGCAAGAACCCTTCAACATTGAATAATTTCATCTAGTGACGTATCTAATCCTGCAGACTGCGAGGTGACGACCTTCTTACAGCATTTCTCACTGATAATGAGCTGTGCCAGCACAGACCTCAACAGCAGACCTCTGTTCCTGTTTTGCCTTGTCGCTGTTTCTAAATAAAGAGTTTCTGAAGGTCGGCATGATGCTAATGTCTGCACAACAGTCACACACACACAGGCAGCCACTGACCCCCAAGCATTGAATATTATGCATTATTAATATATTTGCAAGGCAACATAACACGTCAGCTTGGTAACTATTAACGACGAGGCTCGTCATAAGAAGGTCAGTATGTCGATAGCCCCACGTGGCCGGACATAGCAGCCCCCCCCATCTCCCAGGACAGTCCTCGCTCTTTCCTCTGAGAGTGTGGGATTACGGTACATCTGACAGCACTTTGTGTCGGATCTGCAGATAAGCCGAGGGGATTTTCGGGCTGGGCTTTTGGCTTAGCGCTGCAGGTGAACTGACGCTACCCACAGCCGGACTCAGCCGTCAAGGCTGGCCAGGGGGGCCTGCGTCTCCTGATTGTTCTCCTGCTCTGAGCAGTGAGAAGCACCAAGAGGCAGATGGAGGGCTGCCTGCCGCCCAGGTCGCCCTGTGAGGTCAGCTGGGTGCCTGAGCTTTCTGCTACTGTACTGCAGAGATAGACTCCCTGTCTGACTCGCAGCCTCGTTCCTGGGGAGCACCAGCAGACTCCCTGTCTGAGGCACAGCCTCGTTCCTGGGGAGCACCAGCAGACTCCCTGTCTGAGGCGCAGCCTCGTTCCTGGGGAGCACCAGCAGACTCCCTGTCTGAGGCGCAGCCTCGTTCCTGGGGAGCACCAGCAGACTCTCTGTCTGAGGCGCAGCCTCGTTCCTGGGGAGCACCAGCAGACTCCCTGTCTGAGGCGCAGCCTCGTTCCTGGGGAGCACCAGCAGACTCCCTGTCTGAGGCGCAGCCTCGTTCCTGGGGAGCACCAGCAGCATTCGCTCCCTAGGGAGTCAGAGATCGCACTTCTGCCCACTTCTGCAGCATGCCTACATCCCATGTACATCTGCTCCGACATCAACTCTACAGTAATTTCTCAACCTCTGGACCCTGTGATTCCATCTCACCGACGGGGGGGGGGGGGGGGACGACAGACCACACCTCACTGACAGCTTCGCAAACCGCATCAAACTATATGTAGCTAATAAGATGTATGTCTGATATTTTACTGACTGCAGCGCTACTGAAAGCCTCCACGTATTGTACAGAAAAAAAACTAAGACATATAGTCAGAAACGATTATATTTATAATAAAGATGGACTTTTGCACACTCTACAGCAATCAGACATACTGTATGCAGTCTGAGGCTTTGTTTTTCTTTTCTATTCAATCCAGGCCCAGAACGGAAAGTTATGTGTTGCACCAGGGTTAAAGGTCACATCCATAAGCTCATAAGATACACCAAACATAGCTTCACACATAAACCGGTCAACACGCTTGACGTCACACAATAACATATATGTTTCCCCATACTCTGAGATGATTCAGATCATTTTGCATTAAATTCTTGTTTTTTACCATGCAAACCTCACGGGGTATCAGTGGCCCATGAACAAAGCCGTATCTGTGTCTGTGTTTCACTACCTATCCGTAGGTTAACGAGTAAAAAAAAAAAGTACCTGAGAGGAATTGAAAGTACTTGTTCGTAGTAGGAAAGATGGATTGCCTGAATTCTCCACCAATCACAATACTGCACATTGGCCACAGCAGTGATTGATGAAGTATTTAAGTTGTCAATCTCACATCACCGCTTTTTTTCTTTTTTTAATGAACGCTTGCAGGACCGGCCAGCGATGGTCAAGGTGTCGATGCCAGACAGAGGTGCGAGTAACAGAGATCAGCCGCCACCTGCTGTCTGATGCAGGGATTGTGAATGCCTGTCCACACTGTTCATGGGGGGGTCTAACTGTCCATCCATCCATCCATCCATCCATCTTTTATATTTACTCATAGTGACTCAGGGCTTATCCTGGGATTCATAGAGCCGTGTATTTCCCCTGGAAGCCAGTGCCCTGCAGGTCACTGACATGGGACACAGACAGTGAGAGAGACACAGAGGTGCCAGTGATCCAGCTGAACAGCCAGTGGAGGCCGTGAGGAATCCCATACCAACACCAAGCGTGGTCCTGAACCTGCGGTGAAGGCAGACAGCCACATAAACCACTTAACACAGCAGGGAGAAGACCGCCTCACTTCTGCAGTCACGCTATGGGAAAGCATACACCAGTGTCACCGGGGGTGTGGGCTGCTGGGGGGTGGCGGGGATCATAATCTGCCTGAGATCACGCACACAGACGCCGACCGACCTGCCATCGTCCGGCCCTGTCCCGAGATCCACCCCCCACAGGGGCATATACGAGTCCATACACTGCATACTGTATACACTGCATACTGTATACACTGCATACTGTATACACTGTATATGAATTTCGATATTAAATGTGAGCATTAAGCAGAGGGAGTCCTAATGGGCTTTATTGTCACACCAAGCATGTTCAGCCGCATGAAACCGCATTTCCCAAGGCTGTGGCGCTACAGAAGTGCAGAGATAGACAGGACAACTGCAAAAAATGACACGCAGCATGACAGCATTGACAGTGTGATAATGCAAACTCAACCAGTTTCGTAACGTTTACAGCTAACTGTACGTTTACAGTGTGTCTCAATGCTGTCATCTTTCGTTGCCCCCACCCCAGAATTATTACTCTGATTTGAATGTGATGCTGTAAGTGGTTACTCTCTGTGTGTCTCAGTAATGGTTCACACACACTAGCCCCCCCCCCATGCGCTGTGCAGCTCCCGGTGGGCCGGAGGAAAACAGAGCACTCCTCTGTGCTCAGTCAGGCCGCCGTGGCCGTACACCGGCTCCGTAAATTAATTACTTCTCTTTTATTCCACTTTCATTCCATTGATCTATTTTATTGGTCGATTGATTTCTTCTTCCTCTTCTTCTCCGCTGATTATCAATATGAGAGAAGCTGATTGTATCAGTTGGCTGAAATTCCCAAACACCCAATTTATTTAAAAATCCCCTTCTCACGGGGAATCTGGGATCCCATCAGGCGTAGCGGAGTGGAGTGGAACGGGGAGGGGTGGGGGGCTGGGGGGGGGGTGGGGGGAGCAGGTTTGGAGACTCAGTGGACAACCTGTTAGCAAACGGATACCTGGAAATCTGCAGCGTCCTGGTGCCTCCGTTGTTCTGCAAAGTTCCTTCAAAACGTCTGTAGGGGCTGATGGTGTAGCTGAGCGTCTTCCTGCTTGATGTAACAGCCGCAAAGATGACACAGGAAGATGCTTAGAATTCACAGCATTCCCATCCTCTGCTGTACATGTGCACAAAAAAACCTTCATGTGATTCATTAATCAATGACCATTAAATATCAGCTCTTCAATGTATATAAGCACATGGGCAAATCAATACCATAATCATAGTAATTAATTAATGTGCATGAAAAACATGAATTAATGACCTCAGGCGCACTGATCAGGCGTCTCAGGTTTCAGCCTCTCCTTGGACCTCCCAGCCTCTCACTCTATTCTGTACACCTGCTGGGGGGGGGGGGGGGGTCACAGGCACCTGCTTTGTGTACTGCAAGGCTGCTAATGGCCCCCTTCCCAGACCAAGTCTCTAATTCCCCCAGAAGCCAGAACAAAGAGGGTAGGAATCGGTGTGAGTTGAGGAGTCAGACTTCACTTCACAGGAGGAATTACGCCCCTTTATTGTTTGGCACCGGAGCGTTTTAGTGATGCAACCCATACCCCCCCCCCCCCCCAACACGACTGCCGTGTTCAGGGCCACATGGGGACTCCAACACTGCCTCACATGGACAGACGCAGACAGATTTATGTCCCCGCCTATGCAAAGTGAAATAACAGCTTGGTTTGGGGTGGGAAGGCAAATGTTTGCTTGTTCCAGATAGTTCCTTATTTATTGCACCAGCTGACTAAATGCATGAAGATAAACAAGGCAGCCGCGACTGCGTTCTGTCTGAAAAGCAGCACTGTGATATTATTTCGAGCAGAAACTGAGCAGACTATCCAAACAGAGGAACAGCCCTCCTCCCCTCTCTCTCCTTCCATCTCTCCCTTTCTTTCCCTCTCTCTCCCTACTCTCTCACTCCATCTCTCCCTCTATTGCCACTTTTTTCTATCGCTCTCCCGCTGTCTTTCTGTCTCTTCCTTCTCTCCCTCGATCTCTCTCTTTTTCTCCCTCTCTCTCCCCTTTCCTGTCCCATTCCTCCTCTGTAATCGTGTCCAGGCAGTTCCATTCCTCCTGAATCGTAAACTCAGACTGTTTCCTGGGTTACTCAGTAAAGTGATCCTGACCGCACATCCCAGCTAATAATCAGATTTTTTTTTAAATCTTTGTGCATATTCATTCATAAATGTGGACGTCCAAAGTAGTACACTGACAGAGAGATCCTGGCTTTCATGCACTCACAGACACACTCACAGACACACACACACAGGCACACACTCACAGACACACACACAGGCACGCACTCACAGACACACACACACACAGGCACGCACTCACAGACACACACACACACACACAGGCACGCACTCACAGACACACACACACACAGGCACGCACTCACAGACACACACACACACAGGCACGCACTCACAGACACACACACACAGGCACGCACACTCACAGACACACACACACAGGCACGCACTCACAGACACACACACACAGGCACGCACTCACAGACACACACACACAGGCACGCACACTCACAGACACACACACACAGGCACGCACACTCACAGACACACACACACACACACACAGGCACGCACTCACAGACACACACACACACACACAGGCACGCACTCACAGACACACACACACAGGCACGCACACTCACAGACACACACACACAGGCACGCACACTCACAGACACACACACACAGGCACGCACTCACAGACACACACACAGACACGCACTCACAGACACACACACACAGGCACGCACACTCACAGACACACACACACAGGCACGCACTCACAGACACACACACACAGGCACGCACTCACAGACACACACACACACAGGCACGCACTCACAGACACACACACACACACACAGGCACGCACTCACAGACACACACACACAGGCACGCACTCACAGACACACACACACAGGCACAGACACACACACAGGCACGCACACTCACAGACACACAAACACACACACAGGCACGCACTCACAGACACACACACACAGGCACGCACACTCACAGACACAGTGACGGCAGCCGCTGGCTCTGATCGACCGCTGTCAGGAGCCTGAGCAAAGACTCAGATGCGTCTCCTATCTCGCCGGCGCTTCCCTGAGTCTTCAGCTATTTACCCAGCTTGTGGGAATTCCTGTCCTGCAGCGGGGGGGGCGGGGGGGGGAGGGGGGTGTCATAACAGGCGGCTGTTCCCCGCCCCGAGGGTCGACTCTGGGAACGCGCCACAGCCTGGACATGCTTTTCACTTTTACTTTATCTTCTCAGCTGACATGGGGAAATGAAGGCCATTCATTCTGAGTGGGATTTCTCCCCCAACCCCCCCAAAATCACCTTTCACAGAGATCGAACGGAGAAAAGGCTTCTGTTTTCATTCTTATTGAAATGCCACAACCCCCATATCACGTCAGGTTTAGGCCACACGGCCAGCGGCCAGCCCCCAGCAAACACACCGGCGAGTCGGCCGGCCTCTCCGTCCGTCTGCCTGTTTCCGATTTCGCTGCGGAGCCGCATTCAATGCGACCTCAACAGCAGCTCGGCTGCGGTCACCCTCCTTCAATAGCCGCATTAAACAGCTAGCGTCAGGAGCGGGAGGCCTGGAGGTCCCGGATTCGAGGGCCGGAGGATTTTCTGAGGGAAAAACAGCCATAAGGGAGGTGAAGCGCTTTGTCGAGGGGGGGGGTTGATTCGTGGGACGCAGCTTAGATGAGGATACCGTTCGGGAGACTACCCCTCTCCCGTTTTCCCAGGAACACGGATACCTACCCACCAGTCGCTCCCAGTCTCAGCACTGTCAGCCTCTTATACCCTCACCAGTTGCTGATCTGCTCATAGGCGACACAGTCTTTAACCCATCCGATGTGAACCTCCAAAGCTAAGCACCCGCTCCGGCCACCTTGGCGATCGGATTTCTACGTTAATTAGCGCCTTAATTTGCTGACACTCTCTCCCTCCTTCCCCCCCCCCCTCCCTGCTCCCCTCCATAAATGTTTCCGTTCTGGGCCTGGAAAGCAGTTTCCTGTCCTTTGATCTGTCTGCATCCCCTCAAGGGTGTGTAGTGGTGGGACATCCCCCCCCCCCCCCACCGCCGCCGGATACCTGCCTGCGTTTGGGAGGCAGCTGGATGCACCAGGGGACCCCGGGTTCGAGGGGAAGGTGTCACCAAATACCATAGGACACATGGGGCAGAAGAGGGCACCGTCCCGACTCCCATATCTGCACTTCATCACATCATCCTCTACCTCCCTAGCGGATGATTGGACTGCAAAGGCTTAGAAATATTTTCCACTTTATTCGTTCTGTGTAGGTAAAGGTAAATCTACCAACTTTATCAAGGGGACTAAACTGGCAAATTCCAGTCTTCATCTGAAACACAATTTGATCCGGACCCTGAGGCTATCCCCCCCCCCCATACACACACACACCCACCATCCTCCACCCCTGTGTACCACCCAAATCACCGAATATAAATCACGTAATGACACTGCAAGGTGCATCTAGGAGGAGGCAGTAAGGTGTCAATGTGATGCGTCTTTCAGGACGACATGTATAGAGCTTCTTTGTTTCCAGGGAAAATTAATCAGATGCAGATGCCTCTAAAGCATCTCTGAGAGCAGCTTTAAAAGCAGCTTTTCCTCCGACGTTATGATGAAAACTCAAAAGGGGAATCGGTCTGCTGTTCATGACATCTGTAATGCAGTTGGTGTGAAAAGTACCCCCCCCCCCCCGGACCATATCCAATCCTTATTTTGAAGAAAATGCTAAACTAATTAAACTAACAATCGTCCTTTATGGAACGGGATAAAACAGCCCCAGTCTGGGTTTCTATATCCCTAATAATGGGGGGGGGGGTCCATTCTCCCCCCTGCTCAGTCCATGGCTCCTTCACACCACCATGCATTGAAGCACAAGTCAAACCTCTCCTGTCTGGACTGAACTATCCATGTACTGTATGCTGATGGTAGGTGGTATGAGGTGGGGGGGGGGGATTACAGAGGGCCTGTTTGGGTGCAGTTTTGATGGGAAAAAACCACCCCCCCAATTACAGAGAGAAACACACACACTTCCCAAATCCCCACAGTGTGAAGAACTTGGTTTTGTCCCTGGGGGAGAAAAAAAAATTAATTACAATTTTAATAACAGAGCCAAGTCTGTTGAAAATCCTCTTAGGGAGCCAGGCAGTGATGTAATGGCTGAGAGACGGGTGTGGGGAGGGGTCTGGGGGGATTGGGGGGGGGCAGTATGAAGTGGACTGACCACACAGCCTGTCCCCCAGCTCTCTTCTGGCCCTGTAAGATGATATGGGCCAGGGGTTCCTCCATTAAAAGAGAAAACACAACAGACATGTGAACAGGAGGGGTTTTTACACCCCGGAAACACGACGTCATTAGAAAAACAAAATGTGTTTCTTTAATTACTCCTAATCATATATATCTGTATCTTCAAAACTAAGACACAGAGCCTTCCAGAAAGGAGCGTCAGATCACTCTCTGCCTCTCCAAGACAGCAGGGGAGGGGCTGCGACCAAGGGACGTTTCTGCCGCGCGGCCTGGGTGACGTTACCCATAATTCCACAGGAGCACACAGGCAGGACAGAGACCGTGCTGACGCAAATTAGCGAGCCGGCAAGTGGCATGCAGGCTTTTTTTGGAGAGAATGCCACAGAGAAGAGGAACAGACCTCGCGGAGGTCAAAGCAGAGATGGAGCCTGAGCTCCGGAGCCGGCCTGAGCGAACCGAGCATCCCGCCGTCTCAGTCCGGCCATCGGCGCCCGCGGTTATCAAACGGCGGGGGATTAACGGCGGGGTGGGGGTTGAGTGTGTTCGCGACGGGCTCGCCGTGTCGCGTAGCTCTTAAAGCCAGGCGCTGAATAACAAATCGCCGTAAACGGTGGGACAAAAGGCCTGTGGAATAGAACGGAAAGCTCCGGGCGTTGTCAACAGAGTCTCCCGCTGAGGAATTTCAATTTCATATATCTAATTATCTCTATCAGATGGAGGAGCGGACAAAAAGCGCTCTTTGTTTCCTCCTTTGGCCTCCTGCGACTCCCGCACTATTAATTTCTGCATACAAATATAACTAATTGTCTTGCCTCAGTCCGGGTCCCCATATAAACGGGTAATTTGAGACGGGAAAATGATTCAAAGTGTATTCAAGCCTCGGTTTATGATATCTCAACACAA
The DNA here is from genome assembly GCF_048594095.1 of Paramormyrops kingsleyae. Classification (NCBI taxonomy): domain Eukaryota; kingdom Metazoa; phylum Chordata; class Actinopteri; order Osteoglossiformes; family Mormyridae; genus Paramormyrops; species Paramormyrops kingsleyae. Next base: position 35,191,947 of record NC_132805.1, read on the forward strand.
TGGCCGAGCATTTTTCTGAGGTGACTGTTTGGGCAACCTCTCGCTCCCTTGCCCTGCCGAGACGGGGTAATATTCCTTTTCAGCGCGGAGTTTGGGAGTCGCGCGACGCGCCGTCCTCGCCTCGCTTTGTTTGCCGGGGCATTTACGTCCCCAATATCCATCATTGAAATTGCCACTTTGTTTAGAGTCCAGATATTAGCATCATAATTAGGCAGCAGAGAGGGGATTTCAGGCTGGCCGTTTTAATGATGCCCGTGTTTGAATCCCCGCCATTCTTCTATAGAGAAATATCGCTCATTTAAGCAGCTGTTTCTATGCACGTTTGATTCACGTCAAAATTAACATAACATAGATGCTCCTCGTCTCTACGTTTAAAGCAAAGCGTGTTCTTCAAGAAGGGATAAAATGTACTGGAAAAAAGCAGAGGGATGAGACTGATTTCAATGGCATTGGAATAGTGCGACTTATAGGAGATCAGTGAAGTTCATTACATTAAAAATACAAAATTTAGTTGTTCTGCAAAAACTTTTCACAGAAAGGGATCTGCCTATTTCATAGCAGTGAAACAAAAAAGAGGAGAATGACTCGAGGTGCATTTAAAGGGCACCTGTCAACACTGAAATCAGAGACAAATATTCCAGAAATTTCCATGATGGGGTACCGTGTCATCCTGATGGAATGACAGGAGCTTCCAATACTAGCCAGACTACAGAAGGCCTGTCACAGTCAGGAGACTTTTCTCTCACCCAGAATTCTCAAGTTATCAACCCATTGGTGCTGGGGTGTGGGGGTGTGTGATCATTTCATCGGCACGTTCAAAGGCTGTTTTCCGTTCAAATTTTATGTAAAAATACACTTTTTCCAAGAATGTTTTGAAAAATGTGTAGCCGTTTCAAATTAGCTTCACCTTTCACACACACAAGCATTGCTGGGGTTGCGTTTGACAGTCTCTGCCTGGTATGTGTACCTCATGCAGCGCTTCCTGACATCTGGTAATGTTTGCTGATAGGACCTAACCTTTCAGCGAAAAGTATGAGGTTTGTTTACTACAACAATGCAATAGGATGGACAGATTTTATGAATGCCCTGGAATATATGAAGAATAAAAAAAAGTCATTTAGGGGAAAATGAATGAATGAATGAATGAATTAACAAACAAGTAAACAAACAAATAAATAAATAAATCGACAGACAGACAGATAGATAGATTCTACGCAGAGTGTATTCTACGCAGGCAGGAGGATGGACAGCCGTTGTGTCCTACATCACCGTTCCTTGTTTTGGGGAGGGGACTTTCCACAGCAGGGGGCCAGTACCCAGCCGCCCTTCCCTCTCGACTGGGGGTCAAAAAATCCCAGGATCTACAGCCCTGCAGCCATTAACATATCTACAGTCAGGTACCGATTCACTGCAGGAAAGGAAACGGCATCCAGGAAACAAGCTGTAAAGTTTTCAATTAACATGTAAACAGTTGGAATTCCCTCCCCAACCATCCACCCCCCAACTCAACCTCCAGTTTCTTTTTTTCCCCCAAACTGTGATAAATATACATAAATTGTCACACAAAGACATGCTTGTTTTTGTAATGGGAGACCCATAATGCAGTTATATTTCAAGGATTATATCTTTATTCAGTTGCAAATTATTTTTTTGGATTGGGGGGGTTTAATACTATGAATAATACGAATAATAGTGTCATTTGAATGCGACGGACACCTGGTGCAGTGGACTAGTCTGCCGCGCTCGGCACTGACCTGCCCCCCCCCCCCCCCCCCCCCCCCCCCGCATTTTCACCAACACCGCATTTTCCCAGCCTTTCCCCATCCGCTCCATTCAGCCTCTAATTTCACTGCCCCCCACCCCCACCCCCCCCAGCCAGACCCTCACCCCTGCCACCCCCACCCCATAAGAACGGCACACACTTGTAACTTTAGTCTCCCGTCGCAAAGAAAAAAAAAACTCTTGAAAGTTAAAGGGGGGGGGGGGTAAAAATTACAGAGACTGGGGGAGGGAAATCTTATCAATCTCTTCTTAGATTCAGTCTAAGTAATTTGGAAGCTGGTTTAGTGTTTCTGTGAGGAAAGAGGGGAAAAAAACTTCCAATTAAATACTGTAAAAAAGATAAAATCACAGTGCTCCCCAATGCTGCCCAATGAGTGTATTGAGGCTCTTTTGTTTATTTATTGTACATCAGTCACTGAGCCGTGAGAGGTAATGGAGTCTTGGGGGCTGTCCATTGGTATGCAGCCCACATCTCAGCCACTCACAATCAGCCCTGTATTGGGTCCGGCAAATTTATACCAGGATGTTGGTTTAGAGTGTTTCCCTGAAAAACTTTTTCAAGTAAGTGTCTGCTTTCATGAGCGAGAGGGAACGAGGGGCACAAACAAACCTTTGTTTCAAAACTCACAGATGTACGGCCGAACCCGGCCTTTGTGCACGACACATGGAGGTATTCTTCATTTTTGTTTTTTTTTTTTGTGCTGGGCACAACACGGGATTGGATAAAAAAAAGAGAGAGAGAAAATGAGTGTCCTATATAATCTTTGGCTTTTCCCAGATTTTCCCAGGGTTAAATTTTCCACTTTGGCGTGTTTTTTTTCTTTCCTTCTTTCTTTCAGAGGCGGTGCACAAAGGAAAGACTCTTCAGGTGCCACTGAGTTTTAATATGGTTGTTTTGTTTACACTCATTAATATGAAGGAACACAGGATATATTAATCGAATTATACCTTTTCTTTATTCGTTAACAATCATCATAACTGATGACAAATTTTGGAATCTAAATACAATCCCAAAAAAATGGGATACAATCACAAAAGACTAAGATGTAACTGGGACAATATGGTGACGGACCGTCCGCTTCACGCATGGGACCCCGGCCAGCGAGAGACTCAGCCCTACTAACAGTTCCGACCCGAATTGGGCCACTGTGGCATCTGGAGCAGTGAAACGTCGACATGAGAGGTGACAGAAGGGTCACGTCATGAGGCAGTAAGCAGGCGTGTGGACAAATGAGATACACAGACCTACACAGCCCCCCTACATATGACATATATATGACAGCCCCCATATTTCACACACCATAACAGCTCTGGCACTGCACACAAACCAACTGCATTTACAGTGACACTGTCAGTCAGATGTGACCCTTAAACACAGAATCGACATGTAACAGATTAAAAACAGCAGCTCGTATAGCTGAGTGCTAAAAAATCTGAAACGTAAAAGCACCTTTTAACCTTCTTTCCTGTCCTAAACATAGCCAGTTAATATCATTAAACTGTAGGTGAACAACCTTTTCCACCAAGTGTTCCGGAGGAAAGGCACGGAATCGGCGTGGGACACTAACGACTGCTGCTGTACCTGGAAACGTCATCTTTCCCAGAGTCCACAGCAAACAACGCCAGTGGAGACCATGAGATTTTGATGGTGATGTCAGCTTCAGGATGAGCCTGTGACTTTATGAAAAGAAACTGCCATCTGAATAAACTACAGCATGAGGACACCATCACCTGATGCTGAAAAACACCCCCCCCCCCCAGTGTGTATAAAATACTGAGCAAAATTCCACATTCAAAGAAGCTTTTAACCCAGAAGGCAAAGTCACTCACATGCAGAATTGAAAATCTAGAAAAATCTGCAGAATTGAAAATCTTCACTCTGTTAGCTTTACCAGTTAAGGTGTCTTTTGTGCCCCTTGTGATAGATTAGTTTATCAGATAATCAACATGCATTTCCGTGTTTCTTGACCTCATTCTATATAAACACAAGTATAAAGTCTAAGTGAAGAGAGGTGCTGCATTTGTCTTTCAATATTAGTTCTACATGCTAGGCATCTGCTTTTTGGGTTTAATAAAATATCATTGGTTTTTGTTGGTGTTGTCCACGTTAACTAAGCACGCATTAAATATTGAATTTAAGAAGAGAGTTCTGTACAGATTATGGAGATGTAAATCGGTCTGAGGACATTTGCGTTTCAGAGATGGCTGGTCATGTGCTCTTTAAAATCCATTCTACAGCAGATCCCCATTGGACAGGCCAGGTCAAATGGACGCGTGATACCTCGGCTTGACGTTCCAGCTTGAGCACGGGAACTGCTGTTGTACCCTTGAACCAGACACTTAACCTGAACTGCTCCAGTAAATATCCAGGTGTGTGAAATGGTTGAAAACGGCGGGGGGTGAAAGGTCTGCGGGCGACTGGCGGCCAACCCAGCATCTGGGAGGACACCAAGCTGACCTGCTTCATTTGTTTTCAAGGCGGATGTGGACGGCGCAGGCTGTCTCTCTGCCCGCGGCCCGAGCCAAGCCCGGGCCGATTCAATGAAATGAATACATAAAAGCATGAAGGACCCACCCCCCCACACCCCCCAGGCCGGCACACCAGGCTGATGCAGGCGGCGAGTTGTGTCCCTCCTCCCGATGAATCCGCAGCTGACACCCCCGCCCAGTCGGCCAGGAAACGGAGACAAGAAAACGAAGAATCAAAACTCAGGGCCGCTGGTCCTCTGCGGCCAGGCGGCCAGGCGGCCCGTCCCCCGGCGTGCTGCCGATTCCGCGCGGCGCACTCGGACCGCGGGTAACAAATGAGACCCGGTGGCTCTCATTATTTAGACGGCGGCCTGACAGCCTCGTCTGCAGCCAGGGAAGGCAGCTCACGGTTACGGACCACGCCTGGCCATTCATCATACCGGGAAGTGATTCAGGTTAAGTGCTTCTTCAAGGGTATAACGGAAAGCGCCCCCTTTGGACCATCTGGCCGCAGCGCCACTCAGTTATCCATAACTCTCCCCGCCGGCCATTATACATAATCCCCCCCCCCGCCCCCATCAATCTTAACGTCGACGTTGTTTATATTCGGCAGCGTATGTGTACACATGTTTACACACGGGGGCCATATAAAACTGTGGGCATAGATTTAAAGGGGAATGGGGGCAGGGAGTCTTAAAGTACAGGACTGGGGGGGGGGGGCGGGGGGGGGCTGAGGTAGTTATACTGCCCCCCCAAAACACAGGGGTCTCGCCTACTGAATCTTATATACAGACAAAGCGATAAATCTGCTATTGTCAGAATGAATTATGGTCTCTTATTGAGAAGGTGATATGGCAGGGAGGCGGTTATAAAACACTTCATAAACGCCACAGAAACATTCAGCCCAGCCTGCGTGAGAGGACAGTGCGCAGACAGCCGTCCCAGGAACACGGAGAAAGACACGAGGTCCTGTAATCGGGGTCCCGGACGGGAATGACGCAGCTCGAGGACGTGTTAGACACTGCCCCCCTGCTTCCGGGGGTAAGGGAGTTCAAAGGAAATCAGATCATCGCTCTTTGTAGGTCAGGCCTTCATAAATAAAAGTCGCGCAGGGGGGGCTGCACCACACACACGACTAGCCGTGAGCATTTTACACGATAAAAGTCCTCGTGGAAACACACACGAGATTATTCAAGTGAAAACGGCTGAACATGTTAATCAGACCACACTTGGGGGGCCCTGTAGATAACATAACACACAAACGTCTACAGAGCAGTCTGACCGCTCCAAAATGGCGACCGGAGGGAGAAAGTGAACGAGATCACGGGCAAAGGATTGAGTTGAGGGAGAAGAGGAGAAGTTTTAATGCAGACTCTCACTTTCAGATACAGTGCAGTGGTTGATAAAATGAACTGGAATTATGACCAGCTCTCAAAACAGGGCAGCAGGCAGAAAAGGAATGCTCAGACACGCTGCGGAGATTTTAATTTGGAGTCGCCCCCCCAAAGCTACGTACGCACTCTATATAGATGGGCCACAATTACCTCCCGGCACCGCTGTCTGGGGGGGTGGCGAATAGAGCCACAGCTAAGCCCCTCTAAGCTAGCAAAGCTGGAGCGTGGTAGGGAGAGTGACATCTCCACCCCCCCACACCCCAGCCAAGCGTGGATGCCACCCGCAGACAGCCGACCAGACACCATGCGTCTGCCCCCCCACCCCTCAAGCGGATATGATGGCCGCCCCAGAACTCCGCGTGCGCAAAGCAAGAATATTGCTGGGGGGGGGGGCATTTTCTCACTTCACGGTGAGAGTCAAAGCTGGGATCAGCCCCGAGCCCATGTCCCTGGCTAATCACAGTCAAGCAGGCTGACATTCACATCCGGCTGCCCCCCGACGCCAAAGCCAGCCGACACACGCACCTCTGCAGAGGCTCGCAGCGAAATTCTGCCGACAAACTTCACGTTTTTATCTTTACGATGACCAAACCCAGCACCTCCATTTATGATGACCGCTTAACATCAATAAGAACGCCATTCTGGAAAGCAGAAATGACACAGCAAATATGAGAAAATGAAACATAAATGTAAAACTGAAAATCTGTGCTTTACTTCATTTCTCATTTTGACTCTTTCTGATTTAGCTCTAAAAGATATTTGGTAACATTTAACTAGAAACTGTCATCTATAAGGCATTATAAATACCTTCATTCGGTATAAGAATTAGCAAACCATTACAGAGTCTTTTATTGACAGTCATATGACAATATAACGTTGATTATAATACTTCATAAGCTCCAGTGAAGCTCTACTCTATAAAGCACTATAGATACCTTCATAATGCATTATAATGGTCTGTATACGAATTAAGGATGCTTTGTACTGCATTATAAAGGTATCTATAGTGCATTATAGATGGTAGCTTCATAAAGCATTCATAATGCATAATAAACATGGCTATAATATTTTGTGTCTTTTTCCAAATATTTATATCCATGTTTATAATGCTTCAAGAATGCATTATAATATGTTATGAATGTGTTCATGGATTCTTATAAACATGGCATTCATAGCAAATGCTACCAAATTTTTAAAATCATCTAATGTTTTACAACATTATCAATAATGATCACATCTTATGAGGGATAGCCCAAACCTTTTCTGACTTTTAATGGATTCAGTGTGTCCCTAGCAGGCAATTTGGTCCAGATGATTCATCTGGCACTGTTTTGTGATAGAAAAAGGTAAACAGGGTGTAAACAGCAGTTTGGAAAGGCAGTACATATGAACAGACAGATAAACACACCCAAGGCAGGTAAGTGAAGACCCAGCAGCAGATTGTAAATGTATGTAGTTACGTCTTTTTCTGTCATTCATTTTCTTTATTTTTAAATAAGCTGAAGTTGATCATCCACCTGGCGAAGGCCCACAGAACGAGATTTCTGTCGCCTGGTGTCTGTGTGTGTGTCTGTGTGTGTGTGTGTGTGTGTGTGTGTGTGTGTGTGTGTGTGTGTGTGTGTGTGTGCGCGCGCACCCAGTGCACAACCTGCTTCCCAATGCAAATTAGAACTTCACACGCGAAAGACCACGGTGCTGAGCTCTGTGATTTGACAGGACCAATTAAACCCTCCTTGGCAGTTGTGTGAACAGTTTCATTAGAGGAGATAATATTGCAAAGCGAAATAATAAGCAATCATTATGATGAATACTCCGACATTACATTACATGTTAATGAGGTGTAAATGATCTAATTATTTTTTGAAAGAATACAGATTGGATTAAAGGAGAGTGGACAGCTCTCCTCTATGTACAAACAAGTTAACGTTAATTAGGCACAATCTACAGGAACAAATGAGGCACAACCCTTTGTAAACAATTAGGCCTCCATAGCTCAAGGCAGAATGGCTTTAGATGTATGTGTCTTTGATTTAATTTATAGCAGTTTAAGAGAGTTGTTGGGGGGAAGATGGTGGTATTGCTTTGGATCTCTCTTTTCTCATGATCCTCTCCTGTACCAACAGTCTCACCTGGCTTGGTCAGCTGAACCTGCCTTCTTTGCCTACATTGTTCCAAGGCTCCCTGTTCCACGCAGATTTCATATGCTGAAGCTGAAAGCCTGGTCAAGAAGAAGAAGCCTGGCCACACGACAGCAACACATGTGCGACGCCCCAGCGCCTCTTACCGGTCATGGATCTGTGGACAGTAGGTATGGGGGTCGCCATAGTTACCACCAACATCTAGCACAACATTCGCCAGTGTCAAAGAAAGCCTCAATGGAATTAACCAAATAGACCCTAGGGGAACTATGGGTGAAATCTGGGGGTTTCCGCAACATTATAACAATCAGCTGCTATGTTAAGAAACTGGGTATTACCTAGATGTTCAGTCTGGGAATGTGGTCTGATAATGTAACTGGTGAGGAGTCCATGGACAGAAATGTGGAAGCAGAAACACAGAAGCAGCGAGCGATATGAAGCTTTCTGATCTGACTTACATGATGAGGAGGAGATACTTCTATACATTGAATATTCATGTTGCTTAATGTTACATTCAGTGCCCTTTCATTCTGGGGTCACGTCCATAAACCCAAATCTGGGGCCAATTCTTCTCCCTGGCACCATGGTACCAGAATGAAAGGGCACTGAAAGCCTTTGCCCCCGCTGCCCCGAGGGACATCAGATGTTCCAGAGCTACAGTTGGAGCTGCTGGCAAAGAGAAAGTTGAGAGGCGGAGTTTTCATGTGACGGGGGTGTCAATGTGCCCAAGACACGTTGGCTTTAGACCTGTGATTCCCAAACCAGTCCTTATGTTTGCTGTCCCCTGGTCCCAATGCACCTGTATCAGGTAGTCTTCATTGGCTGGGAACTGGGAAGGAGTAAAAACATGGACTGCCTGGGAGTCCCCAAGGACTGGGTCGGGAATCACTTTTTCAGACCCTTCTTCAGTAGAGTGGGAAGCCCCGTCCATGCTAATTACCCTTCCATTTGCTCTCTCTTCATTGTCTGTAACATTCTAAAACCACCCAGAACAGACATAATAACATTCACACATCTGATTATGCATCAGAATGTAAATTATTCGGTTGGACAATCCTTCTGTCAGTTCTTCGTAACTGCTTCTCCAGAGTTGGGTGGCGCGAGGCTGTAGTCTCAGAAATAATGTCAGAAGACACAGAGAACAAGGGACACCCTGGGTGGGATACCAATCTATCACAAGACATAAGGGTGTACCCCCAAGTTCAGGGCACAACATGGATGGAACGCTGGTCCATTACAGGGTGTAAGACTGGGACACTCTGAAGGTACGCCGCCTGACCATCTTTCAGGGGGGCAAATAATCAGCAAAAAGGAAGCTGCTTTAGACAGGAACCAAAAACAATATAAGCACAGAGTGTCCGACACCGATGACTGTCGAAGACGGGCCAGCCATGAATAAAACGTGGAAGGTTTTTTGGGAGTCAGAATTAGAGGTGCCAGTTTGGTGAAGAGCTGGACTGCAGCCCTACAGACTTGAGGACTCAATAATTAAAAGTAAAACATCTTTAAAACGAAAACACCGGTGCCTTCCTACTCGCCGTTTGATGATTGATGGTCTACAGGTTTCTATGTCCGTCTTTAATGTCGAGCCGTGACCTAAATGGGAGAGATCTCTCGATTATGATGAGCCCACTAATCCGCTGCTGGTTATATTCTGTGGGGTGATCTGACTTGTATTGCTGATTGATAACATATTTAAGCGGCATGCGTGTCGATACCGTGCCACCAAGCTAGTGTGACCCCGCACTCCGCACTCGCTCAGTGCGTCCCGGGTTTTGTGGCTACATCTGTAAGGCCTGTTATGGATTTGCTATCCCAGCTTGAAGTGTTTGCCGGTGATTATGTGATAGAATCAATAATAATTTCTGCCCGGCTTCCCCGATTTGTCTTTGCCTGAGACAGCGAGCGGGATCAGTCAGGGGAACGTGAGAACAGCGCTCAGAAGTGTGAGACTGCGGACGGAGGAAGTAGCGGGTCAGACCGGAGCAGGAGAGAGCGGAAAGCAGACACCATTCCTCGATTTGCCACTTCTGCTGTCCCCGTTCCGGGTTTTTATGCTGTTTGAGTTGGCTTGCAGATAAATGTGCGTTTTAATATCACATGTGCACCACACGCCCTCGGTACTAGAGTACGCTGGTCTGCCTCCTCACATTTTTTTTTCTAATTAATCGGTGTGTCCTATTCTGCTCTTAATATCACACTTGTAGCGCATGGCTGTCTCATCGGAACATATTAGGCCGCTTCCTCGATCAGCAAGCTGTCCCCCGCCTTTCCAGAAAGTCCGCTCACAGGAATGCCTTTCCGCTCCTCTCGCTGAATCATTAATGGGCTCTGTACTGTAATTTGTTGCTTTCGCTCTGAGCTGGTGGGGTGGGGGGGCCAAGGGGGGGGGGGGGGGGGAGGGTCCACAGAGCAGTTTTCCATGGCAGCCAAGTCTCACAGGAGGTCCACAGATAAAGTGAGTCGGTTCTCAGGCGAGAGCCCTGCAGAAACACACAGCTTCCCACTGCGGATGGCTGACAGAAGTGTTTTTACGAGCCCGGGTTCCCATGTGTTCCTGACACTGGTTCCGGTGCCCATGACTCAGGTCCCCTCCTCCTGATAAAGTTGTATTTATTCACTCTGCACACACACACACACACACACAAACATGCATAAGCAAAAACGCACAAACATATCCATGAATACACACAAAGTCCCAGCATGACAGGGTCATGTTCGACACCAAGAATGGCATGTATGTGTTGGGAGGGAGGTGACAGTAGTTCCCAGCTCTCCATCTCACAGGCCTGACCTCCTCTGATGATGGTCCTTCTGGATGGAGGTGTAGTATATAACCCAAACTGCAAATCTTCAAAACACTCTGGCGTGCCTCTCTACTCATTATATTTACTTCCATTTCCTCCTTTTTATTTATCTTCTAATTACGTCTTGGACAAACCACCCACTACCAGCCTGCTTTTCCCATTACCAGACTTTTGTTTTTGTTGTTTCTCATCCTTAGAGGGGTGGTGTTTTCTTGCGAAACGTGCCAGTGGATGGTCGCAGGACCACAAGTGTGTTCCGCCTTGGCACTGCCAGTTTTGTTGTGTCTAGACTGCAGGAAATGCAAAATTGCATTTGTTTACAGCCACCAGGAACTCAAACCAGAAGTTGGTGATTAAAGCGTCCTGCCCAGAAAGGGATGGACTTTAACCAAACATTACCCTGGGTTTGGTTCTGATTTTACAGATTTAGGCAAAGCGAATGCAGAGAAAAGAGCTGCAGAAATCGTATGTTTGGCGCGCAATTTTGTTTTTGCACTTCTGCAGTTTGTACAAATGTTCATAATAAGACCAGTACTCTTTTAGCACACTATTCCCACTGCTTTCCTATCGAACTAGAAAAAGTTTTTAGTTTAAAAAGACAGCGACCGCATTAAGTTAGATAATTACCTTTGACTGATTATCAGAAAGGATTTTTTTAACCGAAACAAACGAAATCGGGAACCATGTCTGCTTATGGGGGGCTGCGATGGCGGAGAAGGTGAGAGAGCTTCCAGCTGAACTCTCCATAAATCCATACCCAATAAAATCAGGGCTGCCTAGAAAATGGACGAAAAGGAACATCTGTAAAGCATTGATTCTGCAAATTGCAAAGTACCTGCATACCTAATGAGAAAATAAATCATTTTTGATTAATTAACCCCCAAAACTGGAGCGTTTAGATAACCGCAGGGGAGATGACAGCAGAACAAGTGTGTGTGTGTGTGTGTGTGTGTGTGTGTGTGTGTGTGGTGGGGGTTGCAGAGATGTTGGGGAGGGTGGGGCGTGATTGGTGGTACGTGTTGGGTTAGGGTTAGTGGTGGGGCGTATTGAACAGCGGTGTTTAGACGGTAAACAGAGAAGAAGGTTATTATGCTGGGCTGAATCCTGGAATAAAAGCCATACTGAAGTTCGCCATTCCACGCTACATAAAACCCAGATTTATATAACAGAGAATTAATTCTACATTTACACAGCGGTCATCCAAAATGACTCACGTGTCTTTTAAAATCATTTTAAATAGATGATTGTGTATTATATGCAACAGCAGCTTAGTCAGTAATTAGCCCGGGAACATTCCTAAAATGTAGGCTTTCAAACTTATTCTTCTGGGTCCATTTTCTTAACCACCAGACTTCTGAAGGGTTGTTAACATACCTTCCAGGCCTGTTAGAACACAATGAACAGCAAAAATAACCTTAAGACTGGTTTACAATCCCAAACATCCATGCAATGTCTAACCAGCAGGCAGGAATCGTTCTTCTGTAATGGTTTAGCCTCATCCCAAAGAGTGACAAAGCCCTTTCATTTCCCCATCCTTCACCATTTATTCCGTATATTCCACTTTTTCCGTTGGCTGAAGCCAATCAGATGAAACACAGAACTCTTGCAGAGGAACCTACCTAAGATCTTTTCATCGACCATCCTGTCCCTCACGCACTACAGTTACGATGCAAGTGACAACAACCACCAAAACACACATGTCACTGCTCTGGAGCCCATAATGTCCAACATACGCTACATAGGGTAAAAAACTGCATACACTCAGCAGATACCTAGTGACTCAAACTCATAACCAAAATATTGACTGAGCGCATATATTTTCTAATTAGATTCATTAGTTTCCTCAGCTATTTTATCTGCTCATTACGGTCATTGATTTGTCCTGTGTTATGTATAGATATTTGCAACCCAGATAATTTTCTTGTCTAATTACTTCCAAACCCACGATGGCTAAAGGCCGGTTGCATGTCAAAGGGGATTAGCCCGGCCGTCCTTGGGGGATGAGACCGTGTACCTTCTCAGGCACAACAAGCTCCAGCCCAGCAGAGAGAAACAAAACATTTGTCCGGATGCCCTTGACAAATTCAGACCAGCATGCTAAAGTGTTCTTCGGAGAAGAGGTCTGTAAACCCTTCAGATGTTTGAAATGATTACAGAGCAGCATGAGCCTTTTCCTCGCAACACGTCAAACCGCTAGAGTCAACTGAGGAAATGCAGTTTGGGTTAGTGACTCAGATACGCGTAGCATGGATTTGGCATGAATGCCATGTTCACCTACATCATCATGGACTGAGGTGGCTAAAGGTTCAAACTGCTTTGCATCTAGTCTTACTGTTTGCCAAAGCACCAAGTCACAGTATCAAAGATTAGCGTGTAGCAGCGTCTTCTTATGGACCAAGAACTCCGCACGTCCAACTGGTGGTACGGCACAAGTGAGAGAAGGTCGCCAACCGCGCAGGAAAACAGTTAAAACGCAGCATTTAGCATGTAGCATTTGTTCCGTGCTAGCTAATCGTGCTACTGCTGCTGAACGTTTAATGCTAGCTTGGAGTGACAGCTTTTTGAGCCAGCAATGTAAAACGTGTGAGAGAGCAAGCTGGTCGCCGCATAGCAGATGGGGGGGGGGGGGTTTGCAATATTACCGCTGCCATACCGCGGACTCGCATGCAGTCAGACAGAAAGCAAACACGCCGAAGACAGCAGGCTAACACTGACAGGATCGTCCGGCCGGTGGCCTATCCCGTCACTGCCATTGATTACCCTTCACCCAGAGGTCATAAATTACCGCAGATCATCTACGGAAAAAAAAGACCCGGCATATTTACAATAGCTGGCCTGTCACCAGAGGTTAATCTAATGAGCTTTAGGACATGAACCATATCTTTACAATCAAACATAAATCTCCCTTAAAAAATGTATGTGTTCCAGTTCTGTTCTTCGCTGAATAAACATTTAATCTGAAGGAAAGCTACAAGAACTCAATAAGAAAATAGCTCTGTGAATAATCATAAGCGATTTACACTAATATATTATATAATTAAAATGTTTTAAAATATTTTATTGAGCTAGTATTGATATCGCAAGCTGAAATGGAAATATACTGTAACGAGCAGGCCACATGCAATATTCATTTGGTAGGGACGCATCTTGATGATGTAATCTTTGGGGGACTGGCGAGAAGTAGTCAAATGCAGCCTCTAACTCCAAATACAATAATGTACAATGTATTATCATTAATGTATAATGATGCTACTCAATGTATATGGATGCCCAAATAAGCTTACTATGTCAGTACTACTCAGAATTGATTTACACTTTATCAAGCTTTTGTTCAAAGCCTGTGTTTTCTGAGCTTCACAGTGCACAGGTGCACACCAGCACTAGAGCTACAGACTGTGTGTAAATGTATACATTGTCTGTTATGTAGCAGGACTGTGTGTAAATGTATACGTTATACATTTACACACAGTCCTGCCACATAACAGACAACGCTAAACCCCCATTATCTTCCTCGTCATATTATTTGCATAACGGTGGGGGGAGGGGGGGGGGTAAAAAAAAAAGACGTGTCCTGAAGGAGCAAAATATATGATTAATGTGTCAGGAATACAGAAGATAATTTCATTTTCACAGCTGCCACTTGCCACCATCTAGATCCAGGAAACATGCCAGTAGGTTTTAATAAGTCATTTGATTTCTGTCTATTTTCGCTATAACAGCAAAGGCTAAGATTATTGTTCAGGTTATTGTAGGTACTATATATATATATATATTAACATGGAAGTAACGCGTATAATCCCCCTACTTTTGGTGGGAATGAGTGATGTAACAAATTAACATTTCAAATTAAATAACAGAATTAAAAGTGCTGAGATTTAAATGGCCTCTTACTTGTCATTTTTGTCTTGTGTGAAAATATTAATGGACAAATGCAGCCGATTCCCCTAAAACCAATCAAACCTTAAACCAACGTCCCACAGAGCTGTGTGCTGCCTGGGTGTGGAGGCGTTAATTAGAGAGCAGAAGTGCAGCACGTAACAGGCATCATTATCATCCGCTTGGTCGTTCTGATTCTCAGCCTCTTTATGGATCAAGGTTTTCCACGTCTTACAATCTACTGCGATGTCCTTCAGTTCTGCTTTTAATTTAAGACATACCAAAGTAACGCAAAAGTTACTTTATCTAGTAATTAATTACTTTTATATGCAGTAATTCATAAAGTAATTGAATTAGCTTTGAATGCAGGAACTAGTAACTGTAACTAATTACTAGTTTTCAGTAACTGGCACAACACTGGAACTGACCTCTGGTGGAACCTGATGAGAAGATCTGACCAATCGTTTGATAAACAAAGCAGCTATCGGCTGTTTCGTTTGACCCCTGTGTGTCTTTAACATCGCAGATTGCTCCTTGTGTCCTGACTGAAGGTTTTTGACCCAGCCTTCTGCCCCCTACGGCCTCCCGCCGTCTGCTCAGCTCAGACGGCTTCGCAAAAACAGAAGGGAGATAAACACCCGCAACAAAACAACAGCACGAAAATGACAAAACACACAGGAATCAGACCTGGGTTTGAGTGCCTCTTAAATTTATAACCGTTAGCATAAAAATATATATTACATTTAATGCAGGTAATTTCCTATAATTGCAAGGCAAATGAAAGGACACGCGCTCATGTGACATTCCAAAACTGCAGACACTTGAGTTATGACCCATTCTGCACAACAGCCGCTCCCCTTCCTCACATATTTTCAATGTTCTGTTTCATAATTCTATTATATAAAAACTGCCTGGCAGGTCTGAGCGACAAACCATCTCCTTGAAGCAGAACGTGGGAAAAAATGTAGCGTAAAAGCACAAAAACTCTCCCTACAGCTACAGTAAGCTCAACAAATTTACAGAAGAGGAGGAGCAAAACTAAACTGGATATAAGTAAATGTGGTGTGACATAGAGATATCTCTCCTCTAAGCAGGCCGCAGGGACGTGTGGACACTTACAGTATGCTGGGTTAGATCTGTGGGCTTTCTACAGACACTGTGACCAAAGCTCACACAGAATAACGTGCCACTGCATTTATTCCTTATTTTTAAGTATAAGTGACTGATATCGTAATAGTGGCTGCTAACTCAAGGCATGGAGATTTTTTTGCTGTTTTTTTTTTAGTTACAAAATGCAGATGCTTCTCCTTCTCCCCGATAAAGATCCAAAGACGGTGCAAATATAGCATTCTAGGCATGAAATCACCCATAAATGAAGAAACAATGTTGCTACTTAACAAACCCGGTCAATAATTAAATAATACGGTTAATTATAATTTACTGATCATTTCATGGGAGTTTTTGGCTCAGAAAGAAACCAGATTAATTTACACATTTTATTTTTCTTAGTGCTCATAAAAATAATTTATTAATCTTGTATGTGTGCAGTCCCTGAAAGATAAACTAAACTTCAGAAAACTGTTGTTTGTGTGATACACCCCGATGTGTGTGTGTATGAAAAAAATGTTTTATTTTACAGACATACTATAGATATTATTTGTGATGATATTTATGAATATTGCATATCATAGAAAAAATGCAGCTTTAGTAGGACAACACGCTTACGCATGACTGTACCCTGGGGTGAAGCCTCAAGGTTGTCACTGTAACTGGGATCCAGGAGGAGGTACAATAATTAAGGACCTAGAATTATAGACTTTTTAGGTTTAAAGCTTTCGAAGGTGATTGTGCCCAGCAGGAGAGCACCAAACTTTAATCACCCAAATAAATCTGATTAAAACTGCATTTAAATACATAATGAGCAAAAACCATGAATAACATACAGCTCTGTTAACTTTTTGCCCATTGTTCATGCCTTGATCATGCATGTTCATGAAAAAGGCACCAGAAAAGAATGTAAAGTATGACTCTAAGTTAATGGTGCGCATCCAAAAAAAAAAGCATCAATAATTGAAATAGCCAGTGTAGATTCTCTCAGCCGGTCTGTTCAAGGCGAAACACCTGCGAACTCCGGCTCACACTTTCAGTCTATTGTGATGCCATTTGGATTTCACAGCGCGCCCAAGCATCTTTGAGGAAGAATGAAAAGCCACCCTCTTCACCAGACAGTCACACAATTGCCATAACGACAGCATATTTACTGGTAAATAGATTTTTTTTTGTTTTGCAAATGGGCCATAAAAATTTAGTATAAAGACGACCCTGCCTTCCCCAACAGCACGGAAGTAGATGACAATTAAATCTACGGATGGAAGGAGCTCAGCTCACGCCGACCACAGTAATTATAACTCTGCTGGTGACTTCCAGGTCTTACAGGCTCCGTCTTGTCTGGCCTCGTCGGTGAGGCACTTTATTTACTATCCCAATAACATCTACGATAAAATAAATTGCTCCAGAGGCTGCTGTGACGGATAGTGGGGTAAAGGCTGGAGTCGACTCAGAAGCGGCGCTGATTCACATGAAAAGCAAACAAGCAAACAACAAATACTCCCTTAGCAGGACAATAAGAGGCAACGACACTTAAGGAGAGATTCACTTCTATTAGCTTTTTTCCCTCAAGATCCACTGAAAAAAACAAAGTCCTTCCATATCACAAAAAAAGACTCCAGCCCACATGTCTGTTTGTGTAGGTCAAATGCCTTCAAAGATTACAGGTATTTTTTAAATGATATATATTGTGTTTTATCATTACTTCATCTCTAAGCACTGTGTTTTCACTGTCAGACTGTCAAAGATGTGCCCTATCTGAGTTTGCTGTTAGGGTTTTTCTGGCCGGATAGGAAGTCTGCTCTGTGATACACAGTCCTTTGATCTGCTGTGTTATTTTTCCGGTTCTGAATGAGGAACCACACCTCGAACAGCCTGTGATATAAGCCTGCCACATAGATTTCGTTCTATATATATTTTTTAAAAACATACACTGCATAGTTTAACTGCAGCTCAAAAATAGTGCTGAAGAACAAAGACAAATCTAAGCATGCATGAGTTTTAAGATGATAGCTTATCAGAGAGACCATGCATGGTAAAAATACTATAGCCCAAGGAGTCGATAATATATATATCCTGAATCGACTATCAGAGACATTTATTATGAAAAGCTTAACCAAATCAAGCTTGCTGGATATTTCTCTTAAAAGGTATCGCTTAAGTTATCTCTTTATTGTCATATAAAACTCAGTCACCAAAATTTAAATGATGATCCGTTAATTTTATCAGAGGCTCGCTATTTGTTATTGGAAAAAAAAAAAAAAAACATTTCTTATATTATCTGAAACTGTATGTTTTCTCGTTTCAGTTCAATTGGTCCAAAGTCCAAAAAGACTGACACTTATTTGTATAATAATCATAATAATATGAAGCAAAAGTACTGACATTCAAAGCTGACAATTTACAGGACAGAATTCTGTATGTCAGAAAAGTTTGAAAGTTTAGAATGTGCCCCCCCCCTCCCCAAGCAATAACTTAAAATGTGTATTCACATCATTGCTTCATGTACAAATGTAAATTTACTGTTTGAATCCAACTTCCTTGTTTACTATATAGAAAAATTCATCACTGGTCAACAGGAACATTATAACTTCAACAAAGACAGACTTCAGCTTTCAGTTCCATCCTGCCAAAATTCACAGTCCCCGAATTAAACTCTCCACAGGTAAATTACAGAATAATTTCGGCTTCCGGTTCCAGTGGGCATGTAAAATGCCTTTTCTTTTTGAAGATAATCTAGAGATTACATGATTTATCTGTTCTTATACATTACAGAACCATCTCCTCTTACACTCGCACACACACACGACAAACACAAACACTCACTTCTGGAAGTGCTCTGAAAATGTTCATTCATCTTCGGGGTCTGATGTATAATTGGTACCGAGACTCTAATACAGAATATGTAGGATTCATTGCCTCTTATTACAGAGTCTGAGAATCGGGAACAATTACTGCTTTTGGGTTTCCTCTGGGAGGGAAAATGAGGAAGTCACAGATGTAATTGCTGCAACATCAAAGGTGCTTCAGAAATCGCAGAACAGTGATGAACGAAGACCAGCATTAGTGACATTTAAATACACAGCATACCTCTAATTAAATACCTGCACGCTGTTTTCGGCCGGGTCGCTCTGAATGTGTGTGATATTTCTGCAAGTGATTTCCTAAGTTTTCTGGTCTTTTTGGATTCTAATTTGAAAACAGGTTGAGTGTGTTGCAGGATTTCAGGCTGCGATGTTTCTGCATGTTTTCTTCAGCTTTTTTGGACATTTGTTTTGTTTTGGCAAAATTAGGATAGAGAGAATAAACCCTTGAGACTGAAGGTCTTGACAAAAGAAAATGAGGAAGAAACATTTAATGAAAAATGCTTAAAAATCTGAAAATCTTAAGTGATAAGGATTTTTAAGCAGGGCCCAGACTGCCAAGATAGTTCTGGTGGCGTGATCTTGAGGGAATTTGACGTTAATTGGTGTCTAGACATTTTATTACTGGGATACTAATGACTTATCTTTAAAAAAAAAAAAAAAAAAAACAGATACACAAAAAGTTCTGATTGCGTGTTTGTCTCGGTGAATAGTGGGATTTTTTTTGTTTCCGTCTTCTACTCGAAGGTTTGGGACATGTCTTCTTCCCAGGGGCTGCGCAGTAGCTGCTACCCCAGAGGCACATTCATGCACCTAAATAAATCATGCATGGGGGGGCATAAGTCTCCCATTCAGCAGGGTCAAATGCTTTATTTCTTTGAGGCCGAAAATGGCCTTCAGGCCTTGCTAACTATTAAACTCTGCTTATATGTACGATACACCTCTGTGCAATAATTAAATAGCTGAAAGGAAAAGTACAGAATGTTGCCGTCGGCGACTTTCACTGCTATGGACTTTCACGATAAGCGTGACAGGAAGGTCTCGTCGACAGGATGCTATATTTCCCCTATTTGCATGACGGGGGATGGGGTTGTTTCTCCATCCGACCCCCACCCAAAGAAATTTCCCTAATGTCAACAAGTGTAAGTCAGTTTTATAGAAGTCCCCATCTCTGCATGCAGATGCTTAGCAAAATTTTGGAACTTGTAAAGAGAAGCATCAGTGACTTAGCTGGTTTGAGTTTCCACTCGTAACCTGGAGTTACCATAGTGATAGGGATCAAACCTTCATTTCAAGTGCAAAAGAGCTGGAAATTATGCTTGCCGGGTCCCTGTGTCACGTGTCACAGCACAGCCCTGCTTCAACATATAGCCCCGAAAGTGCCAGGGCTGCCTCGAACCCTGCTCCAAAGCGAGCTGATTGGCCCTTTCATATAATGAATTTTTAAAGGCTTAAATAGCATCTTATAGCTAATATAATCATTTCAGGTACCAAACACATGTGCGCTTGGAGTTTAAAACCTGTGACCTTTTGCAGCTTAATATACTGTCTTTTTTTAAATAACTGGAAATGTGCTCTACAGCATGCATGCATGCAAGCAATGCAGCAGAACCTGCATCTCTTATTCCTATAGATGCAACTGGACAGAAATGCAGCAACGCAAAGTCATTTTTCCTGTCTGCAAAATACGCTGAATAAAAATATCCCAATTTTTTTTTTATTATTTTACAATTATTACTTGTAATAGTACCCCAAGTTCAAGAGACTTTCTTTTACCAGAGTTCTTTTATGTTAAGAGTTATCTTTGTTGGGTATAACATGTCTCTCTCTCTCTCTCTCCCTCTGTCACCCCCTCTATCTTTTTAATTGATTGCAAGCTAATTTTAATACAAGTCACACATTTTGCTTATTATCCTGTACACAAAACACTATCTCTGGGGTTACAAAAGAGACCCAGTGTCCACATGTCACTTTTTAGTGGAAAATTACGGCTCTCTGTACAATTTCTCAGCTTGACTTCAATCTCAAAGTAGATTTTATCTGCACAATTATCTTCCTCATATTTTGCTTTAATTGGCACCCCCACTGAGATTAAGAAGACTACGTCCTATTCATAAAGATATTACAGGCAGCAAATCATTAACTGATTTCAAAAGTAGGGGAGGAGGGTATTGACATAATAATGTTATGAAAAGGAAAACACTCTTCCCGTTCTAAACGTTCCTGTCACAGAACAATGCCGGGCATCGCCGTTCCGCGGCCAACCCGCGTCGCCCTCTGAGTCACGGAGAGCTGTCAGTAATGCAACACTTAAGTGCAAGCAACTTCCACGAGCTAGAGGGATGGGATTAATGTCACTGCAGAAGTAAAACAAAAGAGATACATATTAAACTGAGAGCCTAACAAGAAGGTTTTAAGAGAAAAGAAAAGTCGCCTGTCAAGGGAGCATAACAGTAATTTAGTAAGAAAAACATGTACGTATATATACATATGTTCTATACATGATAGTGAATTCCATGTGCATAGATATGAGGCTTGAGGAATGGAAACAGAGTGAAATGGGTGAGATTCTGTTCCCCTTCAGGTGTTTGCTGCCCCCCCCACACACACACACACACACACTTGGTATCTGCCTGAGCCTTGGAGGAGTCAGGGGCAGTGTGAGGTTCAGACAATTTACACAGATGGCGGCCACCCTTAGTCAACAGTCCCATAAAGGCAGCTGTAACTCTCTCCCGTCTCTGTCCTCCTCGGCTAGGAGGTAAAAGTTCGGAGTTTATAACCCGGCAGAATCTGTCAAAGACAGAAATAATTTTTTAAAAGTCTCCCCTTTGCCTCCGGCGTCCTCCACTCTAGTAAACGCCGCAGCTCCTTTGCTCCTTTGTCACGTTTCAAATCTGTGGCAAGAGCGTCAAATGTACCCTTTGATTCCTATTGTTTTTTACTCTGATTATTATTTAATCTCTTTTTACTCCAGATTACAGTAGTACAGTTAGGGCCACGTAACCATAAAAAAAAAAAAGCTGAACAGTTAGCAGTGGCATAATTTACCACGTAGCAGTGTAAATCTTTCTTGCCGGGTTACCGTGAAATATTTCAGGGTGCACCCCAGCACCAGCTGACAGCGGGCAACAACCCGGAACATTCCGTGCTGAAATAAGGCTCAGCAAGCCCCACCCCCCCTTCCCCCCCACCACCACATAGCACGGGATGACATTTAATAATCATCCTGAGATATGTTTGGGCTCCGGGTTCGATATTAATACATTTGTACTGGATATAAATCAATTACCAGCTCAATAGATAATGGCAAAGCAGTTAATTTTGGATTCTGTTTACAAGGACGTAAAGCAGCCCAACCATTTTTATGGAAGGACCTGCCATCCAGCGTAAGCCCTGCCCCGTCGATCTTGCATTGTTAAATTCTGGATGTCTAGCAATGCAAACATGAAGAGCTTCCTCACCCTCTTTGTAGGCCTGGATGGGTTAAATGATATTTCTCATTCCCTTGGCATTATTTCAAAATTTTAGCTGGCTACCACCTGCCCCCCCCCGACCCACACAGGCATACACGTATGTGCCACGTTAGCCGCGAAGCTCGGCGCCGCCACAGAGCCGACGGATCGCCAGGCCTCGTAAATCCTCAGCGGGAGCTTTCAAAGCTGCCTGTTTAGCTTCTCTTTTTTTGCTCTACACAGCTCTTAAAGCTGGAGATGTAACAGACAGCTGTGACATCAGGCCAGAAGCAGATCCGCAGGAAGGCCTTCAGGAGAAGGGAGTCAGAGATCGGGTCACAGAGAGACTGTTAAAGATGCGCTTTAACAGAGGATGCAAGACCCACACGGGCAGCAGAATCTCTCAGGTTTACAGATTTATACAGAAACTGAGCACATGACACTGGTCTGTGAATGACAGGTCTGTGAATGACAGGGCGGCAATAACAGTTAAGTACAGTTTCACTCAGATACAATTCAATAATAAAAATATATATATATATATATATATATATATAAAAAAATTCCTGCTTCAAAATTTAAGGACATAACATTTTTAGTTTAGCTGATTTACAATTTCAGCTATCTAGTGTAATAAGGACTAAAAACAATTGTTTTTAAATTAAATTTTCATGAATTTTTTGAAATACTGCTTATCATTAGCAAAACAACAACAACAACAATAATAATAATAATAATAATAATAATAATAATAATATAGTACTTCAACTGAAATTCATGTCCCTGCTCTGTTCAATTTCAATTACAGGGCACGGGGCTGGGGGGAGGGGGGGGTGCGTACCTAGATATTCTGGGCCCCCTGACAACAAAATGTCACCATGGGGCCCCCACTTGGGTTGGCACTTTCAAACTGAATAAATACGGGTCCTACATAAATAGAATTTGCGGGGGGGTCTCCCCCTCAGCAGATTTAGCTGAGCCGGGCCCCCTGAGTCTGTCAGGGTATCCATGCCCCCCGCCAGCCCTGATCATACACTATGCATGTCCATGGAACCTGCATGACACGCAGAGAACATGCAAACTCCACGCACGAGGTAGAGGCAAGTCCAACCCCCCCAACCCCGGGCTCGTGTGAAGCAGGGGTGCCACCCACTGGGACACCAACAATTAATGTCAGGTTTGTACTTTAAGGCCACTAAATTACCCCCCCCCCCTAACGAAAGTGAACAACAAGAGGGTTATGGAAGCTGGGGGGGGCATCTTCTGGTACTGGAGGGAGGTACTGAGGCAGCTCACCCCGCACCCCCCGGCATCGGCCATGTTAAAGTTTCCCCGGGGGCAGCTAATGGAGACACATCGACCCCCCCCCTCCCCCCCCTTTGCTCTCACTTTGGATTTTATTCATTGTCGTCGCTCAGGAAAATCACCAACGTCCATTATTATATTTCAGGGAAAACTTTACAATAAGCCCTGGCTAATGTTGGGCAACGTAACCCATGCAGCGGAAAAGAGCGGGGGCGGTTGTTGTCTTTTACAAGGGGGGGAGATATGTGCAATGGGGGGGGGGGGGCGGCCATGTAGGAAAACGACATTGGTGCAGTCGCTGTGTCAGACAGACAAACTCGGGAAGAATTCTGGAAACTAAACCTGACCTTTGTTCAAAGCACATGTCTAATCTGCTACCACTTTTCTTAATTAGAAAACCAGACAGATTTTAATACACGCAGTGTTAATGAGGAACAGCTCACAGGTGCTAATTAAATCTAAAAAAACAAAGATAATTATTAGTTCTGTGTTTTTCACACTCAGACTACTTCTGTTATTTGACTGAATGTGTACATGTTTGCAAACATCGGCCTTTCCTTCACGCTCAGGACTCAGGGAGGAAAGGCAATGGAGGGGGTTTCGTTTCCATGACGCCTGTTCGCTGGGCTGGGATGTAGCTGGCGCCCCGACGAGACCCCGATCCTTCCCCAGGTCTGTGTCTCCCTTAATGCGCGGAGTGCTACAGCTGTGTGGTCGCCAGACTGTGAGGCGGAATTCATCCTTCCACTCAACACATATTCAGCAATCCCAGAACACACACAAAAAATGCTAATTTGCTCATTTAAATACAATGTTTGTAGATCAAATCTGGCATATTCAATGACCATTTAAAGATTTAAACTCCCAATCGAGCAAATAGGATGTGGCTGCTGAGTGGCTTACGGCCTCAACATGTTCTGCTATGAAGACATGATAAGGCTGACGTGCTCAATATGCTGCGTAGTGATGAAATTGGTATATGTCCACCTGTTCATATTATGGGAAACAGAAGGGGCAGCAGGAATCATTGGAAGCTTCTGTTTATCAGAGACGTTCCAGTGTTTGTTGTGGCCTTTTGTCAGGGAAGCTGTACGAATTGCCTGAAAAGTCTCACACTGTCTTTGGGTGTGAGAGCCTAAGAAAGGCAGTAAGATATACTCTGCCTCTGAACTGGGGAAATGTGACTGTTTATATGAACCTAACCATATATGAATCTAAACATCCCCCCGTGTGTCCTTAGCAAGTGTGTGTGTGTGTGTGTGTGTGTGTGTTTTATTATATACAGTCAAGTCCTGGCATTTGATTTACAATAACTGATTTTCTTTTTTCCTCTGTTACAGTTGAAAGACACACATCCTGTCATTTCACATTAGCTCTCACGGTATCCCACACCACAGACGTCTGTAAGGCCGGCTCGCTCTAGCACGCTCCCATTTTAAACGCAGAGCCTGTGTACAGATTGCTGCGTTTTCAGTCGTCAGTTTGCAAAGTACAATCTCAGGCCTGAACTTGACAAGGTCCTCCTTAGAACTGTACCACAAAACACTGTCCTGACTTACAGTAAATACCTGGGTCCTCGCTCTCTCAGTCCTAAAGGTTACCAAGTGTGAATTTACCCTCAGTGACCCTCCTTGGCTCAGTTACTGTGCTTGACAATGCAATCTGTGATTACCTGCTTTATTGCCCTGACTATGAAAAGTGCCCCGTCTGCCCTACAGGCAAAAACAGTAAGGAATAATTTCCTTCTTTGCTTATATCTGGCAGTCTGCTGCTATGCCATCCTAATGATGCCACTTAATTACAGGCATCTATTTGAACACCCATAATGTCTGTCCAAATAAGGACCCCGGGGAAATCAAAAGGGTCAGGTGACACTTAAAAGGAAGAGACACACTGGAACATATATTGTTTTGATTTTCCATCTTCTCAAAATAAGTGCCATTGCATAACAGATTTTCCCAGAGCCTTGAAATATAAAATTAGAACTCCAGAAGAGACTGGTGGAAACTGAAGAGAATCACAGGATATTTTATGAGATAAGCTCATGTGAATGTAAGGAATAATATTTAAAAAGTGTCTGTTTTAGCCATAATGTGGATTTTTGTTGTATTTATGAATTAAGTACAATGTAGGTACAATGAATACTGTATAGCATGTGCAGTTTAACTTTAATTGTTTATGCTGTTCAAGTATGTTTTGTGAGTCTTTTTGTTACTGATATTAGAGAAATTATTTTATGACACTTAACTGGACGTGCATTAATAACCCGACACTGCCAATTACCTGGATGGTAGCTGATACAATGAGCATGGGGCACTAAAATGCCCCCATCTTCATCTACCACTGGAAACTCAGTTACAACATCCCTCAGTGTTTTGCCTTTTGCTTGCCACATTCACACGTCACCTTGCTGAACCTGAACCTGGATCAGTTTGATAGATTAGCTTCCGACAGGTAAATGGGGGATAGGGGGGATGGTACCCAGGTCCTACAATAATGCGTGCAGGCGAACAAAGCCTTAAACTCTACAAAGTCAGCCACTGCCTTGTCCGGCTCATGCGGGCCTGAATGTCACTGTTGGGAGAATTAATGGTGTACATACGCGGGAGTCTTTAACATGCCAAACTTTGTGCCGAGTTCTAAAGGACAACCTCAGCCGGCAGATGATGACCTATATGGTCTGAAATCCATTTGACCGCGATAATATTTCCCATCGGCCTCGACTTGGTGCGATTAGATTATCGTACATTATCAGGAAACCCTGAGCCACTTCAAAAAGGACCGTCTGTAGAGGAAATTGTGACTTTTTTTTTTTGTTTCCTCTGGAATGTCACCCAGATGCAGGGCAGAAGAAAAAAATTGAGCAGACAGGTCAACCAGAGGCATGACATATATATACAAAACTCCCTGTCTCTTTGGGAGAGAAATCATTAGCTTTGGGTCACGTATCGACGACACACGGCTCCTCCGATGTTTCAAACCACCGGCGAGTCGATCCAATATGCCGTGGCTGCTCTGCAGAGGGAAGATTTTATCGACGGACGGACACAAAATCCTTTATTTCTGCTCCCTCTAAAACTCCACTTTTTACATAGGTCAACAGATTGTTAATGGTGCCCAAGGATGATGCATCGATTGTCAGGTAAACGTCACAATGTTTGCTCTCACATTTTCCCACGTGTGTTAACTTTGATATCCACTCAGACTCCTGGTTTGAGGGCCTCGAAACCCCACAGAAAACAGGAGGCTGTTTGTGACCATGTCAGCCTGTTCTTTCTTCACGCCTAACCCTCCTTGACTTCTGTGGGAAAATGATCATCTATCTCCCATAGCTTCGCTAAGTAAGCCCCATATCTCTCAGCTTGTCAAACAGCATTTCTGAGCTTCAGTCGGAAGCATCCTTGTTAAGGACCATGAGGCCGAAACCAGCGAAACTTCTGGTTTAGAGCCGTCCTGCTGAAGGGAATGCATCAGCTTCTAGCTAAGGGAACCGACTGCTTCAGCTCTCAGTGACATCACTGTCTTACACTTACCCAGTGAGCTGTGCTACTCTAGGATTACCCTGCCAAATTAACATAGCCAAATGATTAATGACATCGAGTTCTGGAGTCTACAACTGGTTCTGGTTCTACAACTTTACCTTTGAGTGTGACACTGTCTTAAAAGTACAGGCTCAAATTGAACAATTAACATGTAACCACTTCGAAAACATAGTTTTTTCTTTTTAATAATATGAAGTTATCACAGCAATCTGTGGCTTGCTTCTTTATCTGTGTGAAAAGCTGTGTTAAATGTTAGGTTGCCATGCTGCGTGGCTAAAATAAACACCTCATCATTATCACAGAGGAAAAATACATTGGTAAAAAATCTTCGGTTTTTATTGGAACAAAGGACAGATTGTTATGCGTGACCTGATCATGCCAGACCTAATGATGCCATCTTGCCACATTAAAAGGCCACCTCTCTGGGCAGTGTGTGGTCGGCTATTGTAGGACTGGAAAGATTAAGGAAATAAATTAGCTTTCTTGACCTCGGACCAAGCCTCCCCCCCCCAACACCCACCACCCACTGCCTCCCCCCGTTATTCCTGCACTTCAAAGGTTAGCCGAATAGGAAAACACTTCTGTTGTCGTACAGCAAAGACTGGAAGCTATTTTGGTAAGCGGCCACTGCAATCCAATGCCGTGGCTTCATAAAAAGCCATTTATCAGCGCTACGTTTTGGTTGACGTTACTGAAAATTTTAGATTCACAGCTGCCCTTTCATCTCTTTTAGGACTGTACATGTTAACCCCTTAAACCTCTAAAGACTAGTGCTGCGTAGCATCTGTGGGCCGTAACGTCGATACAATCCATTGGATTCCCGGTGCTCTCTGCACAACTGGATCTTTGGTGCTGGCTGAAGCTACGCTAATTTACGCGTTAACATGCAGCGAGGGCGCTTGAGGGGGAAGATCTCTTACTGATATATGGCTTGTATCAGACGACTCCATCCATAGGTCTCCTCACGATTTCGCTTCCCCGATTTGTCTAGTTAACAGTTTCGGTTCAGCAATTCCGTCTCAGAAATGAGTATGACGGCGGACGGCCAGACCGACGGAATACAATCACAGATCTGGCCCGACCCACCTTGGCCGTTCAGGGTGGGAGTGCCATCGAGTTCTCCTTTTGCGCCCCGGATTTCACTCATCTGGACACGTGCTTTTGCGCAATCTCTCACCTCGACACCGTCTAAGCGCCGTCTATGAACGGTCCGCTACGGCATCCTGTCCCACCCGTGGACCGTGTCGAAATCACCGCAACGGTCACATTCTTAGCCATGTTAGGGCGCAGCTCCCACTGTACATAGCATCCACCAAGCAGAACAAAACAATGAAAACAGGATTACCTGTTTTATTATTATTACAGCTGAGAGAATAAAAATAATATTACTGTAAGTATGCTGTTTTAAATCAACACTGTATTTAACTATCAAAATTATAGTTTTGATATTGAGCTACAGAAAATACTGATGATATGCTGAATGCCAAAAGTCCAGAGTATCTCTGTAGAACTACCATTTGATGACATGACAGTGTGATTTCCAGCAGACAAAGCGTCTATTGAAAATGCATGACAGGACAACCTTCACACAACTTTATGAAACTGACGACAAACAAAAAAATGAGTTCAATTAGATTTTTTTTCTTTTTGAATGGAATTCCCCTTTAATGTCAATTTTCTCATATGATAATCAGCTTAAAATGTGAAATGAAATTGATAAAGCTGTTGATGAGAAGCGTCACTAAGCTGGGTTGGTTTTTGATGAGAAGACGGGTTGGTTTTTGATGAGAAGACGGGTTGGTTTTTGATGATCCCTCCCCAAAACAATGTGTTCTGGGACGGCTGCTGACTTCGGACACCAAATCCTCCACAGTACAAACGTCATATCCTATGCATCTAAGGGTCTGAGCATGCACAAATGAAAGTCTGCCTTCAAACATCTTGCTGTAACCTGGGCTTTGTATCTGAAATCAAAATCCTCAGCTGGGCCAATATTACATTTAACTATAGTGTCTGTAACAATTCACTCATTATAAATAAACCGGCAACACTGGTCGTAAAGTTTTGTGATCCGATCTTGAATTAAGGTATTGCTGCGATGTGATGTGTGATATCTGGGATCACAGTGTATGTGTGGGGTGTACACAACCCTGCAAGCTGTGGGGCAGTGCCAGGGCCGGGGGGGGGGGGGGGGGGACAGTTCGCATCAAGACGGAAATGTAAGCAGCCTGGGGTAACAGAAGAGGTTCAGGTAGTGGGGCTCCATCGAGGCTCTGTCACTCCAACACTCTGAACTCACTGCATCTCACTGCGTCTCACTGCGTCTCCGCGGAAAACCGTCACCTCTGGTGCTCCGGACCCGTATTTTCGGATCGGGACTTTCGTATTCTCAGTCACGCGGGCTTTTGGCGCTATCAGTCCATCTCAGCTTTCAGTGGAGCGCTTGTCGAACAGATTTCCTCGTTAAGTAAACATATATTAATGATAACCATAATTAATGTGGATGGGGGGCGAAACAAGGGCAAGTATTTCCATCTCCTAGGGGCGAGGAATCCTGCACATTAGCAGCCGAATGGTTCAGTGAAGCAGGTAATGGATTGGACTGTGACTCTGGGGGGGGGGAGCAAGCATTCATGAATAGACATGATTATTCATATTGCATAATTTTACACTGGGGGTGGAGGGGTGGGGGGTTCGTGCATAGACATTCCAAGTGGGGTATTTACGAGCGCGATGATCTTCGAGATCCGATTTCTCACGGGCCAAGTTATTCCCGCCGATACGGTGACTCAGCACTCAAGTTCACGCACGGTCCGATGAATCAGGGACCACCTCGGATCCACACGCGCTCTGGGGGTCCTGCTCACACGGCCCATGCATGTAATGACTAACCAGCAACTGAGAGGAAACTCACATTATTTCCTTTTAAAATACTCCCTGCCTGCAAAACAAATTTTAAAATGACATTCTCTTGCATTTTTGTGTATAATTTGCTGATTTCGCTCCAAAATTTTGCGGAATTTACAAGAAGGCCAGGCCCCAGAAGGTTCCGTGAACGGAGTACGGCTCCCCGCGGCTGGCAGCTATTGGCCAGACTGCAGGAAGTGAAAGTGTCTGCTGACAGCAGGCAGTGGCATGACCTCTGACCTCTGCCAATCAGAGCGTCGGCTATTCTTAGCATCAGATCTGTTGTAAGATTTCCTTCCTTCCGCAGGCATGTTCAACAGAAAGCAATAATCACATAAAGGTAAATAGCATTTGCTTTGATATTTACCATGATTTATTGGGTCCACTAGTGACTAACAGCACCTTTTTGGTCTGTTTCTTTACTTTCCTCTTACATTCCTACTGTCCTCTTTCTATCTTTCCCTAACTTCATTTTTTGAGGGGAATTTGCTTCTGACCTTTGACCTTCTGACCTCCCAACAGCCGGCGATTTTGACCGTGCCATGCCCTCTCCTCCGCTCCCACTCCCCAGGTCAGTCTGCTTTTTCATTCATGTACACTCGGCTCCCACACTGGTCACGGGGGCGGCAGGCCTGTGTGGATGGAGGGCGATTGGGCACAAACCCCCTGGCCGCCTCACTGTCCCGTGTCATGGTGGCTGATCTCACTCCAGCATCGCACTTTATGTGTAGCTACAACCCCGGGTCAGGAATGCTGTTTTTATTACTGTGAATTATTTATCCGCGTCTCCACAGTGACTCGTCGCCGACTCCCAGAGGTTTACAGGCTCAAACATGATACCGCTGTCCCGCGCTGGCCCACCCCTCAGCACACACACACACACACACACACACACACACAGCCGAACTAGGTAGATAAGCCAAACATAAGAACCCTTGATGCTCATGTAGTTTAAAAAAGTAACATGAAAAAAACGCCCTAATTATAAACAATGCAAAAAATGTCCACCACATGTCGCATGTCATAATCAGACACTGTAGACTTCCTCTTTACTTGAAAAATAATATAATAATACAAGGATTACAGGTTACCCACAGGAACAGAAACTGTAGGGGGGGGGGTAGGGGTCAGAGGATCTCATGGTTTTTCCTTCTCTACGGCGAACCACGCTAATTGACCCAAATCGGTCACTTATTAATGGCATAATTAACTAGTGAGTCGATTCCGGAGAGCAGTGCCTTCTGATGCCTGCTGTAACTATGACAACCTTTTTTTGACACGGTACTTACTGTGTGTCCGCAGAGTGGGTTGACCTTGGTCTGGCTTGCCTCACAGGAGCTTTAAGTCCAACGTGTAGGTGACGGGTCTGCACTGTAGCACTGGGAATCACTGTGCACAGAGCACATTTGCTACTGGAGGAAGCTGTATTACTTTAATGGGTGGAGGGGGGCTGGGCTGTGGGATGTGGGTGGTGGGGGGGGGGGGGGGTACTGGTTGACGCATCACTGCTGGAGGCAGACATTACAACCAAGCGTGAATGTACCACAGCCTCTCACAAACACACCCCCCCATATCCCCCCCCTCCCTCAGCCCATAGACAAGCTTCCTTTAGCCCCTAAACTCAGCCAAATCAAAGTCAACCCCTCGTGATCCTCTCTGATTCAGTCCAAACTGCTGAGATTCACAAGTGATGATGTATAAAAGTATGTTCTCTGCATGGGGCATAAACAACTACAGGCCTTCTGCGTGTCTTACCATTCTGAGAAATCTGAAAAGGCCTGCAGTGTAACAATCTGAATAAGTCAGACAGCCATTGTAAAAAAGATTCCCTTCCAAACAACCAACAACAACAACAACATTTTTAGCCTGTAACTAATTCTGAAACAGTACGAGACAAATGGCAGAAGTGAAAATCAAAAACAGTCATACTGGCAATAATCATTTCGTTGATTTTTTTTTTTCTATTTTTTCCCTGTAAAATCCTGAGCCATTTTAGCTCCTGTGTTCAGTGGTCAATGTGAGAGAAAGCACCGGAAAGGCTGTTCTGCGCCGTCAGCTTGTAGCCTGTGCAAAAGCAGAATTACCTGCATTCCACCACCAGAGTGGGATTCTGCGTCGCACCGTTAGCTTTTCAACATTGTAACGGACGTCCATCACTGACATTAACAGTCTGCAAATTAGTATTTGTACTTCGCCTTGATTTGCCAAATGTTCATTTATGAGGAAAAATGTTGTGGCATTTATCTGTGTGTGTTTGTTATTTTTTTCTTTTTTAGCACAATAATCTCTCTCTGTTTATTGACATGGTATGTAACAGAAGAAGTCAGGGGGTGTCTGGTGATTTCATTGGAGCTGGGGGGGGGGGTTCCCTCAAGCTTCAGGCTTGTTAACCTTCTTGCTAACGTCTCTGTCACTGCATACGAGCCCTTTGGTGCCCTGAGACGCTTGACTGCCGTTTCATTGCCTATGTGATTTTCAGGGTGTTCAGAGGACACCCCCATCCCATAATATTCAATGTATATTAATTAATTATATTATTATTAACATAAAAAAATATAGAACAATTCATATTAAATCATTAATTTAATATTGTACTTTACTTGGACGTGCATAAACAATATGCAATGATTTGAGATTTTTTTTTGACCTGTATATGAAGTAAAATAAAGGTTGAAAAACAACCTAATAATTAAAACTATTAAATAGTAGCAGATACATAATGTATGTATAAATTACGTATTACTCGGTCATTAATTCTTTATTTGCCATAGAATTTGGTCTGATCCATGTTAACATACAGCTATGTTAATATTAAATGAGTTAATATTTTAGGATTCAATTTCAGTCCACTTCAGTTCATTGCCACACATTCCCGGTCAAACACAAGTAAAATAAGAATATTTGTATTTGATGCACTAATTATGGTATTGTATACATTTTCAAAATTCTTCACAGAATATTTCCCGCAGTGTGCAATATGAGCAACATATGAGGCATCAGTATTTATATGGTTTTGTTTAATTTCATATGCGCACAATGTTTAGACAGATCGAAACGAAAGCAGGCCATCGGTGTTTGGTGAAACAAAGCTTGGAACTATTAACAATATCTATGTTTTAAACAAATTGCAACAGATATCCACTTTCATGTCCATAATCTACGCAATATATCAGAAAAAATAAATGAAATATGTTTTATACATCTATTTGGTGTGTATTCATTCAAATTTTATTTGAAGTATATATTGCATTTGTTATTATTTAATTTGACTTATAGATTTACACACGTATTTTTATACGGATCGCATTCAGGATAAATGGATGGCACAGTTCAGCGTGTTCAGTCCCTGCTTCCGTTGGTTCCGCTGACCCCAGTTTACACGCGTTCTGATGCCTAAGGAGCAGAACTGGGCTCTGGCTGGTGTACAGCAAGACAGCCCTTTTGTTTAGTTTCCAAACCATCAGCGGGATTGTTCAGCAGTCCTGTCTTTTCTCCCATTCGCTCTGAGGTGATTTCAGTCGCAGGACGCGATCAGAGCCAAGGAATTTTATCGGGGTCCAAAAATATAATCCGAATCACGGCGTCCAAATGTCTCCGGTGTGGATCTGGTTTATCCCAGACCAGCTCCGGCCAGGCTGCCGTCTGTTATAAGTGTGCCACACTGCTGCCCTCCATCACCCTTAGTTCCTGAACGGTTGGCACGTCTTTCGGCTGGCATTTGCCTCTGCCAGTCTGCCTAAGTATGTCAGACCACACAGGTGTTGTGTCGAGAGTTACGCCGAGATTCACTATCAGGAAGCCAGGGAGCGTCTTCCCGCTTGGATTCAGCCTGTTTTCTCTGCCGTCGGAGGAGTGTCTCTGATGTCCTTCTGAGACTTTCAACCACTCGATCGTGGCTGTTTTATTTTTCAGCTTCGTCTGAGGAAATAACTTGCGATTCACTTCTGAAACTAAGCTGTAGCTGATATGATCCAATTAAATTGCTTAATCCAATTGCTACTTCTACTAACTGTCACCCTCTTTCAACTGTTTTTTTTATTTTATTTTACTGTGTGGCCCATTGGCTATGAAAAATATGTGTTACAAATAAAATGTATTATTATTATTAGTAGTAGTAGTAGTAAACTCAACTGATAGCTGCGTAACCATTATGCAGAAAATCAGTGATTTTAACAGATAAAAGAGGGAACAAACTCAAACATTTCTACTTCAAGCAGTCACTTTACACTTAAGGAATATAAACGGTCTTTGTGATGGAGTGACACATTAAGGCGGAATGTTCAAAGTTTAATAAAAGGAAATGCCGCAGCAGCACGGCGCGTTTAGTTGTATTGTACGATTCCTTGTAGATCACGTCAAAGGCGACACGGAAAAAAGACACCTCAGATGACAAGGAATAACGTGAGGGGAAAACTCCGGAGACTTCTGGAACGAAGGCTGCCGCTAACCATGAAAAATGTCGGGGGGGATAAAATGAGCTTCACGCCGAGATGGTCGGCAAAATGAATTAGCTGAACGCACAGAATCTGTGGCGGCTTTCAGTTCTAATTGCCACGTTTGAGACATCTTCTGCCATTCTCTTGGCAGAGAGTGGCTCTCCTTTCACCTCGGCGTTTCAGTCTGAATACGTGCACCTTTCCACAGGCTGCGTCATGTC
This sequence comes from Paramormyrops kingsleyae, assembly GCF_048594095.1. NCBI lineage: Eukaryota > Metazoa > Chordata > Actinopteri > Osteoglossiformes > Mormyridae > Paramormyrops > Paramormyrops kingsleyae. The sequence continues at coordinate 35,226,250 of NC_132805.1, forward strand.
GCCGCTGCTCTCTACCTTCTCCACAAGTCCTCTCCTGGACCTATTCCTCACAACTCAAGCAGCACAGTGCCGGCAACCTGAAATTCTGCTCTGCTGCTCAGATTAATCACCAAAGGCCTGTATGTACGCTGCCTCTCCCACCAAATGTGATCTACGAGTTTGTCTTTAAAAAGTACTGAAGAAAATTACTTAGGTGAAAGTGAACAATATCCTTGATAACCTGTAAACGGATTCTGGTAAACAAAGACGAGTAGTCTGGAGAAATTCATTACTTCCTTCTATTAATTGCACTGTGATCTCTTTGGGGGTTGGGTGATAATTCAATTGCTTCCAGAAAGGCAGACACCAAAAAAAAACAACAACAAAAAAAACAGCAACAAAAGGAACTGCAAGGAGTAACAGTCTTTAATACCTTTAGCAATAAAATAAACAAATGTTTATAGAATGACAGATCACGTTTTGCTGTACTTCAATGACTATTTTTTGTGTTTATCTTCTCCTATTTTGGAATATATCACAAATAATCATTACAGTGAGAAATATAATTAGTATATATTATATTCTGCTATAGTGGATGCTATATATAAATAAAATAATTGAATGTATTTTAACACATCACTGTTATTTTTATTATAACTTATATTATTTTTACACCTTTTTTAAAAAAATTCGGTTTTGCATTTTTTCTGCCAATCTATCAATTTTAAAATAGGATTAACAATCAGAATATTTAAGTGATATTCACATATTGCTGAATAAATATAGTCCTATCCCTCCATACAATTTAAAAAAATATTTTTTCAGCGGCTTCCAAATTAAAGAAAAAGGTAACTGTGGAATGAGGTGAGCACATGGTTCGTAAGCTGGTCTGTCCTTATCGGCTGATCTGACTGGCTGGTTTCTGCACTGAGACAAGCTGAGAGGAGTCATCAACCCTTTCTGTCCTGAGTTTCTGTTTCTGTTCGCTCCAAATATCCATATATCATATCTCTGAGTGTGAAGGATACTCAGGGCAAACATAAAAAAGTACTCAGCTACATCCCATCCTCCTTGCCTGAAACATATAAGCACAAAAGAAAAAAAAAAAAAAAAAAAATACACAAATACTCCGTTATGTTTTTTTTTACGTAGAAGATGTGACACTGTTATGATTTTTTGTTTTTTACGTCAAAGGTGTGACTCCATTATGATTTTTTTTTTTAAACGTAGGACATTTCAGATGAAAGGAGACAGAAAAATAAAAGGGCGCTTTGATCCGACGTCCCCTTCCTGCGGCTTTACCCCAGGTTTAATCGTTTCTTTCTGTTCATTTTTTTTTCCTTCACACCCTTCGGGGCTGTCTGCCTCTCTCACTCCCTCGGACTTTTCCATTGTTATTCACCTTGTTTATTGCCTGGAGCAGGCCTGGCATGCGGGACGTCATCTGAAACCACAAACGACAGGATGCAATAAGACTGAGAAAAGCAGTAATCCGAGCAAAGTTATCCATTCACTCCTTCTTCTAACTCCTCTGTCTTCTTATCCTACACAGAAAATAAAAAATCAATACTGGCTCATAGGGCTTGATAAAAGAGGGGAGGGAGAGGGCCAGACTCGCTGGATATAGTAAATTAAAGTGATCAAAATTTTCCCGTTGACTCAGCTCACAGCGCCCCGTAAACTAACAAGCCTGTCTCTAAACCGCCCGTCATCCGTGCTCTTGTTATCTTTTTCTCTGCTTCTTCTCCATTCCTCTTTCCTCCTTCAAACCCAGGGCTGGAGGTTTTCGCCGGTGTTTTTTTTTCTTTCTTCTTTTTCTCTTTTCCCCCGGCGTTTCTGCACTTTTCCACCGCGGGGGTCCATGTTCCAGCACACGCCGGTCCTTCACCGAGTCCAGCGGGTCAGTTCCGGATTGAAGCTGGAGGGGCCCGCGCACGCACAGCCACGATCCCCCCCCCCCCCATGGAGAGATACCGCATTCATTCAGCAATGGTGCACCTTTTTCAGCAGGATGGTGATTATAGGCATCCTGCATGCATCAACGGAAAGACGTTCTAAGCTTCTAACGATGGTGTTCCAAACTCATTCCCTTGGACACAAGGTTTGACTCTTCAGTACCCATCCGGTGGAGACTCCTTTCTCACGGCCCCACCCACAAGAGGCCCCCATCTGAAGCTTATCACGCCGTGTCACCAGAGTGACTCAGCGCAGTGATTGCGCTTCCCGGTGACCCTCAGTGACCCTGCCAGTCCCGGTTCACACGGTCAGGTTTTAGTCCTCCATGCGGTCGAACACTGTGGGCAAACTTTCTGCCTGAGCTCTTTAGGCACAAAATTTGGGTGTGTGACTGAGTGTAAATAATCACAGCACAATGTATTTAAAATAGAAACAGCCGAACAGAGGCCCGGACACCCAAGGGTCCTGGGTTCGAATCCTTCCAGAACTCTATCTGTGGGGGATTGCACATGTTCTCCGACAGTCTCGAAACATTCCGTTTAGGAGAACTGCTGTCTCAGAGTAGCTCTGGGAGTTTGTGATGGACGGGAATCCTGTCCTGCTTCCCGCAATATCCCAGGGACAGAGACCTCAGCCACAGGAAAATGGCTCATGGTCATGGAGATCCTTGTAGCGTTCACACTTTCATGTAGAGGACCATCACAGAAGGGTAGAACATTTGAGGTAGAACTGCTGGGCGCTAAACCAAGACCAGGCCAGGAGCTGAACTTTCATTCAGCAAAATCATTATGTTCTGTATTTGAAGTGGGGGGGGGGGGTTTATATGACAGACAACCCAGGTCCGTGGACACCTCTGTGAGCAGATCAGGCCGAGCAAGTGTGGGGGAGGGGACAGAGGGAAGCGCTGTCACATCTACAGCCGTCTGCAAGCCGCAAGGGGTCAGGGGGGCAGGCGATCGTCAGACGCTTAAGGCCCACGCTCAGACCGCCGTGCTCCCGGGTCGCCCCGCTTACCGCGGATCAGCGCCGGCCCGCTCTGCCGCTGTAACTCATCACAAAGCCACACATTGATTTTTTTCCTTCCCCTCATGCCGTGCTCAGTAATGAACCCCCCCATCCCCCACCCCCACCCCCCCTGCGGCGAGCGTGACGACGAAAAACAGAATCGTTTCATATTTTGTGTTTTAAACGGGTCCGATTGATCAGAGTGCCACACCGGGGGATATCATTGTATATGCAATCTATAATAACGCTAACTGCTAATCGATGAGCTCTCATACCGTAGTGACAGCTTGTTTAAAACCCAGAGTCTCTCTGTCTCTTTGGTCTCCTCCAATCTCATAAAAAAAACAATCGTTTTCCAGTTTACACCTCAAATTTGCTCTATTAAATAACATTAAACATCTCGATTTGATGTCCTAAATTCATCCACACCCAGTAAGACAATCAAATGTCAGCAGACCGAATGAGAATGTTATTGTACGTTAAAACATTACCGACAGGGAGTAAAATTTAGAGATGCGTAAATGGACAGATGAGGACAGATCTGTCCCTGGTTGGGGGGTGGGTGCCCTGGTTCTGCTCTATTTGGTCATAAGCTACACTGATATCAGTACAGTCTCTCTCTCCAGTTTAATTCTGTACAGACCATCTTCCTTCATAGCTGCCCTTGCACAGCTAAACGAGTTAATGTCAGGAATATATTTCACATGAATCCATGCATATAAATCCATCAGATGTTCTCCGTTGGTGCGTTTCTCAGTGGTCAGGGTCTCACGTTTTCACCTCTGTGCTGCCGATGGACATTAAGCTGCATTTCTTCCTAGCTAGCTATGTCCTGGCACGTCCACGCCTCGCCATCTCACCTCATAAACACTGTGCCATTTACATCTATTTTATCTCGTTATTAAGCAAAAGGATTGTGACTCCAAGTGTCTGTGCTGCCAATCCAATTGTACAACAGTTGGCAGTCGTATAATTAAGCGGCGATTTAACAGTTAAAACCTTAAGGGAAGATTACGTCCCGGCTGAGCAGGAGTCACCAATACTGTATAATAAAATCCATGTCATTTGTCAGGAGTCACAGCGGGCCACAGATAGTTTCTGTATGCAGCCCCGCCGCTCGCCGCGGCCGCTGACTTGGTACCATGGAGCCCCACCGGGGATGATCGGCCCGGTGAATTTGCCTGCGGGATGTGGGTGGAGTTATCGAGAAGGAGCGGCTATCGAGAGAAGGAGATTCATGGGGGAGCATAAGGCCCTAATGAATTCGTTAAGGTGAAATGGGGTAACGTCACTGTTTCGGTGCAGCAAATATCACGCTGATTTTGATCCTCATTTTCACTTATTTATAATGCTGGATGTGTCCTCATGTGTGTATATAACCCTGTGCGTGTCGTTGTGTCCCTGTGTGCGAACAGCCTTGCCTGTGTGTATATGTGCACGCGTGTGTGTGTTTCGCTCCATACATGTGAGTCTGAAACTTGCACTTGGGGTGCCTCATTTTTGTCGGGGGGTGGGGGATTGAATGACAAAGTGGCCCTCTTGTTCCCCCACTCCAGGTGCCAGCGAGACCAGGAGTCTGGGGGTCGGCGTGGAAGGCTGGGCTGCTCTGATCAGCTTAAAGCCCTCCTCCGATTTCACCCCATTTACCCAGAATGCCCAGCGAGTCCAGGGCAGACAAGACTCCTGGAGACACCCTTCCAGACGTGCACATCGACTCTGGCCGGCCCCCTCCCATACCCCCCTAACACCCCTCTCGTGAAGATCCAGTGGGTCTTTAATCACCTCCACCACCGAGTGATCGATGACAGATATGAGGAGCATCTTTGGTATGCTAACTCTGCCGGATTCCCCCTTTCCCTCCTTCCTTTTTTATCAGAGATAATATTTCTCTCTTAAAGGGCTCCCTCTCTGCCAAGTATTAATTAAAATCTAAATACTAAATATTGATTGATGTGTTATCAGGCGGGAGCAGTTGGCCTGTGTCACATCGATCCGCACCGTGATTTATTCTCATATTTAAGCAAAATCATTTCGTGTGATTATACAAGGTAATGGACTTTAGTGAGGCTGTAATTCTTTTTGTACCGCTCTTGTTGTGCCCCGGAAGGGCCGATTTCTCAATCGGGGGCGCGATGGCTGATATCCCACGCCACTGCATCTCCTCCCCCCCCCCCCCTCCCAGGCTAATGCGTTAAGCTCGTATAAGCAGGAGACCCTGGTCTTGTCATTAGGAATAATAGGTATTAGGATTACCTCCTTAATCACAACAAAGATTAACAGATGGCACGAGAAAATTTATTATGGGCGGGCTCACGTTTCCCATCAGATTGATGGCTCGGTCCTCCAATCAGGTCATCCGGCTAAATGACAGCGGTTGGACGAGAGGCTCGACTTGCCCCGGCTGTCACGTTAAATATCCCGTAACGAGCGGGCACCATCCAGCGGGATATGAAAGCGAGTCAGATTATAAGCGAAAAAAAATATAAAATAAAAAAACGGGAATATGCAAGAAACGGACGCTGTTGTGTCATGCCGTGGATCTGATTCACGGGCGCTTTCGCACTAAACACCTCTGATTGTTTACAGCTTGGGACGTATTTACGGAAACTGCATCTAATCAGTAGCATTAAAGCAATGTGAAATTACTGCCAGAGTGTCGCAGCTGAAAGGCATTAGGACCCCGGGATGGAAGTCGCAGGCTTTATCTGCATGCCATGTTTGCAAGGGGCTCGGGGTACTTACTGGAATTATTGTTATTGACTTATCAGTGGTCTGTCTGTTGGCATCCGTTATGCTAAATGTATGTAATTACACCCATAGGAAAGTTACAGCTTCACATTAAGGAGATCAGCCTGTACGTCTGTCTATTTTCCAACCACTTACCCACTACTGGGTCACAAGGACGACCCAGGAGCCTGTCCCAAGCAGGGTAGGGCACAAGGAAGGGACACACCCTGGATGCTACGCCAGTCCTTCACACTGACACACACACACACACACACACACACACTAGGGGCAATTTAGAGGAGCCAATTAACCTAACTGCCTGTCTTTGGACTGCAGACGGAAAGCAGGGCACCTGGGGAAAACATGCAACCTGCAAAGAACAAAGGTGAGATTTGACCCCACAACCCTGTAGGTGTGAGGTAACAGTGCCACCCTCCACCCTACCTCTATATGGCGTCCATTAGACACTTCAGTGTTCAGTCCGACGTCTCTGCACTCCATAAACTGTAAGGCAGGCAGAAAATTGTATGGTTCACTGGGTCAGAGGGTCGACGGGACAACGCGGACAAATCCGCCAAACATCCTCGCATGTGTGAGAACCCCCCCCCCCCCCCCAGCAGCTTCCTCGCTCTCTCCTCCATGCAAGACGAGCCGCGTTTCATCATTTTAATAAGGCTTCCGACTGATGTGGGCCAGATTGCCTTAATTGTTGCAGATCGCTTTATCATGTAAATGGCTGTGCTGTTTGCGACACAGTGTGGGAATACACTCTGCACTGGACGCAAATTCAGACACCTTTCAAGAGCGTTTGCACAAATTTCCATGTAAAAACCTCGGATTTTAAATGTTCCTTAAAGTGTTTCTTCTCCCCCGTGGGGGTGCAAAACATAATACATTCCTCGCTGTTTCCTACAATTCCGAGCAATTATCCAACAAATAAAGTTTAAGATTGTTTTTAAATAGTGCTTCATATAGTTCCAAATAATTAGGTGACATTCACATTCCAACAATATCTGATCAACGCGTGTCTGTGTGTTTTTTTTGGCTATTGTTGCAAATTTCCAGCTGAAACCCTCTCAGAAATACTCTGATTCACTCCTCTTAAAGAAGGGACATTTGTGGATCCAAGACGCATTTCCTTAATGCTTTTATACTTGTCATTGGTCGCAATAATAGTGATCGACACTCCAGTGGAGTCGCCCTCGTGCTGATGCTGCCTTCTGGGTAAGGCTATCCGGACGGCGTTTTCCAGGACGGGCGGCCATCCAGAACGCCCTCTCTGGGATTAGGGGTGGCAACTGGTGCCACAACAATGAGAGCTGGAGGTAAGCGATCCTCTTTAAAAATTCAGCGGCTCTGTTGAGACCGCAGCGTGACACGCACAGATCCGGCCCTTGTGCGATCCCTCCCGCATCCCCCCCCCCGGCAGTCACCCCGAACCATGCAGCCCTAATTACCTGCGTCGTTAATACATGGCCATAATGGCGAGAAGGCCCACTTTGTTTGCATTTCAACGTATAAAATTACAGGACCCATTTAGGGTTCAGGAACAATGGCGTTTGATGGCACAGATGTTACAGTAAGATAATTAAAGAGAAAAAGAAGTGTTTGTTTTTGTTTCCATTGGCTGATTAAATGTTCACTTATTCCAAGCCGAGTGACCGCGGAAACCACTGGCCGATAAGTTTTTTAGCGCTTAAGTAACGATAAGCCTCAGTGCCGCATTTTCGCCGTGATTGCCGGCGGGATGAGTCGCGGTTCTGGCCCCTGCGTGCCTGCAGGGACCCGGGTGCGACGGAATCGATGGCTGCGACGGGATCGACGGCTCTCGTAGTGGCTAACGCCGTCCTGAGGTCAGTCATGACAGAGGTTAAGTCCCGTCGGCAAGGCTTAGTCTGTTGTGCAGCGCTGACTCTGTTAGCTACGTAAAAGACCCAAGACATCCTCTGCCAGCATTTGCTGTTCTTTAGTTAGCCTCTCGCTATAAAGGCTTTACCAGCCTTGTTCATCATTTGCGACAATTATTAAGAGTTTTTTTAATTGTTAAGAATTTTCTCTATATCTCATTACCTATTCCATAGTCGCATATCACATACAGTAGGCCTTCGGTATCTGCGGGGTATTGGTTCCAGGCCTCTCTGCAGTTACCAAAATCTATGGGTGCTCAAATCCCTTATATAAAATGCCATAGTACTTGCATATAACCTACACAAATCCTCCTGTATACTTTAAATTGTGTCTAGATTACTTATAATGCCTAATACAACACAAATAAATGACTTGATAATGTAAAACAAAATCAGTTTTTCGACCTTGACTATAAAGATTCAGGATCATATAAGTGAATTTAAAGCCGCATCCTTGTCATCACAGTAAAGAAAGACAGGAACATCTCTGGCATTCAGCTTCACCAACGTAGGAGACCTGAATGTTCAGGGCGGAGAAAAGACAGAATGAAGCCTCGTTACTTTTCAGCCGCACCCACATCAGACTGAAAACTCTGATGGCAGTGCTTGTCATTCTGCAATCCCAAGTTCTGATTTTTGGAACTTTACGGATTTTTGTTTTTTCTAATGGCTGCGGAGGACCATAGTAGAAGGTAAAGATAGCCTGGAAGTTCTCTGGAAGCTAAGCGCAGGAGGCGGGAGTCACGCTGGATGGGCTGCCAGTACAGCGTCACCCACACACTCCCCCTCTCCGTGTTTTTGAGTTGTGGGAGGAAACCTGAATACCAGGAAGTGACCCCCCAGACACGGCAAACGCATGCAAATGGAAGCTTTTAGTCATACGTGACTAAAATACACTTTGTCCAAAAGGACAGCTATACCCCTCTCTAAGACGATTAAGCTCCATTTGAGACTGAAAATGGCATGAGATACCAATTGCAGTGTAAGTTGTCTGGACCAGAAGGTTGGATTTCCATTTCTTGTAGTTTTTTCTCTGTCTGATTCTAGGCTGTTGCTGGTATGCGGGTCAAACGGCTGTACTGCCATACATCAGAGATCCTGCTCACCAAATCCCCACGACACGCACACAACACGCACACGACATGCACATAACATGCACACGACACGCACATGACATGCACACGACACGCACACGACATGCACATAACACGCACACGACACGCACATGACATGCACACGACACGCACATAACACGCACACGACACGCACATGACATGCACACGACATGCACACGGCACGCACATGACACGCACACGACACGCACATAACACGCACACGACACGCACACGACATGCACATAACACACACACGACACGCACACGACACACATGCCAGTGTCTCAATTGCTTCAAAAATCTGTCAGGACACCACAAGCATGTTTCGATCAGGTGATGATACTCAACCAATGGCATTCCTAATTTCACACAAACAAGTCTTAAGTTGTTCAGTCATAGTCATATTTTCACCTGTAGTAACTTGTCTGAACTTTTACTCAACTGTATAATTTTAAGTTCAGTTGGCTGGTCATTTCACTGGACAATTTCAGGCTAAGTTGCTCAGTCATACACATTATGGCTTGGGAAGTGACCCTTTGGTTATATGTCCTTATAAGTACCTGATCTCTGTCTGAGTACTAACTCTCCTCTGTCTGAGTATTCCACAGTACATACAGAGACGTGTTCACTAACTCTCCTATGTCTGAGTATTCCACAGTACATACAGAGACGTGTTCACTAACTCTCCTCTGTCTGAGTATTCCACACAGTACATACAGAGGTGTGTTCACTAACTCTCCTCTGCCTGAGTATTCCACACAGTACATACAGAGGTGTGTTCACTAACTCTCCTCTGCCTGAGTATTCCACACAGTACATATAGAGACGTGTTCACTAACTCTCCTGTGTCTGAGTATTCCACAGTACATACAGAGGTGTGTTCACTAACTCTCCTCTGCCTGAGTATTCCACAGTACATACAGAGGTGTGTTCACTAACTCTCCTCTGCCTGAGTATTCCACACAGTATATACAGAGACATGTTCACTAACTCTCCTATGTCTGAGTATTCCACAGTACATACATAGGTGTGTTCACTAACTCTCCTCTGCCTGAGTATTCCACACAGTACATACAGAGACGTGTTCACTAACTCTCCTCTGTCTGAGTATTCCACAGTACATACAGAGGTGTGTTCACTAACTCTCCTCTGCCTGAGTACTCCACACAGTACATACAGAGACGTGTTCAGTGTCTCACCATTTCTGGAGCTTGTTTAATGTTTAAAACTATTTTTGACAGTATGGATTAAGAAACATGGTAGACTGGCCACCTGGCAAAACAAAAATTCAATTAATGTACAGCCACCTGAACAAAAACAGTCAGAAATCCTCCCAGATAATTGCAGTGTCCATCCCACTGCTTGCAGACTTCTAAGAAACTCTTCTGGCATGCTGGGACTGCTTGAAATGAGAAACTATTGAAAAAAAAGAAATTGCTTCACACTTCCATCACTGAGGGCCCCCTGTACTTGGCTGCATTTAAGTTCACATCAATCACCAATCACTACAGTGTTTCCTGCACACAGAGAGACACAGCAAGCTCACACTGCACACACAGAGACAGAGCAAGACCCACACTGCACAGAAAAAGATATTGCAGGGTCTACACAGTAATCTGAGGGGCAGAGCAAGCTTACACTGCACACAGAGAGTCAGAGCAAGCTCACACTGCACGAACACACAGTGCAGAGCCTATACTGCACACAGAGAGACAGTGCAAGGCCCACACTGCACAGACAGAGCAAGCTCACACTACACAGAGAGAGACAGAGCAAGCTCACATTGCACAGAGAAAGACAGAACAAGCAAACACCGCACATTGAGAAAAAGCACTCACATTGCATACACACAGACAGAGTAAGCTCGCACTGCACACTGAGAGACAGAGTAAGCTCACGCTGCACACAGAGCAAGAGAAAGCTCACAGTGCACAGAGACAGAGCAAGTTCATACTGCACACAGAGCGAGAGAAAGCTCACAGTGCACAGAGACAGAGCAAGTTCATACCACGCACAGCGAGACAGAGCAAGGCCCACACTGCACACAGGACAAAGCAAGCTAACACTGCACACAGAGAGACAGAGCAAGCTCCCGCTGCACACAGAGAGACACAGCAAGCTCCCGCTGCACACAGAGAGACACTGCAAGCTCCCGCTGCACACAGAGAGACACAGCAAGCTCCCGCTGCACACAGAGAGACACAGCAAGCTCACAGTGCACAGACAAACAGAGGAAGCTCACACTGCGCAGAGAGAAACAGAGCAAGCTCATACTACACACATAGAGAAACAGAAAGGCTCATACTGCACACACACAGAGACAGACCAAGGCCCACACTGCACAGAGACAGGACAAGCTCACACAGCACACAGAGAATCAGAGCAAGCTCACATCACACACACACACACAGAGTCACACACAGAGAGTAAGCTCACACTGCACACATAGAGAAACAGAGCAAGACCATCACTGCACACATACAGAGCATTCTAAATGGCCATCCATCATCTTAGAAACTACCTCCAGACGTACTACAGCACAACAGTTTTCCTGGACTGAAAATAACAACATAAGCCCATTTGCTATCTCACACAAACTGGCCTACAGAGTCAAACAGAAATTTTACAACAAACTCAGATACCTGATTCAATAATCAAACAACAATTCAGCATTTTTTGCATGGTTGTTAACTGCCACAGCAACTTCATAATAAATATTAATTCTTTATACAATATTACAATAAATGATGAACATGATCTGTTCCTGTCCTTACACATATCAAGGTGTCCGTCAGTGAAATCACTCCCCTGTAAGACTCTCTGCTGCAAAATTTCAGGAAAACAATTCCTGAAATGTCACATAATTTTAGATGCACTGCAATCTATATTAATTCAGCTGCCTTAATTTCAACATGAGATTAAATCTGGCAGCCTATGTTCATCCAGTTAAAGTTTAATTTGTTTGGTAAGAGAAAACCGCACACAGCTTGGGATGCCTACTAACCTAACTGCCGGACAGACACTGCAGGCCGAGTGCGCACTGCATTTTATGCTGCACTAAACAGGGTGGCTCCTTCCCCTGGGTGTGGTCAGGGATACCCAGCGGCCTTTTAATTTTTCCCTGAGGTGCTGACTTCCCCCAGTGGGCCATGGTCTCAGCGCCCCATCCAGTGACGCCGTGGAGATTCGCTAACACAGCCACCGACAGGTGTACCACCTCTTGCCAAGTGGGGGGAAAGTGGGGTGGGGGTTAGGCAGGGGATATTTGTTGGGGTTCCTTTTCAGGGGCACTGGGGCTCTGCTGTACTGGTCAGCGGCAGACAGGGAACCCCGAGAGAGAAGGGCATCTACCTCTAGCCCACCTAGAACACCTTCCTGCCCATTTAGCTCCCACAAATTTAAAGGTTTCAATCATTTGTGGATGACTTTAAGTTTGTTGTTGGCAAAGTGACAACCTTTGGCAGAAGGGCACATGAAATTACAAAAATATAGAACTTTAGAACTATTTCTATTCAGTGGAATAGAGTAAATAGCCAAAATATAATTACCATATTTATCTGTCTATTATAGTGCAGCCGCCACCATTCTTTCTTTTCAAGTTCCCTCTCTTTGGGTCTCTGTTTAATTAATAAACAATTTTTTAAAAAAATTCACCCAGTATCTCCAAGGATAGTAGTAGTAAATTTCTACAGATGAATGACAAACTTTTGATTTTGTAACGTGTGTTTGTGTATGCTTCTGTACAGGCACGAGGTATAAGGATTTGATATTTTCCTAATTTATCTGCCAGCGAGGCCGATGTTTAAAAAGAAACACTCTGCTTTCGTTCGTTTAATGTAATGTGTGTGTAAGATGAATATGACAATAGATTTTAAGCAGATGCCATATTTATCCCTATTTTAGTAGTAGGGTTGGGTTTAATATTAATTCTGTCCTGGTATTGTAAAAAATAACAGGGTGCGATAATACAGTGAGCATGTTCTTTAGTCCGTTTTATAATGAATATCAATCTACTTTAACCACACTTCACACGCTATGGTAAAGCGTTTTTTAAATGTTTTACTTGTCCTCTTGTAATAAAAAATCCCAACATGCTACAATTCAAGCTAAAAAAAAAAAAAGATAATCCGGAAACAAGAAAAGGTATCTTCTTTCCTGCAAGGCGCGCAATTTCAGCCCCTCGATTTCTTTCTGATGACATTTGGACACCCGATTCCCGGGGCTGAAAGGCTGAACTGCGATTTTGAACCCGCTCCGTAGCGCCTGACTGGACTGACGCAGGGAAGGGCGGGTGGCCGGACGGTGAGCCCCGACTGCCCGCATCACCGACAGCATCCATGCCCATTCAGACCTGCGGGACTGGTCGTGTGGCGGGCTGCGAGCTCCGCACCGAGTTATATATTTACATTGCAAGAAATAACAGACCTCAAAGTTTTCTCCTCCGAAATAACGCGCCAAAAGGTGGGTTCGCTTAGGAACGGAGAAAGCGGGGAGGTCGGGCTGTAAATGCAGAATAAGTGCGTCGGACTCGGGGGGTTAAAGAAGGAAACGCAACACGTTATTAAACAGTCCGGCGGTGAATCACGCTTACGGGAGCAGTCAGGCTGATAACACGGTGTGTCAAGGTTGCGTTTCATCTCATCCACTTCGGCTGCATTTAATGTAATCCCCCCCCCCAAACACACACGCACGCACACGCACAATCCCATCCCGCATCCATGCCGGGGAGTGATTGCTGTCTCGCCTCTTCGTGTCTGTAGGCACCAGTCTACCTTGCAAGTGTGTCGTCATGGTCCTCATGGTGTCCACACGGCCTCCAGCGGATCCTTCCGGGGGGTGAATGAGCGCTCACTGTCAGGCGAGTAGGGGCGGGGGATAGAGGGCGCTGGGGTAAGTTCATAAAAACACTCCACCTAAAATGATCACCGACATGCGCCTGAGCCGTTTCTCAGTTGGGACTGCAGCGGTGTTGCCTCGGTCTGTTTCTTGTTTTTCCCCTTTGCGCCCCCAACCCCCACACCCCCCTCAAGGGACTCCTGTTAATACGGGACGCAGTAAATGCGTCTCGATTATTTCGATGTTAACAAACCATTAAACCTTACTATTATGAAAATTTTGAAATTCCTCCCCCCCCCTCATCGGAAGAGCCCCAGCTATGTGGCAGTGTTTGCCACAGCGACTGTTAAGGCATCAATTATTTGCCTCTTAAAATAAATGATACTTGTGCTGATAAGCATTTAATTTCGATTTTGCTTACCGAAATTGTGGGTATTATTACGTATAAAGCATATCATAGATTAAATAAGAAGTGCTTTTTCCTTTTCTTTCGGCGGAAAAATAAAGATTAGAGACGAGATAATGACAGAGCCCTTGGACCCGCGGTAGATCTTTATTTCTACGCCTTTGTAAAGATATTGATGATGATGATGGCCAAGTGGACAGTTTGATTTTTGTGCGCCGAGCTAGTTATAAAGAATCAATATTATATCAAGGGGCAAGTTTCGTGATAAAGGACTTCAGCCACTCTGGCTATTCATCATAAGTCTGTAGCGAGCAGATAGGTCAAAAGAAATTATATAGCACTAAAGAGTGTGTCTCCTTATCTCTATATAGCAGGGAGTAGGGGACAAGCGGATCGATACAGTAGCTGCTGTATACTTCTCGCAATTATCAATAGCTGATTTTGTCTTCCCAGGGCTGCATCTATTAATACCAGATAATAAGAGCCTTTTGGACATAACTTCTAGGCGAAACGAGGAGGGGGGGAAGTTAGCGCGTAGGACGACCTTGTTGTCAGAGAAAGTGTCTCCCCGACAGAGTGGCTGCGGAAAGCGAAGTAACACGACTCAGCTGCCAACGCATTTCACGTATATATATTCCGGAATGTTTCTGCAGCGTGCAAATTTAAGGCAAAAAATTGATTCAGTTACCAAAGATACCGTTTGTACTGCTACTATTACTACTGCTACCTTTATTATTATTATTATTATTATTATTATTATTATTATTATTATTATTATCGTTGTCATTATTATTTTTTATTATTGTTGTTGTTGATGATGAAGACATTATTGATGATGATGATAATAATAATAATAATAATAATAATAATTCGTGTATTTTACATGTCTTTTTATCTATTAAAAACATATTATAGCAATGTGACAAATGTGGAAAAGGTGAGGTATTTTCCACGCCATACATCATGAAGCAAGTTTTTTTAACAAAAATCACATCACACTGACAAACACAGGCTACACAATATTACACGCGCGCATGGTCGAATAAATACCAGATATTTATCTAACCAATGACACTGGCATAATAAAAGAAATTTAAATTGATTTATTTATTTCAAATAATTTGTACTTAACATTATGATTTCGGCTGTTTCCTAAATTTGAGAAACAAAGGTGAAATGAGTCCGATCACCGGAAAAATACTTTCCTACGGATAAAATATTTTTCTCCGAAGCATAAAAGCTACCCGTTAACTTAGTTTAATACATTTATTTTCGTTTTTATGTTTTATTGCAGGATTCCGATAACAAATCTGCATTTCCCCATATCATTCGTTTACATACAATTCGGGATGATGCAACAATTTTTTTTCGTCCCGATGCAGCTGTTACCAGAGCAGAGTTATCAAGATCATGTAAGTTAAAATGCTAAGCATAAAGCCGGACGAAGGAAAAACTAGATGACCGCAAATCCTATCGTGTGTTTTATTTGAAAGCATTTATAAAGCGATCTTGAAATCTAGAATTTCATAAAATAGCGTTTTTCGAGCATACGCACGAATTACCATTAGAGTGCAAGTACACACGCCCTTACCTTAAGACATCTCCCCTCCCTTCTCGCCTAGCTCCATCCAAAAAGCAGCCCTCAAAATCTACATCTGCATGGATTTCTCTATACACCGGGCGGACTGGGCTCATTTGGGAAGCGGATATTTAGTTCGCGTCTCCGAGCAACATTTAGCTGAACACATTTCGTTCAGTTTGATACAGTCAATCTGAAAAATTGTGCCAGTTACTGATCAGAAACCAGAACGTTACATACATTTATGTGATTCCATTACAGGCCTCGTAGATTATTTTAATTCCCTTTTTTAATTTATAGATTGTTTTTTTCCCAATTTTTTCAGAATTTTAATGTTGCCAATAACAAATGATCTCAGATATATTATATGATGTGTTATCATTTAATTCCCATGTAATTGGGAATAATTTCTGAATTGCATCGCAGTACTACACATGAATCTGTTATATTTTCCATTGACATTTCGACGCAAATCCCACCAAAGCAAATAATTTAAAGATTTTAGAGGATGCTCGCAAAAACAATATCTGTTTACAACAATAATACTATTGATATAAATAAATTACTTTGCGAAAATAAAACACAAAAACTCCATACTTCCTGCACGTGTGATAGTCCTGACAGGATGTACGGCTTGCATTTAAAAAAGGAAAACGATATATTAAATCAAACGTAAGAGGAAAGCAGCAAATGCCTTGATATAAAACCGCTTAGGTTATATCGAGCTGAATAGCATGAAGCGGTTTAACAGTAACTGTGTGGGACATCCTAGCGGCCGCACGACGCAATGGGCTCAACTAAAGCCTACAGATTAACTGGCTCTCACACGTAACGCAGCCTCCACACGGCGAGATCCCGACGCCAGCGGCCACGCCAGCATCCAGCCTGCCTCTGCACTGAGCGCTCATCTCCTGAAGGTCCGTCTCCAGCGCTCCTCAAACTTTTATTTTTATTTTATTTTCCCCTACCGCTTCATCTGCGCATGGAATCTGAACAACTGAAGATAAAATACGCATATTATGCACTATATTTGCGATTGAACCGTTTTGGACATAAGCTTTTTGGGTTACTGTGCAGCTCAGGGTGTCTGGGGCTCGAAGGACATGCAAACCATCGTGACCTATACCGCTAAAAGGTTGTACTTTTGCCGTCTTTTGTCATAAAGGGAAGGACAGAGGAGGATCGCTGTCATATGCACGGCGAGGGAGGCGGCGAGAGCAAAGGGGCGCAGCGGACCTCCGTCTCCGCAAAAGAAACTTGAAGAAACGAAACACACGGGAGTTTCAGCCTGTCTCACGGGTGCATGGAAAGCTGACAGCTTAAATACTTCGAGGGGTGCCGCTTTCGACGCCCAAGTGAACACGACACTTTCCAAGGCGAAGCGACGAGAAGAAAAGTAAATTATTAAAAAGTTGTCTTGGCAAACTTTGTCGCATCTCTTCGGCCGTCCCGCCAGCAGCGGTAGATTCAGGCAAACGGCCGGGAATCCATCCGATAAAACAGTGCCTCAGTACTACGAGGAGAGGAAATAAAAAGGGAAAGACTGGCCACACAATACGCAATTAAGAAGAAACAAAAGGCACTTGGGACAGTGGAAAGCGCTGAGACTGAGGAGCTCACGGGGACAAAGTCGCCAAAAGAATGGCAGAGGAAAATAAATGTTAGTATGTGAAGGATCGGTACGCAGCCCGTTTGATCCTCAATCATAAACGTTATTGAAAGCTCGTGGAAAGCGTTATACGGGAGCTTAAGAATGGGACTTGAGAAGGATATTCAAGGCAGTAATTAATATGCACAACTTCTAAGGCAAAGTCCCGTTTGAGGAGGATAGAGAGGGTGAAAGAACCGAAGAAACCGATCGCCTGCGTCTGAAGACTCGTAAGAGGCGTGATCCGTGTCTGCTGAGCTGTCGGGGGAGGTGGACGGTGTGGCCAGACAGACAGACAGACAGACAGTGCTGGAGTGAGGCCGCTAATTGCCGAGACTGTGCCTCATCTGCATATCCAGTGTGTCCGCTGGACTTCAGCCAATCCCCCCTCACGCAGCACCATTAATCCCGATGCATTATTCACTATCATAATTATATACCGACATGCGCAATCCGCACAACAGCAACACCAGCTAATTTCCGTAATTTTGCAACTCGACTATTTGTGAACATTGCACCCCCCCCCACCCCAACACACACCCCCCTCCCCGGACCGCTCGTCGCTGATGTATCTGCAAAAAGCAGAAACAGCTCGCAGCGAACCGTCAGCATGTCCCGCCGCAAGCAAGCCAAGCCGCAGCACCTCAGGTCGGACGAGGAACCGACGTTGGCAGGCGTAGTTTCTGAAAATGGTAAGTCTCTTTTAGGTGCCTTCTTAGGCGGAAAAAGAGGGGGTGGGAGACTCCTTTTAAAACATAACCGGGGGAGTGCAAGTCGTCCTCAAACAGATAAGAGAACTTTTTAATGTAAAGAGCAAGATTGAGGTCCAAACGTTGCGTTCGGCATCCCTTGTAATTTTGTTGGTTAGGTATGAGTTTGGGCGCTGTGATGGGCGACCTGATTTATTTAGCATTTTCTTCAAACCATAAAACAAAAGGTAAGACGACGCATTTAACACAACAAACAAGCAGTTTTTAAATGAAAATTACGGATCGGACAAGTTACTTTTAAGGCGGTACGATATGCTGTAGCGTGTGGTGGGTCTTATGTCTGTAATCGCAGCGAACTTTGAGAATCGAAATAAATGCCGTGATGTTTCAGTATTTAGTTTTCTTTTGGTCAGTCTAAATATTTACCGAAGTTGCATCTTTTTCCGGTCATGCTGAAGAGCCCTCGTTCCCCCAGAACGGCGTTTAACTGGATATTTTACAACAATATTTTTATATAGACTATATTATATAATCCCTATTAACGCGAGCCATGCTTTACATTTTCGGTCTGCGATATTTAGGTGATATGTGATGTTTGGAAATAGACACACGTACCAGCTCTACTTGACATGCATCCATACGTAAAAGTGCTCATGTGAAATTATTACTCCCGTAGTACTATGTCCATACACTTAATCGCGTATTTGGAGAGATCTCTTAATTTTTAACAGTGTTATTTAGAATTATTCACTTATTTTCATAATAATTAAGGTGGCCGGGAAAACGTATTTTATTCCTAACAGGTTTCAAGCAGAGCGAGATTAGGAATGTAAGTTCTATTATAAATAAGGCAATTACTTTGAAATATCTAAGTTACATGAATACAATTAATCAGAAATTTATTTTTTCCAACTATAACAAAACCTTATACGGTCCAGATTTGTTATAGGTCAAATATATCATCACAGTATGTTGATGTTTATGTTTTAAATTATGTTCATAAAAATAAAATTATAAGACTGTAAATAATATTTTTAAGTCAAATATAATTATGGACTGAAATATTTATGTCTACCTAAATTGTAAGTAATTACTACACTGATGCTAAGGCAAATTCAAAGCAAGGTAATCAAGGTAATATCTGGTTTTTCGCACGATTATCTTTTTCGAAGCTTTACGTAGTTTGTTGTTCCGCCTAAAAAGAAACGCTCGCCTTTACCGAAAAAAAGATTAAATGCAAAGTTTCCCATTGTTATGGTAATGTTTTAGTTTACTTCACATTGAATATCTCACGCTCGGTTTCTCTCTTATCCCTCTCAGTAACTACACTGCCAGTTGTGAAGACTGGGAACACTGCACTGGCTTTGAAATAAATCGAGCAAAACGTAGCAAATATTTTGGTCTTGGGGGGGGGGGGGTGGTCACCGATTGTCTTTGTCATTTTCCAAAATGTAGTATAACTTAAATGATTTTATAAACCAACGTTTGACTGCTAATGAAATACAGCACCTTTCCATCGCAATATACAGGCTTCCAGTCGCCTGTACTTCTCGCGTGGGCATGTATGTTCTGTCTAAGATATTGTTTACAAATTTACACCCAGATTTAACTATCAGACTCAGAGTGACACTTCAAACAATTAAAGTAGTATGCAAATATATATATATACTATATATGTTTATTTGAAGAATAATCCAATCGACCATGACCAGGAGAATCAGTTGGAAGATGGGTGGATGGACAGACAGATTGATGGAGAAAACGATAAATGTTTGATGTATCTATGTTTATAAAATTAGGTAAAATGAGGCATAGCCACAGGCAAGCCATATGAGTTTATTTTATCATTTATTTTCTTAATTTTGCTTTTAAAAATTATATTTCAAGCATATATACTTTTGACATAACTTCCAATATCCTGTAATAAATACAATTCAGTTTAAGCCACTTAGGAAAAACAAACACGTTTGATTTATTTATTTGTTTGTTTTCCCATTTGTTTATTTTGCATTAGATGTGCTTTGCAGTCAGGGGGGTGAATTCCAAGCACATTATCCTGTAATGACAGGAAATGGCCAAATCACTTTGGGTGAGTTTACAATTATTATTATTATTATTATTATTATTATTATTATTATTATTATTATTATTATTACTACACGCTGACAGATGTGCTGCACTGTCACCCTTGTAGTTTCTGGTCCCCAATGGCATTCCCAATTCTCACCGCTTTTCCAGCTGAATTCTGGACAATTCGGTGTCTCCCACGTAAATCGCACCAGGACCCCCCCCCCCCCTCCGCCCCCAGCAGAGCCAGTCAGGTCTGCCCACCTGCAGGATGTTTATCTGGGCTGTTTAAATCACAGCACCATGCCTGGGGTGGGGGGAGGGGGGTATCGCGGTGGCAGTTTATTACTTTTTGCATTTAAAAAATTTCCTTCGCTGGCCCATGAAGGGACTGGCCGGCATATGGAAGCTGTCTTCACAGGTTTCCCGTCTATCCCAGTATCCACTTAAACACTTTGCATTCCGACTTAGATCCGTGATGCATCACGCCATCAAAAGATGCATAATTACACCAGTTAGGAAATAAATAAATAAATACATGGAATAAGTAATGAACTAAAAAGCATAATATTTTCAGCTTTGCATTATATATTAATTTTGATATTATATGTTTGTTTTAAATCCCTGGGCTTCCAGGGAGACGGAAGTGCAGCAGTGAAGAGCCACAGGGTTAACGAGACGAGAGAAGGGTGATCGAACAAATGCACACAGCTTCCCCTACGAACGTCTGGCCGTTGTAAAGACCATGGAGTCAGATCTCAGAGGTCTTAGAGTCCTCGGCCGCGGGCTGTTGACAGGCCGAACGACAGCAGAGGGAGGACAGACCACGTTTCATGGTATATTCTGGACGGTTTTGGCAAATTTAACCGAAAGGAACAGACTTAAATGCACCGGACCTAACAGCCCCTCCAGACCTTAGTGAGTGCTGAGGGATCGGCGGACGTCCAGAGGATCATGTCACCTTCTGTACCAAAGGGCACCCAGCATTTTCAAGAGTAGCAGTTGTCTGGGATTTTTGACACTTGATTCAACCTGTTTTCCTTACAGATGAAAAGGCCGATATAATTATTAAGATTGCCTCTAAGTTCCACCTCTTAAATATAGCAAAGCGAATTGCTGTGATGGCTTTGTGAGCCGCTGAAAATTACACTTTCTGTGATTCAGCTTGAAAGAAACCTAAGAATTGGAAAAAAAAAAATAAAACAAATAGACTGGAAACTGGAAATAATTTTAGTTCAATTATGTACAAGTCCATTCCCCTTTTATTGCAGATATTAACACTACATAATTCTTCAGAGTAATGCAGCAAATCTGCCTCTGATTTGATTTGTTTTTAGTTAATGAATAAAATGAATAGAATTGTACAATTCCATACCATAGTGAATCGTCCACTGCAGTCCTTCTCACTCTGTCATGTCCACTTTTTACGTGGCAGTGAGAAAATAAATAAACAAACTTATAAACAATAAAATAACATGGCACCAAAGTATCCATGATAGGTAAGATTCTACAGGAGCTTCATTTTCCGCTGCATGGAGGGAGATTGTTGATAATTGTACAGCTGTTTTTTTCACCCCATCCTGTGTTTAATTAGGAATTAACCCTGGAGTTGATTTGACCTTTTTTTTTTTTTTTTTTTTTTGGGGGGGGGGGGGGGATGGTGCTCATTCGCCTTTGTGTCAGGCCCACATTGTTGTCAAATGTAGCATATTTGGGTCCTTTTGTGTGGCGTCCCCGAGAAGGTGGGATTGCTTTGGAGTGCCAAAAGGCATGCCCCCCCCCCCAATACACAAACAGGCCCAAAGCAGGGCAGTCAGAGGCTTTGAGGGGGCCAGCTGACTTAACCTTTGCCTTCAGTGCCCTTGCAGTGATGGTGACTTGATGTCAATCTCATAATACAATTAGCGACACGCTTACCGCTAACCCCGCTCCCGCTCCCGCTGCCCGGCCGTTTTCGGGGGCATGTCGGTGCTGACAGGCCAGTCAGAGCTGGCGCGCTCCATCAGTGCCCCCCGAACTTTCGTCTCCTCCACGTTTGGGTTTTATTCTTACTGACTAGGGGTACTTAACTCTGCTGCGTGTCAGGAAGGAGAGCAACAGCCGGGGGTGTGGGCGTCTCTCGGACTGTGACATCAGCTGCTGAAGAATGACGCGAGAGGAGCAGGGAAGCTGGGAGGCCCGATTCATAAGGGAGATATCAATAGCAATACAATCCAAATGGTGTGACCCGGGCTGAAGTGCGGTTTTGTATGCTCTCCAGTGTTTATTTTTATGGACCTGAAAGGTTTACTCAGATATCCAGGCACTGTCTCCTATCAAGTGTGTCTGTGATTTAAAAAAAAAAAAAATCTGCAAAAGTGAAAGAGAAGCAGAAAAAAAAAAACACTCCGGAAACTTCCGAATGGAGTAGTAAAGGCACGGCTGTCTGTTGCTTTCTTTTGAAGCCTGGCTGAGCTTCTCTTTGAGTTCAGCTTCAGCATTGGCTGGGAGGTGTGGGACCACCCACACAGACGTGGTGGTTTTGGAAAAGGAGCTGAATCCCCTTTTTGTGCATGGGAGTCAGTGTGTGTCTGCGTGCGTCTGCGTGTGTCTGCATGCATCTGCGTGCGTCTGTGCGCGCACACTAAGACAGCTATCAATCACATTGTGTTATGGGGTTCTCAGCGAGCGTAAATATGGTCTGCAATTAATCAGCCCAGTCTGCATGGGGGTCATCCTGGACCGAAAGTCCTCACTTCCATAATGAGATACTGTACCCCCAGCGCCCGTGGATGAACTGTTAATATCTGGGCCGCTCAGCATCTGCGTGTCATGACAAAGGCCCCCAGTGTTGTGGAGTAAAGCATGTCAGGCTGTGCCCGCCTCTGTGCCACCAAGAGCTCAGGGGGGGTCTGCCACAGGCCCAAATCGGAGGACGCTCCTTTTTTTGGGGGGGGGGGGCACGGCAGGGGTCTACTGCAGGCATCATATTAAGTTCCGTTGGGAGACAAGGATACCGCTGACATTTGAAGGCTCTTCAGCCGCGTCGAACGGGGCCTGTCTTTGGTTGGAGGGGGTGGAGAGTTGGGGGGGGGGGTGGGGATGGAAAAAAAGGGTTATTCTTACAGGAATTCCTTAACATTGTTAATCTCGGCGGGCGTCCCGATCTTCTTCCTTCTGTCTCACAGCTTGGGCCAAACCTGTGGCGATTCATCTTTCATTTAATGACTGAAGCTGTCTTGAAATGCTCAAAGGGGTGTGTTTTAGAGGAGTGTGTGTGTGTGTGTGTGTGTGTGTGAGAGAGAGAGAGAGAGAGAGTTTTAGGGAGCAGTCAGTCAGCTCAGCTAATTTATAGCACTTGTAAGAGGTCACAGGCCTTGTCATGTTGTGGTGCGTTACCAAGGAAATGCGCGATCATGTGATGTCATAAGAAGGTGTCTTTGTTAAAGCATTTTAAATGAGATAGATTAACATTCATGGCTCGCTGGACCTGCTGAGATACACATTTTATTGCATTTCCCAGAATTCTTTTGACAAAAAAAATGCAAAGCCTTAAAGGAATATACACGTATCTGAGATATGAACAGTCTAGTATAAAAATGTTGACTATTGAAGGTCTTCCTTTCCTTCAAGTGACTATTCAAGAAACTAAGTTCTCGCATTAGGATGCCCTGTAAAGTGATTGTGTTCTATTGTTTTTAACAGAATATAATAATTGTCATGATAATTGTCCTGTTGTTTGTAAACTGAGCATAAGGTTTGTGTCACCGTGTCGTGTTTTTCCTGTATGCTCACTATAAATGATTCTGGAAATTGTTCAGAGCGGTGATTTTGTAATTGTCTGGTTTGTTGCTGAGTGCATATTACCTTTTGGGTTTTAGTTAATCACCAGAGAGTGTGAATGTGTTATCTGATATAATACATCAGATTAGCGGTTTCAATTAGCATGCCAAAGATTGCTGAAGACGATAGTAGACACAATGGACCAACGTCCACAATCCCCCTATTGATGGCGTTGAACTCTGTATTTGCATTTGAGTAGGGGAGCTTTCGGAGCGAGATGAAAACGTGGAGAGTTTAGTTCCATCCCACCATCTGGGAATAAGACTAGATAAAATACATAGTATGAAAAAATAAAAACTTGGTGAAATGAAATAAAAAGTTTTGAAATAAATTTAAACGAGGACCTTAATAGCTGTATTAATTGCTGTAAATATTTTAAAAACCTAATGTGAGCGGCCTGTTGGTTTATAGCACAGAAGATACGTAGTTTATTTGCTAATGTCGCTGGAAGGAAAACCACATTGAATTTCGAAAAAGAGGCAGGCTGGTCTGTGGATGCTAATCATACTGGCCGACAGCCGAGTAATGTGGCATTTCGAGACCTAGTCAATTCACACTGTAAAATAAACCATTCTTTAGCTCATTTTCCTTTTTATGGAGATTTCATGACAGATTTTGATTTGTGTCTGTACCATTACCGAGTCACGAATGCCCAGCGTATTTGGTTCTGAGCCACCGTTGCGTATGCCGTACCCTGCGTGCTGTGATTATAGTGCAGTAATTCATCCGTTTCTCTGAGGTGTGCATCTTCTACCATTGATTCCCGCTTTTTACGGTTTAGTTTCGTCCGGGGGAAGTCCGCGACTGAAGGCAGCAGGGACGCTCTGTTGTGGCCTGTCATGTGACGATTCTGTCAGGTAGCATGACTCGCATATGCAGTCCTGTTCTAATTCTAATTTTGAACTGAATACATTTAAATACAAATTTCAATCAATATGTATTTTTGCATTCCTAGCCAAAGGCTTCAGCATAAATTACATTTTTAATTCCAGCAAAAAATGCCCCTTTCTCTGGATTAAGATACTATGGCTGCTGCTGCAGATAATACTACTACTAATAATAATAATAATAATAATAATAATAATAATAATAATAATGTTTGTTGTATAATTTTAAATTATAAAAATGGTTAACTAAAAGCAGGTTCGTTGGGCTGGTAGATATTTTCAGTCTCATAGTGAGAATCACTTGAATAAACACATAATTAAATAACACTGACCGGCATTTTAGAATCACATTTCATCATTTGAGAAGCAAATTGTTTAATCACATTTACATATTTAAAATATTTTTTTAATTAATTAATTTTCAAAGAACAAAATGCAGATTCTGGAATGATGTGCGCCATGTAGCATTTAAAGGGGGGGGGGGGGGGCTTGGAAGATACACCCCCTCACCCCCATAGGCGCTTGTGCCTCTGAAACGTCCAAAGCCACTGTTTAGTCAGTCCAGTCGTTTGTTAAAAACAGTTCAAATGCTGTACATTTGTGCCTTTATTATTCGCAACTACAAATCAAAGATTTTGCATTGAGTGATTTTTAATGAATGTGAGGGTGACGGGGGCCACAGAAAAATGGGGGTAAATGAAAATACGGGCGGACCTTTACAGACCCACAAAAGAACAGATGAATACAAACATGAGAGTAATTCCCATGTTAATAACTAATCTAGCCTGAACAGCTCCTACTAATTTACACTGACCTTTCAACCCCCAATTATGCAAATGAGCATCTCTGTCAGCTGATCATGTAAGGCGATTTGTCTTGAAGCTCACGTGTTTGGCCGCTCTGACTGCATCGGTCTGGCATCGCAGATCAGCGCTGCTTGTGTTATAACCTGAGTCGCTGCTGCATTCTTCACATAGACAAGGGCTTTAACGTGTCTTTTTTTCTTTTGTTTTTTATTTGCGCTTATTGTTAATTTAAGCCACCCTCACATCCTCATATTTGTGGTGGCTTTACCCTGATACTTTTACTAAAACCTTATTTGAAAATTAGTTATGTTTTAATTATTTTAAAGGATTCTTTTCTGATTGTGTGCTAGCCCCCATGGCAAGAGGCTGCAGTTCAGATAATGCATTCTTTTATTAATGAATCATTTACGGAGTCTGACCCAAAGCACAGACATTAAGCATAGCCCCCCCCCCCCCTTACCCCAGTCCCGCTCCCCCTGCAGATCCCTGCCCTTCCCTTCCCATTACTGCTGCCGGCGTTTCAGGTGGCTGGCCGTCCAACTCGAAGTGCTTGGAGCTCTTGTATGCGGTGTGGAGTCCGCATGCTCACGTCCCAGCCTGCCACACACGCACGGCAGTGTGCTCGATCAAGTGGCTGTGTAGCAGCACAGCGAGGGGGTAGCCTCTTACAGGACTGATTAAACATGTGTGACTAATTAGTGACCGTCGTACCACGGCTCTACCATGTAATTTGTTGAGCCTCTTTTTAGGGAGCAAATAGGATGCAGCGAACTAACACAGAAAATCCGTCTTTCTCTGAGTAACATAGCTGCCTACTGCTGTTTGTGCCACTAAAGGACACGCATGCTTTATTTCCTGTTTGATTAACAAGTTGAGTAAACCTATTTCAAAATGGCCCTGTCATGCCTATTTGTAGAAGTCTGAGAGATCGAACCGGTCCGTCGTTTTAAACGCGACGATTATACATTACTGTGGCCCTGTCGAAGGAATCAGCAGAGGAATTCCAAATGGCGCGGATCTCAGGACACTCGAGAGCCGAGGGGACTCCTAATGAGTCCATCAAAGACTTAATCTGCACTCAACAGACGGCATACTTTACAATTCGATGAAAATATTGGAAATCGATAGCTTCTATGGAATTTCATTAAGCGGCAGTTTTCACGACTGATAGGCCCTTCATAATATGATGGATTGTGCAAAGACAATTATTAGCAGGGTATAAGGGCAGGAACTGGAGACGTAGGAAGAGATTAACACTCAGCAAGGATGTTTGCTCTGAATGGCTGATGAATATCTCCCCATTTTCTTCTCTCCCCTTTTTTTATAACCTGGGACACGCATGCAGCTCCAGGAGAGGGAGTGGATGATGGCGACAGTGGGAACGAGAGCCGGAGCGGCAGTGAGGAGACCCACGTGTGTGACAAGTGCTGTGCCGAGTTCTTCAAGTGGTCAGACTTCTGCGAGCACCTGAAGACCTGCACCAAAAACCCTTTGGTGCTCATAGTCAATGAGGACGAGGCCACACCCGACCCCCAGGACTTCACAGGTCAGCCGTCGCCGGCCGGCAGCTGCCAAAGTGAGCCAGGTGACAGCGAGGATGCGGACGAAGGCGCCGCACCAGGAGAGGGTGATGAAGATGCTGAGGCGATGGCAGGGTCGGTCTTGAAAGCTGCCCCAGAGAAGGAGGATGAGCCCATGGAGCTGGAGCGGTCTCCGGAGAAGCCCGCCGATCCAGAGGAGCCAGCCGGTTCACCAGAACCCGATGCCCCACTACCTCAGATTGCAACCCCGCCTTCTGTGACGGTCTACAGCATGCCGAGCACCAACGTGACCCTGGAGACTCTACAGAGCACCAGGGTGGCCGTGGCACAGTTCTCCCAGAGCTTCCGCGTGGGCCCTGGTGGAGTCTCCACCGTAGCCATCCCCATGATCCTGGACCAGCTGATGGCCCTGCAGCAGCAGCAGATCCACCAGCTCCAACTCATCGAGCAGATCCGAAGCCAAGTGGCCATGATGAACCGGCAGCCCATGCAACCGGTCCTCAATCCCGTCGGCATCCCCCAGGGGGCACCCTCCATCCCTGCTGCCAGCCAGCTCCAGCTGCAGGGCTTCATCACCCCTCCAGTCCACCAGTTGCCCATCAGGGTCCCATCAGCTGCCAGTGGACAGCCCTCCATCTCACTAGCCTCATCTCTAGAAGGACCACAGTCACTCTCGTCCCAGACAGGCTCTGGGCCCCCTGCTCCCGGAATAACCAACAGCACTTTGGTTTCGGCTGCCCCCAGCCTCCCCCCGTCCAGCTGCAGCTTGGTGTCCTCTCTGCTTCCGCCTTCCTGCGCGGTCACGAATGCAAACAGCAGCGGCGGCAGCCAATCCCGCAATTCCTCAAGCCCCCCATCCTTGGGCCACGGCAGCATCTTAAGTCCACCTTCCAGCCTTCCACTCCTACCTCAGAGCTCCTCCAGCAGCGTCATCTTCCCCAACCCGCTGGCTAGCATCGCCGCCACAGCCAATGCGCTGGACCCGCTCGCCGCCCTGATGAAGCACCGCAAGGGGAAGCCACCCAACGTGTCCGTGTTCGACACCAAGCCCAGCTCAGAAGATCCCTTCTTCAAACATAAGTGCCGGTTCTGTGCCAAGGTGTTCGGCAGTGACAGCGCCCTGCAGATCCACCTGCGCTCGCACACCGGGGAGCGGCCCTTCAAGTGCAACATCTGCGGCAACCGCTTCTCCACCAAGGGGAACCTGAAGGTTCACTTCCAGAGGCACAAAGAGAAGTACCCTCACATCCAGATGAATCCTTACCCAGTTCCCGAATACCTCGACAACGTGCCCACTAGCTCTGGCATACCGTACGGAATGTCTTTGCCCCCCGAAAAGCCCGTCACGACCTGGCTGGACAGCAAGCCCGTTCTACCGACTGTTCCTACATCAGTGGGCCTCCAGTTGCCCCCCACTCTTCCTAGCATGGGGAGCTACAATGATTCTCCAAGTCTTACTCCCCTGAGCCGATCACCACAGAGGCCATCCCCAGCTTCCAGTGAGTGTGCCTCGCTTTCTCCTAACCTCCTAGGGGCTGAACCCAGCACTCCTATGGCTTCAGAGTCCTCACAGCCTAACCTTGGAGTTGACGGCCCTCCCGTCCTAAAGCCAGAGGGAATCCTCCTTCCCTCGAACTGCACAGTCCGCCCAGGAGAGAGCTGTACAACAGTGACCCAAGTGGTTGTCTCAGCCACCATCACCACAACCACAGCGACAAACGCACAGGTGACAGAACCTGTCACCCCCCCCTCATCCATTTCCAGTGCTATAGTCCCACTAATGTCGGACCAGTTTAAGGCTAAGTTTCCCTTCGGGGGTCTTCTAGATTCTATGCAAACTTCAGAGACCTCGAAGCTGCAGCAGCTGGTTGAGAACATTGACAAAAAGATGACAGACCCAAACCAGTGTGTGATTTGCCACCGTGTCCTCAGCTGTCAGAGTGCCCTGAAGATGCACTACCGCATTCACACAGGGGAGAGGCCCTTCAAGTGCAAGATCTGTGGCCGGGCGTTCACCACCAAGGGCAACCTCAAAACACACTTCGGAGTCCACAGGTCCAAGCCGCCTCTGCGGGTCCAGCATTCCTGCCCCATCTGCCAGAAGAAGTTTACCAATGCTGTGGTCCTACAGCAGCACATCCGAATGCACATGGGCGGCCAGATTCCCAACACACCTCTGCCCGACAGCTTCCAGGACATGGATACAGACCTCTCTCTGGATGAGAAGAGCTTGGACGCAATGAGCAACTACGACGATGAACTGATTGATGAGATGGAGCAGTCCATGGAGGAGGACACTGACTTCAAGGAGGGGGAGCTTGACCCTTCCAAACCTCTGATCTCTTACTCGGTCATGTCCCCCAGCTCTCCCCCCTCTGTCATCTCCAGTATTGCAGCCCTGGAAAATCAAATGAAGATGATTGACTCCACTGTGAACATGACCCACTCCTTTGGGCTGAAGTCAATGGAGAACGGCTTTCTAGAGAGTGACCGCCTGACTAATGACTCTTCTTCTGCGGTTGGTGATCTAGAGAGCCAGAGTGCTGGCAGCCCCGCCCTCTCAGAGTCCTCCAACTCCATGCACGCCCTCTCCCCAGTCCACAGCCACTCTGAGAGCCTGCGGTCTAAGTCTCCAGGGGCACCCAATACAGAAGAGATGCCAGACATAGTCATGGCAGTGAAGTCTGAGAAGTCCGACACCCCATCACCAGTGTCCGCATCCGAAAACGGCGGGGCGCTTGATCTGACAGCGACCCAGCCCATCAGGTCCTTCAGTCAAGAGGAGACCCAGTTTGGCATGCTGCTCCTCAGCCGAGAGCGTGGTAAGTTTTAGGAAATCTGTGCCAAGGCCCTGTAATTCAGATTAAATGGAATAATTTACAGTCGCAGTCCTTCTGAGTAGATCCGGCCTGTTTACTCACAAGGTCTGCGATCACAAGTGTCCCAGAGTGAACTTTGCTTTCAGAAAGTTCCTTCTCAGTTTCAGATGGTGTTTGGTGTTCAAACGAGCTAAAAATAGCAACAAGAATGGCAGTTTCAATGACAGACATTCTTGTTTACGTCTACGTTAGTTTTGAGAAGCAGCCACCGGTGCTTTTGTAGAGCAGCACATAGAGAAGTCCTTTTACGGGGCCTTTTTTATCGAACAGTGTCGAAGCATCTAAACAGAGCTGTTTTGTAGGTACAACACAAAGCACACCCAGCCTGCTTACCACGGCACCCAGCCTCATCAAGGTCGAGGTGAACGGACATAGCAAGCCAGCGTCGGTGAGTGAGGGCCCCCACCTCGCCCTGGGAATCCAGGTGCCCGCGCCCCCGACGGGTGCCGTCAGCCCGGGCCTGGCCCCCATGCTGGCCCCCCCGCCGCCCCGCCGGACCCCCAAGCAACACAACTGCCACTCGTGCGGGAAGAACTTCTCCTCGGCCAGTGCCCTGCAGATCCACGAGCGCACGCACACGGGCGAGAAACCCTTCGGTTGCAGCATATGCGGCCGCGCGTTCACCACTAAAGGAAACCTGAAGGTGCGTCGGGAGCGAGTCGCGTTAGCGCCGCATGGAGACTGTGACGCACACTCCTCAGCTCCGCGCCCTGTATGCTTACATCACAATCAGAATCGCCTTTATTTCACCTAGTATGTATGTTGAATTTGTTCTGCTGTGTCTAATCATACATACATTAACACACATTATAAATTCAGTAATAATTATTATTGATACACATTAATAACCTAATATATAAACATTTTAAAGCAACAGGATAAAAGGCATATATATATATATTATGTTTTATATATTTACTTTTTATTTACAGGTTTCAATACAAATACATGGTAAATGCTCTGTCCCTGTGATAGTGTTAATACTGCAGTATATGTGTAATAGCAAAAGATGAAATTAATAGAATTACAATGTTCAGCTTATCCATCTATATAACTATATTTGTAACCCTCCATTTATGTTTCACATTTTTTAAAAATGTATTTGCCAAAACATAGTTGTTTAGCTCACAAACTGCAGTCAGTCGCTGCAATAATAACAAAAGCGATAAAGCTAAGAGTTCTGAGTTTTTCACACAGTAGTAACACATACAGAGCATGGACACATGCACACGCATCCACAAACAGCCGTGACACTGCCAGCCGATCAAGCCAGTTGCTGGCAGCAGTGTAAAGTGACACAGATGCAGACGCACCACACCTGGGCCCGTTTCACACTGTCCCCCCCCCCCCCCCCCAAGAGCTAGCTTTTCATTCCACGGCACTTGATCTGATGTGGCACAAGCCCACCTGCCGGTGAATCCCGTTCTTTCTCCCTTGTGAGGATGGCGCACTTTTCACGGACACGACGTAGCTTACAGCAAGATTTTGGGTAATTTCCTTTTAACAGGCAGAGTGCATTTCCCTGACATCAAGTACTAGTTGGAAGAATATGTTTACAGCCTTTGTCTCTTTGTTATATACCAGAATAACCACAGTGCAAGGAACCACAGTCATACGAACGAGATGGACGTAAAACTGGCGTATCACATTTTTCATACGTGTTTTTCCTGCGTCTCATGTCAGGTTATAATCAGAGGCTTTGGATTATGTAGCACCTTAAATACTGAGGCCTGCCATATCTTTTTTGTATCTATCTCTTGATCAAGTACTGGGTAGTCCTCTCCCATGTTCTGAGCTTTATTCCAGTGTTTTCACCTTCTTGTCCTCTCACCCACAGGTTCACATGGGCACCCACATGTGGAATAATGCCCCGGCCAGAAGGGGGCGTCGTCTCTCAGTGGAGAACCCCATGGCCCTGCTGGGTGGCGATGCCATCAAGTTCAGTGAGATGTTCCAGAAGGACCTAGCAGCGAGAGCCATGAACGTGGACCCGGGCTTCTGGAACCAGTACGCGGCCGCTATCTCCAACGGGCTAGCTATGAAGAATAACGAGATTTCCGTCATCCAGAACGGAGGTGTGACCCAGCTCCCTGTGGGTTTGGGTGGTGGAGGAATTCCCTCACTGGGGGGGCTCTCTGGGGGCATGGACAGGGCACGCACGGGAGGCAGCCCCCCCATGACAGGGCTTGAGAAAGTTGGTATGGACATGGGTGTGGCACGACCCTTCTCTAGGTTTATCGAGGAAAACAAAGAAATCGGAATCAATTAAAGCAAGCTTTCCGGTGAGGGATGCAGGGACGGACAGACTGCATTAAGATGTTAAAATCAACTGCGACACCACTTTGAACTGTATGTATGATAGTATGTACAGGTGACATTTTTGTTTGTTTTTGGTTTTGGAACGATAGTGTTCGATATTTGTTAGAGATTGGTCTGTCTTTACCTTGGTCTCATCTCCCCTCACCATTTTGCTCACATGAGGAACGCGTTTCTTGTCTGGAAATCGGTTGTCTTGCAAGACTTGCATGGTGCTGCTTTGGTTCGTACCAGTTCCGTCCGAGGCTTCTTTTCTGTTTTTTTTCTAAAAAAAAAAAATAAAGACTATATAGGCATTTGTGATGGGCTCGCCTCCTGTTCGTATCGCTGAGATGAGGAAGTGGCACGTCTCTCAGGGAACACGCGGAGAGACTGGCTGAGTCACGTCCTGACCTGTATACGCTCTTCCACAGGAGAACTTCTGATTTACGAGAAAAAAAGTACATTGTTTTAGTGCTCGTCTAATATTTTTTCTCATAAAGTAGAGAACTTGAAAAATGTTTGAACTATTTTAATCTTTACATCTAGTCCCTTGACATTGTGTAATATTAATGTCCGGTGTCTTTAGTATTTATAATATTGAAAAAGCGGGTATAAAAAATATATTTAATAGCCCCAACATTTTATTGATCTTTTTTTTTCTAAATTACAGACTTCAGATATAAATGTCTCTTTCAAATAAAGACATAAATGTCATTTCATCTGATCGAAACAAAACCATTGTGACGTTTTGTTTGGGACTTTAGCATGACGGAGTGGAACGTGAAGTAGGAGTTGACATGGGCTGCTATTTTGACATTTGTGCTGTTAAGAGACAACTTTTGTAAATGTGTTGTCTAAAATGATAAAATAAAAAAAGACAAATAGAAATATGTATGCTTGTTTTCTAATACAGATACAGTAAAAACGGTATATTGCTTTATTTAAAAATGCATTGCTTTATATAGGCCTAACTTAAGGTTGTGTTTAAGTCCTTGCATGTTTTGGAGGAAGGGTTTGTCTATAATTTATTCTCTTAACTCTCTGCTATCACTTATTTTTTAATGATATTAGTGTTTTTCCATTACATATAGCGTTTTGTGGAGTTTACCTGCTTGCTTTCCCAGGAAAAGGCATTTAAAGTGTGATAAAAGACGTATGTTTACTGGTAAAACTTATTATCCGTCTTTAACTTACTACTGTTTTAGTGGGAGCTTTTCGCACAGCGTAATGCTTCACTCGCCCATAAATGACTGTGACATGACGTCACGTAGAACGGCTGGCTTACGTCACAACGTCCGGCAGCAATGCGGCGTGGGGGAATACCTTAACGGAAGTTACGCAGGTGGCACTGGATGGCAGTGCGTTACTGGTTTTATTGGAAGAAGATCCGGATCAGTTGTGTTTAGGCAGTTTGTATGTTTAGGATGCCTGTTTTTGTTCTACATGCTGCCTCAGTGTAAAACCCAGCCCATTTCCCACCTTTACGTGTTTTTTATTCTGTTGATAATCCCTGCCTAAAATCACAGCCTTTTTACATAGACGATGTTTGGCGTTTTTGACGGGCTTTCATTACTGCTAGCGTAAGTGTAAGACACGAAGAAAAAAACGTGATCATTTCAGTAGCTTAGCAGGGTGCCCTCGTTCCCTGCTACCCAGTGAATTGGTGCAGAGCCGCTTACTGGATCCGTATCGCTGGGACTGGTGTGCTGAGCACTTCACCTTCACCCCCTCTTCCGACAGGCTACGTAGAAAAAATGGCAAGCAAACCTTTAATATCAGTAGAAGAAAGGTTTGCTTGGCATCGCCCTATTAATAGTGCAGTACACCCCGCATCCGCGGTGCCTTCCCTGGATAACAGCGCATGGCTATGGCGTTTCTTTCGGCCACAGAATACCGCGGTAAACCTAGCCTCATATTCGGTATCCAGTTTACCGGTTATACCCCAATTACCTTTTAACAAAAGGAAGGTATAGGCGGTTAATGTTACAGCAGCATAAGATGCAGCTCAGGACACGCCGTACTCCCTGCCAGTTAAAATCTTACATTTACTCAATGGGTGGGAGTAAATCATTGCGTTTCACAGGTGTCTTGTAATAATTACTAAATGTTTAATTATTCAGATATGGCAATATGATTATTTACGTTACTTTCCGATAGAGAATAATGCTGATGCTTGTTAGGGGCAGCGTCAGTTTCCAGAGAATCGGCGCTCCGTCCGTCTGTCTTGCGCTATTCTTTGGTCTCACGGCGATATCTTAAGTTTCAGGAAGACAGCTGGTGAAGCCTCTTGCAGGCGTTTCATTTTCTGCCTACGCATATTCCCTCTAACTGACAAGTTTCATTCTACGAAGTTTGAGATTTCTTAATCGATCTGGAGGACACTGAAATTGAGACATATGCAGCCACATCAGCTATGCCAACTACCAGTTTCAACAGTTCAAAATACAGCATTATTCAGTCCCTCTGTTGTTAGACTGCGCTAATTGATAAACATACTTTAAGAAATTATGTTTCTTGGCATACTTTTATAAACCACACACAGCAGTGCGTATGCTATGCATTATTGTCTTATAAAACCTTCGCAGGTGTGTGTGTGTGTGTGTGAGAGAGAGAGAGACAGAGAGAGAGAGAGCTATAAACCCCAAACAGCACTGTTTGCGAGTTGCACGGCAGCAGCTCAGTATCGTGCTTCAAATGTAGTGAAACGTTTTAAAAACCGTATAAGCTGAAATTGACAAAGGGGCTACTTAAATAATCTTTTTTTCCCCAAATCACACAGATCAAACATTAATACTGTGTGTTGAAATAAGCAGTCATAAACACAACAATCTGCACAGCATATCATACTGACAAGTAGCAAACTACTAAACCTTCTACTAAACCTAATAACTGATCTTTAACATTGAAGAGAGGTTGAGATCATTCGCCTACTATAGGCTATACCTAAACACATTCACTCCCTCACACACACTTTCAGTGCAGTAAAAAGCACTTTCTTCTAAAGTGAATGGGGTTTTACATAATAAACGCGGTCATCCTATGGGGGATGGAAGGCGACTGGTCGAGCGGCCGATTCTGAGACAATAATAGTGATTAAATCTATAAAAATGGCCTGATCGCTGCGTGACCTATCTTGGGGGTAATGGTTCTCATAGCAAAGGTAAAGCAATAACATAAACATTAAATACGAGAAACATTGGCTCTCTACCGCTCTTCATATTTAGAAAAAATTGACAGTACAATTACATCCATATTAAATGATGAGTGATGAAGCACGGGAATGCATCTCTAACGTGAGACTTGCAAATAATATTAAAGGGAAAAAAGATAGTCCGCCTGCTCTGCACTTCAGCATCTAAAGAGGGTTATATTGCGTTCGCACGTATGACCCAGCACCGTTTTATCTTCTGAGCAATCTCTCTTCATAATCCGCCCGACCTAGCATTTGGTACTCAAGATGGCCATCAAGAAACTATTATTAGGACATGTTCAGTCCTTTAAACCGCAGAAGAGAAACCGTGCGGTAGTTTTTTTCCCCCTTTTTTTAGTTTACCTTCACCGCGTAAGTAGAAGCGCGTCGTGGAGATAATAGGCTGCCTATTGAAACATAGGCCTATTTCAGAATATGAAAGTTACAACCACGAAATCTTTCTCATTGTACTGTGTATGCCGTGTGCATGGAGGCAAACAGTTCTGGTATTTGCTAAACTGAAATGCAGCTTGGCCAATAAATCAGATGGACAAATGGGCGGTCAAGTTAACTGACAGTCAACAGTATGCGTGTGTAATGAAATAGACATTAAATGCGTTCTGTTTGCTCCTACTGTGAGGCACTTGCTGGGGATAAAAATGGAAAATGAGGTACTGGGGAATAAAAGTGCACGTTTACATTTGGCTGTTTTCAAGTTCAAGATATCAGTGGCAGAGAGGGTATAATATTTAGAAGACGGGCCACTTTATTTTTTATATTGATGTTGGCAAATATCCTTAAGGGCTTTTAGTACAGTTATGAATACCGAAAGCATCTTTAAATATCAGAGGGATGTCATGGAAAAACAGAGCGGCCACGTTTTAAGCTGACGCTCCTGGGTTTGTTTTACCATCAGTCCTATCAGTGAGTGTCGCTTTTGGTTTGGACTTGCAATCAAACAGGTAAGTCTCTTATTTATCCCCGGCGCTTGGATGTTTCCATCTCCCATATAGACAAACTTGATATACTGTATATTTCTTTTCCACCCGCGCACGGAGCAGAGCAAGAGATAAAATATAACATAAATCGGCAACAATTTAATCGCTCCCCGTGTTTTGCCATAAGCTATACAATCGTCTCTGTTTAGAAGAAAGATAATTATGTCATTTTAAAATGAAAATTGACATGAACGCATAGTGTGCATTAACGGCATGGTATCGTCTTTGTCTATTCTCTAAAAAAGTCTCAATTTCAGCAAATTCTCAAATGTCAAATTTTAAAGTGCACACTCACGCATTCTGAACGTCTCCGACTAACTAAATTAAGTAAAACTATTTCTCAGATTTCCCTTACTAAGATATTGGGTTCACACACACACGCACACACACACACACACACAGGGTAACTATACAACACAACCGAAACGAAGCAGTACACTAACTTCCGCAGATTCTGCCTTCTTATGGCTTATCCCTGCTGTACTTCGTACGTTCATAGAAGTCGAAAGTCACACCGTCAATCATGTGTAAATTGCCTAAATTTAAAGGTCACAGTTTTGCCTAAGGCACGGACGTGTCTTGTGGATACTGTGTGTTTCTCAATACCCAGAAGCCAAAGACCGTAATTGTGGTCTTGAGAAGACCGGTCTTGTTAACTTGCCTTCCAAGAACGAACTTGGGGCGCAATGAATCATGGCATTGGTCTTGCTTGACGAGGATGCAGGATGTATCCTTGATATTTGGGACGGGGCAAGAAAAACATAGTGATTTTTACCGTCCCCTCTACTTCTGTTCTTAGTATTGGAACTGGTCTTCGGCACTGGAAGATGACATAAAACGGGTACGCGAGAACACGAGTACAGTCAAGTAGGCATTTTGGGAAACACCCACATCTTTAAAATCAAGTGACCGTTTGGAAAGGTGTTTTGGTGTTTCTATATATAGATATGGAATTATTCATATTGCGGGAGATTTCTCCAACGTGCTGTGCTGTAACTATACGCACGCAAAACAGTCAGCAATAAGAGTGCTGGGGACGACTGACGCACTGTGCCCCCCCCCCCCCCCCCCGCCTCTCAGTGTCCTCCAGGCTTGTGGTATGAAGGGATTTCAGAGCCCCCATACCACTGGAAACGATTATTGGCTTAGGGTGACAGGCTGAAGCATATGATGGCACAACTGTGCCACCCACCCCTCGGCGGGAGACCGTCTTGTACTTGTAGAAAGGAAGCAGGGGGCAGGGGGGCAATCAGGGGTTATGGTGCAGCAATATCATGGATTAAAATAGATTCAGCCTCTGTCCTGTGTTTCCATAAGAGATGCACCGATTGTGTCGGCCAATGCTGCTTTGCACAACTGCGTACTAAACAGTTAGAAAAATGTTTGCTTTGTGGCATTATTTTAATGTTAGGGAAAACGCCATTAGAAATGCATTTAGCAAACATTGCTCTGCTAAAATTTCGCGAGGAGGATCTACCAAAACATTTCAACGCAAAAATTTGATTGCTCACCTTAAGGCGAGACAGTGAAGAGAATGAAGAGTTTCAGAAAAACAGATTCGGTTTGATAAAGGCTGCAGTACTGTTGAATAACGCTAGACCGCCAGTGACGCAAGCCTTTGATAGCAAAAGAAAATTCTGTGCTGACAGGGAGAAATTAAAAGATAATACTCTGAAAATTACAGAGTTTATCACACTTGATGATCAGCCCTTCTCGGTCATAAATGTTATAAATATATACGATCTATACAGTTATAAAATATAGTGCTATATATTTAAACTTATTTAAGCATAATCTCCCAAACAATCGGTATCGGTGTTAGTTTTCGAAACCATCGGCTATCGGTATGGGCCAGAAATTTCCTGATCGGTGCATCACTATATTCCATAGGATTTAGCTGCTGCGGTGGCTGGGAAAATATTCTGCTAGTTGCTTTTGTGATGCCCCAAAATGAACATGGCTTTTTGTGGGTGTGGCTTAAACACGTGGCCAGGAAAAAATGTTGCCAAAACGATAATTCACGGCCACAGCCAGAGCGACTTACATAAGTACACAGGACACGGTACCTGAAGGAACTTATAAGACATACAGCCATTGAAATGGGAAAAATGAGAGAGGCAGAAGTAAACAATTAAATAATTAAGAAGTAATGTATTTTAAAATCTTTGGGACAGAGAAAAGAATCAGGAGGCTAGGTTATAAAAAGGCTGTGTTAGTTTTTTTTGAAAATGTACTTTTTTAAGAAACACACAACCCCTTGTTAAACCATCCATCTTTGCTAAACTGCTTTTACTTTCATGTCATAATCTGCTATTTTTTAAAACCAGATTTTTCTATAAACAGCCTCAGAATTAAACATAAAAGTAAGGAAGTTGTGCATTTTATAAAAATACATGCTGAGAATGTTCCAAGAGACAGATATAATTATCTTATTTCTGCTCTGAATATATCGCTCTGGGCCTACAAAATGAAATTATGCTTTAAACCTACCCCTTACAAATGTCTTCTCTGCAACATCTAAAACGAGTCACTGATGCCCGTGACTGGGCACAGTAATTAGTTGATGCAATAAAACAATATAAATGCGAGAAAGTTAACACATCAGAAGGGAACGTCACACCAAATAGTCTGGAAATTGGATTAACCAATGAGCACACTGGTGTGATGGCCACTGGCATGATGATTGGCAGGCAGGATGGTGACCACTCCCCCTTTCTTCTTTGCCGTTGCCAACAGAACGGTACTTGACTGCATACAGGTCACCAAAGAGGTCTGGCCGTCCAGATCACTGCGTCTTTAGTGTGGTACGTGTGAAAACTGTGAACACCATCCTGTGCATATATGTCAGGCAGAAATGCAGTGATTATGGGTCTGTTCCACAAGAACATATTCCAAACCAAGCAGTGTGGTCGTGACCAACCCTACATGATGATGTCCACTAAGGGAGTCTTGCCCCCCTCCCATTTTGGAGATCCAAGAGAACCAGCTGTCTTGACCCCCTTGTCCTCTAGTTTTCACTGTCACTTATTTCTGCAGATTCTTGGCAAATGAATCGCAGTGTGTGGGCTTCCATTCCAGTGCGTGTCACTATCTGCTCCCCCCTCATTGTTAAATATAACATTCCGGACGTGCCCCGTTCTCATTGCCAGCAATTACCGAATGAAAATCCTCATTCCTGTAGAATGGCCAGACGAATACGGGACTTTTGTCCATTTCAGGGAGCAGAACAATTTTATGCCATTTACAATATAATTCAATATTCTGCAGTTTAACCTTCATAAACGTGCTTTGTTAGGCTTTACCTCAAGTGATTTCAATTATGATACATTAGCCAACAGGCCGTGTTTATGATGAGGACAGTGATCCGTTTGCAAAGCATCCGTATTCATAGTTGGATGTAGCTGTAGACAAGACCTAGAATTTAACTAATATAATTTGCAATGCCTGTGGCATTTATAATGACAATGTGTAATTTTGATGTAGAGACTATTACTGTCATTATAATGAGGAATCCAACAGATGACATTATCTATGTCTGTGCAGAATCTGCTTATGGCTGTCATATTAGTTTGAGGTTGTATGACCTTTAATTGTATATTCAAGCCTATTATTATTATTATCGATCCAATTATTATTATTATTATTACTATTAACAATAGTAATTAAAAATAGCTATGGTATTTGTGCAATGAAAATAAAGATAGCACAATTTAAGTGCTATTTCAAAGACGGTTGCTTCCTGACATACTATGGCTTTTCTTTGGCGGAGGGGGGCTGGCCTACTGAGCTGCACAGGATGTATGAGCCAATCCCCAGCAGCGAAGGGCACTAGGCTGGCCTACCGAGCTGCACGGGATGTATGAGCCAATCCCCAGCAGCGAAGGGCACTAGGCTGGCCTACCAAGCTGCACGGGATGCATAAAGCAACACTAAAGAAGGATATTTTAAAACAATAAAACAAACCATAATTTAAAATGATACTATGCCGGTGCCTAACCTGGTCCCATATGTTTATTTCCTCTAAGGGATTTATTTACATGCTTATTTGCGATGCTAAGTTACCGCGTTGCTGGAGCCTACGGGACTCCGGCCCTCCTACACCCAATCATGGCACGCTATAGTCTATTTACAAGACAGAGGTTTGTAGCAAACTCCAAAGGGATTAGGATATTCACATATTTGCTGCGCTGTAATGCAGTCACTTGTGTATACAAGG
The DNA here is from genome assembly GCF_048594095.1 of Paramormyrops kingsleyae. NCBI lineage: Eukaryota > Metazoa > Chordata > Actinopteri > Osteoglossiformes > Mormyridae > Paramormyrops > Paramormyrops kingsleyae. The sequence goes on from NC_132805.1 coordinate 35,266,822, forward strand.
CTTTATACTTTTATTGGACAGATGTCTGAATATGAGTTAAGTCTGGAAGTGCTAGCAGTATTTTTCTGGAAGTGTTTTGCAGTATATTTCACTAAAGTGAGTTTATGATGTTACCTCAGTCATGGACTGGAGTGTAAAAATCTTTTGTTCCTAAAATTCAGCCACCCTCCCAGCCAAGACAAGCACATTTCAGAACACTCTGTCATGTATGCCCTCCTGTTGAAGGGTACAGTTAGCCTCCATGGCTACTATTGTCCTACAGTAGATTGGAATGTTGTTGGCATTAAGATGTAATGGTTTTAAACAATGACTCTCCTGAAAACCTTTGCGGCAAAAAAAATTGACCATTTGTACTCGCTGATCACACTAGAATCTACCTCACGGTCTGCTTTGTTCTCAAATTAAAAAGCGATGCCATTTTTTACCACAGAACATCTTTGGTTGGCCAACCTCAACCTGAGTTGTGTCCTTCGTCTTACTGAAGAACAGACATATACATGTCCAGAGTGTTGGGTGGACAGATGGGTAAGATGCGTCCAGGCGGCCTTCCTCTGGGTGATTGGGCTGCAGGACCTTCCTGTGTGTGGTTTGTTTAAAACACTGTGGGGCCTTGCTGTGTGTGTTTTGTTTTGTGCCTTCCTGTGTGAGGTTTGTTTATTGCCTTCCTGTGTGTGTTTTGTTTAGTGCCTTCCTGTGTGTGGTTTGTTTATTGCCTTCCTGTGTGTGTTTTGTTTAGTGCCTTCCTGTGTGTGTTTTGTTTAGTGCCTTCCTGTGTGTGGTTTGTTTAGTGCCTTCCTGTGTGTGGTTTGTTTAGTGCATTCCTGTGTGTGTTTTGTTTAGTGCCTTCCTGTGTGTGGTTTGTTTAGTGCCTTCCTGTGTGTGTTTTGTTTAGTGCCTTCCTGTGTGTGGTTTGTTTAGTGCCTTCCTGTGTGTGGTTTGTTTAGTGCCTTCCTGTGTGTGGTTTGTTTAGTGCCCTCCTATTTGTGGTTTGTTTAACGCACTGCGGGGCCTTCCTGTGTGTGTTTTGTTTAGTGTAGGGGTAGGCAGCCCTAATCCTGGAATGGTAGTATCCAGCAGGTTTTCTGTCCAATCTGGGTTTCAGTGAACCATGCTTCATCTCAGGCAGAAAGTAACTCATCAGATAGGAGGGAAAACCTGCTGGATACCGGCACTTTGTGCTTTGTGCTGTGTGCTTTGTTTAATGGCTTCCTGTGTGTGGTTCGTTTAATGCACCACCGGCCTTCCTGTGTAGTTTTGTGTAGTGCCTTCCTGTATGAGGTTTGTTTAGCATCTTTCTGTTTGTGGTTCATTTTGTGCCTTCCTATGTGCGGTTAGTTTAATGCACCACGGGTCTTCTTTAGTGCCTTCCTGCCTGAGGTTTGTTTAGTGTCTTCCCATATGTTTGTTTAACGCACCGTGGGGCCTTCCTGTGTGCGTTTTGTGTAGTGCCTTCCTGTGTCTGGTTTGTTTAGTGCCTTCTTGTGTGTGGTTTGTTTATTGCCTTCCTGTGCGTGGTTTGTTTATTGCCTTCCTGTGTGTGGTTTGTTTAGTGCCTTCTTGTGTGTGGTTTGTTTATTGCCTTCTTGTGTGTGGTTTGTTTAGTGCCTTTCTGTGTGAGGTTTGTTTATTGCCTTCCTGTGTGTGGTTTGTTCAGTGCCTTCCTGTGTGTGGTTTGTTTAGTGCCGTCCTGTGTGTGGTTTGTTCGGTGCCTTCCTGTGTGTGGTTTGTTCGGTGCCTTCCTGTGTGTGGTTTGTTCGGTGCCTTCCTGTGTGTGGTTTGTTCGGTGCCTTCCTGTGTGTGGTTTGTTCGGTGCCTTCCTGTGTGTGGTTTGTTCGGTGCCTTCCTGTGTGTGGTTTGTTCGGTGCCTTCCTGTGTGTGGTTTGTTCGGTGCCTTCCTGTGTGTGGTTTGTTCGGTGCCTTCCTGTGTGTGGTTTGTTTGGTGCCTTCCTGTGTGTGGTTTGTTTAGTGCCGTCCTGTGTGTGTTTTGCTTAGCCTATACAGGGCCTTCCTGTAAAATACGCTCATTGATCGCAGAGCAGTACTCCTTCAACAAGGCAGCGCTGAAACACCGCTGGAGTAAATCTGCCTGGACAGTAAGCCAATCCCATCTTCAGGGCTCTTGGATTTAAGATGGCCGCCTTCAATCAAAAAGTTTTTATCCTTCTCCTTTGCTTGCCGTTGTTTTCAGAGATGCTGCCATGTCACATCTCCATCACAGTAAGCTGGCCTTCCTGATTCATTACGCAGAATTGCTTATTTACATATTTAAGATGTCTGTACTGCTCAAACACTTGGAAGATGGATGTCGGGTGACAGTTTAGATAAGTGTTTGCCTATCTATTTTCTAGTCTTTAATTTCACCATAAGAGGTTGAAATCAGGTATAATATAGTACATTGTTGTTAAATTAATTACTGCAGAACATCATTACTTGCTTCCATTTTCACCCATTTGCACAGCTGGTGATTTAAGTGAAAGATCTCGTACCTACAGAAGGCCTCTTCTGAAGCCACTCTATATGTGGCCTACAACCACTGCATGCATGAAACACGTCATCAGGGCTGCATTATGTGCCCTGCCAGGATGTGACATGCCACATGTCCAGGTGTTCACGGATGGGTGGAAACTGCCATACCCGGATTCATGCACAGGGGCCAAACCCCAAGCCGGTCATATTCGACTACGGGCATCTGTTTTACACAGAGGCCACAGGACAACAGAGTTACGCTCTCCAGATGACATGCAACGGGGTGGTGAGTGTTTACCCGCTCGGATTCTTTCCTAAGCGGAGCGTGGAAGGCCTGGCATGAGGGGCCTCCCTCCCATGTTAGGCGTGGGGCCACGCCACACGTTTCTCCTCGGGCCACCCTGACGAGTGAGCTCTTCTACGCCACACGTTTCTCCTCGTGCCACCCTGAGGAGTGAGCTCTTCTACGCCACACGTTTCTCCTCGGGCCACCCTGACGAGTGAGCTCTTCCACGCCACACGTTTCTCCTCGGGCCGCCCTGAGGAGTGAGCTCTTCTACGCCACACGTTTCTCCTCGGGCCACCCTGAGGAGTGAGCTCTTCTACGCCACACGTTTCTCCTCGGGCCACCCTGACGAGTGAGCTCTTGCACACCAAACGTTTCTCCTCGGGCCGCCCTGAGGAGTGAGCTCTTCCACGCCACACGTTTCTCCTCGGGCCGCCCTGAGGAGTGAGCTCTTCCACGCCACACGTTTCTCCTCGGGCCACCCTGAGGAGTGAGCTCTTCTACGCCACACGTTTCTCCTCGGGCCACTCTGACGAGTGAGCTCTTCCACGCCACACGTTTCTCCTCGGGCCGCCCCGAGGAGTGAGCTCTTCAACATCACACGTGAATGCAGGCCTCACTCTGTTTATGTCAGGTTACCTTTCAGCCAGTAGCTGCTTCTTTTTCATCCTGAACTGACACGTCTTTATGTTACAGCAAGAGAAAACGCAGCCTTCCAGTATGTAACCAACCCCCCCCAGTCGAGATTGTGGCAGTCGGCAGAGACGTGCGAATGAGAATCCCCCGCAAGCCCCCACCTGTGGCTTTGTTATTCTCTCAAGAACCTTCCCACCATAATCCCAGCCAAACAGTCATTTTACCCCCCCACGCCTGATAGATTTGCAGTGTGCTTTGATGACAGGTGGTAATCTTCAGCTTTGAACTGAAGTGGCGAGGACATTAATCTCCTTCCGCTCAAGTCCCGTGCAGCAAGGATCTCCCTGCATGTGTGTGTGTCTGTGGGTTTGGGGGGGGGGGGGGGGGGGGTGTACATTGCATACAAGGGGACTGAATTAAATAAGGCAACCTTAAAACGTGTGTAAAATGCCAGTGAAGATGCCCCCAGCTCCGCGAATTGCATGGCTGTCTCCGCAAGGACCACACTTTAACGTCATTTAACATTTTAACATTAAAAGGGCAAATCTGTGGATCTGACAACACTCTAAAGAATAGATTTACACGCTTTGTTACGCATTGATACATACACACTGTTATCACATTATACGTGACATTTAGGTGTATGTACACTAAAGCGTAGCCTGTTTGTTTTGTGTTGCCTGTCGTCTATGGGAGCTGCTTCACGTGACGATTTCACCACTTCTCTAAATCAGACTAAGCTTGTTTGGGAATGGCACGGTCTGGGCACATCACAGCCATTTCCAAACAATCTCTGACGCACCTTTGGCGCGCCACTGCAGGGCCGCCTGTAAAAGGGTGACCGTAAGCCCCTAATCCTTTTTAAATCTACCATCCAGTGCCTCTGAGATCCCAGGTAGAGCGTTTACATGTACCCCAGAGCTTTCTGCTCCTCCTGCATCTCTCCTGGAAGATGGATCTAAAAAGCTCATCGGTAAATAAGCCACTTCGGGACTGGCCCTCATTCCCATTAAAGGTGCATTTTAATGCTGCTATTTTGCTGCAGTGTCTAGGTTATCGAAGTGCTTGTTTGTTTTGGAATTATGTTTAATCGGGAGCTTTTTCAAAATTCATTGGAAGGACAGAAAGTAAGTATAAATCCCACTGACAATGTCCAAAGTAACACAAAAGAGCACCTTTATAACAAAAGAATAATTTGGCAACCTTTAAGGAGCCATAAGAGGGGAAAAGAGAAAATGTTTCTGGAAAGAGGCTCTTTTCAGAAAGCGAATACTTTTGAACTTTAATGGAACAAATTAGCTGAGGTATTGCTGTATGCAGGGAAGAGGTTCTCATAATTGGTCCTCTGTGATGCAAGGTCTTTCTGGGGGGGGCAGAAGGGGAATCCGATACCCCACGGGGGGCGAGCCGGACTCCCGACTACAATGGCGCTCCTCAGTGCAGCTTTTGAGACCCGTGGGTCCGTTCCCAAGACGGGGCGAACAGCAACGTGAGGTGGGCAGAGGTTCTCAGACACACTCCTCTGTTTCCTGGGCAATTCAGCGGTATCCTGTGTCCATTGGGTTCTCTGCCTCAGATTACGGAGGGAAAAGACCAATTGAACACAGACTCCCCCTCCCCACCCCAGGAGTGATCACAGCAGACTGCCCCCAAATACCCAGCAATGGCAGTAATGTGTATGACTGGAATATCGAATGAAGAATGATCTGATCATGGGTTCCATTTAAATTGCTTCCATAACAATAATGCTCAGGACATTCTAGAATGTTGGTGCGAAGTTCTAATGTGCCAAATAGTTGCCACCATAAATCCCAGGAATGGTCGTTTAGTCTGAATTTCTTCAGTTAAAAAAATGCAAGCTCTGTAAAAGTGAAGCGTTAAAAATGGCAAGCTGTGTGAGGTGCTTCAGATGAAGCCATCTTCTAGGTGACTACAATAATACTAAAGTCTGTACCTATACTGGAATTATACCCAGATACTTCAGCGGGCAGATTGCTTATCAAAAGTAATGGCTGGGTGTTTCAGGAAGAATGTGACCCTTTTTATCTTGTTCTGTTGAGTCATGGAAAAAAGGCTGTTTTTGGAAAATCAATGAATGAGCAAAACGCATCACAGTTCGCTAAAGGAACATGTCATCTATTAAATGAATTGAGGCACTCCTCGAACTTTATCAGAGCGAGCACCGGTCAAGTATTGGGTTTTAGGGGCGTCGTGACAGATGCTAGGGCTCCGTGGCAGCGAGGTAGAGGATCGATAGAGATCATCATTCTGATGCGCCGTTATCGCTGTGACTCCCCCAAGGCCTTGTCGAACTCCACCGGGTTCTTTTCTTTCCCCGTCAGCTGTTTTTGAAATACAAACAGCACTCATGCGCGACCGCCTCAGCGCTGTGGCCTGCCTTGGCACACTAGGGACAGCAGGTGGCGCAGTCATTAAGGAACTAGTGCCTACCAAGGCGCAGTGGGCCACTTTTGAGAAATGTAGTGAATCCAAATCGTTTAGATAGAAATCTTTGTCGATGTTAATTGCTTTGATGAAAAGATGCAAGCAAGCATTTCAGATATCTTCTGATGAAGGCTTCAGCAAATAACCATCCTGATTTGGGGAAACTGGTCTTGGACTTTGGATTATGGCAAATACATGTCAAGACTGAACCATTTGTCATACTGGTTCTTTCAGCTTATGGCAGTGAAAACCCCCCACTGCCCCCCCCAGCTCCGCATTCTCCTTAGTCTGCTCTTCCTGCAGCCTCCTGTGACAGCCACATGCCAGTGCTTCTCCAGGGCAAGGAATACCCGCTTCAAGTCGTTTGTGTGCCACCTACAGGTCACAGACCTGTCACGATGTCTGAAAGTAAGCCACTTGGAAGATCTGTGGCCCTCAGAGTCTCTGTTTCCCGTTCACTGGGATTTTACCCCTGTGAGATGCTGGGATTTTACAATAATGACGGTTAGGCTTTCAGCCCTGTGGAGACTTAACAGCTTACAGAATCGTCCACGTTAACAGAGGACGCCGCCCGTGGCCAGTAACGAGTAAGGAAATCCGAACAAATACGGCACGGTGATTTATTTGGCTTTGCTTACTGATTTATACAGCCGTATTACTGTAATGCACATAGGAATTTCCAGTAATGCCTTTTTTACACAACCAAAAAAAAAGCTTTCTGAACACCATTTAAGTTAATTAAGCTGTGATTTTTCACATGTGTCAATGTACTTTCTCTCTGATTGAGTAAAGTCTGTGTGTGTGTGTGTGCGCACGTTTGGTGGTGTGCGTGTGTGTTTGGGTGTGTGTGTGTGTTTGTGTGTGTATATGTGTGTTTGGAGGTGTGTTCTGAGCCAAAATTTGATGGATTAATGGGACCAAGGGGCACAGATCAGTGCCACAGCTTAAGGGCAGAATCGGGGGTGTCACAGTGACAATGGTGGACATGTTGATGCAGCTGCGTCGTCATAGAAGAGTTTTGAATGGAAGGCGATTTTAGTTCATACAGAAATTGGAATTTTAACAGTTAACCAGTTAACAGCATTCCAGTAGTTTTTGTGTGCTTAGTGTAATGGCAATAAAGTCCCATTAACTCAAGCAGAAGAACTGCGTGATCTTGATTTTCCATTACACAAACGGCTTTAATTTGTGCAAGAAATCTTTGTGATTAATCAGAAATTAAGCAAACCCGGCCAACGTGGAGAAGGAGCATAGCAGCTGACAGAAACGTGGGCTCCCCTGCTTTGCCGTCGCGGGCTGCAAGCGCAGAACGGCATAGCCGCTTACATTTGGCAAAATTGCATCTCTCCGCTCCTGTGAACTGCTTCAGGCCTGGCGGGTGGCCCCTCTCATGCAGCCGCTGTCATGCAGTCGTTCTCATGCAGCCATGCTTGTGCAGCTGCTGTCATGTAGCTGCTGCTGTGCAATCGCCCTCTATGCAGCTGCCATCATGAGGCCACTGTTACGCAGCCACTGTCATGCAGTCGCTCTCAAGCTTGTCCTGTCCTGCAGTCACTCTCATGTAGTCGCTGTCATGCAGCTTCTCTCCTGCAACTGCACTTGTGCAGCTTCTCCTGCAGCCATTTTCATGTAGCTTCTGTTCTGCAGTCGCTCTCATGCAGCTTTTCTGCTGCAGCCGCTGTCATGCAGTCACTCTGTTTTGGATGCTGTCTTGTGCCGCCTCTTGCATTCCCCTCACATGTGGCTATTGAACGTGCCTCACTGCCCATCTCGCACTATATTCCCATTTCCCAAAATCCACAGCTGTGGGAAATACAGACTTTGCTTATTCCTCCCAATCAGCTGAGCACAAACGCAAACTGACAGTGGGCTTCTGCAGAGCCCCCTGGCTAAACATTAACCCGTCAGGCTGATCTGCTGCCATGCTGCCTGAGAGCGGCAAACTGTATTTATTCAGACATGAGTAATCGTGCACACGTGTAAGATAACACATTAACACAGTGAAAACAGAAATTAAGTATTCAGGGAGTTTAACGGGATAAACTGTGCTGGTCAGCATTTTTATGTTTGATGTTATGGCTAAAAGACTTTCAAAATCCTTCCTTCTACAGTGGACCTTTGAAGTCCAATAATGTGAATATGTAAGCTACATAATCGTTTTTTAACATCGAGAAGCAACACAAGGTAATCCAACAACCCTATTAGGTATGTGAGGCCGTATCAGGGCTGGTAGCCGAAAGCACCATCCCGGCTCTGTCCTTCAGCATATCTGCTGCATTTCAGGGATTAAGTAAATCGTTATTCATTTTCATCAATACCCCAAGCTCATTTGGATGGATTATTTTTTTTTTCCCCTTCCTTCCTCTTCTATGATTCAAAAACGCTCTTTGCGGATGAAAGCGAGGCAGGAGATCAGCAGAACACGGCTGCATTTTCATTCGAGACGCGGAGCATATTAACCTGGGGCTTACTCTGCTTTATGAAATGGTCCGCGGGTGTCTCAATTAGCTTTTGTCTGGCGGGGCAGCCAGTATCCTGGGAAAACACTGATCCCTCACAACTTACAGGGTCAACAAGCTACACTTGGCCTTTCCGCCAAAGACACCCAAAGACCCATCTTATTACTGCATATTTCAAACCCAACGAGAGCATGCCATCTTTCACACTCTGCACTAGTAATTCACTCCTCCTCCTATTCTTTTCAATCAGTAAAATATTATCACCTCCCCTGGTTTTTTGCTGGTATGGTTTCTGTGTTTCAAGTTTCATTCACGTCTCACATCAATGTAATGGATTGTAAGATGTCCCTGTGCGCTTTCGCTCTTCCTCTTACATACTGTAACTCCCTCATGGTTATTTGTGTCTTTGGGGCTCAGCCCCGTGGGTGTCCCGCTGGACCCTAACTTTTATTTCTTGGGATTTTCCGTCAATGCCCTTTATATAATGTCAGCCAGGAGATACCAAGGTGGCGTGCGTGGGGGGGAGGGGCACAGCCTGGCAGACAGGCTCTGGGCAGCATACAGCTGTCTCTGTGCATGGGCAGCATCCATTACAACAGGGTGCCGCATTTATGCTGCGTCTGCGTTTTCCATTTTAGAGGACTAACAAAGAATCAAAATTGTAATTAAAAAATAACCTTATTTATTAAGTACAATGATTGAAAAGCCTTTATTTCCATTGCCTGTCCAGTAGTACACGGCACGGTTCTTTGGCACATGTGAACCCTTCAGGTACGCTATGAACCGGCCAGTTGCACTCTGGAGACCAGCTCTGCTTCCCTTGATGATACCATGTCAGAATCCTGTCAGTTATTAATCTTGCCATATGATCTAATGTTGACTGTTAACAGGGGAGCACAACTGCCTTGGCCCCCCAGGACAAAACCACCAACCGATGCCTGATCTAACAGCGAGCACTTGCAGAGGGACGATCGTCGGGTGACGGGTGCACGGCTGGGGGAGGGGGCCTGGGGGGGGGGAGGTCGGCTCACCACGTCTGCTCACTCGCTTATCTCTTCTCGCTGTTTGAGCAATTTAACCACGGATTTAACCTCCACGCTGGGCCAAAATTGGCCAGAAATGTACTGGTTTGCGGGGGGTAAAAGAGCATGAAGACAGAATGTGCTTAAACCACTGAGGCGTTCGCAGAAGAAAGTGGTAACGGATTCATTTACCAACATTCATAGCTATGCACCAAACCTTCAGTCCTCCCTGTTCCATTCAAGGCTACCTATGAAATACAGTCACTCCTGTTTTACAGATGTAAACCTGAGGATATTTCAAGGAATATCATTGCAGTAGTAATTTTAATGTAGTGCCGGAAACTCTAAGCTGTTTTGTTTCTTAAAACTGTGTCGGGACACAAATTTCACTAGATGCCGCAGGTGGTGAGTGAGTATGAGTGGGGAAGCTCACTGCAGCACAGCGAAAGCTGGATCCATGATAACTCGCCTTATCTCAAAGTGCCCTCCTCTGTTCCTTAGCGTCCTGCCTCTAGCAGTAATGCAGGTCTGTACCATCAGCTTCAAACATGAAGCACAGCATGAGGACAGCAGCACCGCACCTGATGCCAAACCTCACAATTAATCCAGAGCAATTAATGAAAAACGTGACCTCGAAGGGCCAGTTGCAGTTCTGCCCATTGCTACAGAATCCAGGGACATCTGACCAGGAAGTCAACTGCAAGTGTGTCACAAAGCAGCTGTTTAATGTGCAGTTAATGTGTACTGGGGGATTATGGTACGGCCCAGGATGATATAAGGAGATCATTGCTAAAAAAGACACCGTCAACAACCCAGCCGTACAGTCTGTCAACTGTTGCAACAACATGATGCAGCCAGTATTCCCATCCATTCACAGCTACAGATTCCGACAGGAGACAGATAGAAGGGGTCGCGACTTATTCACAAAAATAAAACGCTGTAAATGTCGCTGCTCTTTATTAGCCTGCTGCAGACTTCTGGATCCTTCTTTAGGGTTTTAATTTTCAGCGTAGATTTTCCAAGTTATCGAATACTAGAAGGGCCCTTCAGCTTTATTACAGCCCTTTATTACAATGCAAAGGTAAGAAGGGCCATGTAATGATCTCCTTGTCAGCTTAATAAAATGTCAACTGTCTCTCAAACAGATAAATATGCTCATCGTTATTGGCCGTCGCATTTGTCCCCCGCCCCCCCCCACTTTAAATTATGAAGCACATAGAGGCCGTTTTAAGTGCCTTGTTGTTTTGCTAAAGGTCAGAAAGTTCATTAGGTGTGGGGGGGGGGGGGTTGTCGTCTGTGGCCCCGCCCCCACACTTGACCCGGAGCTGCCATGTCAGCGGGGGGTGGGGGCTGGACACGTGTAGCCGGACACACCCTGGTTATTTACTGTTTTATTTCGATAAACCATCCTTATTGGCTGCTCTTTACCGTAACCTGCCCTTTGTTTCTTAACAACAGCAAAACAATTCTCTTGTGCAAAAAGCTGGCCATGGGTTGGATTGATAGCTCCTTCTCCTTTATCAAAGACATCTACAAATAGGGCAGCAAGGAATAATCTTATTAATGCTCAATCATAAATACTTACATTATTACTATGTACATACGTACATATATGCATATATAAATACATATTTCATTATATAATTATCATCATTAATATTATTATAATTAATTATTATATAATTATTATATTACCCAAAATCTAATCTAGTGTTTTACTTTTCTGTATATGCTTTTTTTGTAATGTCTTGTAAAAACACCACCAAGGCAAATTCCTTGGTTAATAAAATGATTCTGATTCTGATTCTGATGCATGTTTGTATTGTAACTTGTTTATGATGACCTTTGCATAAGATCTAAATGAAACCTTTGGTCGTTTTCCATTGTTACTTGCTATGAAATGCCAGTACTATTCACACTGGGTGAGAGGTGTCATCGGGCACTGACTCTGGCCTGGGGTTCGCGTTCCGTCGGCGCTGGCATGAACGGCTCTCGCCGAGTCACCGAGCCGAGCGGCCCGATGAGTGCAGATGGCTGATACGCCTGGCTGGAGAGAATGCATACAGAGCATAACCACAGCGGAAATCGTGAATCATTATTTTAAATACAAAAGCGTGTTGCTGGTAACTCGATGCCCTGGGGAAACCTTTCCGTGGGTGATCCTACGTCGGTGTTGTTTTGCGACGGCGGCCGATGACGAGACCTCGGAAACAAGCTCCATCCGGCCTCTTGTGTTACTCGCGGAAATATTTCAGATTCTTTAGGTTTCTTCTGACTTTTTTTTGTTATTCCCCAGTCCGTTGGGAAAATCGGATTCACTCCATCGGCCTGACAAAGCGTGGATACCTGCCTCTTCCCCATCCTAACTGGTCACCTGTTAACACCATCACTGACTGGACACCAGTTTTACTCATTCCTCTGAACACGTTGAGCCATTTCCAGTTTTTTCAAGAGGTTGCCGACTTTGTAATGCTTTGCAGGAGTGCTTTAAACAGATGGCGTAGACATCATGCTTTATCACGTGGACTTTTATATTAACACACACAAACCGCATCTTTTTGTTACTGCACTTTATCTTTTAACTTAATTCTGTTACTTTGGGACCTTTTTTGCTTTTTTGATTGATGCAGCCCACTGAAGATCAAGCCTGATTTCGTGATACTGCTGTTTCAGCATAGCCCCCGCCCACTCAAACTGCAGCCAGGGCATCTAACATCTCAGTAGTTGGTGTCCCACTGTTCAGTGAAATCTGGACAGTGCTGTAATTTTACAAAGGAGTTTCCATTGCTAATCAGGTTAATGTGACAGCAGGCCTCTCACAGGGCGTGTGTGTGACAGCAGGCTTCTCACAGGGCTTGTGTGTAACACACACTAATGTATCTTTTTTCCACTTTGATGTGTAACGCGCCTTCGCTTAATTATGATTAGCCGCGTTTCCACAAGCCGAATCCGCGTGGCTAGTCTTACACAGGGACGTCCAAAGAGGATGCAGTCATTACGTCCTCGGCTCGTTCATTTCAAATCTGCCTCTGACAAGTTGATACCTCCGAGTGGAAAAAAGACCACAGTATGCGTGTTGTTATGGATCGGCAGTCCTAAGTTAGTACTGGCACACTTTAATTGGCAAATCTTAGGCTTGTGATCAGTCGGGGTTGCCAGGTGTGTCCCATTTGGTCTCTTTCGGATCCGCAGGTTCCTAGCGGTCCCGGTGAGTGTCAGACCCTTTGTAAGCACAGACCAAAGGAAAAAAAATCCATAATTATCCTGACTGCAGGCATATCCGTTACATAACAATCGGCTATTGTCAATCAGCCAGATGTGAGATAGAGATCTATATTTTGATTGAATGTACACGAAACTGTTAATTTACAACATGGCTGACTTTGATGTTAACTCAGTTGAAATAATTTCAGATTCCCAGGGATGAAAAAGAGTGAATCTTTCCAGCGGGCACACACCGAAAGGGCTCGCATTACAGCATCATAAATAAATCATTGTAATCCCATATTTCTCTGACCGCTTTCATTTGATTCTTGTCTGCAAATCACAGGCCAGTGACAAACACGATTAGCGTCGAGCGGCCGCTCGTTTTTGACCTTGTCGCGTAAGCCTTTCACCTGCTCGACGGGCTACGCACGGCGCCCCAGCCAGTGAGACGACTTGACAAAACCACACGTCTCCTCTGTTCGAAAATCGACCCTGAAGCACAATTATAACTCAGCTCTCTATGAGAACGTTTAAGATGACTGAACTGGCTCCCACACTTAGGAAGGCTAATCTGATGTAATCGTTGAACCAAAAATATAATTCTGTGTTTCAGTTCTAGCTTCTTGAAAAACAAAGAGTTTGCCCAAATAACACATCAAATAATAATAATAACCATCCACCTACACTTCTGCCAATGGTGTGAGAAGCACAGGGTCATATAATAATACAATTAATACAACTGAAAAAGAGGAAGAAGAGCAAGAATTAACTTAGAATACAACATACTCTGTAAGATACCTTTTCAAAGACTTTCTGTTTCACAGTCCGTTTGCCCAGGAGACCGGGCACAGTTCCTGTCCCTGCATAACACGGGCCAGTCTTATTTAAGGCTAACTGAACACTTCTTTTGCATTCATGAGCTCGCTGTCTGCTGCAAAAGGTCTTTAACTAGCGGGTGGCCACCTTTATTTAAGGCGATGTGGGGGGAGAAAAATGACTCGGTCGTTCAGAATATCATCGGTGGAGCGTGGCGACAGTTTGCACACTGTAAACGATGACAAATCGTGGTATCGATAATCTAATTAGCCAAGGAACAGCCGCAAAATAGTTTGACCTATATTTGTGGTTGACCTGCTGTCTTTGTACAAACTATACGTTTGTGTGTGTGTGTGTGTGTATATATATATATATATATATATTTTTTTTTTTTAATGGTAAGATTTCAAAGCAATTTATAGCCTGCTGTGAGACCTCCATACATGTGCAATTTTACAAGTCTTTCCTTCGCCAAGCAGTAATTATGTTGAAGTTCTGAATTACACTACTTGCATTTCATTAACAAAAAATGTTTGACTATTGTATAATTAGGTATATAAGCTTACCACCTATATTTAACAAAGTGGCTGCTCTCACAGCTGCCATAAACCAGGCGGGATTTCAAAGCGCATTCAAATAAACTCGCACATTTGTGATCACCAGCAAATTAATAAAGTAAACACACGTCCTTTACTTTTATGCACTTTTTCTTAATGTATGTGAAACACATGTCGCTAAATTAAACTAGAAGGTCAGAAAATATATCTCTAAGAGTTTAAACAGCAGAATGTAAAAACTTTTCTGAATCCTTCTAAAAATAAAAATAATTGTGTTCCTAGCAGAGACTGGAGAGACAAGATGATGGGATGTGAAAATTCAGAAAACTGAAGTTGGTTCTGAAATGCAAGGCATTGGAGAAGGTTCTGAACAGCAGGACTAGAGGTCAGTTCTAAAATGATGGTTTTGGAGCATATCCTGAAACAGGAGGGACAAAGGTTAGCTTTGAAATGCTAGGCTTTGGAATAGGTCCTGAAAAGTTAGACCCTGAAGTCGGTTCTGAAATTCTAGGCCTTGGATTAGGTTCTGAAACTCAGGCTCAGAGTTTGCTTCTGAAATGATCAGATCCAAGTAATTCCGGAGTAAGCTAGCCCTATTCTAGGCTCTGCTAGAGACTCTGACATGGCAGGCCCAGAAGTAGATTCTGAAATGATCATTTTACATTGCCAGCCTCTGAAAATCTCCGTTCAGAAATGCTATGCTCTAGGGTGCAAGAACGAAAGCCCTGAAGTGGGTTCTGAGACTCTAGGTTCTGAAAGACAATGGCATTGAAGTATGTTCTGAAACAGAAAGACAGTAGGATCTGAAATCCTAGGCCTTCACTCGCTATTTTATGAGCCTATGTCTCATGTGACAGGCATTCGAACCCGAGGACTCGCAGTCAGCCCTTCAACAGCGTTCACATGTCTTTAGAAATAGGCTTCTCTCAAAAGCAGCTTTTCCTGTTTTCAGTATAACACGGCAGCATGTTACATACACTGTATATGTAAAATTAAACTGTCTATCATCACGGCTATCTGGCTATCTTAAGTGGCGGTACTCTGTTACCAGATGGTCTTGTGTTTCAGAGGCCTGCAATCCAATACAACTCTGAGAAATTGCTCTCAGTCATATTGCCTGTTCATGTGACAGGCTAACCGAGGGGGGGGGCAGAGGTGGACGGTCAGACTGATTCAGTGAGCTAAAGTGATATATATCCACATTGCTTAGGCCGGAAATTCTTACAAGATGCACTATAGCGGCATATGTCAAACTAAACGTGCCGTGCAGAACTGCATTATTTTTGCAGCCACAAATCAAAAATGTAGTTCTTATTTCAGGCTGCACTCATATTACTCAACAGGCCCGCTGATTTAATCATATTTTAAAGTCCACTTATGCCTGTCGTGCTGTTGAATGTGCCTTCTGTGCCATAATAGTGGTCTGGGGTGTGATATCTATGCACATGCAAGATGATGCTGAAAAAGAACACGCACACACGCACTCACAGAGTGTGTGTCGATGGAGGACAAGATAAATTCAATAGCACTCATCCAGGGCTAGTTTTTTAATCAGGTCCTTTGTAAGAGAGAAAGGAAGATGCATTTTTTTTTCTTTTGTCGCTGTAAGCTGATTCCCTTGTTCTGTGACGGAATTCTCTGGGTTGGAATCCGGGTGTCGTGTTGCCGTTCGCCTCGTCTTCGGTGAGGAAGGCGGATTTGGGTTTCCTTCCAGAGCGAGGAGCCGTTCTCTGTTAAAATGACCATCTTTCCGCAATGTTCTCCCAGCTCCCAAAAGTCCACGCCGACATGAGCAGCACCGTAACAGAGTTCCTAGCTGTGCTCAGGGATGTAGTTTTAATAACAATAATAATGATCGTTATTTTCATAACAGCGATTATACAACAATTTTTTAAACAATTTAGCACAAGACTTAGGCCAGCATATTTGGGGGAAAACGAGACACTTTCCTCTAGATCCCTTAATTATACCTATAACTAAATGCGTTCTATGTTGCCCCATTAATTAGATTGATCTTTGCAATATGCACGCCCCCCCCATTCCCAGAGATTACTGGATAAAGTGGCTGGTGAATTCTCCTGTGCGGTATCCGTGACCCCAGAAGAAAGATGTCTTCTCAGACACAAGTGGCTATTAAATGGATATAATTGACAGTGATCTCGTGTGACACTGCTTTCATCCTGGCATCATAATGGGCAACTTTGCATTTGCATGAGGGAACATAATCAATCTTCAAGGAGTGCAGGCATAGAGAGAGGAAGTTTGGGGCTTTAGCCGCAGATTAAGGCGCCAGCCTCCTGTGTCCCGCTGCTTTGTCTTTTGAAAGGCTCTGGACATTTTTTTAATAAAGGTTTTTTTGTTCCACTTTGAAAAAACCTGCCGGTCCACTCCAGCCACCCTCCACTGGTGTTTCCTTCCGGCAGGACTTCTGACTGCTCTTGGCGTCGCTGTTGCCCGGGTGCAGGTGGGCTCCAGGTCCGAGGCTTTGACCTCTGACCCCATCGTGGCTGGAAACTTTACCCCGTCTTCCGATTCCCTCCATGCCAAGACCCTCCGGACGGTCAGGACTATGAGGTGCAGTTGTCGAAGGTGTTCGGAGCCAGTGCTGAACACCCTCTAATGTCATGGAGTCCGGGCGAAAGGAGAGTGATACCCCCCCCCCCCCACACACACACACACACACACACACAGCTTCCATCTAGTACCAGTGGGAAAGTCTGCCGTGCATCAGGAAAACCTCAAGACGGTGTTTAACGTTACAGCACATTCTTCTTAATCATATAACTCCGACTTTTCCTTTGGCTGTCAGTCACAGTCACAGTCACAGTCACAGCACCTCAGTCCTTTCACGTCTACTGTTATGCTTCTGCTGAAGGCGTCTGCATTTTTAATGATCTTAGTCCCCCCCCCCCCCTTTTCCCGAGGAGCGATGTTGAGAAACACGGCCGCCCAGGAGTGGACCGTCCGTGTTTGCATATCGATCGGCGCTGGCCGGACATGGGCCGCACAGTTAATCCGTCTCAGGTTCTCGGCTGACGGATGATTTTAGGCAAGGTGACCCCGGCCATGTTGTTAGCGGTGCCGCTGACGCTAACTCGCTAATTTATGTGGGACTGTACCCGCCGTCCGGAGGCTCCCAGACGCAGTCAGAGACACAGGAAAGGGGAACCACACGTTGGTTTAGCTCAGCTGCCCCCGATGGCGCTCCCCCCCCCCCCACCATCCACATGACCCATGGTTTTGCTGAGATGTTGCCGATTGTGACTCTTCCTCTTCCTGAGTTTTTACGGAACCCCACTGATCATTTCTATGCTTTCTATGGATTTGACCTGAAATGTACATTTTCTCCATGTCTCCGTGTGTCACGTCGGTAGTAAATTCTTTTCACCATCACCTGTCTCTTCACCATCGCGGCCCGGTTAATGCTGCCTGCTGATACAGCAGGTGTGTGAGGTCCGGTAATCAGAGAGCCCGCCGATGGCCCCACGCAAAGGTGAGGCCCCGCTCGAAGCCAGGGATTCCCCTGGTGTCAGCAGCCCAGGTCCCCACCTTGACTAGGGGACGTAGCCTCAAGCCCCTGTGTGCAGAGCAGACTGGGGGAGCAGGCCGGGGGGAGGACAGAGTCATGTGACCATAGCAGGAGGATGACTAAACAGGGCGTTAACTGGTCCCGTGAAGTTTCACACAAACCATAATCCTGGTATTTTAAATTCCATAGCCGCTTTTCTACTTGGTCCTTAGAGTCATTTGTTTATGTCCAGCCTGAAAATAAAAAAAGGCTCTCGACACCTGACCTCTGACCCCTATCAAACGGACTCTCTGCTATGCGTCCCCCCCCCCCCAAATGCATAATTACAAAACACCATTAGAAAAAAAAAATCTATATTCTCTATTAAAACAGATCCTTCGATGCAATGTATGAGGATGAATGCAATTCTACAGGCATCTTTATACACCAACACCTTTACAGAATTGGTGGAATGAAATTAAAGGTCTTTATTATCCAGTGTTTGCCTACTTTAGAAATGACTGTCCTATGATGCATCCCAAAAAGAAAATACAGAAAATAAAATAAATACGGGTTAAATAAATAAAGGACATTTGTCATTTTTTCTTCTCTGTACCCAGTGTTTGTAGCCTATCGATGGCTAACAGGTAGAGTGATGTTTTGCACAGTCAGATAACATTTATCTTCGGGGTATGTGAGGCTGTCAGTGGCTTGACCCCTCGAACCTCTCACAGCGTCGCTCGATGATGCAGGTCGACGCCGAACGCGGCGTGTGCCGCTCTCCCCTGGAGCTCTCTCTCGATTGGCTGCTTGGAAAAGGCCGGTCAGAGATGACCGTCGCAAAGTTGGGGAGGCTTATTTGGCATAATCTGCCAGTACCGGCCGATAAAAAAGGCACGCCGAGCGCTTGGGGAGGCTAAGGACCAGACAGGACCCCCCCCCCCCCCCCACCACCACCACCACCTGCAAGCGGGGAAAACAGGCTCTGGGTTATAATTAAAGCAGGATGGTGTTATATCTACAGGGAGACCCAAAACAGAACTATTGGGGGGGTTGGGGGGTGTGAACTTTTTCATTGTCGGGTACAATATTTCATGATTCAACTTATCATGATGGAATTTATACAGGCAGTGTGGCCGTCGCCCCCCCGGGTCCCGCTGAGGGGGCGGCAGGCGGTTTGGTATGAGAACGACGTGGCGACGATGATCCAGCAGCTTGGATTCCGATCGATCGATGGTTCTGTCGGATCGCTAACTCGGATCGAACGGCCACCGTCAGCGTCGCTGCGTTCACGCCTCCTTCCAGCAGCATTAGCAAAAATAAAAGCTCCGGGGGTCATTTTCATCAATCTCTGACGCGGGTGCGGGAGGCGGAGCCGGCTTATCCCTGCATGTCACATGACTCCCTGCCGGCCGCCCTTATATGGGGCTGTAAAAGATGAAGACGCCCATACAGCGAACGGACGGCTGTGCCACCTGCCTTTCGCTAACACGTATTCCGATATCTGCTAGCCGTCGTGACCTATCACTCCCGGACCTCCTAATCTTACCGCTCACCCCTTTTATCACGTGTTTATGACAGCTCCTGTGAGTCGCAGAGTCACAATCCCCTCCACATCCAATTAACTCACTCGCCAGGACGTGCCCATTGTGATCGATATATATATTTATATCAGCCGCGAATCAGGAACCGGTCTGACATCGATGCCACCCCACCTGACCAGCCTTGTCAATTATACAAAATAAAATCAAGTATTCATAAGCAGCCCGTAATGGGATATTGACTGACAGATTTAATAATTCAGTTTTTCTCAGGGTTGACTGGCATTAGTTGTAGCTAATGGTCGCCTGTATAAAAAATTCATTGGGAACAATGGTCGAGTGGGAAGATGGGAATAATTATGCCTACTTCATTTACTCTGAGCCATCGCGGGTGGGGAGCGTGTGGAGGAGGCCGGCCGGCCGGTTTAGCACGCCCGGGCCCAAGCCGGCGTAATTTGACTTATGAATTTGATCCGTCTCTAATTTCGCCCATGAATGTTTCAGCGTGAGCGATTCTGCCACGTCCAGCAACTCCCCGCCGGCCCGGTATCCGGCACCGGGTATCGCGCGGAGGGCGTTCCTACGACAGGATTCTCTGCGGTGGTGCGGCTGCACGGTGAGCGGCCCCTCCGTCCTGTGTGTGTGTGAGCGGTGGGGGGTCAGGTGAGGTGCCGGCTTGGGGGGGGGGGGGCGCTCGGTGTGCCTTCACAGTGTCTGGTTCCTCTGAATGCGCGGCCCGTGGGGGCCGCTGGCAGATTTACACGTCGCCCGATTGGGTGTCGAAGCTGGTTCTGGTTCCCCCTCCTTTTCAGTGAAGCACATCGTCTGGAGCTGGGGGGGGGGGCTGGGCGTTATCATTATTTTGTATGTATGCATTTGTGCTGAATTTAAACAGCATAGTAAACACTCCCTGTTTATATATGGTCCATATGGAAGTTGTGTTTAAACATTTACTGAGTGTGTCCACTCTCTGGTAAATATTGTGTTACCGTGACGTGCTGCACCCGGGTTTTTTTTGGGGGGGGGGTGGGGGGGTGGTATTTGCTGTGATTCGTTGGCCCCCCTGTCGGCCTCCTTGCTCACGTGCGCGGGTGATTCCTCAGGGTGAACTTTTATTATGATGTGCGCCTGCATCCGATTAGAGAAGTCCAGGAGTCCGTTCTGGGCACTGCCCCAGAGGATTCTGGGAGGTTTGTCTGCAGGGAAACATGCTGGGTGTTGTGTATTGTCGGTCCATTATTACATAATAGATACATAGACAAATACCCTTTACATATGGTGGAAGGACATAATATTCATCAAATCATGAGGTAAATTTGCAACAAGGAGTAAATGAAACTGCTTATACTGACTCTATGAGTCGAGGGGCTCTGCTGGTCTCCGCACTACCTAATGAAGCCGTGGACGTATGATGCTACTTAGCTGTCCAGAGGCCCCCCACAGATGCAGGCTACCCAGGGGCCACATTGATCTCGGGTATAATGCTCTATGAAATGGATGGATGAGGACAGTCTTTGACAGGAAGGGCACCGCCAAGAGGACTTGAACTGTCCCCTGTGAAAACGTACCATGGAAAATAGATTGTTGAAGGAGATTTATGGTTTTTTTTCATGCCCTTTTTTGCCGTCGCCAAGCAGGGCTGGATTTGTGACCGGAGCCCCCAGAGTGCTTCCCTCGGTGGATGCGGAGAAGGTCTCGACGTGGCTTCTGCCAAAGTGAGCAGACACACGTTTACATTTCAGAAGCAAACATGCCACTTTTAACTGAGCTGCACGGTGATTAGTCGCAGGCTGATTTCTGATTTTGCGTATTTATTTAAAAAGAAAAAAAAAAACAATAATCCGTTCAAAAAATATTTTATATATTTCAATTAAACAGAAGCAGAGGAGCATCCTGCATGCAAGTCAGCATTGATTGACACCCCCCTCCCCACCACCCAAAGGGGCAGGTGACACTGCGTTAAACGCACTGCCATCAGTATACAGGCACATGGCTCATCCCAGTGCATGGGACAAAATTCTCCCAATAAAATAATAAAATGTGTTCTGCAATACTTTATAATCAAAAAGTTTAATCCTACATTTAATATTATATAAAAAAATGTATACAGTATGTAGAATCAGTAATGAGCACGAATACAACATAATACATATTTGAGGAGCAAACCACACACCTTGTTTATGTTATAGGGCAAACGTGTGTATTGTATTTCTCTGGTCTTGTATATTTACACCAATGCATCTCATTTCAAAGCCGTTTCGCTTCAGCTGACTCGTGTGAAATTTAACGCACTAATTGAAATATGTCGTGTTTATTATCTGCAAATGCTCGCACATTCAGCCCGAATCCCGCAGTCGGCTGTACTGAGGCACTGTGGCTCTCTAGAGATGATGAATTCAGTTTTGCAGGGGACACCGTTTGGAGAGATCCATCCAGAATGTTCTTAACCGCTCTGATGATTACGTAACCTCCAGTCAGTGAAGCTTTGCTCTTTCCTGCAGGACATCATTACAAAAATGTATGGCGCCGAGGCTCGGTGAGGTCAAAGGTCACACTCAGATCGCCTTCCGCATCAGTGGTGTACCAGGGTGTCAAATCCGCAGTGCACTGGATTAGAGCTTATTATGCTGTATGATTCTGAAAGTTACAATGGGACACCAGTCTGTAATCTGACAGGGAACTGCAAAGGAATATTTACCCAAAATACTCTCCAAAAAACATCCTTTTAGTCATCTTACCATAAACACTACAAGAGTGGTTCCTTGAAGTGTAATTTATATATAGCAGTATAGTAACAATAATAATAATATACTCTATTATTAATATACTATATTTAGATTTTTCTGACTTTTTTGTTTAAATAGAAAACAAGACAATGTTTTGAACAAACGCAACCAGTAGAGAAATGTTCTCGTAACGTGGCTTAAATGGTAAGGAAACAGGACTCTGGGAGTCGTGCGTCTCCCTCACAGCCAAAACGCTGCGACACGTAAAGTGCCTGAAGTCATATACCCCATTTGGAAAACCTTTACAATTTATCTACGGAACATTTATAAACAGCTCACAAACATTTATTATTTCATAGACCTTTGGTAAATATTTAAAAACATTTTATCTGTGGCCCTGCCAATGCACCTTGGTTAGTGACTTATGTAATAAATGTTCCTATCATTATTTGTATTAGTCATAAAGCACCGTACCTTATCATGCATTAAGCATGTACGGAGCACTCAGAATTGTAGATATTCATTACTGATCTAGACCGTATGTGTGTCACACAGCCAGATTTCCTGTCGTTAGCCATCTGGACTTCCACGTTTCTCTCCTGCCCCAGGAAACTGTTTGGGCTGAAAACTTACTCTATGCTGGGCACCGGGTTCAGATCCGAAGCAACTCTAAACTCCCGTCGCCAGTCAGCCACCGTTCAAGGGAGCTCAGAATTTGGGTCACCTGACTCTGGCTGACCCCGGACTGTGCGGTAACGCGGGAGGACCAAAGATGGCCTCCGGGTACGATGGAGTAGGTGTCGCCATAAGGGAGGAGACTGAGAAAGGTTCCCTTGGAGAGAAGCCTTACGTTACCGTATGTTCCCCTGTTATATGACTTGAATGTTATTCTAATTGTCCAGTAATGTGGTTCATTAAAAATACGTGTGGAGAAACACTGAAACAGCCTGCTTGACCCCCTCATTCCACCCCTGGCTTGTCAGACAGACATTTGGCCCCACAGACCATCAGCAGGACAAAGCCACGCAGCTGGTTACATTATCCAGGGAAAGGATCCTGACCATTTCAACCTGCCGCAAACCCACAAGCAATCGGATCACCGCCGCCGTCATGTTTGTGATCTGTGACCTGTTTTGTGACCAGATGAAGTACGAGGTATGCCACTTCAGAAGACCGAACTGCATCCACTCTGGGCAAATCCAGGCAACCCAGGCTCGAGGGATCAGAAAGGCAGCCGTCCATAAATCAGTGAGAGAGATGCGGGAGCGTCAGTTACCCAAGCGCCTCACACATTGGCTTCCGCCCTGTCGACTGCTTGTTGACGCGTTCTTGTCCTACTCAAAGACGTTTGCATCAGCGCTCTGTGTATCTCGAGCTACTTTTAGAAGATCTGGCAAGAAAGCAAGTCGGGCCAGGAGAACTGTTTACAGTCGAGCTCCTGGTCAAAGGGCAACCAGGGGAAAAATACACATCGGTCTTAACTTTCATTTGGTTGTAAGCTTCATGTGTGGCCTTCATGCTGGCCTGCATACTTCCCATCTTCTGCTCTTGTTGCAGATTTTCTTGTTTTGTCTGCTTATTTGTGCTATGGTCTGGAAAAACATTACCAATATGTGAAAATGAAGCACAGGGAGAAATATCTGTGGTGATGAGTGAATTTAATCCCTTTGCTCATCCCGTCTGAAGCTGTAAACCGCCTTCCTTGGTCTAGCCCAGACCAAATGACCTGCCGTGCTTGACCTATTGCATAGCGAGGCCCTATCTGACCAAATGAGCCCATCAGCTTTGAGCTGAGCGGCTTTTGTGAACTCAGCAATAAATAAAGAGAATTACATGACCTGTACTGTAACTGAGATGAATGCCGGACTGACTCAGTGTGGAGCAGGGATCTGACCCCATGCAATTCTGGCATTGTGTGTTTAAGGTATAGCACAGCTCAAGAAAGGAGCCCACTGTATATTTTGTCAGTTTCTTACCTCACGGTGACCAAAATAGACACAACAGTGTTTAGAGAAATGCCTTCATGTTATCGCACGCTGGACAGACTTGATATATATATTTATATGAACTTAATTGTAACAGACCATTAATTTTATCAGGCTTTTGTAAGATTTTTCGAATATGTCCTGCAGCCTCTCAGAAAGCAGAAAAGGTTTGGTCTGGGTGAAAGGAAGGCCAAAGAGGTACAGCGTTGACGTCAAGCAGTCTGAGGGGCGTTGGGACTGACATTACTATGGAAGGAGGTTAATGGTGGATTTTAACGCAATGAAAAATCGGGGAGGTGGCTGTTATTTAAATGGTAAGGATTTTAAGGGGACTTTAATTGCAGAAATGCACTTACATGTCCTTCTGAATCACTCCAATTTAAAACTCTGCATGTGGCACAACACTTAAGGGTTTGGAAAATGAAAACTAACTTCTCTTACGCAGCTGAAACAGAAAGCTGCTAATAAAGCCTCAGCAGCGTGCATGCGCGCATTAAAAACTGCGATGGAATAATGTGGACAAATGCGGGTGTGCATGTAACACAGACTTCATTGAAATGTTCTCCCTTTGACGTGAATCGAGGCACGTGACGTTACCGATAAACCATCTGTTCTTATGGTGTGTAATGGGAGGGGGACAGACCTGATGGAGGGGCACAATGTTTTAAAAAGATCAAGTGCCTTTGAAGTTGTTTTCCCTGTGACACCGGGGGTGGGGGGGGGTTAGGGGCTGAGGAACACACCCTGAGAAAAATCCTGAGGCTGGGGCCGTTCGCAAAGGGGCCACAGTTTCTCTACGTCGCCCTCTAGGGGGGAGTTAGAGTAAATCCCATACAGGAGAAGAATATTTCCATAAATGTTCTGGTGAGACTCATAGTCAGGATTTTACAGGTTTTTTTGGATGATTATCCTGCATTCCATTGCTGAGAGTTTGGACAGGGACACAACTTAATAATCTGAATTCTCTATATTTCTCAGGGATAAATGAAGGCACATTAAATATTGGGGGGGGGGGGTAGCCGTGAACACATGGTCCCCCTGGTTCCTGTATCGCTGATTTTCCTTCTTTATTTCCTTGTGCACAAGCCCATAATCTAAATACTCTTGTCAGATTTCTTGCCGTCTTTATTCAGTGTGCCCCCCCCCCGGTCAGGATTTGCACATTGCTGACCAGCTGCAGGTGAGCCTCTGCTGCAACGGAACTCCATGTGTCCGCCCCCCCCGCCACCCCCTATCTCGCACCCGCAGCCGTAACCCAAGCCCCTGCCGGACACCGAGCAGACAGACCCACCGGGTCTCCTTTGCCAAGGGACCAGAACCCTGTGATCGCTTGTTCAGATTTTGCTGTCTTCCCAAACCACTTAACGTGATCAGAGAATTAAATTTTCAAGGAGTCATTTAATGATGGCCTCCCTGCCTGCTTGGGTTTCCTCTGCCTTTGCCGTCAAACATTACCCGTGCCTTTTCGCATCCAGACAGCCTGTGGTCCAGTATAACAGCCCCCCCACCCCTCCACACCGGTTTATGTGATCAGGCAAATTTATTACGGGCTATGAGGTCATTGCGATTTTCTATAATTGGAGGTCGGCCTGATTATATCAAAAGATCCATACAGCAGTAAACCACACCATTTACATTTAATTAGTTTTATTGAGCTGCCTGCCATTTTATTTGTAATGAACCCTGCATTATGATTAAGGACATATTTTAATGATCTTTAAGCAAAATGAACAAATGTTGCCCTTGACCTGACGGGGACGGGGTTTCACCATGTTATTAACCATGGGGAAATTATGACAGTGATCTGTAGGACCAGGACATTTTAACTGCCCCACCCCCCCCCCCCCATTCCAGAGCTGACTGTGCTGTGTTTTTCGATTGTCACACTGATTTCATGTTTTTGTTTTCTTCCTGTTGTTTGCTGGTGCAAACAAAAATATTATTGTTTTATTATTATTTTGCTTTCATCCAAAAGTGATATTTTACACTAACAATTATGTTGTGTTATGAGCCAGTGCATAGGTCTAACAACACAGCCACAGCTATGTAACGACGTCATTTCCTCCCACTGCTACTGTATGTAACGACGTCATTTCCTCCCACTGCTACTGTATGTAACGACGTCATTTCCTCCCACTGCTACTGTATGTAACGACGTCATTTCCTCCCACTGCTACTGTATGTAACGACGTCATTTCCTCCCACTGCTACTGTATGTAACGACGTCATTTCCTCCCACTGCTGACACGACAGGAATGTATAGGATGCTTCTGAGCCAAGCGAACTTACCCAATCATATCCTATCCAGAGGATGGTCATCTAAAATGAGTTGGCAATTCCCCTTCATAATATTTTTTGAGATTAAGTATCAGGCCAGTATCCAGTGCCATGAGCATGCTCAGTTTGAACGTGATGATTTCTCACATGATTTCTCACATGACAAACGCCCCTCTCTCGATGCCTCTGCAAGATGGATGCCTGCACCACGCCGTTGCATCTCCCTCTTGCTTGTGACGAGGCAGGGCTGGCCCCAGTGTAGGCAGTGTATTGATCTGCCTCGGCATGCGATAGGCTTCCAGGATTTGTGAGGTAAAGGAGGAGCGCTGGGTTGGGGCTGCTGGCTCCCAACGTGGCGCCGTCTCAGGCCGACGGCTTTGTGGGCCGGCATAATTCATCATGAGGGATTCGCGTGCGGCCATCTTCACCCCCCTGCTCGAGCCCCCCATCACCCAAAGGGCCACAGTTCCGATCCTGGAGGGGAGCAACCTGATCACAGATCTCTTTGGACTACTAACACTCCACAGTTAGGGTGACCACTGGCATGAGGACCAAAGGGTCAAAAAGGAGGACACCTGTGTCCAATAAGCAGGAGAGAGGGTCAAAAAGGAGGACACCTGTGTCCAATAAGCAGGATCGAGGGTCAAAAAGGAGGACACCTGTGTCCAATAAGCAGGACAGAGGGTCAAAAAGGAGGACACCTGTGTCCAATAAGCAGGATCGAGGGTCAAAAAGGAGGACACCGGTGTCCAATAAGCAGGACCGAGGGTCAAAAAGGAGGACACCGGTGTCCAATAAGCTGGACCGAGGGTCAAAAAGGAGGACACCTGTGTCCAATAAGCGGAACCAAAGGTCAAAAAGGAGGACACCTGTGTCCAATAAGCAGGATCGAGGGTCAAAAAGGAGGACACCTGTGTCCAATAAGCAGGACCGAGGGTCAAAAAGGAGGACACCTGTGTCCAATAAGCAGGATCGAGGGCCAAAAAAGGGGACACCCATTAGATTAGTTGGGGGGGGGGGAGTTTATATCACAAACTACAGATGCCGTGATTAATCTCATTATCCGAATAATCACATAACAAATGGTGAGCATTCTCGGTACCCGCAGTATGTGTGTGGGAATTTCACATTTTCTGTCCGACTGGGGGTGGAGAACAGTGGTGATAGTTCTTGATGGGGGAGGGTGGGCAGAGGGGAAGGGAAAAGGTGGACAGGGGGGGCTCAATGGAGGAGAACCTACAGTGGTCTGGACTGGGGGGTGGGAGAACCGGACTGTCCAGACGAAATCCAGAAGAGTATTCACCTCCCCCCCCCCCCACAGAATTGCAATGGCTCACTTATTTTAAGCAGAAAAATCCACCTCAGAGAAAACGCTAAGGGTCTAATTACTGGGTTAGCCCCCCCTAGTGTCCAGCCTTCAGTCTATCCCATTATGAAGCCCCTTTAATACTGCAGCCGCTGCCCCCAAGGCGCTGGGACCTTTGGGTGACCAACAGTTAGCTAATGTCATTAAGCAGTAGTTTCAGCACCATGACGCCTGTGAGTTCACTCTATGGATTAGCATGATATTATTAGAGACGCAGGATTAAAACAGATTTAATAAAGTTTAATATGCTGAAAGGAGGTTCTCAGTAGTAGAGCGTGAGTGTGGAATCCCTAACGCAGCACGGGTTCACGTGGTCCGGCAGCGGGACGGCCGCCAGCCCAGGTCCGTGGCTCTTATCCGGAGCTTTCCGCTGTAACGAGACGCCGCAGGGGCCACAGAAGATCACATCTCCCGTGTTTTGCTAGGAAAGCGCTTCTGAGCGTAACCGAAGAGAGGCGCTCAGCCAGGGCCAGCCCGACTGAATAATTCAGAGTTTACAATCAATTCTGACCCCCGCCCCCAGGGGCACCCCACCCCACCCTGACCGTGCCCCCCCACCCCCGGCTAGGACACGCGAAGTTGTGCGGAGGCGTCGGGTGCCGATTGGCCGTGTCCCCCCCCCGCGCTCTCCCCTACGCTCTTTAATCCTGACCAGTTCCGCCCGCTCTGTCTGATTACCGCGGCCTTCGCGATACGCGGCATCCTGTTCATTAACGATTCATGTAGCCGGATAATCTCAGGCCGACTCCCCTCCTGCCCACGTGTTCTCCTGCAGTCAGCAAAGTATTTTATTTATTGTGACGGTGTTTGTTACGCACTTTCTTGAGGAAAATGGCAGCGTCTGCTACGAATCAAATTTCACCCCGACATAAGTTCCACATCCACCAGTCTATCTGTCTGCCCTCTTGCCCCTTCTTGGATTTTTTTTTAATTCTGCCTCCCCAGGAAGGTCATCTCCACAGCCTGCTTGGCCAGTACTAACACACAACCCCCAAAGACCCTAATGTCCCAGTCACTGTTCAGTTCACGTAAAGCTTGACTTAAATATGGGACCCCCCCTTTCCCGTCATATGCCTGCAGGCTAATTCTCATGAGCAGTAACCACAATAGTCGAGGCCCCTGTCTCTCTGCTGTCCACGGTCTTTGCTTCACCCTCCACAGCACCTGAAGCAGCTTGCCCTTCCACTCCCCCACTCCCACCCCCCAATCCAAAGGCATTTCACAGTCTAATGATTCGATCTGAAATAAAAACCTAAGAAATGTGTCTTGCCCAGCACCCTTCAAAAAGCCGGTGTCGGTTTGCAGAGGTCTGAGGGACTTCGGCCCGACGATAAGTCCGTACGAAATAGCGGGATAATCTCAATCGCAGGTGATAACAGACGGCCCTGAGGTGAGCGATCAGACCCTGGACTCCCCCCTCCTACAAGGGGAACCTGCTGATGCCCTGTGGAAGAGGAGGAAGAACAGGAGGCTGTTAGCAGAGGGCAGGAAATGAGTGAAAAAATGAACTCATAGCATCAGTGATTAAATGGAATCGTGTACTCCTGTGTGTTCTTTCGGTCCCCATAAGGCAGGGGTGGCCAATCTTATCCGCGAAGGGCCGCAGGTTTTCGCTGCAGCTCCCTAATTAGATTATTAATTAGAGGACTGATTGGCTGAAGAGTCCTCACACCTGGGTTTGAACAGCTGACCTAAAGGTCACCCCTAAAACCTGCACCCACCGCCGCCATAAGGGGAAACTCAATTTGTGTGAGTGCAAAAAACAAACTAAAAATACAAAAAGACATATTTTGGTGGTTACTAATGGTTAAGGTCATCATGTTGGAATTAGGGTTATGGCCGTAGAAATGAATGGAGTCCCCACAAAGACATAAATACAAACATTTTGTGTGTGTGTGTGTGTGTGTGTGTGTGTGTGTGTGAGCCTGGGCCAGGTTTGTGTTTCCCCCCCAAACTGAAGTATGCCCTCCCCCCACCCCCCGGGCCCAGGACAGAGCAGTACAGGATCTTCTGACAGCGTCAGACCCAGAAGGAAGGTGATACCTGGAGGACAGTCCAGCTAAACTGACACCTCTGAGACCAACACACACCCCCACCCCCCACCCCCCCGCCCCACACACACACCCACTCTGTCCTCCCCAAACCCCAGTGCTTTCTCAGACACACTCTCCACTGCTGTGCACTTTTTCTGAATCGCCCTGAATCTAGTCTGCAGCCCTATAGCTGAAGCCTTACATGTTTAATCAACGTTTATTACCCAGAGGTCATTTTGCAGAGGAGCATCCTCTACATTACATCATCCTCCAGAGACGGGGCGGGGTCCACAGCGGCCTCAGAATTACCCACTGCTACACCTCTTTCTGTAAACTGGAAATGGCATTTTTACACTGTGTCTGAGATGGTTCCTAGCCATCAGCTGGGAGTCACTGGGAACCCTATGGTGCCTGGTGTTACCCTCCCCCTCCCCATTTGGGCCTACTCACAGGGATTTCTCATTGTCTTTATTTACAGACCGCAGGGGGTCAAAGGTCAAACCTGCTTCCTGGACATCTGTTCCACGATCAAAGCTCACTGGGCTATTTTTGAATTTCAGGCTTTGAACAAATCATTGTTATCTTTCATCTGATATTTGTTGCCGATCTGTCCATTTGTTTACTTAATTGCATATTTATATATTGACTTTTTTCTTCTCATTAATTCTCATTCCCTTCCGAGATGCCCACAGTAATGGCCCCTATCTTCAGGTTGAGTGCCCATCACGACGAACCCCATACTCACACTGAGTGAGCAGGACAAGAGTGTCAGCGCTGTTGGACAGTGGTGGATTCTGGGAGACTTGTGGACCTTAGCCGGCCACGAAGATCAGAACATGTGCTGTTGGCTCGTTCATGGAAACGCAGTGTTTCACTTTCTGTGCGAGCGTGTGTGCATGTCTAAGGATTCAAGGGTTTATTTGTCATAGTCAGACTGTAACCTGCAGGGAAATGAAAGGCAGAAGAATAAAAAAAGCAAAAAGGACATAAGTAACAAAATAGATGTGTAAAAAAAAGGAACAGAAAGCCAAGTAGGGAAAAAAAGGACCAGAGATGTGCACCACAGCTCGAGCACACATCCTCGGCGTCTGCAGCCGTATGTGAGTCTGAATCATACATGTGCCTTTGCATGTATGCGTACGCAGGCGGCTGTGTTCCCACCGGGGGGGGGGGGGTCCTCGCAAGGCGCCAGCCCGTGTCGCTCGCATCGCCGCGGACACGGCTCTGTTTACTCCCGTCGCTTTTGGCCACACACCACGCTTAGCGAGAGAGCATTTCCTGTCCTCGCACGTCCCCCTCGACCTTTTACATAACATGGACTTTCTTCAAAAAAAAAAAAAAAACCCTTTCTCATAGACTTCTGCAGCTATATAAATATGATTTTTTTTTTTTTTCATTCCCGCAGGCAAGTTTAGCACTTTATTTTTCTTATCTCGTTCAAAGTATTCTGTGGGTATTCCGACACACACACACACACACACACACACACAGCTCTGACACATCGCAGTGCTGGGTCTGGAGCACGACCTTCGTATTTATGTTAACATTTAATGGCCCTGCGTGCGTTTCTAAAGTCACGATGGAGCAGGGCCACGACAGTTCCTTCATTAAGGGGGGATGGGGGCTGCAGTGACACAATATTGTAATGAGCAGTGCCCCCCCCCCCCCACCACCACCACCACCATCATGGAACCGTGGACAGCTGAACGGTATCTAGCGCACCCTGTGGAAATATGTTTGATTACCAGCCCACGTGTTTGATCTCGAGCCATGGAGACCAGCAACGAAGGGGTCTCGGCTTATTTTGGGGTGAGGGGGGGGTTGGACATGCCAGGTCGGCTGATTGGGAGGTGATGGTACACTGCTTTCATGTCCCTTCGAGCTGTGAGGAGCTGAGATATTCCTGAGAGTGCCCCCCCCCCCCCCGTCAGAAAACATACAAGCAAACAGCGTTATTAGCCAGTGTGCCATGAATAATGACCTGCTAATTTATGCCCCTCCTCAGCCAGAAAACTCTCTGCGCGTGACACGATCTCCAGGGTGCCGTGAAATGTAACCCGGGTCGCTTTTGGGTTCAGACAGTGGGTCGGACTGGTGGTTTGGCCCATCGGCTCATTAGACAGCAAGATTCCACCTGCCTCATTTTATGTGCTTTTCTTTTGCATCTAGATTAGATTAGACAATGACATCACTCTGTTTTAGATCATGTAAATAAGTTGCTTTGCTGATGCTGTACCCGTTTGCTGGATTCAGAAGGATATCTGTCACTTACACTTAAACCAGAGAGTGAAATCTTAAAGCTTCTTTCTCCTTCATCACTATGCCCCCTGCTGGGCACCTGATGAGTCGCATGAAAGTGGTTTTCAGTTTAAGGGCAGTCCCGTTTCATCACCATATCTGTGCAGATTTGGCTTATAGGCTCTGCACACGTCCTCCACTGCTTTGTGGCGACCTCTGTGTGTGTGGGCTTTCTTTGTGATTATTTTTACCTCCAGGATGTGTGTTTAGGAAATGTAGCGTCCCCGTTCCCCACCACCCCCCCGGGCCCTTGGCCTCCTCGCTTCCCCCCCCAGCCAGAGCAGTGACTGACAGGTCTGCTTCCTCGCTGCAGTTCCTTCTGCTCCTGATCTCCCTCCTCATACTCTCCTCACACGCAGGTCAGCCTGATGGTTCGTCAGACCCGGTGGAGTTCTCTCCAGGCAGGCCTCACGTTTCTACGGGCACCCAAAGCTTAGGGGAATTTCAAGGCTGCCCTCCACCCTGTGTTTGGTCAGGGCTCTGGGGTCTAATTGTAAGTAATTGGGGGGGGGGGGGGGGGTGTCAAATCACCAAACTTTAGGGGCGGTTGGCGGTTTCAGCATCTTGGGTCAATCCAAAGTCAATTACTCTGTAGACAGGGATATCTGTCACTGGCATTGGGGGTGGGGGTGGCGGTGGGGGTGGGGGGAGAGACGGAACTACCCTACTAATTGTTGCCGTTCTCTTGTCTAGCAACAAGCGCACATGGACAGGAAGCCGAGCATGCAGGGAGGACTTCCTGTACCTCAGCACGCGTCTTTGGTCAGAAGACTGAGCTGTGATTGGACAAAAAGGTTCTGGGTTTTTCAGGACAGTGACTGGGTAGCACAGCTGCTCCTCATCTGCCAGGTTGGAGCCTGAACCCATTAACCTGAGTGTGTGTGTGTCTGTGTGTGTGTGAGCGGGTTTACCTATCCTTATGGGGACATAATGTCCCCATAACGTGATAAATATCCATTTTATAAAAAAAACTCTATTTTATAAAGATCGGTGACTACTATGAAAAAACTAAAAATGCAAAAACTCTTGTGTTTTGTTTGGTTACTTATGGTTATGGTTAGGGCAGGGTAGGGGTTAAGGTTGTCATAGTTAGCATTAGCATTTTTCCCATTGAAATGAATGAGTGGTCCCCATAAGGATATGTTTACCCTACATATGTGTGTGTGTGTCTGTGTGTGTGTGTGTGTGCATGTCTTCTCCCTGTAAGGTGAGGGCTGTATGTGTGTCTCCTGTGATGAATTGGCATCTCATCCAGGCTTCTTTGATGGTGCTACTGATCATCATACTGGAAGCCTTTACTTGCCTTGTGGTTCATAGCAGCTGCAGACATCTCGAGTGAAGGAAAAGGCTCCCAGGTCAGTGAGGTGACCTGCAGAACATCCGCTCTCCTTTCATGGCTGATGTCTGGCTGTCTATGCGAACCGCAGCTATTGGTCCCAGAGCTCAGCTGGATATGTCCACAGCGGCACTCGTTTCTAAGGGCTGTCAGTCCAGGATGAACCATCAGTTTTGTTCAGTGTTGTGTTGCTTAGCATGGATGGTTCCTGGTCTGAAAGAGTGAAATCAGCGCTGCCGGCTCCGTAGGCCTGGGCGTGCTGCATCCAGGGGTCAGGCTACCTGAGATATTTACATAAGAGCACACAGAAGACACCCGGCTAATGGGACGCTAATGGGCTTATGTCATCCTGTCTCTCTAAGGTGTACCGCGTCTCAAATGCCCTGCCCCCATTCCGCCGCACTTTCGATTCAGGCGATTGTCAGTGATCCCCCTCGGTATCGATCTGCGGCGGGTGGGACATCAGAGCCGAAGGGGTCCGAGGCATGCCGCTCACCTCCCCCGCCCCGCGCACGCGCAAGCACCCCCCCCCCCCCCCCAAGGCGGCTTGGCCTGACCTTCACCAGAACCACCCGCCCGGCCGCGGTGACTTGCGGCATCGTGGGGAAAACAGATACGCCTCCCCAGCCCCTGCGACCGCTGGGGCCCGCGACGTCCCGAGCCATGACGGCATCGCCGAACTTAATGGCCCTCCCCGCCGCTCCCCCGTCTGGGCGAAGCTGTCATCGCATCTTGACATCAGCGCTTCAGCCATCGAGCGAAATAAGCAACCCTTGTGGGTGCCCGTCTCACGGTTACATCGCTCAGGTGTCGGAGCACCGGTGGTACGATAGAACAGAAGGTTACACTAAAAGCCTTGGAAATGCTCTCAACGCTTCTAGAAGAGACTAAAAGCTGAGCATGCTGACCTGGAAGGCAGCACCAGGGACCGCGAGCTGCAGGAGAGCTGCTGTTGTCCTCGTCGCTCCCACCTGCATTACTTCATTGATCCCATGGGATATGAATTCTCACCCACTTTTCCTGTTTCTGTTTTGGTTAAAAGCATCATAACAGTAATAATATGTTTAAAATATGCCATATGACAGTACACTAGTGGCCAAGATTGTGGAAACACTTCCAGTTTTTAGATATCGTAGAACTTTATTCAGCTGTTACTCCAGTTACTTAACTGACCAATGTATATTTGTAACATTCTTTGATTGTTGATAAACGTTACCACCACTATCCATTTAGTCATGTTTAGTGTGCAATGCCAAAAAGGCTAAGGGGCTTCGACAATGTTGGCCACTAGTGTAGGTATTACTTGAGCTTCTGTATTATTCCATCCGTCTCTCCGGTCCATCTATCACCGGAAGCACATAAAAGGTCACCTGAAGGTCAGAAGCCGCGCACGTGACCCAGCATTTTGGTCCTCTGCCGACAATAAGCTACCTGCTAATTTCGTTGCCTCCCTTTGCCTGTTACCGTGGAGACAGAGGGCCGGACATGATTCATGGCCGCCATTTCGTCCTCCCCTTCTGCAGGTGACTCTGGGAGTGGCTCGGACCTCTTTAAGTTTATAAGTGGGCCCTGCAGCCCCACCAAGTTCATTTAATATTAATAGCGCATTCGTCTTCAGAACAAGGCCGCCGTAATGAATCGGCAAATTAAGACGGGGGAATATTGATCAGGATGCATGGCTGTACGAGAACAGCAGAGGGTTCTGGCCATTATCACCCGCCGACTGCTGGTTCCCTCACATGCGTGCACCGCTTTGCTCACCCGTTTGATTTTCTGCATCGCAAGCATGACATCCTGAAACACATTTCTGTTTTTTTTTTTATTTTTGTCCAGAAGGTGGCGAAATATTTAAGGAACTGACTTTGCGACCGGACCGGTGTGGTATATTTTCCTCATGAACAGGGAGGCTTGCTGCATTTCCGATGCTGAGCCCTCAAGCTGAGGTGACTTGACACAACATTCCCCCCCTGCAGGGTGTGTACTGCAAGCTCCATGAGTCACTGTGGGTAAAATAGCCTGCGACTGATATAAAAATATAAGAACAAGCCTCTCAGTAGAGGATCATTCCTGATAGCACCTTGGTAACTTGGGGAGCCCCCACATTACAGAGGGGCCGCTGTTTGATATAATTACTCACCCTGCGGTGGATGCAGGCATGAAACCTAAGAAAATAACCAATGTATTGCAGAAAATGGACAATTACTTAATATACACCTCTGCATCAAAGGGGGCCTTGGCCTCCATGACGAGGTTCTCAGAAGGTCCTGACGCAAGGCTGCGATCAGAAATAGAAGCGGCCCCCCGTGTTGGAGGACATCTCGCCCCTCCATCCACGTTGCTATCGGCCGGCTGGCTGCAAAGACGCGTCTAAAATTAAACTGCCGTACACGAGTGGCTGCTCTGGCAGCTTCAACTCTCGGCTGCGTCGAAAACAAGGTGTTGCAGAAAGTGAGTGCAGTAATAAAAGAAAAGAAAGAAAGAAAAAGTGCCACCGCCGGACGCAGGCGGGAAACCCCTGCCGCCTGACTTAGCCTCCGCTCGATGTCGGGCCGGAGTGCGGCTGTGAAGCAGCCAGCCGCCGTAGACACTCTGCGGGGTGAGACGTCTCAGTTCATCTCACTTATAATACAACATGGCTCTGGAAACTCCAAGTGGGACAGTGATTTGAGATTTATGGGCAGGGGTGTAAATTATGGGGGGGGGGGGTAATTCCCCAATAATGGGTGGAGATCTGAACCCCCAACAATGCTCAACCCAAAGTTGTGCCCTAGATTATGGGGAATATGTGATGGGGGGGGGGGGGGCAGAACAAATTTAATCCGCTCGCAGGGATGCCAGTGTCCTTTCATAACAGCTTTCTTTGTGTTCAAAGGTCTAAGGGCGCCTATGACATGACTGCGTTTCTGTTAGCTGACACGTTTGTGACAGACTCACTGGAGTCGCTCGGTGAAAACTTTGCTAAACATATCTCTGAGAGGCCTCCTTGACATCTGCAGGCTCACATCCTTACCTGTCGTGTATATATTTATACATATATATATATATATATATTGGCATATTTGTTAGGGCGGCATTGCCTCGCTTGTAGAAGTGCATAGCTTGAGGTTTCAGACTTTTTTCATGGCTAACACGGGCGTACAGAAACCACACGACACTGATCATGCTTTGAGCACGGCGAGAGGAGTCCCACTTTGATCTTAAAGCTCAAAATCAGACAAACACACGCCTGTGTTCCCATATGGAGCCGTTATAGTAAATACACCCAAAGCAGTCCTTTAAGAATGTGACAATGCTTTGTTATAAAAACAAAGCATTGTTTTTTTTTTTTACTTTTCTAATGATATTTCCATTTGCATTAGTAAATTAAAAATCCCTTTAACGTCAGCAAACGTGAACAATGGTATGAAAGTAACCCAGTAAGACAACTGCAAAAAAAGGCATTTATTCCAAGACATATCCTGTAGATGTTGCCATGGGGATCAAAACACGTCCGAATGTTGAGGATCTTTTAATGCGCCTCGCTCTTACTTTACAGCAGACCGCCTCTGTGAATGCTAATCAGGCTTATCCTTTGGTTTTAAGGCTTTCTCACTGATAGAGAACTGCGAGGCCCATCAGTCACTGCACCATTCAAATTCCTGATTGTCATCAAAGTTTCAAACCTTAAATCTGAACCCAGCTATTAAATACCAAAGCGCATTTAATGAAGGCTGGGTCAGCATGTGACTGCTCTAGGCCAATGGACAGGGAGAGGATTCCTATATGATCCTATGTTATCTTTTTAAAAAAATTTAAAAAAAAAAGAAATGTAGCATATTCTTTCTGTAGCCTGTGCAGCCTGAACAAAGTCAGCACTGGTCAGATATGACCCCCCCATCATATTTCCTGCATGCTTGATTACTCGTGCATGTGTGTGAATTACACTGTAACATTACATAACACCCGGCCCTGCATTCACCGTAAAGCCTTCAGTATATCGATCTGTATCCTTAATAAAAACACCGTGGCAGGTGTCTCCATGACTGCAGGAAAGGTGACCTGCATCGTTATGCGATCGCGAATTACAGTTTGTGGAACTGCTTTTAAAGTGCGCTAGTTTAGGGGGGGGGGGGGCTGAGGCTGGTCAGAGGAAGGTGGTTTTGTCTTTCAGAGTTTGGGTTTTTTTTTCCACAGCTCAGCTTTCAAAACAGAGCCTCAGACCGGTGCTGGGAAGTAAACACTGCAGTTTTCTTACGGCACACCTTAATGACATGTTCCTTTGAAGGTGTAGTTTAATACAATATTTCACAACTCGGTCCTTGGGGACTCCAAGACAGTGCACATGTTTGCTTCCTCTCAGCTCCCTGCCAGACAGTGCACATTTTTGCTTCCTCCCAGCTCCCTGCCAGACAGTCCCCATTTTTGCTCCATCCTGGCTCCTGATAGGAGTAGATATGTGGACTGTCTGTGGATCCCCGAGGGCCAGGTTGAAAAACACAGGTGTAATACTGGTGATAAGCTGGGAAATATTAATTTAATTATCAGAGATCTCAAAGGACTTTTCAGTTGTGCCATTGAAGTAAGTGTTTACATTAATAACCATCCATATTATCTATCACAGGTTCTTGAGTTTAATATTACCAGCAACATTTCCACCTGTTTAGATGGCCCCTAAAAGGAAGATTACATTACTCTGTTAATATGTATATATATGTTTATACACACACACACACACACACACACACACAGACTCTATATTTAGTTTGGAAACAGAGTTTCCAGGTGTTGTACTGCAATGTTCCATAAATGCTCTTCCTCTACTATCGAAAAAGTAACAGGCGTCTCCTGACACTGGCGGGAAATCTGGGCTTCGCCAAACAACAGGCCGCTGATCCAGTAGCTAAAGGACCTGCCGGCATTTATCCATCCAGATTATGGACGCACGTGCGATGACGTCACGGCCTCCTAATGAGAGAACTGTGCTGTTACAGCTGCCGGCAATTAAATGCGCCGTCCAATGTAAATAAACCCAGCCGCTCACAGAAGGGGATGCGCTAAGTGCTAAAATAACAGGCCTGATTTGAACATCTGGCACAGACTGTGAACAGTGCCGCTCCGGGCCGGTGCGTCGTGTGCCGTGTGTGCCACGCTGGACGGAAGGTGCTTCGGACGCCCCCGTCGCTGGACTGGCTTCGTCGAGGGCAGGGCATGGTTAGCTGCATGTATGTAGCAATGAGATTGTGCTGGAATGTTGGGAAAAATAAGAGTCATTCAGTCACATAGGTCATCACTGAGGTTCTGTAGAACAGAGCTATTTAGAAAGCCTATGCTTTATTGAACAGTCGCAACTGGACTCAAGGAGTTCACGAAAGATCTGAAAAGACACAGACCTAAAACAACC
Source organism: Paramormyrops kingsleyae (assembly GCF_048594095.1). Lineage (NCBI taxonomy): Eukaryota > Metazoa > Chordata > Actinopteri > Osteoglossiformes > Mormyridae > Paramormyrops > Paramormyrops kingsleyae. The sequence continues at coordinate 35,305,166 of NC_132805.1, forward strand.
CAATGTAGATGATTCTACCCACTGCCCAAAACTCCCTGTGTCCAGCAGGAAGCAGGTTACTTTGGGTCTTGGGGTCGCTGACTGGATGGAAAGTTCCAGACAGGTGTGGAGGAAGAGCCCTAAAGTGAGGTTTGTTGGTGAAACAGAAACCAGGAAAGAATTCTAGTATTAAGTCTCAGAGTACTTGGATGTGACACAAACATTGACAACTATACAGAGGACAAAGAAGATGAACAGTTGAGAGCAGTGTTCTCCGGTCCTTGGGGACCCACAAGCAGTTCACATTTTTGCTCCTGGGAGCTGGGAAGGAGCAAAAATGTGGGCAATCCATGTGTCCCCAAGGTCACATGGTTAGACAGTCTTACAACATGTTGATATGAAATGGGGGGTGTGGATGTTCCAGGGCAGAGGTAAGTCAGGTAATCTCCTTGAAACCTTCTGTAAATAGTAGCCAGACCAATGAATGAAACTTAACTCTCCAGGTCAGGTCAAAGGTCAGCACCAGACAGCACTAACCTTCGCCAGCAGAGTAGGTCTACTGTGTTAACACTTCCAGCATCAGATTTTCCAGGTACTGCATCTCTCTCACACACACACGCCTTCCTCTCAGACAGTGATCGATCACGTCAGGCATATCGTTTTTTAACCTTGACTTTGTAGACAAAGTTGAACCTGTCAGACATAAAGGTCACTCCCAGATCTTAATTAACCAGGAGGGAAATTAAGAAACCCAGGAGTTAAGGGTGACATTTCCAGTGAAAGTTCATTTCTTGTATGTCTTGGTTTTTGTCAAGTTAGGCCAAGATTAATATACAAACCTTATAGCCTAAATAGCTTAAAATGCTGCAATGTTAATGCGTTCAGTTGTGCCTGTCGTATATATGTGTCGACCTACACTTCGGGATTCTATCATTATCAGCGTTTATTGGCTAATGTGTTGGGCACAATCCTATTCCAGCTACATGAGGTAGCTTTCTGATTCAGAAGAAATTCTGCAGGTTGATCTGTAACAACATGCAGTGTTACGGCCAGCTGACAGATGCATCCCACTTATAAATCATGTGAAGTTCTCCCATTTGTTTTTGATGCTGTTTGAAATGGTGTTTTTATGGTGTAAACTGTTTCTTCAACATTGTGATTGTGTCACTTGCCATACAATCTTACTGCATGTTTCTGTGACATTTTACTATGCATGCTAACAGGCTAACCCTGTGCAGCTACACACCTTACAATTACACCTAAAGGAGCAGCTTTTATGGAAAAAGCAGAGCATGCTAACAGGCTAACCCTGTGCGGCTAAACACCTTACAATTACACCTGAAGGAACAGCCTTTATGGAAAAAGCAGAGCATGCTAACAGGCTAACCATGTGCAGCTACACGTACCTTACTATAGGGTTGCCAACTTAGGTCAGTGGGTTGGAGTGAGATTTTCAATTTTTCAATTTACATGTATGTATGCAGTTTTATAACCTCAAAAACAGTGTGTAGGGTTTGCAAACTACCCCAAAGCTTTTGGTGTAGCTAATTTTAGGTTTATAAAGGAGTAATATAGATTTTCCGTAAGATTTTTTGCCTGAGCATGAGAGTCTGAAAGTGTGAGTGTCAGTCCAGATGCGTGACAGTTGGCAGCCCTGTTAATATAACACCTTAAGTAGCTTGTGCAGGAAAACAATGAATGCTAACAGGCTAACCTAACGTAGCCACTCTCCCGCTCTGACAGGCAAAGTGTAAGTGTGAAATAGGAGAGGGAGAAACACTCAGCTACTTTATGCTCAAATTGAGCATTAAGCCAAAATCAGTTAACTCTGACATCATTGTTGATCCAGCTTAATCACGACCATATGCTTCTCCAAGATTCATTGTGTTTGCCACTAAAAAGAGTGATTTAATGTGATTGTGGCAGCAGCAAGGTGTGCAGTTTTGCGTGGTATAAATTGCGCCGCGGCTGTACTTTGCTGCTTACCTTGGATGTTCCCATTCAGCTCATTTCAGAGGACAACACGATGGCTGAACCTAAGAGACACAATCTCTGTCCATCATTTTACAGATTTTCCATAAAAAATATACCCCCAACATATTTGTCTTAGTAGATGACCATTGCATAATCAGGTCTGACTGAAATATTGTAACAGTCTTTGTGCTCGTGTGTGCAGTTCCCTTTGTGTACATTTCTTATTGGAGAGACCCGAGCACAGAGACAGAGATTAATCAGCCCTTCGCCTGGATGCTGATCAGCAGATGTAATGCCGACTGTCGGACCCCTCCCAGGGGTAGCTGGCAGACATCTTGCCTGGGTGAGCTGCCTCACCTTCACAGCCTGTCGTTGGAAAACAGGGTTCGCTCGTTAGTGAGGTCGGTCCTTGAGGGCGAGAACGCGGAAGGGAGACCGCGGTTGTGGAACGCACACCCCCAGCGTTCGCTGTGACCGCGGGCCGCCATCTGCCACACGCCGGGCCGGCTGCTGTCATCTGCCGATAATTAGTGTCACCTGCGCGACGCGGCGTGGCCGCTAACCGCCCTGCAGCCACCAGCAGAAGCTCGGCGCGCGGCTGTGTAGACAGCCCGGCCGGCCGCGGGTGGGGGCAGCATCTAATGGCTGGGTGACAGTGTCAGAGCGCTGGGTAATTAGAGCGCTCGACTCAAGCGTCCTGGCGATGGAAATGAACGGCGGGAACACAGCAGGCTATACTTTGGTCTACCCGCCTCCTCCTGCCGAACAAAACACATGGAGTTCTTAGCACTGCCAAATCTGTAAGAGTATTACACTTGTGGATAAGTTGAGTTTTGCCGTTGACTGGTCTGTTACATGTTAGGCTCTTCCTGTGAGGCTGTGTGTGTGTGTGTGTGCGTGTACATGTGGCCATGATGGGGTTCAGGGAACTGCAATTTTGTTTTGGGTCACGAATCTGAAAATCCTTTTTGGTTTGTGGTTTATATTTACATATTTTATGCTGTCTAATTAAAAGCAAACAGATTTAAGAGAATGTGTGTGTGCGTGTGTGTGTACTTTTCTGACATTTGCCATTGTCGTGGTAGCCTGTTGAGCACGCTTGGTTTTACTCTTGTATATGCATGTGTTTATACTCCAAAATCGTTGACCTTTGTGTGTACAGGAAACCCCTTTGGGCTTCATATACAGTATCTCAAATGATAAATACTTCCTGTCAAATATTTATAATGGGATTGAGAAGCAAAACAGGAAGATATTAGTTTAAATTGGGTCCGTCTAAATGCGAGAGTGAGCAGGATGGCGCTTCTCTAAACAACGACGGCCAACTGATGTCTTTAGGAGTTACGTTCCGGCACGCTCTGCAGCTCAGGCATTTGATGACCTCTTTCTTCAAAGCGATAAAAACGCAGATTCTGCTTTTTATGTGTATTACCTCTTTTTGCCCATTTTGAATCCTGTGAGATTGAAATGCTACAGTGGCCAGTTGATCCAACATCTTTCTCCACACCAAAAGTTTTACGTTTTTTTTTTTTCCGCAAGCTATCAGCAGCTTTTGAAAAAAATAATAAATTACGAGAATAACAGTCAATAATCTGGTGACATAATTTTTTTTTCATCTTTACCACATTAAGCTATGATGAATATTTTTCCTTCACTGCTTCTCCGTTTAACAGACTTTCCCTCCATCACATAACAGACCGACTCCGTAAGAGAAGCTGAAGTTCAAATCCCAGGACAGCAGGAGACATCGAAGCAGGTTGAATTCACAGCCATCTGAAACCAACTGAAACCAAGAACTGCTCTCCTGCCGTCTACATAAATTCAAATCTGCCAATTCTAGCTGATCATACAGAGTCGCAGGACAGGACAAAGAAATGAACAGAGAGCAGTTACAAAATTATGAGCATCATATCTCTGTTCACTGACTTAGCACATAATTACCATAAACAGTACTCTTTACCTCAGGTAATCTTCTTGCCCCTGAAATTAAGATAACTTGATAATTAACAATCATTTTCTAGTTAGCTAGTACTCAAAGTTCCCTCAAAGTTATGGGTTAATGTTGTACTCAGAAAGTCCGATTAGATGATACCATCTACTAGCATCTTGTAACGTTAGCCTGATATGTATCTTACCACTGTCGGACTTTGGGGGGGGGGGGGGGGGGGGCGGTCTGAATCCCAAATGCACTTTTTTTTCAGCTTGGTCTGCTGTCCTCATACTGATGAAGCTACGAAGCGGGTGCAAAATTAAAAATCTGTATTTTATTGAAACTCAAAGTCAACTTCATGGTTCATATACCATAGACCTTTTAACAAAATTAAACTTGATACTTGATTTTCTTTTTAATATTGCACTTTAACACTCAAAGACGAACGTGATCACCCTCTGGGATAAGGAGCGGGCAGTCCTTGTGATAAATTCTCCGTAACAATCCCTGTCAGCAGCCCTAACAATAGGGCTTTAAGGATTCAACAAACAAGGCTCTGCCTTCCGTGCAGAAATAATAATGAATCGGTCAGAACAACATTAGACAGCAGGGGGTGCAGTGGTTAAGGAGACAAAAATTATAGGTTAGGGGCTTCTGTTGTGCTTTTAGCAGCTGCCTTAAGCAAAGTCTTTCTTTGTGTCGGAAAATTCATGTCCAGAGTAGGTGAATCTGTGAACATTTCCTGAACTTCCTCCGGAAAAAAGCGCAATTAATGCTGTTTAGAATCAAATTATATTGCAGAATAAATACGTTTCATGTAAAAAGCTGGCCAGGACACTCACATATTCTGTAAATTTCACTGTGTAGTCCATGTGTTGTAATCCTGTGTAGTCCTGTGTTGTAGTCCTGTGTTGTAGTCCTGTGTTGTATTGCTGTGTTGTTTCTGTCATCGTGTTTTTGTGCACCTTGGTCGCGGAGGTACAGTGTTTCGTTTCATTGTATACTGTGTATATGGCCGAAATGACGATTAAACCGGCTTGACTTGATATCGCAAAATAACATTTTCTTTGGCAATACAGTACTGCTGCGATGTGTGTGTGTGTGTGTGTGTGTGTGAGTGTGTGTTGGGGGGAGGGGGAGGGTACAAGACAGCATATTATATTAATGTATTACTCTTGCAATTTGGGGGGCAGGAGACAATCTCCTGATCTGAGGACTAAGTTGTCCCCAGTGGCCTGAGCCTAGCTTGATAATTGTGAACTGGAAAGATGTGTATATCAAATGGTTTACAAAATGAAGCCAGCTGTGTTTCTCCAGCATACTGCAGCTTCCTGACATGCATCATTAACCCTTATTAGCTAGTTCCTTTTACAGAGATGCTCGCTGTCCTCGTATTAACATTTTCTGTCCCTCCAACTGGAAGTGATTTGCTTTATTGTAGACTGTCAGCTTGGTCTAGTTTCTGACGCATAGTAATTGGTACTTTAGAGTATAATCATTGTGAAACACGGTGCAACGCCTTTTCTTTATTTGGAGATTACTGCAGTTCGCGTGTGCATGCGTTTGTGTATGTGTGTGTGTGTGTGTGTGCGTGTTTGTGTGCATGTGTGTGCGTGTGTCATTTTCTCCTTTCCTCATTACACTCCCCTCTCTTCTTTCCCCTTTGTTTTCGACTCCTTTTTTCTACTAGGTATCCATCCTCCAAGCAGCTGTTGATGCACTACCTGGAAACTCACTCATAAAATCCACTGGCAGCTGCAAATATCCTTTTTTTCATACGTGGTGAGATATCAAAGGCCCGAGATGAAGAGAGGAGCCGCTCACATCAACCATTGCTGGTGCCAGAGTAACAAATGTATGAAGTTAGCTTGTGATCAGGAGGCCGTTTGGAGCGAATGACATTAGCGACACACCACCCTGTGGGTTTTGCTTCTTCTGGCTGGTGACGTCAGGGGAGCAGAAAGGGCATGAATACACTGTAAGGAGAGCAGAAAGGGCATGAATACACTGTAAGGGGAGCAGAAAGGGCATGAATACACTGTAAGGGGAGCAGAAAGGGCATGAATACACTGTAAGGGGAGCAGAAAGGGCATGAATACACTGTAAGGGGAGCAGAAAGGGCATGATTACACTGTAAGGGGAGCAGAAAGGGCATGAATACACTGTAAGGGGAGCAGAAAGGGCATGAATACACTGTAAGGGGAGTAGAAAGGGCATGAATACACTGTAAGGGGAGCAGAAAGGGCATGATTACACTGTAAGGGGAGCAGAAAGGGCATGAATACACTGTAAGGGGAGCAGAAAGGGCATGAATACACTGTAAGGGGAGTAGAAAGGGCATGATTTCACTCTAAGGGAGCAGAAAGGGCATGAATACACTGTAAGGGGAGTAGAAAGGGCATGATTACACTCTAAGGGAGCAGAAAGGGCATGAATACACTGGCAGGTTCAGCGGCCCCACACTATACAGGGGCCCCTGAATATTTAAAATTACAAAATTAGTCTGTCACCGCTGTTTGACTGATATTTCGACAATTTTAATTTTACCTGTAAGTTAAGACCAAGTTAAGCCATAAGGAATTCTCTACATATATTTCTAGTCATACCTATTTTTTATTTTTTTGTAGAAATCATTGACTTATAGTCCTTTTGAGAGGTATTGTGGCTTTATGTGGTTTTAAACCTCAGTTTATTTAAACGGGAATCTCTAAATGAGAAAAGAGAGGTAACGACCAAGTTAACCACCAGAAATCAGGATTAATCCCAGTGTTGTAAATTTGAACTTCCTTGCTATCCAGCAAATTGTCCAGCCAAAAATAACCGTAGTCAAATCACCAACCGGGGAAGCTGAAACAGAAACGGATAACTGTGAACGTAACTAAAACCCAGCAAGGCAAACAAAACCGCTCCTCCGATGAGTAGTTAATGCCGCCTCTGGACAGGTAGCAGACAGTCTTATAAAGAAACGAGAGGGAAGGGAATCGAAGAATACGGCACAGAGGCCATGAAGGAGCACTTTACAGCAAGAGGCCCGAGTTATTGAAGTAATTACTCTCAGTACCTGGGTGGTCCAGGCTGTGACAGATACTGTTTACAATTAATAGCTTCCTATGTAGAGAGAAATATTAATAGGCTTTGGAGTAGGGGGACATGCACAAGAATTATTAACCTCTTGGCTGCCAGACAGGATAAAATCTTACCCTTCATCTTGGCAGTTAGTCTGTTTCTGTTTTGTGATTTTTAAAAATTCTCTAATTCTCTGTTGTTGGATTCCTTAACTGATTCAACGTGTTAGTTGCTAATGTTGTTATACTACAGCTGTTTGACAGCCACTGCACTGGGTTTTTTTTCTTCATTTTGTTTTATTTTGTTTTGTGTGCATTAATCTTGTGAAGATTTAATTCAGCAGTTCAGTTCATTTCTCTAGGAAACCGCAGCAGCTCATGTAGTTTTTGATTGGTGTCCCGATGCTTTAGCCAGGAAGTTAGCTGGAAGTTATCCGGTCAAACTTTTTGCTACAAAAAGCAAGGTACAGACTTTATCAGGTAAATCGTTTGAGAAGCATGGGTGTGTGTCATGTGTCCGTCCTTCCTCAGTAACATAGTTTCTGTCTCCATTATGGTTTTGGCCACATTCTATATACTCAATGACCACAAAGCCTAGTTCTTCAAGTGTCTAAATCAAAAACAAATCCAGAGAAAAATGTTTGGTAAGATGTATCACGTGTTTATCCGTCTGTGGACTCCATTGGCACCCTCCCCCCACCCCCACTGGCCTGCTGTTTTTCCCCGAGACCTGAAATTAATTTCCAGCCCCGATTACACATGCATCACGTAAGACTACGATTTTAAGTATTGATCGTTTATCAGGGAGTAATCCCCGGTAACTTTGATGCCCAGCGACAAAGATTGTAAATGAGCGAGTGTGTGAAGACCCCAGATACCTCCCCAGCCAGCCCTGTGATCAATTAAAGTGAGACAATAATAAATGTATACGTTCAGAGTGATTTCACCCTGGTGAGAAATCATTTTACCCTTGAGCTATGGATGGCATCCGCGTGCGTGGCCAGACCCCCAGAAGGTTCTGTCCACCCACAGCTCATGGATTTGAGTTAGTGGATGTTCAGGTCACGGGACGACAATCTGCTGCTTAATTTTTCACACGCTACACACACACACACATACGAAGACCTACAGAAAGGGCAGATTAAATCATTCCTTTCACTTTTAATGGGATTTGGATGAATAGAGTAAAATATGCACTTTTACGTTCATTGATAGCATCTCTGAGTTGGGGTAATTGAGTCCCCCCCCACTTCACCCAACCCCCCCCCCCCCCTTACTGACTGAATGAATAATGACTTTGTCTGATCCCTACTGAAGCTTGAAGACTTGGGCCGCCTTTGTCAACGCAAACGGATCCGGGCTTTGAGACATACTTTCTGTCTACTGCCTTAATTTTTCTTCATTTTAAAGCCCCCCCACGACACCCCCTACCCATTTTTCTCAATAATTCAAGCATAAACCACGTAGTGGCCGCAGGGATCGGGCCGCTGAGATATTCGTCCTCAGCCACGCTGATCAATGATCTGCTGCTCCTGTGATCGCCCACATCTCCGGGGAGGCTGAGAGACCTGAGGAATGCTGGGATTCCATTGCCCCCACCCCCCATTTTCACCTATTTAAATATAGTCATCTTTTCAAACTGTCCCTTTATGGATGGATGTTCTGTTCTACTGTTATTGCAAGTGCAGTGGAGATAAAATGACCTTCTGAGTCACATTGCTAGTTGTTTTGGTGAGGGCTCGGTGGGGGGGTTAAGAGCCCTTTCTGACATAATTTTCCCACATGCTCCATTGGCTGAGAGAGACCCTCTCGAGGGGGTAAAAGGAAAAGTTAATGCCCAGCAAAGAAAACTGTTTCAATATGGGAACGTGCCCCCCCCCCCCCTTTGTATGCCTTTAAGAGGAGGGTTACACAAAAATACATTTTGTGGTGTGTGGGGGCCCTTCTGCCTTCTGGATGTTTCCACATTTTACATAATAAAAGGAGTCAGAATCACTGTTTTTTTGGGGGGGGTTAACTTTATTTTCCCAGGTTCTGTGTGTTTCTAAACTCACTCTCGAGAGACATTTTTTTTAAGTACTACAGTAAGTTGCCATTTCCAGTCCTCCCCATGTGTGAGTTTGGTGACACAGCAGACCAACCCACACTTCCCAGTTCCCAGCACTGGGTGACGTTGCCTTAAAGCCCAGTTCCTCTAATAAATGGGGTTGCCATAAAGCACTGGCTCTCAGTACAAACCGGGTTCAGATCCCCATCAGATTGCAATGATACGGATGGGATCCGGTTGGGTCTGGTTTCTGTGCTCATTTGTTTTCAAAGAAATTGTAGAGTCTAAAAATTTAACAAGCATAAGCATTAACTGCATGTTAATGTATCTTAAACCCAAACAGCAGCGTTTTCTCTAATACCTGTCTGATGTTTCTCAGTTGTATTCAATATATCAAGAAGATTTAAGGTTTTCTTAGCTTTTATTGTATTGAATGGCTTTGTATTTTATTGTATTGAGAATGTTTTTATCTTTATACGTGCTCTTAACAGAAGAAGCCAGCTATTTCAGACGAAAACTAGCTTTTTGACGAACTGCGACATTTTTGCAGTGATGTTAATATTTATTGTTCCTGTCCAACAAACCAATAAAGAAATAAGCAATAATAACTTTAGTTCATTGCTGTGTTTTTGAGTCAGGGGTTCTGGTTCCGAACAGTCCAGACTTGAGGACCTGAGACTATAATCCCAAGCTGGGTCCACCCTGATTTTTTGGGCTGTATCCTTCAGCTCCTTTAACCTGTGGAAAATTTGATGGGGTCCATCAAGCCTTGAGATGCTGGACCGAGACTGTTTTAGTGTGGGGGTCTGTGCGGGAGTTTTGGGGGGCAGGCAGAGCTAGGAGAGAAACCTGATTTGTCTAGCTTCAGGAATGCAGCGCTGCTAACATAATTGGACGCCAGCCCCCTCGCGGCGGCAAGTCGGGCCCCGCGATTCGTCGATACCTCGTTCCTGACAGCCGGCGTCCATCCTCCACGCCTCTCGCCTCTGCCACAGCAGAGCAGAAAATGAAGTGTCCCAATAATTACATTACGCCCCCCCTTATTGGCGGACAAGAAAGCGATACGGTATAATTAGCGTTGATTGGTGTGCACGCTTCCAGTGAGGCCGGAGATGAATGACGTTGCGCTGGCAATGCGCATCTGCAGCCAGCGGTGTGTGACACAGAGAGCCACGCGTTCGGGCGGGGGGGGGGGGGGGGGCAGGCATCTGTTATACGGGAGGCGGTGGCTAGAAATTTCGGACAGAGAGAAATGGAGGAATGGACATGGGTTACCTTGTTAAGATGCGGCTTTTGCTATCCCTCAAATTTGGCTAGCAGGGACTCGGTAAGCACCTCTCTCATCTTCTGGGAATCCCCACTTACAGATACCAGGTGATCCACATCGTTTCCTCGTTCTTCTCTGCCAAGGCTCTTTCTAATGAGTGAACTTGTCACCGTCAATGACTGCTAGCAATTTGTACATATCCAACAGCTTAGCAAAACCCCCTGTATACTAACAGTGGCTCCAGAGAAATGACATTTAATGGTCCCTTGTGTGACATGGTACACAAACATTTGTACCATGACATTAAAAACTCTTGAATCTATACAACAGCCAGGATGGCATAGCTGACTGAAAGCTTCAAAGCCAGGCCTGAACCCCAGAAAAGCACCACACCCAATATTATTAAAGTGGGTGGAGTTTGGGAGAAAATAACCAATGAGCATTGATTTTGTGGAATCACATTCCATCACCGCATGCAATGCCATTACTTTGCTTAGGAGGCTGAAATTGTGACACAAGAAGTCAAATCTCTTGCTCCCTTAAGAGGAGCAGTTACCTGCTAAACTAAAGCATCCGGCTATGCAAAGGACTAAGAGTTTCTTTCAATCAGTCGACGCCAAAAGGTTGATTATTTAAATGAAAGCTGAGTGATGCGAACACAATCCCTTGTTGCTGTTTCATCTTAAGCAGCATCTCCTCCATGTTCCGTTGCCGGCTTCTGGGTTCTGCATAATCACAGAAGTCAGTTCTCTTCAGTCGCATGACTGTGCATTTTTACCGTTTCCGTGTTAGTCAGACAGTCACACGTGTCCCGGGCGCTTAAGTCACGACACGGTGTCTGTAAGGAACCTTCCAGAACAAGTCCCTCCATGTTTAGCTTTGATATCATGCAAAGTCAGTTCCTAAACATATCTGCAAAATATATCACCGTCTGACTCTGTCTCTCGCTCATAAACACCAACCTTATAAATAAATATGTTGTTTTGAAAAGTGCAGGAAGTGACCCAATGGCGGGGACTTATTTGTGGTACAGTTTAAAGTGACATTTCACGTTGTTTATATATTTTTCTGTTCTTGTTTTGTCCTGTTTAAATGTTTTGTCTGAGATGTACACAAGTATTGGGCCGTTTAATTTGCTCCTTGTTTATCTGGTCATGTTATTGTTATTGTCGTCATAACGATAACAGTAACAGCGATGAATATTATGATGCTGAAAATAATAGGCAGCAGGCTGAGTTTTTCCTAAGGAGCCGACGATCCGTGGGCTTGATGCTCTGAAGACATCGCAGCAGAGAGTGACAGGGGCACTTGCGCCTTTGTGACCGTTTCGATGGGGCTTCCATGTCAGAAAATGACTTCAACCAGTCACCGTGACCTCCTGGCTTTGTGAGAGAACTTCTGGGAACCTCCTTGCGTCGGTGGCCTGTGTTTGCTTTACTGTGGGCACAGAGCAGAATGAGGGGTCCTTTAATGCAGACGGTCTCCGCTAAAAAGGGGCTTCAAGTTTAATAAACATGGCTCTGACCATGTTAATGAACATAATTTCTGCTTTGAATGGAATAAATAGATATTATTGTGACCAAGGCTGGACTAAAAGTATTAAGATCCCCAGGGGCAACAGCACACATGATGTCACATCTCCTGGTTGGCGCTTCACGAAATTCAGAAATGCGTCTAAAGTAGAGAAAACTATAAAACCATATTAAAAGATCAATATAACAATCATGTGAAATATATGAGATATCACATTGCATTAACTTGTTAAAAGACATTCAGGAATGGAGCTGGGGGGCGGGGGGTGTGATGGGGGGGCTGCCGTGTTTGGTGTCCCTAGGATGTGGTGCCCAAATGCCCATTGGCTAATCCGGGCCAGACTGTGACACTTAGTCAGGGCAGGACGGAGAGCAGAACCACGCGACAGAGGAATTTTCCTTTCAGAGATGCAGAAGTCGGGGAGAGCGAGGGAAAATGGAGGGGGGGGGGGCAGCTAAAGGAAAGGCCAGCATCGAAGTGCTGTCTCAGGCGTCTGGGTCTGTGCACATGTACTTCGGTGAGTTAAAAACAAAACCCAGCCTCAAAACATATGTAAGTGAACAGACTAAATCTGCTTATTTACCGACGCACCCCCCCCCCCCCCCCCGTCTGAGGGCATCCATGCCCCCTCCTTATACACACAAATTCATGCTAAGCCATACGGCCATGCATTCACTGTATAAAGCATCATCCTGCACAACGCCCAGCATGTTTTTGGTAACGTCAGGAGCTTAATTGGCTTGGAAGGGGAGAAGACTTCATCACGTATGTTACATCGCATCATGTCAGATACATAAGTCTGCAGCAACGTGGTTCCCTTTAATTTGGGAGAATAATTGCAGTAGGCCGGACTGTCTGAAACTCCCAAAAATTCTGCATAAATGCTGCAATTAAGAAAAAAACCCTTTCACACTAGAAAGCTTTGAGGCGTTAAAGCAGCATATCAATGCCCCGTAAGACGTATGATCTACTGGTGCATGAATCCGGAATGTGGTCAGAATGTGATCTCACCGAAGCAGCTCCATAAAACGACATCTCCACGATGCCCAGGCGCAGGATTCGTTTTTTTATGGGATGTGAGGAGGTGCCTTTAATCTTTCGTCGCTTAGATAAAGGGTCAAGCAGGTGAAAAGGCAAACCATTCAGCAGCCCGGCAGAACAGAGGTGAATGTACTGTAGCTGCTTGCATGAGTTCGGTGTTACATGGGTCCCCACCTGTCAGCCCACACATAAACGCAGATGATCACCACGGCCAGATTAAGGGGGGTGGGGGCGTCTTGGCTAAAGTCATTGTGGGGGCCCTTCCTGCACCATAAAATGCTGCTGTAATGATAAGGAAAAAAAATTTGGGCCCTTTACAATTGACGCCCCTGGGCTACAACTCGGGTTAGACCGTGCTTAAGTCCGGCCTTGGCGGTCACAGGTGTAAGTGGAGGTTACGGTTAAGGCAGTGCGATGTTCACGCTGAGATTTCAGGGACGATTTCAGGGATTTTCACGGCCTAACCCGGGTTGCAGCCCAGGGCCGTCAATTGTAAGGGGCCCCAAAGTATGAAGTATAAACATATAAGACATGAGGTAAATACGATAAAACTAAATAAGTAAACCTCTGTACAGTATACAGTACAATATAGAATATACAGTCAGTAGTGCATAAACAGCATAAATAACCAGTAACAGTGATGTAAGGTGAGGAAGTGCATTCTAGAGCAGCTTTTGAGTGCAAAATGACAGTTCAGGTGTGTCCTTGTCGACAAGGCCTGTAGCGGTCTGTCAGGCACCCAGCTGGATGCCTGTGGCCCCCACGAGGTCCAACAATGTGTCTCAGATTCTTCTTTTGCAGACACCAAGCTGACAGCTTACAGGTAAGGATTCTTCCTTGTTGTCACTGCTGGGCTGGTTTCGCCTGTGCAGTTCAGTGACCCAGCAGTTTTTGTCATTTGAACTCATATCATTTTAATCCAGGACCTCAACCACTGCACCCCCTTCTGGCCCACCACCACAATGTCTCCTCTGAGTTTCTGCGGGGGGGGGGGGGGACTTTAAAAGGCAGTTTAAATGAAAGTGGAGGGTCTGATTTTGCGTGATGTGGTTATGTAACACCACATCACGTTCTGATTTACATCACATTAAGCCAAGTGTTGTTGACAGAATGAAGGCATGTTTAAAAAGACGTGTTGTGGAAGATTATGGCTTAGAACAATGAGTCACCACTGGCTGACATTTGACTCAGACTCCTCAGAATTATCGGCTGCCTCTTAATAGCAGTCATTATTATGTAGAAACTGTTGCATGACTGGTAATGGGAAGATGGCGTTTGGGAGCAGACATCTATGCAACGTATATCACAGTTGAAGTCCTTTTACTGGTTCTCTTTGTTCCACAAAAAGCAGGCGAAGGATTTTCCTTCCTGTTTGGAGTGGTGTTTGTATTTAATTCTCCACCATCACCAGGCTCCACGAGTTAGATGCTCATACATACATGAAAATGACAGGGTGCATTTTCATCACGCAAACGCAATTCTGTCCCCACGCCAAAGTGATTAATGACAAGTATTTTTCTTTAGTGAAAGCAGGCTTTTGGGGAGGGAAAAAGAGGCCATTTTGGTACCTCTTACAAAAGCAGAGGTGCCTGTGGATCAACCCAAGAAGACAAAATTCACAAGTGGGAGCTCAATGCTTAGTGATCACGCCAGGCGTGGTGTCGCATCGGAGAACCGGACGGGGGCCTTTCCTCTTAGAGCGAAAAACAAATCACTTCAACTGGCTCATCAACCTGCTTACCTCCCAACATGAAGTCCCGCTTTTTGGCATGCTGTAAAAAAATGCACTCTTGGTCCAATAGTGCTCCCTTACTCACTATTGGTTCCCTTGAATTATTTGAGGCTGCACGTTATGATATATGCTATTATATTACATTTCAGAGACTGGGCATTAGATAGAGCGGAAGAGGGGCCAGATACTGACTCGACTGGTGTCCCAACTCATCTGCTGAGATGTCTTGTAACCAAAAGTAACAAAACCTTCTTGTGGTCAGGGACGGCACACGAAGGCCATGGATCTGCGTACCGCTGTTTGTGTGCTCTTCTGTCATTAAGATGACAGCAGTCCAGAGGCCGATCAGTAATGTAACACGCCAATCCATGATAACCTGATTATCCCCCTCGTCAGTGCCCTCCAGACCTGCCCCCCCCCGCCCCCCACAACCCCCGGAAGCATTTCATGACAGAGGGCATAATCTTTAATGGAATTTATGGGAAATTAAGTTACACAAGCGTCGAGAAACATAACATAATTCAGAAGAGCAAAGAGGCTTAATTTACTCGACGGCATAATGGAGGCTGTGTTTGTGGACTGCGGATACAGTGGAAGCTGGGGGGGGGGGGAAGGGGGGGTTAAAGCAGCGGGCCCCAGATGGGGGGGGGGGGGAAAAGTTAAACCTTTCATTACAAAGCACTGTAATTTGATGGGCAGAGTGTTCACGGTTCAGAGGATCATACGCGCGCACACACAGGGACACACAAGCAGATGGGAGCAGGGTGTGTGTGTGTGTGTGTGTGTGTGTGTGTGTGTGGGTGTGTGTCGGGGGGTAGGGGTCCAGGGGCCACACCAGTGCTGGAGTGACCAGGCAGGACTAACGCTGGAGTGTTTTATAGCCACACTGGAGGGAGTGTGAGGTTGTCATCTCACATCTTAACCTTTAAGAGGCTTTTCTTTGGGTAAGAGGTTAATAATCCAAAATGATCTGCTCCAGCAGAGCAGATAAAGGCTGTCAGACACAGCTCAGATGCTCCAGCTCCCCTCTGGTCGCTCAAATTGATAGTTACCGCGCGGGGGGGGGCGGGTTTGGGGTGTGATGGCGTCAAGCCGACGGAGCCCGTGCGGAAAGGACGCTGGCAGAGTGGCAGTCCCGACGCGTACGGCCATGCTCATGCACGCCTGTTTACCTTGGCTGTCTGCTGATTTACTTCCGGGAGGCACTGTGCATAAACTGAAGGTGCGGCGGCCCTGGGGCCGTATTCCATGCAAAGGGGGGCAGGGTGGCCTAATTAAGCAGACAACGTAAACAGACGCAGAATGGCAAGTGCTCACCTGGCCAGGTCTGCTGCAGGTCACACCACTGTGGGTTGGAGAGGGTGTGACATGCAAGTCAACAGCATTTAGAGTGCGCCTGATCGCCACAGACAGGGGTTAGGGTTAGGGTTAGGGTTAGGTTTAGGGCATTACCTGCACCATGCTGCGGGGCCAGCGAGGGTGACTTGAAAAAATCTGCAATGAAACATGCATCAAAGCAATCAGTTTTCAACAGTTTTAGGTATTTTTCCCTGAAATATATGAAAAAAATCTTCTTATACTTTAACTGTCAAAACACTGATTTTGCACCAAATTTACCCATAATGCTTTGCATGCAAAATCAACCATACTGCTCTGTGTGAAGTGAAAGATCACTTGTTCCTTGTTCCTTTCTCAGGCGACGTATGATCAATTAGGGTCATTCTGGTGGGGGTGTCGTTTCACACCCAGACCCCTCCCTCGTCTCAATCTGTTGATTTACATCCTGCACCAGTTGCCTGTATAAACACAGCATTATGTGAAGGACCCTGAGAAGGGGCGATAAATATCCTGTGTATTGCAGGAGTGTCAGTGCAGAGGTAGTGCCCTGTCATAATTTGCTTAAAGAGTGCTATTCGATGGATGTTTGCCGTCACCCCGGGAAAAACCACACTGGCGGGTCGTTATTGACCTCCAGCGAGATTAACGGTGTTTCTCCCGGACGGGATGCCCTCGCTATTCCGCGAGCAGCAATCTGGAAAGGTTCTGCTGATATGTTCTCAGCCTTAAAAGCTCACTGCGTGTTTGTTTACCTACGTGAAAGCGCAGCACGGATCTCTGAGTCTGCCGTGGCTCCTCCTTCCCTGTCCTGCCCCCTGTATTTCAGCTAATGTAATCACAATTATATATTAAACGCTACTTTATGTCGACTGTATTGAACTGTACCGGTTTGGCGTCCCAGGCTGATTCTCATTAGCAGAGCTGCACAAACCAGCAGCCTGTTAATTATTGAAAAGTTGCAGAGGCTTCAGTGTTCAGGGGGGTAATCAAAGGTGGTGTAGGGGGGGTGGGGGGTGGGGGTGAGCTTATTGTGTGGCTCTGCGGGGGGGGCAGCTCAGGGCCGCACCTGCGCACAGAGGAAGCACGGGCTGGCTCCTCAAGCTGATGCTGCTGTCTTTGATCTCCTGCGTCCAGCAGCACTCTCTGCGTGGTCCATGTCCACATTAATGGTCACTGTATCTTTTCAGACAACTTTGGGTGTCACCTCCAAAGCCCCGGGATGTAATATCACGGGACGCCCCCAGCTATCGGCAGAAGGTGTTTCCAGGCGAGGTCGCAATTAAGAAAATGGCTGCCTCTCTTCTCCGTAATCATAGCAGATGTGTGTCATATTTATTTATTCCCTTTAATACTCCTCTTTATCTCCCTCTTTGTTTGTGGGCCCTGATTGATCAATACTTAATTTTCTACTTGAGGAACAGGGGAGAATCAGAACTCAGCCAACAGGACTTGGAGGCCCGCCCTAATGTGGACCCCCCCCCCCCCCCCACACACACACACACACACATACACACACACGCACACACACACGCACACACACAGGGCACAGTAACCCTTCTCAACAAACCTCTCCCACCCAGTCCCTCAGGCCACGCCCCCAGTCATTACAAGTATATGAGTATTTCCTAAAGAAGCCATTTTTTTAGTCAATGCACCTACTATGCAGAAGCTAATGTAATGAAAGCCTTTAAAAAATGGCCAAAGTGGGCGGAGCTGCACAGGGCAAAGGTCACGCCAATGTTACCAGCACCCTCTGTTTGGTCTTGGCTTCTGATAACTGTCCCACAGCAAATTGGCTGCCCCCCCCCCCAAATACTTTGTTACCATGCTGTGTGTGTATGGTGGGGGGCAGCATGGGGGCACCAAGGATGCCCACACTGCACTGAGGATAAACGGCAGCTTCGTCAGACCAAACTAATCATGTCCCTCCGTCGATTTATTTGACATAAACCATCACTGAAGTGACCTCAGTAGGCTAAGCAAGCTAAATAACCCATAGATTCTCTGTAAAATGAATGAAAGGGCTTTGTGCGCGTGTGTGTATGTGTGTGTGTGTGTGTGTTTGTGTGTGATGAAAGGGCTATGTGCGTGTGTATGTGTGTGTGTGTATGTGTGTGTGTGTGTGTTTGTGTGTGAGTGTATGTGTGTGATGAAAGGGCTATGTGCGTGTGTATGTGTGTGTGTTTGTGTTTGAGTGTATGTGTGTGATGAAAGGGTTATGTGTGTGTGTATGTGTGTGTGTGTGTGTGTGTGTGTGCTTTAGCTACCGTGCGAATCTGGCCTCTAATTCTAGGCCTCCTGTACGCGCTGGGGCAGGTGGGACGTGACCAGGGCCTTTTGTGGGCGAGTCCCAGGCTGCCTCGCAGAAGAATGAAAAAGCCCGTCTGAGCCCTTATCACGACCGGCGCTGCCATGAAATTGGACAATTGCTGGAATTCTCCGTGATAAAGTTTCTCTTTATTGTCCCTCATTATTCAGGCTGATAAGAGCACATGAGAGGCACAGGAATTCAGAACAGATGGTCGCGTTCCTATGGTTCCTGTTATTTTCTGTTTTTAATTGAAAAACTACTATTTAGATGGCACCGCCATAACTGAAATTACAAACTAAAGATCACAGAGAAATAACATTTTATCAGGGCCATTAAAGTAATCTTTACAAAGAAAAGCCCACAGCCTGAAACGCTCTAATTCTCATGCTTGGATGATTGTTCTGTGTGATTCTGTGGCTCAGGTGTCTTAAAACTCACATTTCACAACAGATTTTAACCTGTTTAGTGATGGGCCTGTATTCCTCGACCACAGTTTACCTCAAGCGCTCATGCCCTGCGTCAAACATGCCAGTAATCCAAAAAATCCCAGTAATCTGAAAAACAGCTCAAGTTGTAACCGTTTGCCATAATACGCGGCTCTCCCAGAAACATGTATGGTGACCAAATCCAGGCTAATAGCCTCGCACATAACAGTAGCTCACTCCAAAGGAGAAAACACATAGCCAAAGTAAAGAGCAGGAAAATGCATCACATATGAGTGCCAGTCACCTTTGGTCCAATCAGATGCATCACATCTGAATGCCAGTCACCTTTCGTCCAATCAGATGCATCACATCTGAGTGCCAGTCACCTTTCGTCCAATCAGATGCATCACATCTGAGTGCCAGTTACCTTTCGTCCAGTCAGATGCATCACATCTGAGTGCCAGTCACCTTTTGTCCAGTCAGAAGACTTCTGCCATAATACCAGGAAGTGGGTTAAAGGTTTTATCATCAGCAACTGAAATTTGAAACTGCAGTATTTTTATGCAGACCAACAGCAAATTATAGCACATGCATATTATAATTACAAAGAAATTTATCAGTAAAAAAGCTCAACCTAATAAAGAAAGATTAATTATTGCTTAATTCCTTTTAGCAATAAAGGTAATTTAATATAATCTAGACAGCAAGTAAATACTATGAGACTCATTGTATAAGACTCAAATCCAGCAATACAAATATATACAAGTGTGTGGGGGGGGGCAACAAAAGATCAGTAATGCAGTGAAATGCCTAAGTAGCAGGGTGTCCAGTCCTTGGCTGGCTGTTATCAAAGTTAACATGACTGTAATTGGCCCGCAGAGAGCGATAGGCCGGGCATCTGAGCCAGGTACTGTGAGCCTGAAGCTGCAAATGTCTAATTCAGACAGGCCGCTCAGCCAGCCGTGGGCTAAATAATAAACAGATGTTAGTCACCAAATATAGCACGCTGGAATCCCAACTACAAAGGCTCGAAAAAAGAAATGGTAGGGTATTAGCTGGAAGATACAATTTACAGGTCAAAACGTAATAGTAACCTTTCACTGTGCAAATTGAAAATTAACCTTTGGGGTATTGAATCACTCACAGCTGAAGCCCAGCATTGTAGGGAGGAAGCATCTACGCAGCCAAAAAAATAGAGTGGGGGGGGGAATGGGGGTGATGATGTGAGATGTAACAAGATCATATTTATTTCTCTGGGGGTCTGATGTTCACTTGCCAGCAACTTGCTTCGAAGGAGTATTTTTAAATTCTTTCTTTCAGCAACCAAGTGGATGTCTTGCAAAAATGAGGGCTGAGGTGTGTGTGTGTGTGTGTGGGGGGGGGGGGGGGGTGTATTCTGGGGGAGTTTACATCTCTCCGCACATTATAAACCAAACCAACCTTAAATGTAACATTCAGCAACATGACAAACCCAAAGCATCAGAGTCCAACCTCAATGTGGACAAACGTCGGCAGCACATTATGGCAGCAGGTGAAAAACATATTTTTACTTCTACGCCGACGAACAGAAGAATTGGGGGAATCTGGCAGCCTGTGGGATTATCGTATGATTAAGCTCTCAGCGGGAACAGCTTATAATTTCAACCTTGTCATATTTAACGGCCGTCAGCAGAAATGCAGAAGGGGGGGGGGGGGAAGTGAGGTGACCCGTTCGTTTTGCTAATCTTATTAGCTAAGATCTGTTAAGTAGAGATGGGTTTAAATGCATGCTTTTCCACTTTAATTATTGACCGTAAATACGTTTGAGGTCATTAGGACTATGAGTGGGGTGGATCGGGGGGGGTGGGGGCGGGGTTGGATGCATTATCTAAATGTACATATTTAACTAATTTTGCATCTCCTGCACATCGATGTGGGAATGACATAATTTGAAGTTTGACATTTGACCTCTGCGTCACCCTTCGAACGCAAACTTCGAAGAGGGATTTATTCCTCATCATCTTGGACCTCGTCTCATTTAAAATGGGGGGGGGGTGACCAGCACGTGGCCCCCAAGATATGTGGTGTCAGTCTGGTTTTCGCTATGCTCCTGTTGTTTCTAAATGTTATTATAATGTTTATTAAATGCTTAGCATGTAATCCTATTAGGGATTAGTATAAAATGCAGAAACAACTGGTCCATAATAATCCGCCCGCTAATATCTAATTGAAAAATCCACCCCAACTGTTGTTGTTATTCTCCTGCATTCATGGGCCTGCCCCCATGCCAGTCCGGTGGTCTCTCCCCGCATTTGGTGAGGGGTACAAGGCCATCTCACACGTTTGGCATGGAGGGCGCTGGAATGTTGGAGAAGGCCGTCTACGCACCCCCCCTCGCTCCCGAGGACAGAGCCGCCCACCGTATCATGGCAGCGCTGTAATGACAGACGTGTGTATGTGTGTTCTGTTTTGGATCAAAGTGTCAGACGTTAATCATATAACTGGTGGGGATATTAATGTTTCTGTTACTCTTTTTCATATCTTTAAGTGAAAGTTTGAAGATGTCGATTAAAAACTGCATTCAGTGCAAGGAGACATATGGAGGTGAATTACATTCTGGACACTCGTGATTCCCACAGAGAAACGTTGTGAGAATAGCTCGGAATCTACGGCAAGCAGAAGGCTTTTGTTTGATGTAAATGATTTGGGAAAAAAATGGATTTGCACTACACTGGTTATGTAGTTCTGTGCGTGAAACTGTTTACTTGTTACAAACTCAGTGACATTATCCATAATTGTAGGGTAACCGTACGTCCTTTGTTTCGCCGTGTTGATGCCTCGCTTTACGTCCTGCCTCTGGTGTCGTCTTTTTTGCAAAGCAAAATATGTTCACCCTGATAATTGCATTTGCACTGTTCTGAGGTCTCTCATGGGCAGTGGTGGCTTAATGGTTAGGGAGGCGCACTTGTAATTGAAAGATTGCTGACCAGCAAGGTACCACTGAGGTACCCTGAGCAAGGTACCGCCCCCCCAGCACTGCTCCCCGGGCGCTGAATTAGCTGCCCCCTGCTATGTCACGATGTCACATATGGGTTAAATGCAGAGGACACATTTCATTGTTGTGCTGTAGTGTGTCAACAATGACCACTGATCACCTAATTCTAAATGGCTGGGGAGCCACATGATGTTGTTACCCAGGGGTTAAGGGGGGCTGGGTAATACCATGTGACATTATAGCACCATGCTGAGGATTTTAGGCGAACAGCATCTGTGGCATGGACTGGTTCCTTTGGCCTCCTGAAGCCCAGGTCTGCCTCTCTCTCATTCTCAGCTATTTGGCTTCTGGTTTGTACCCAGTTTGTTTTTCTGTGGCCCTTTTTCCTGTCTCGTCTTCTTCTGTCGGTCCAGCTGTCCCATCACTAGAAGGTTCCAATAACACGGCTTCCCTCTGTCTTTGCGGATATGCGTGCGTCGCCGAAGAAGCAACCCAGGCCATAACGAACATTTTTAAACTCACTTGTCTGCCTCGCTGCCATCCCTCCCTCTCCCTCCCTCCCTCCCTCCCTTCCACTCCCACCATCTCCTTTTATACCCCAAGCCCGGCGACATGACTCAGCGCCATCTCCCCGCACTGGTGGTCTCTGGAAAGTTATAATTTTGAAGTGACAGTTTAAAAAGACTGTCTGCTGCTTTCTGGGAATTCTCCGTGTTTACATACAGCCCAAAAGAACGCCGCTAATGCAAACATATGCCATTTTTTCTTACTTTTTTTTTTCTCCTAAACCAGTCATAACCAGGACGAGCTTTTGCCATGTACAACAAAGCAATGAGTGTCCTTCCGCTGGGAGAGAAGAGTCGTTCAGAGTGAGGGTTTTTTTTTGGCCAACCAGACTCCCATAATGCACCACTGTATTTCCATAATGGATTATAGCGAGCATTGTTAAGCAAGATGGAATGTCTCTGCAGAATCGACCCTAAACCTTAACCTGACCCTAATCCTAACCCTAAACCTTAACCTGACCCTAACCCTAACCCTAACCCTAACCCTACCTGATGCCAGTCCCCTGTCCACCTCTAACCCTAAATGAGCATCTGGACCTCACATAGATGACCTGATCTTTCACACAGACACCCTCCTCTTGCATACACCTGTCCCTCTAAGTGGGCATCTTGAACTACGGACCTCTCACACGTTCAGGCGTCCTGTCACACGGACATCCTGACCTCTATTGGATGGGATGACGGTCTAACCTGGTCCCCTGACCCACCTGGGCTTCACTGGACACCAAGTCGAAGAGAGTTCAGCATCAAAGAGGGAAACGGACTTTCCTGTCTCCATCACCAGCACTGGAAAGGCTCTGCCATTTCTATCCGCCTGCTCCTGGAAGCTGCGAAAGACAGAGAGAAAAAAAACAGCAACTTGCATTTTAAAACAGGCTCCTGTTTGGTGGCCAGAGGCCGAGGTGCTCATATCTGCAGAGCAGGATGTGTCCCCATCCTCATATGAATACAATTATATAGAGCCGCTTTGTCACCAAACTCTTTAATGGAATAATGCAATCCCATCAAATTCTAGGCAAACTTGACATTTAGCCTTTGCACATTTGTGAAATGAAGAGGGCGAGGGGTTTTTTAGAATAAGCCCTAAACCCAGCATATATTACACAAAAGCTAATTAATTTGCCAACATAATTATTTAGATATAATTTACATATAAATGTGTTTTGTTGTAAAAATAAATAAATAAGAGAAAAATAAATCGAAGAAATTGTAGTAATAAATGACACCCTCAAGACTGCAATTTACAATTAGAATGTTAAAGCCTCTGATTATATTCAAGTACAACTTTGTGTTGACCTTCCGAGGTGCTGCTGTGCGCGGCTGCCGGGTCGGTGGCCCGATCGTCGGAAGCGGTTCCGGAACGTGATTGTTTCATGGCGCCGTGTGGCAGCCTAGTTCGGAATGCACAGCTTCCAGTATCCTTCCAGTTTCCTCAGACTCCGCGGCACCACCCTCTCCCCCGCCCTCCCATTAATTGGGGACACTGATTTGAAAGATTCATGCAGCTTCGACCCATAGTGCACTGGGGCTGTGTCGCGCGCCGTTTGCTGTGCGACATACAGCCTGACATGTTATCTTCCTTTATTTTTGCCTAAGCCTAAAATGTGTGACTGCAGCATTCCGGGACGACGGCTCTGCCTGTGTTTATGGCTCTCAGCAGCGTGGCTAAATGCTAAAACTACAATTGCAGAAGCTGATAGTGTAGCGTCAAGGCACTGGCCTGACGGCCCAGTTCAGATCCTGGGTGGGACCCGCTGCTCTTCCCTGAATTTCTTGAGTGAAAAAAGCAGAGCCCCATGGAGCACAACAGGCTGCACAGGTACACGGAAAAGTGTAAATATTGACCAGTTTCAACACAGCTGGGCTGGGATTAAAAATCAGCCCTAGAATGGGAGTCCCTATGACAACCTTTGTGAATAAATTTGCTGGTCCACAAGCCCAATGGCCACAAGGCCCACCAGCAAAAATGCCCAGTATGGCCATCATCCAGTCCAGCCCTGTGCTCCACATTTAGGGTTAGCACAGTTTATGGAGCAGTTGGGGAAAGACGCAGGTCCGGGGTAGAGAGCCTGAGTTTTATTTTCACTGACACCAAGGAGCTATATCATTATACAGTGGGCAAGGAACAGAAGCAGGTAAAATAAAGTAAAAGGTTGAAGCTGTCGAAACACCAAATGTCCACAAGGTGGCAGCAGAGCAGTTCAGCTTCATTGGCCTGCTGGCCATTTGTGCATCTCAGCATGTTACTCGCTTGATGGACAGAGTGCTGCCGACAGGCACAGGGGAATAGCGACAAGGGGAAGGCTGTGGGACAGGAAAAAGACGCCCCGCGTGCTAATTTACATCCTAAAAATAATCTTTTGCAGTCGTAGTGTTCATTAATCACGCATGTGGTCGTCTCTCTGACGCGGCGGATCTTGATGTGGGAAGATGCTTATTACCCGTTAGCATTGCTGCTGGAAGTCCAATCTGGGAGCTGCCATCAGTCAAACAATCGGCTCTGAGTGTCCGAAGGCTGCGGCTTATCAAGGCCGTCCAAAAATTCCCTGTTCCTGTGGTTTGTGTAAACGGGGCACTTAAGTGGCTAAATAGGGCGGAAGACATTGAGTGCGAGGCGTGCATTACAGCGTGCCGCAGTGCCACGGACCCGGGCGCCATCCTGCCTCTCGCATTCCCAGTCAGTCTGACCTGTTTTGGTGCAAGGCATCGCTAAAAGCAAGTGTGGCCATTTCTGGGGGAGCGCAGCCATTTTGGGCAACAAAAAGAAGATGATAAAAAGTGAAAGTGAGTCACTGGGCATGTCAAAGGAGGAAGATGGATTCTATAAGCGGAGATCGGGCCAACAGACGGATCCATGACTGGGCTGAGATAATGACCAGTGAGCTCAGGGCCACACAAGCCCAGCACCTCTGAAATGCACAGCTGATCGCTCCTGCTATCTCTCACAGATAACTCCTCCTGCTATCTCTCACAGATAACTCCTCCCACTACCTCTCACAGATAACTCCTCCCGCTACCTCTCACAGATAACTCCTCCTGCTATCTCTCACAGATAACTCCTCCTTCTACCTCTCACAGATCACTCCTCCCGCTACCTCTCACAGATCACTCCTCTCACCATCTCTCACAGATCACTCCTCCCGCTACCTCTCACAGATCACTCCTTTCACCATCTCTCACAGATCACTCCTCTCACCATCTCTCACAGAACACTTGCTGGGAGGGCTTTGTTGGCATTGCACCCTTTTTATAGTAGGATTCCTTTACTTGCTTGGCTCTGTGTCTTTTCAAAGGTAACGGCCCTGTTTTCCCTGCATCTGTACAAATCCATGGCAACCGGGGCCATTCCATGGAATTCCTAGCCCCCTGACTAAATGTCAAGCCCCCCTCCATTTTAATGTGTACCTTTATGCATTCAAGACTCCTTGTGAAGTACAGGCCCCTCTGAATCTGCCAGAGTACAGTACCCATGTTCCTCCAACAATAATCTATAATGACATATTTTAAACTAAAATGACTTCTTCAGCAGATTGCATAATATCAGCCTAATTTTTACACTGCTGTAATGGAGCCGGTCACTCTGAAGGTTTGATTACCGTACCATCTCGTCCTTCAAATAGATCCTCCTGCCTTCTGAGATTCCTCCTGGTCCCGCCGTCTTGTTGCCGAAGCCCGGGACTGAACTCTTCCGTGTCGTCAGATTTCTCCGCTTTCATTCCCCTCAGTCTGTTTTCCCAGTAGCTTGAATTTCCCGGCGTCATCAGCCGCTACTCGCTGCCTTTCTGTCCATCCAGTAAATCGATATTTCTGTAATTGGCAGGCAGCGTGGCATGCAGACAGGGCGACCCGCCCCCGCCCCCCCCGCCCATGCTCGGTGTCTGGGCTGCTCGGGTTTTAATTAAAAGGCCGCAGTTGGAGAGGGGGGACAACTAAAAAGAGACAAAATATGATGAAATTTAAAAAGGGTATCGTGTTTCATTTATTACACAGTGTTTGGGTCTTCGGAATTTGCCCACAGTTCCCAAATGCAATTATATGATCAGTCAAAGGCCATTAGGCACAATTCATGCAACGCTATAAATAATGAAAGGCAATGAAGATACTGTAAGCATCCCATCACAATGGGGGGGCACAGGGGAGGTGTCACGGGGGGCTGTCTACGCTTGAAAGTTCTTATTGTTGTGTCTCACGTTTTCACCTGAGCCGCAGACAGACAGACACACACAAACACACAGAGCTTTGTAACTATATCTTTGTGGGGACTCTCCATTCATTTATATGGGGAAAACTCTAATCCCGACATGACAACCATAACCCCTACCCAGCGCTAACCTTAACCCGTAAGTTTTTTTTTATTGCATTCACAGATTTTTATAAAATTGAGATTTAGAGACATGTGACGGTTTGAGAGACTTGTGATGGTTTGAGAGACTTGTGACGGTATGAGAGACTTGTGACGGTTTGAGAGACTTGTGACGGTTTGAGAGACTTGTGACAGTTTGAGAGGCTTGTGACAGTGAAGATGACGGGCAGCATTGAAGTCCTGATGCTGCCTTATGCCGCATTCAGAAACATTCCTTCAGTTCAGCTCAGGGCGCTGCTTCATTCTTAGGGATTCACATGGCTTGGACTTGTTTCCCGTCATGATGAAACTCTGTGCTTTACACTGTGCTTGAAAAGGCCTAGAGTCCTGGGCTTTATCTGCTCAGTCAGGGTTTTATTTATATGCTGTTTTGCTAAATCTCCACTAGAGGTCCTCATGGGCTTTTTTTAAAGATGAAGTTTTCCCTTTTGGTCCCTGGGATTAGCTGCAGCCCCCTGCTTCCCATGTGACCCCCTACTGAGTAAGTGGTTGGACGATGGCTATATACATAAATATAATGCATGAAGATGAATGGAAGACAGAGGTCCTTTGAAGTGTGACAGCAGGCAACAGGGTATGAGAAAAGCTGCTGGGATGGTGATTAATGGATGGTGTGTGTCAGTCCAGATTCTTCAAGAAGTCACGGAATATTTTAGTTTAGCATGTATTCATAAATCAATCTTCCACACATAATGACAAAAGTTTGCATTGATTCCTAGGGCCACCGTGCTGCCCTCTGCTGGACAGGAAGGGCAACATGGAGAATAGGCTTCCTTTACTGTGTATTGATCCATTTGTGTGTCATTTTCCTGTCCATAACAGACCGTGTGCTCTCATGTATGGATGGATGGATGTATTAAACACCAACAAGAAAGTCCAAAAACAAATAAAACAATTTCTTGCTATATTTCAAAATCCTTTGATTCACAGTGCATCAGTGATGTGGAAGTCTGGAAACATACTTTTCCTTTAGCCTGTGATAATTATTTATGCATTCAGCCGTACACTTGACTATGCGGAGAGCACCCAGTGTGTATAAATGATATACTGTATTTATAATGTGCTAAAGTGTATAGAGTTAGAACATGATCAGTAACCAGCCGCTGGTCATAGACTCATTACATCCACACACAGTACATAGAACTGCTTGTAACCTGTTAATGGACCAGCTTAAATTGTTGCCTTTGATTCCACCAGGGGGGACTGGTGCTTACTACTGATACTTACGATTCATCCTTCTTTACGATTCCCAGTCGAAGAGTATTTTAAAATAAAAGGAAACACTGAAAACTGCTATCTGACGTTTGAAATACAAAGTGATCTTTTGAGCAAGCGTTCAGAGATAGAGCTGGAATTTGTATTTAAGAAGCTTTCGACTTACGGTCGTTGTCAGTTTATGATCAGCAGATGGCAGCATTGCACCGCGATTTAGCTATCGCTGTTTTCAAGTGTTCAACACAGTCCTCCGTTTTCAAAACACAAAGGTGAGTAAGGGACCTCTTTCAGGGGGGTGGCTGTTTTGTCGGATGTTAAGTAGCTTTCTGATGTTAAGTAGCTTTTTTTCCCAGGCCCAGGTATGAGAATCCGCCATTTTTTATCCAGCTTACGATCGTAAATTGAGGGTGTTTGTTAACACGCTACAGTCGTGCCTCACGGAGGCTGTCTTGCTTGTGTTGCCTGTATTCGTGTGCGTGTCCAACACCAGCAGGTCATGTTATTGATACACTACCCTGGTATTCCCCAGCCGCTGCGCGTGTTTGATTATTGTTTCCGAGTGGAGCTTCTGAATGGACACATACCTTCCTTAATGAATAATTTATAAACTACTTTGCCTGAATATCTGCACGCCCATAACCACAGCAGTAAGACGTTAAAATCACAGCTCGGGAATGTAGCTACAGACATAGCAATCAGGCCCCCAGTCTTTCTACTCTGTGCGAGACGTGATCATTCAGTGTCTTTATAGAACTGGTCTGGCTTCTGAGTTTCCACCACTATATTGGTAGGTGCAGATATTCTGTACAGTGGAAGCACTTAGACATACATTTTCTATATAGTAGTAATACTTAATATGTCAAAAAAAAAAAAAAACATTGCAGTATGGTTCTTACCTGCTTTGAAATAACAGAGATCCAAAGATCTCTTAATGAACCAGAAACCAGATGATAGACCATAAACAGTGAGAGTGGACAGGTAGTGAGAGTGGACAGTGATGATGGACGGCTGTATTCCATGGACAACAGCAGTGGCAGATGATCAATCACTCTGGAAAACTCTGACATGAATGTCTCACTTGCACTGTCAAACATGGTGAGCTAGAGAACTGTCCTTCATCAAAGCCACCCCCTGCATTATCGTAAACTTTGAAGCCGACTAAGAGAGCTGCGTGGCCCATTTCGTTGTTCAAAGCAAGATTTCAATCCTTGAAGAAAAAGGCCCATTGAGATGTGGGAGCTGGGTGGGTAAGTACAGGCAGAGACTTACTGGGAACCTCAGCCGAGCGACTAAGCAAACACATGGGGCCTCATTGCGTCTCCGCAGGTTTGACAGGCAAATCCGCATGCTGAGTGGGTGGAGTGGACATGCCGGGCTTCATGCATGCCAACCCCACCATGCCCTCCATGCCTCATTTCCATGAAAACCTGCATATTTGAATTCCTCGTAGCAGATTGAGGCCTTCAAGGTAAATGTGAGCCATATTTCAGCTTCAGAGTCATTCTCTAACCCCATGTCAGCTTCAGAGCAATGTACTGATCATGTTGGTTGCATTTCATAATCAGGGTAATACTCTGATCTTTTGAGTTGCATTTCAGCTTAAGAGTAACAATTTAATCGTTTTCAGCTTCAGACTAATGATTCAGACTAATGATTAGATCATGCAGATTGCATTTTAGCTTCAGAGTAACATTCTAAAAATGTAATTTGAACTTTGGCTTCAGATAAATAATTAGAACATTTTGGTTTCATATCAATATAAGAGTAACGTTCATAAAATATTTGTTGTATTTCAGCTTCAGAGTAATGTGCTGAACATGTATGTTCCATTTCAGCTTCAGTATTATGCTTAGAGAATACAAGCTACGTTTCAGCTTACCAGCAGCGCAGTGTGTGTGTACACTCTTTCAGTTTCTCAGAGTAATTCCACTGGAAAACCAAATGCACAGATTTATCAAGTATTCTACAAATCACATGACAGTCATGTCAAATGACAAGGTCCCAAATCAGGCCTGACATATCACCACCACAGAAATCACACCCTTTCCTTATATCACACGAAGTCAGACTCATTTGCATGATGAATTGTAACATGTGGCTTTTTAAACAAACCATTTTCCATCTTCAGCTGTGTCAGAGTGAGGCAGACAATCCTCTCAGACGCCTCCCAGGGAGTAGATTTAAATGTCAGATTCCTCAGGCTGCTCCATTTCACATCAATTTCCAGGAACTCTGGAGACTGAGTCACATTCATTTTTTTAGTACGCGAGTCGTCGTTACCTTGCTTCATCTAAACCGCGCTAAGCGGACACCAGCATGTGTACAACTTCAGTCTGGCCCTGGGAATTCCTCCTGACAAGAATAAGCCCATAAGCTTCAGCTAAATAAATGCAGGCAGGAGACGGGGAACAAGGGTGGCTGGGTGTGTCTATTGGGAGTGGAGCTGTGGTAAAAAAAAATATTGGATAGCTGGAGACCCCTCAGCAGAGCCAGGAACATAAAGCACACAACTTTTTTAAATTACGCTAGTTGGGACTGTGTGCTCATGATCAGAAGGTTGCAGGTTCGAATCCCATTACCAGCAGCGTAATCGTAGTCATCAACCGTTGGTTCTGTGAGATAGGCTCTCACCTTTGTCTGTGTGTTGCATAGCAAAATAGGATGGGATATGAAAGAAACTGTGAGGTTGTTGGTTCAAATCCTGCGACTGGCAGAATAATCGTATCACCTTTGGGTCCTTCGGTGTGGCTCTTAACCCTTAACACCCTGCACACTGATACCATGCATCGCTGTCACCTTTGTCTGTGTGTTGCATCGAAGAGTAAGATGGAATGTGAAAGAAAAAGGGGAAAATAGTATGTAGCTGTATATGTACAAATGGCTATTAAACTGTCATTGTCACATGTTACTCATGCGCAGTGGGAATGCTGTCTTCCATTGTGGCTACCTGAGCAGATGATCATGGGGCAGACTGGCACCCTCCTACCCACGTACGGGCTGCTCGGTCAGGTGGGGTGCGAGCGGTATGATGGGGGTAGCCCCCCCCCCCCCCCCCTCACATGAGTAAGGGATCGAGGGCTCCAGCCAAGAAAGATTCCCAGAAGTCTATAGCTGCTTCACTGCAGCCATGACGCACTGCGCTGCTGAGTAATTAATAGGCATGTGCACACACACACACGTCCACACACACACAGGTGCACACACACACACACGGCTACACACGCAGGCGCGCACGCGCATCCACACACGCACACACACACACACACACACACACAGCAAAGAGCAGCCCTAAACACACACACAGGACAGTCATTCACAAACACATGTCCAAGCTATAAGTTCATCGACAGACGTGTGGCAGCGTGCACACTTACGCACCACAGGCCGTCCCCCTCAGTGCCCCCCCCATCAGTGCCCCCATATACATACGCACAGGTAGACAAACACTCTGACACACACAGACATACAAGGAAACCCTTACAAACCCAAAACATCAGATGAATGTTAAATGGTTTGTGAAAAACCCAAGACGGAAAAAGGTGTTTTTAAGGTTTCACCGAACACTTTGAAAACCTCAATCGACCTTAAAAAGCCGGCTACCCAGCGCTGCCACGAGCTCCTGGCACGGCCTCCATCTGAAATCCTCCCTTCCCTCTTTCACAATGACACAACAGATCCACTGTGCACAAGAGCTAATGATCACCAAGCATCAGAGTTCCTATCCTCCTCGCCAGATGAGCACTCTCGTCACTTAAATACGCCCGAGGCAGGCAGCCGCGTCCCTCCTTAGGCGGTGAGGCTGTGAAAATGTGGCCCGGCATGGGGAGAGGGTGGGGTCTTCATGTCCTGTTTATGCTTTACTCTGAAACGTGTTTTCAGCTTCTCCGTCTTTCCAGGTTCCTCTCTGGTATTTGCTTTCAGATACAGGGTATCTGCTACACCACTTAACTTTGAATCTACAGTAGCTGCAGCAACTGCTTGCCCTAACAGTGACGTTAAAATACCGATGCTGTAAATAGCTTTGAAGGCGTGAATCCATTGTTAGATATGTTTGAAACAGACAGTAGCAGACATGTCAGACTCAACAAGAAGAAATAGATTTATTTTGATGAATTACGCGTAATCCCATAAACTGAGCCAAAATTGGGATCTTGAGGTTAACAAGCTCCTGTTTATAATGGGATGGTGAGCCAGAAGCAGCAATTCTCACAGGAACATGAACTTCAGGTGTCCTGGTCTTTTAACTTTTAACTCACGTTTTGTCCCATGGTCCAGTTACAGTGGCGGTATCGGGCCCTCGAACCCCCAGCCCTTTGTAAGTGGCTCCCCGTTTTCTCTCCTTCCGGGATGTTTTGAGTGCCCCGCTCTCCGTTCGCTTCCTGAGCTTCACTTCTCAGGATGTTACTAAAGACTTATCAAAACCAGAAGCCACTTACACTTGTCATCTTACGCTGCATCACATGCATACGAAACAACACACAAACACCTCAGCATTTGAAGGTTTTAGGGATTAAACAAATATTAAAGCTACTTTAAATATGTACATAAACATGAACTACCAATTTTGCCTGTTATTATTAAGGTGAACCTTAAGGCGTGATCGGTACTGAATGTCTTTTCCTTAATGACACAATGAGCAGTCCAGCTAACACAGGTGTCACATATGTGCTCTGAAACTGTTCTGCACCTTTCCTTTCAACAAAAAATGCGTGTATTAGCCCGCAGGCTTCTGGGCCAACGCCAGACCAGGCCTGTTCCTTCTGGGCGGAAAAAAGCAGGCGAGCGGCTATCAGCGTGAGCGAACAGTCACGCGGAACATATTCAGAAGGGCCCTGTGTTTTTTTTGGAGGGACCGCTTGACACGTCGGCTCTGAAGGCCGGAGCCAGCGGCTGCTCCGGTGGTATCCCACTCCTCTGGCCACGTCGCTGCCTCTAACAGAGCCCCGTTGAAATTAGCCTGGATGCTCACCAGCACAGATGGAATTACCAGCAATCACACAGCAGCCCCTAGCCAGGACTGATGTAGGACGTCAAGTGGGCAGCTTTCGCCTTCTATCTCCCCCAGGGGTGGGCAGCGGCAAGATGGGAGGGGGGGAGCTGACAATTACTCTTCGCGGCTGACCCAAGTGGCTCATCTTGTAAATGTCAGCACAAATGGGGCCGACGTTTTTGTGTATTATTCATCTTCTGTTTTTCAGTAAAGGGGAATTTCTATCCCAGTATCTTCCAACCACTTATGCTGGTTTGGGTCGCGGGGGGCCTGGAGCTGATCCCAGGCTGCAATAGACACGAGGCTGGGGTCCACCCTGGATGGGATGCCGGTCCATCACGTGGCACAAACACACCACAGACAGATCAGAGGTGCCAATTAGGTTAGCCGCATGTCTTTGGACTGCAGGAATCCCATGTGACACTGGGAGAACATGCGAGCCTCTGACACAAACAAAGCAGAAGTGAGATTTGAACCCCAAATGCCGAAGATGTGAAGCAACGCTATCCGAGCCCGACCCCGTGCTGTCCCTGCACTGTGATTTCCTCATATTATTATTCACCTTTTCCGGAACATTACGCAATAAAAAATGTAGTTAGTAATGCTAATATGTTTTCAGTTTTATGTTAATCCCAGTCCTTGAAATGTTTCTCTGCTTTGGTTTTGAAGCTCGTAGAGGTGCTTTGCTTTCTGGCATCATGCAGCGCACCCCGTACACAGCTGGGGTCAGAGGGCAGAGGGGGAAAGGTCAAGACTCCCAGAATGCTATAGCAGATCAAGTAAATTCATATACAGACCCCATGACGCATAACGGTCATACTGGGAATATGCCATGGGAACCCCACCATGAATGTTGACCACAGGATGAATGTCGACCACAGGATGAATATCGACGGCACCGCGAGTAGGGACCGTAAGGACCGCCTTGCTAACATTGTATCATTACCCCAAGGCAGATGTGCGTGTGTGTGCCCCTTATCCTGCGTATGTGGGAAGTTCCCAAGATGACAGGGGCAGGTAATAAATTGTGTGAGTTTCTGGAAGGGAAAGTGTGTATCGCATGGTGTGTCTGCATTTCGGGGGCTGGTCGTGTAATGGAATGTGATGCTGAGTCACAGTGACCTGCACACTATGAGGAGTGAGTGTGGGCAGCATGAGTGTGTGTGTGAGTGTGTGTGAGTGTGTGTGCGCGTGAAGAAGGCGTATTTCATAAAGGCATTTTTCCTCCAGCTGGTTTGGAATCCATCACAATCACTGCGATGCATCGCTCCCAGTAACCTAGCAACCGGATTCAGCGCTCCTGCCTTCTTGTTGCCCCACACCTGCCCTGGCTGGGGCAAAAACCTCAGGTGTATGTTACAGTCTGACGATGCAGGAAACACGCAATCAGAGAGTGGGAGTGAGCAGAACCAGGAGGCCAAACAGCGAAACAGACCCCACTCATACATCATCGTGTCACACTTTTTAGTCTATTCCAGCCAATGATTTTGCAACAGTTTTTTTGCAGCACACAGATGCCGCAGTGTGGAGTCTGCAGTGTGGAGTCTGCAGTGTGGAGTCTGCAGTGTGCTTCTCTTCTTCTGTGATTTCATTTTACATTTCTGATCTTTCATTCACTTTAATTGTCTAAGAATCCGTGGATAGGTTCCGAAAGCAAAAATACAGACCAAGATTTTGTTTCAGCCAACCTGTTGAGCATAAAGAGTCACAGTCACTGAGAACTCCACTGGTTGGTTGAAACAAAACCTTGGTCTGGATTTGTACTTTCTTAACTGTTCACCTCTGCTCAGAATAGCATTTTCTCCTTTCAGTCAGAGAAAACGCATGGTGGGTATTGTGTAGGTTTTCACACACAAATTCATGAAGTGTTCCATGTTTTTAGGGGGTAGTGTGTGGCTCAGTGGGATAAGCCTTTGTGCTTGTAATCAGAAGGTCACCAGTTCAAGCCCAGCCTCAACACATCTGTGGGTCCTTAGCTCCCAGCTCCCTGGACGCTGCTGTAAGAGGCCGATCTTCATGGCCAGTTTGCTCTCACGTGCCGAGGCATAAAGAGAATTTTCCCATCAATAAAGTATCTATTATTATTATTAAAGATCATGGCCCCAAATGTAGCATCCTATAAAAAGTGACAAAGTTGGGGTGGGGCATCATGGGGACAGAGTTCTGTTTGAGGGGATTCTGCGTGCC
The DNA here is from genome assembly GCF_048594095.1 of Paramormyrops kingsleyae. NCBI lineage: Eukaryota > Metazoa > Chordata > Actinopteri > Osteoglossiformes > Mormyridae > Paramormyrops > Paramormyrops kingsleyae. The sequence continues at coordinate 35,340,103 of NC_132805.1, forward strand.
AACGATGGGCCAGGCCTAGCTTGAGCAATCGGGGCGCTGGCGATGGTGGAACGGGGTGAGAGTTGGCACACGGAGGTCACCGGGGGCCAAATGCAGCAGCCACATGTGTCACACCAGGGAGGGTCAAGGATTTGACATGGTGACCAAGATCTCGGATGATGTTTAACCTCTACTGTACCTCTGATCAAAGTAAAGTGAACGAACTCGTGTGACATATGACTAGATCGGTAGGGAATGTGGTCGAATCCTGCTTCAAGGGTTATGGGTTTGACCCCAGCCCATTATGAGATGATTGTGCAAATTCTTTAAAGATGCAAAATCAGGGTGAATTTTACTGAATTATTTGCCTAAGCGCATGGGGAAACCCCAGATCTCCACAAAAGGAGAAGCCGACGGATTGGAGAATGTCGAAGCACCTTTTAGTTCCATTCAGTTCCTGCAGCTGAATGAAATGTTACTGTGTGTCTGGCCTTTATCACAAAATTGCACCATGATCTCTCCTCATGTGATGACTGACAGAGCCGAATTTAAAAAATAAAAGGGATCCATCCCACAGTCTCCAAAAATATGATCTGAGTCATAAAACGCAAGGCTGGCTTTTCTTCCAGGCCTTACGGAAGTTCCCTGAACTCGCTTTTCATTCATCTGGTGGGCCGACACATGGCTTATTTTTCTTTCCGTGTGTGTATCACCTAGCTTTTATTTATCAACAACAACAGACAGACGGTCAGGAAGGCAGGCGCAGACAGTGACCCTCACATCCCGTCTGCCAGTGCCGGGGGCAGAGAGAGAGCTTGGAGGACGCGGCTCTTTGTCAATTTCATTTCTGTAGAAGGCTAATAAAAATGGCGGCAAATTGGCACAGCGGAAGCAGGTCGGGCACGGCGACCCCTGCGGCAGGGAGCCGCCGCGCTTGATTGGCTAGCCCCGGGGCCCCCCAGGGAACCACCGCGCTTGATTGGCTAGCCCTGGGGCCCCCCAGCGGGATGCCACCGCTTTGGAAACCTCGCTGGCAAAGTTCCAGGGTCACCCGGCAACCGGCTGTAGCGCTCCAGGAAGCGGGAGAGGGGATTCCGTCGCTGAGCACAGTGAGCGGAAGCCTGGGAACAGGAAAGCCCTCGTGCTGAGAGACCCTCCCAGCCGGCCGCACACAAACACAGCGGGATATTGTGTTTCACGCTGCCTCTGCTGATCCTGTCCTCGCCTGATAGTGGCCAGACTCGCTGTTTAGTCTGAAGGAAACCCTTTTACTGGACGCCACGCCGTGGTTATTTTTGACTGCTCGACAGCACAGCGGAGAGGAAACCATTGTAAAACGGGTCAAAAATTAAAGTGTGTCCCTCCCCAATGACTTAAATAAACTGACAGACAGTGCGATTAAGCCTCACATCTCAGTTTTCCGTGTTTAAATGTTGGATCCACCATTTCTCTGCTAGGTGAACAGCGGCACCATTAACCTGTCAGGGCTCATGTTAAGCCGCTCGATCCCATTCCAGGGGAATTGCGGCAGGTCTGACTTCCCCACATTACCCCCTGCGTCCAGCCCTGTCACATCTCTGGATCACTGGCCTCCACACAGCTCAGGTCTTGCCCCCAGCAGCCACTGCTGCACCATCCACATCACCGAAAAAAATAATGAAGGAAAAGAGTGATGAATGCATCAACTCCATCTAGTTTTAGTGTGGGGCTCAAGTTCCAGTAACTGCTCCTTTTAGTAAAATGTTTCGGAAAGAACGTCAGAGACCCACAACGTCTGATGTCGTGGTTGGAGAAAGCGTATGCCAGTAGGGTGAATGAGTGTTATTTAAGCGTCACCCCTCACACTTCAGACGGACCGTGCTGTCGCATGCATAATAAAACAGAAATATTATGTGTAAATGATTTGATTGGATGAATCCTGGTGTTCCTGCTTCCCAGTGCGTTCCACAGGCAGCGCGCTCTGCCATAATCCGTGGTGCCGTAATGGAGACACAGTACATGGTGATGCCTTTTTTGGGCAGTATCTTGGGCCCAGTGCCATCTTTTCCCCGATCCCAGTCCTTCAGGACCAGACATCCATCCATCCATTTTCTCTATCTACTTATTCTGTTCAGGGTCATGGTGGGTCCGGAGCCTATATCCCAGAGGCTATGGATGCAAAGCAGGGAACAACCCAGGATCGGGTGCCAACCCATCGCAGGGCACAGTCGCACACCGTTCACGCACACATGCACACCTATGGGCAATTTGGCAACTCGAATTAACATCAGGACCAGCCATAATATGCTAATGAATTATAGCTGAACACAAGGGGTGGTGTGGTGGGGGGGTTACATAATGGGGGGGGGGGGGGGTGCGTGGCTCTTTAGGCTACAGTGAGATCGGGTGATCATCCTAACCAAGCTGCTAACATAAAGAGACTGAGAGATCAGACAGAACCAAAGATAACAAAGTGTGGTGGTTTTTCTGCCTCCAGACCAGTGAGATCATTCCCCAGTAGAATCAGAAAGCTGTCTTCTCTTTGGTTTCGCGTCTGCTGTTCTCCAGGAAAAGCCTGATACACTGGTGCACCCGAGTCTCGGAAAGGAAAAAGCTCAGGAAGTGAAGCGGAGGAACTCAGCTCAAAGGAGTCAGGGAAGCTGTGGGCAGATGAAGGCGACGAGACTGAAGATCAAACTCCCGTTACGAAATTCCCCTGGCTGTGACTCCCAAAACGTCACAGTTTAGCCTTCGCACTTTGATTAATATATTAGGACTCTGCCGGAGGAGTGCTACAGGAGTGCTATAGGGTTGTGCCAGAGGAGTGCTATAGGAGTGCTATGGGGTCATTAGTGTTGATGTGCAGTTCAAGACTCAAGGCAGTTCTTCATGCGTTCTCCACCGGTAAGTAAAAGCTGGGGCAGCCACCCAGCCCAGAACCTCTCCGCAAGCCCTGCCACCTTGGTCCCATAGCCGGCATAAAAGGCTTTTTAAAGCACTTCAGCCTGACTGAGGCATGGCAGTAAAAAGGACTTGGCAAATCCCCCATGGTTTAAATCATTATAATAAACCTTGATGTGACAATCACAAGGCAGGCAAGTGAAACCACTCTGTTTCATAACAGCATATCATTACTCAATTCGCAACAATACCAACCTAATAAACTTTTCAAAGGAATTAAATAAAATATAATCTGTTCCAAAGCTGAAAATTGCCGTGAAGTTGGGCTCCGCTTCACGGCAAAGCCTCTTTGCTAGGAGGCCTTCCCCCGTCGGGGCGCTTGGATGATGTCCCACACGTGGCGAAACCTGATGGGTGGGCCGCTGGGAAACAGAGGGTGTGAGTTAGCAGCGACATGTGGCTGTGTGTTCTCGGCCCGAGAGCATCAGGGTACGCACTTTGGCCCAGTGACTCAGAGCCAAAGGCGAGGGTGTACGTGATGACACATCAGCCTCTCACACACCACAGGACTTAATGATTTCTGCAGGCCTACTGTCTCACCTAAAAATTAGTGATGGTGTTCTGAGTTAATAATCAGCAACCCACCTAAGAAAAAAATAGTAGATATTAATTAAGGACATAAACTTTTGACCTCGTAAGTGCTAATTGTGCTCCTAATTTTGCCCTAAAGGAAATCTCTGCAAAGAACATGAAGAGAATTCTGGTGGAAATGATCTTTATAGCGAAGCGAGCATGACTGAAGTGTCAAACTTGAAGATTTTTCCATAAAATATCTGCATAGTAGATTATAGAAGAAAACACCAGAAAAAGCATCCCATGCAGCTAAAGAGGAAAACATACATCTGTGAAACCTGAAGAAGACTGAATAATTTATTAGTTTAAAACATCACTTAGCTTTTAAGCGGGACTTCGTAGCACTGAACGGTCTGTTCTTGTAAATGATATTTTTTATTGCTTTTCACTTTCTGTAACTCAGCCAATTGTAGACACTAAATATTTGGTCATTTCATGCTCGATTGTGAGAAATGTATTTTCAAACCTGCGGTCAGTGAATACAGTGGTATCACAGAGGAAGGAAGATTGCAGCTACAGTGAGAGCAGTAGGAATGGAGGACTCAGTGACCTGGGCAAGCTGTTTGACACCCTCAAGAGTAGAGAGGATGCTGCTGTGAAGCTTTAAGACCTACTGCTGAGTCCTCGCACCAAACACTGTGCACGCATGTGATCTTCTGATACAGAGCTCCGCAGTGAAAATCCAACAAGAACTGGTAGCAGTTATGGGTTAAGGGTCCTTTAGCAAGGGATCCTGAACATCAGACACAGAAGTGCGCAGTGAAAAGCCTCACGGGCTACAATGAGAGTGTGAAACGTGTTGGACACTTTAGATAAAAGCATGTGCTACAGGCTAACATCACGTAACATGACACCAACACATTATATTCAACTCAAATAAACAAAGAATATAAGTGCTTAGGTTGAAAGCGCAGTCGTGGGATGCTAACGAAATCTGGAACCTCTGGTCCTTGTCACAGTCACTGGCAAGGCCTGATTTCATCGCCGCAGAAGGACTATTTGACCACTACAAGCATTTAAAAAAATCATTCAGAATATGTTGCTCATGGATCCCGGTTGACCTGTGTGCGCCGTCCTCCAGCTGCCGCCCAATCAGATTTTGAGGAATCAGCAGAGATTCTCGGCGCCCCACAAGCTAGCTGGCTACACGTGGCAGCCCTTCGCCAGGGACGGATTACGGACCGGGCCAGCGGGGCCGCTGCCCAGGGGCCCTTGGGGTGCAGGGGGCCCGTGGGGCCCCTAGCCCAAAACAATTTGCAACGCTTATCAACAATGTATTTTCGTTTGTCTATTTTAGAGGGCCTACATTCTTTGATCCTCTGCCTACAAGGGCCCCTGACCCTATAGGGCCTCTGATGGAAACATGGAGGGAGGGCGTTTGGCTGCCAAGGGCCCTTGAATTGTGGTGGTTGTGGTGGTGGTGCTGGTGGTGGTGGGGGGGGGGGGGGCCCTCGCGAACGTTTTGCCCAGGGGCCCACACAACCCATAATCCGTCCCTGCCCTTCGCCACAAGGCCATGAATTACATCCCATTAAAAATAATCATTAACAATCCAAAGTCATTAACACTTGGAGAATAATATTTTTTAAAAATAGCCACTGGCAGTGTAGTAGTAAAAAAAATGGGCTCATAACCCAAAAGTGTTTGGTTCAAATCTCAGGAGTACTTCAACAAGTTACTGAGGCAAGTTAGCTTCAGTATAAGATTCCGGTGCAGAAATGGATATACAGTGATCCCACGGCATATCGCTATCGTGACCCCGCTATATCGCGGATTGTCCCCCGACGCGTCACAGTTCTCCCCGATGTATATATAAACATCACATATTATTATTATTATGTTACTCATATCCTTAGCCCGACATCCACATATCATATGTGTTTACAAAGTGTGCTTTAATAAGTTTGCATGTGTTTAAAGCGTGTGGGAGGGGTATTTTAAGGCTTAAACTATATTAAAAAAATATGTTTATTTATATGGTCTTTCTATATCGCGGATTTTGACCTATCGCTGATGGGTCTGGGACGTAGCTTCCGCGATAGGCGGGGAATCACTGTAATTATAAGTCACTTTGGATCAAAAGAGATACATCAATTTCTATAACTGCTTATCTAATTCAGGGCTGCACTGAGCCTGGGGCGTATTCTAGGAAGTGTGACACACCCAGCACAGGATGTCAGTCCATAACATCACCATAACACAGAGAAAGTCCAGACAATTTAAAAACACAAGTTCAACTAAGCCATGTGTCTTGGGATTGTTCGGGGAAATCAGGGTACTTACATGGACACAGGCAGAATGGGCCAGCTCTAGAACCCCAGCATGGGGTCGCGGGCTTAGCCAATGAGCCACCATGCTCACAAAGTTAAAATAAGTACATTGAAATTGGTGAACTATCAGGCAAAATGGAAATATGAGGCTAGTAAATCAACTTAAACCGTGCAATAATTTGATTTCTAAGTACATGACACTATTTGTTTATTTAATATTGTTTTATTACTGTTTTTTTACGTCTGAACCAGAAGCACCTGCAGTTATCATTAATAATAATTATCAAGGACATTAATCACCATTTTAAATGACACCATGCCACGCACCTTGTCCAAGATTAGATCGGTTCCGAACTGCAACGCTTACAAAAACACTCGTTATGGCCATTCAAGTTAACAGTCATCACAGTCTGTGTTCTGTAGGGAAACCGTGAGCCAGTGACTCCGGAGAGATTTCTACGCTGTTACAATGCTTCAGCGATGGGGAGTTATACAAGAATTGGCACAGACGCCTGGGCGTTCAATAACCTAAATGTACACTTCTTTAAAGTCCTGCGATGTCTTTATAATTGCAGTCATATGGAAATAACTTTAAAAGCACTATACTGTATTTGCAGCAGGAGTATTAGGAAAAGAAAAAAAAACATTCAATTTCCGGATAGGTACAGTATACAAGTACCCCTATTAGCCTACCGGTATATTGTAACAATTTATCATACCGTAACTGATGTAATGTTCTTAAAAAAACAACCAAATAAAGTGGAATGTATGGATGGTAGAAACCATTAGTCTCTTGTATGAAAATTTACAGATATAGGGTTACTTTTTAAGTCTGCTTTTGCTGTTTATATAAATACCATGGAATTGGTCTTAATACATAGTAATCTATATTATTTGAGTCATACCCGACAAAGGGGTCATCCGACTGTAATATTTTAAGTCTGTGTGAGCCTGCTTCTGGTTAGCAACAACCCTGAGTAGATAATGGTCACTGGATCAGCACCCCTCTTTGTCACAAGTGTGTGTAGCAGTTATAGTGTAATATAGCAATACTTGGTGCCACTAAATTGATTTGCACTGCTAAGGTCTGAGGTGCACTGGCGACCGCGGGGGACCGCATCTGGAGCGCGATCATTCTGCGCCGCTGGACTGATGCTTCCGCATTCACTGGACACCACCGCTCTCCACTCACTTTCCCCAACTGCATTCCGCGCCCGGCTTAAGTTAACCTGGGTGTGAATCAGTGCGACTCCAACTCTTGCTAAACCAAAGGTATAGTGAAAGTTGCAGCCTGAATGCGTGTTTACTCTTAGCCTCTTTTAAAAACAGATGCTCTCAATCTGAACCATCTGCACCGATAACAGGGCTCACTGGAAGACCGCATTAACTGTTTATGAATGGTTCTGTATGAAACAATGTATTTTTCAATTGTTAAAATATAGGCCTATAGTTAAGCACGCGTTAATTCATACAAACCAGCCTCTAGGTCCGAAAGAAATATTTAGCCAGCAACAATAAAAAAATATCAATTCGATTTGTTTGTAACAATGAGGAAATATGTTAATTAAAAGACCTATTTAGAAATACAACGTCACAAACCACTCAGAATGGCAACGGTGGGATGGGCAGTACAGCTTGGCCATGAAGGAAATCTTGGTTTAAGAAGTATAAACGCATGCTGCGCAAAACCGAAAAGACGACTCATGGGTTAAGGACTGAATCCCCAGCGCTAAAGCCTGCTTAATTTGCTCTCAATTGATTCTGAAATCTGGTGATGATTAGTTATATTCGATTATTACTTCTGCCAGTTGCTCTTAAGATTCTTGGGGCAAATACCTTCGCTACTCGCTCATTTTCTTTACTAATTATTTTGTAGATCATTCAAACGGACTAATTATAAATTCCTAGACCGACCCTTATGACATATAACCTAGTACAGCGCTAATTTCTCAGCGCTGAACTGGCGTCAGTCGGTCTATTGTTGGGCGCTCATTGCACAAGATTTTTAACAAAACAAGATTTTACAAAAGGGAAAATTGTTTCCTTAAAAAAAAAACATACCTCTATCGTGCACTTTAAAAAAAAAAAATTTAGTACTGCGTCATATATTATAAGACGGCAAAGTATTGGGAAGAAAGTTGAACAGAAATCTTGTGACTGATAGTGATCCCCGCATTGTATGTGTCCTAACAATATTATTCTCCCATAAAATTACAGATGATTATACTGCCTATGTATATTGTGTGATATTGGACTTTTTGTTTGTAAGCTTAGTTAATTAGCAAGGTCATATGTTTATTTAAGCATGCCAATCTCGGCATAAACAAACGGGTGAACAAGATAAACAAAGCAGTGAAACGTTTCAAATCAGCAAAGTAAATAGACAAAGTGGCGCTCCGCCCGCCCCGCTCCCACGTCTGCAGCTGGAATCCCAGGGCAGCGATCGTCGCACTACCTCGGCTCTCCGCGTCCGAAGCCGAGCCCAGCGTCACTGCTGGAAAGGGGCGGATCTGCTCGTCGGAGGTGTTTTCCAGCTTTAAAAAGGCAGCCGTCTACCTCCTTGACAAGCTCTGCGTCACGCAAACCCAGAGTCACTAGAAATCTGAATGACAATATTAGCAGACAGAGAAAAAAACACCGAACAATTCCTTCTCAGGAGCGGGAGCGGTTACTTTTCATTTAGAATAAATCTAACTTTTCACCTACTGCCAAATTCTCTTTGCATTTTATATGAAAGTATCGCTCTGCTGTCACAAAGTGCTTTGAATAATCTGACACTGTAATAGTGTGGACAAAACCGTTTTACATTCACTTTATCCAGACTTTCCAGGTTTTTTTTTCTTAATTTGTAGCAGGATAAATGGTGTCATTTCTTTTTTCATTTTTTTGATATCAGAAATTACTTTGTAATATCGACATCTTCGCCTGCGAAAAACGCCAACCTGTCGCTAATTGAATGCAGGATAATCGCTGTCTGCGAGTCTCCTCCAAGTTCAACTTCGGACCACTTGCTCCGCAGGCTGTGGGAAAGGAAACGGGATTGCTCTTTCTCCCGTCTCTCGCCGCCAACATGAAGTCGGCTGAAGAAGGTAATCAGCTTTTTAGCCCATGCTTCACTTTGTTATCGAATTCTCTCTCGTATTGTGGTTTTCCCAGCTGTAGCCCGTATTCTTTAAGTGACAGGTTGAAAGTTGTTATATTGTTAAGCAAATATACCAGTGGCCGTGGAACTCGATATTACTGGGTTGCCGAGTCCGGTTTTCTAGGTTTTTTGTGCTTCGCAACGCAATGTAGGCTACTTTCCAGGTGACTGCCAATGTGCGTCTTATACATATAGATGAAGGCTGATTAGGCTACAGGGACTGTGCTGTGAAGCCGTGTCTTAAGTCTTAAGTCGAGACACCAGTGTGTACTTCGGTTTAAAGGCTGCTGTGCCAAGGGTTTGTGCTTCAGATCCTGTCATGATCACTACTATAAATGCAACGTTTACTCTGAATTCAAGCCATACGGGTGTCACTGACTTGTGCAAAACTACCGCCTGAAAAGTAAATAAACAATTAGTGTGTGCTGTCCGGCTGTATAATGGAAGCACACAAATACATGCAATAATAATCACTAAGCGAATACTCCCTTGTGACAGAAGGTCTTGTTTCATTCGCGCCTGCATTTACAAGCTGACCAATTGGGAAGTGGATGAAACTACGGGGGAGGGGCTTCGGGAGCCCCAGCCTATGAACCATGCATTCTATAGTAGCATCCTGTAAACACTAAATTGGCCAGCAGTTAGTATTCATGCAACCGATTGTATCAAAAATGAAGATGGGTTATGTAGCCAACGTTACAGCACTGCCTACCGGGTAATCTGTACTGGGCACCATACAGAATTCGCAAACTTGTAGAGGCTACAGGTGTATAACACATTTTTTTTAAATCCTATACGAGGGGGCAAAATGTGATGAAAATGATGATTCTAGATCTCTGTGTTAATAAATAAACAATAACAGTACTACTGTTATTGTTTATGTGTCTCTGCTCCTGTTAATAATAATAATAATAATAATAATAATAACAATAATATGATCTCATATGTGCACTTATAAAACGTCACCAAAAGATAATACAGTTCCTATATATTAATTTCAGAATGGGGTGGCAAACAGGGGTATTTATTTGTAAACATGAGTCCACTACAATCGTTGTATCTTATCCAACCGTCTTTATTTACCGAGGAGTCGAGCGAAAAATCACTAATCATCTGTAAAGAAGTTGTGCCATAATCGATAACAGACCCAAGTCGTGGCAGCGCTGCTGGATTCGCTGGTGGGTGCAGCCCTCCACCCGGTATTTCCACCATGCTGACGCCAGCGGGATGCTGAGCCCCGTCAACTTTCTCCTTGCCTCTGCCTCTGTGGTGACGAGTGACTGGACCACAAGCAGACAGCCACAACCTGTGATTAGTTTCCCTCAACTGCACACGGGCTCCAAGGGCATTTCACTTATGAGGTTCCCGCAGACGTGTCTGTCAGAGTGTTCCAGCGCTGTCGCTCTATATTTGTACGAGGGTTATTCTTGAAGTGTTTTGGCTCGGGTAACTACAGTGAGTACAAGATGCAAAACAGTGACGTGGTGGAAAAAAAAAACCGAATTCATCAATCATAAGTCGGATGCTGGAGACCTACTATTTTAAACATGCGTTTACATGGGAGCTCTTAAAACAGAAGCACGCCCATCAAGCGTGGCTGGTTAAAGCGCTCTTGGTTTCCTTGTCGCTATTAGCGTGTGCTTGAGTATTAAATATCTCTGGTGCAAGTTTACCTACACATTTCAGTTTATTCCCTTTTTCTATTCCAACTACATAAACCCGTCACTTTTGACTTGTGATGTCTGAAATACCTCTTCGTCTGTTAGAGTACGTTGGCAGACGCAGTGCCTCGCCTTTCGTGGGTGTCTCAGACCCGGAAACGCAGACGCTCGATGGGGTGTGTGTGTAGTGGGATAGGATACACGTGCGAGTGAAAGTCACGCCACGCGCGTGGGTGTGTACGTCGCCCCGAAAGGCCGAAGATAGCACGAGCGGCCCGCCAAGCGCGTGAAGGCCGGTCCGGCTGTGACTCTGCTGCAGCATAACGGACTGGATCTCAGGAGGGAGCGCACTGTAGAGCCGAACCGCGCTCTGCCGTCGGGTCAAGTAAAGAAATAAAGAAGGCGTCGTTTACAGTCTTCAGTTTTAAAAGATGACCTCCGACAATGAGGAACCAGAATTTGACTTTAACTTTCTGTTTGAATACAGCCAAGAGGAGGACCCTGCGAGGAGTAAAGGTCTGTAGAGGTGCCGTTTGGGGCACAGCACCCTCCGGCTGCTAATAATGGGGAAGCGCCTGACGGGAGAGTGACGGCCGTTTGCTGGGGGAAGCGTGCGCGGGGATTTAAACCCGCGCCGGGGCGCGAGCGCTCGGTGTGCTACCCGCCAACGGGAAGCAGCATAATAAAGATACGATAAGTCAGCCTTTATTATTATTATAATACAGATACGACAAGTCAGCCTTTATTATTAATAATCACACAGTTGAGAAGTTTGCATTGTTACAGCAGCAAAAAGGACGGTACAAGAGGAGGAGATAGCATATGTAATATATAGCAGTAAAACCTTATACAGTGCAACAATGGAAAAGCTATACAGTATACAAAATATATAAATGTATATGTGAAAATGTATAACATCTATTAAAGTAAAAATGTTTTTGTTTGTTTTTCTAAATGTTGAATATTGGGGCTGTCTCATGTGGTACCGGCTACGTACCAGCTTAACTACAGCGTGACAGAAGGAGCGGCAGGTGCTGCTCCGGGCAGCAGAACCGGGCGTTTGACAGTCCTGCCTTTTTACATCACTTTTTAATGTTCATTTTTAATTTTGAAATAGTGCGCCTTGTGTTTCAACTCTAACAAAAGTGGAAACTGAGAGTCACAAGATTAGACTAATTTTAGACCGCCTGCCCCCGTATTTTGTGGTTTGTCACTGGGTGGTTATAAAAAGGCGGTGAAAGTTTACTCCTAAAGTTTGAAATCTTTAGAACAGTGAGACGAAGTATATTCATAATTCAATACAGTGTCGTAGTGTTAAACATGATCCTTATTCAGAAATTCAAATCAGTATAACAATATAATAATTTGTTGTGAAGGAAAACCATTTGAATTTGGTTTTGACGTGTTTAAAAATGGACGTTTCCGATGGTGTTTCGATATCATATAGTGAAATTGTGCTTTATTGCTCCTCCAAAGACATGATCTGGTGAGGTTTCACGTTTTTTTTTTCTCATCTGCAGCAAACTGAACAGTATTTTCCACATGCAGTTAAATATAGTACTAATATTATACTAAAAATTCTAGGCAGCCGGTAATTAGACTATTTTTTTTGTTCAAATCACTCAAGTAAGATCTTTGCAAGTCTTAAGTATTTTAACAGGTAAAAAAAAAACCCTTTGTGGTGTCAGGGTGGTAGATGTGTCATGACCCCCAAATAACCCAACAGAATATGACCCACTTTGGTGGAAATCCACTACAACTGGAAAACTTGACATTCTTAAATAAATAACAATTAAAATATTCTGGCGTCTGTGTGGATTTAACAGGCCCTCTTTTTTTTTTCAGATGCTTTCAGCTATTCCCAGAATGCCAGCATGTCCCTGCCTCTTGGTGTAGGGAATCCTTGCCTGTCTTCCCAGTTCCATGGCCTGGCACCCAGTCCTGTCATCTCTGTGTCCTCCTGCCACCAGGCAGCCTACGGGTTGCTGGAAGACACCGGAGTCTCCAGCTACTACCTGTCGCCTGGCCTGCGGCCCAATGGAGGCCCGACCCTGGAGAGCCCTCGCATCGAGATCACGGCCTATGGGCAGCTGGCAGAGGACGACGTAAAGGAGAGTCGGCTGCCGGTGAGCAGGCAGCTGAGCTCAGCAGTGATGCTTACCCTGCCTAGCACCGAGGGCTACCGTGATCCAAGTGGCCTGAGCCCTGCCAGTAGCCTGTCGTCGCGGAGCTGTCACTCAGAAGCGTCCTCCTATGAGTCAGGCTTCTCTTACAACTACGATAACTCGCCAGCCACCTCACCCTGGCAGTCGCCCTGCGTCTCCCCCAAGGGCCCATCCTCGCTAGCCTCTTGTGCCCTGGGTGGCGGCTCACCTCGTCAATCGCCCGCCGCTTCTCCCCGCCCCACCTCGCCTTGTGGAGGAAAGCGCAAATACAGCTTCAGTGGCTCAGGGGGCGGGGCTCCCTGTAGGCGTGCCTCGCGCTCGGCCACGCCTTCTCCGCAGGGCTCACCTTGCCTCGGGGCTGGGGATGACACCTGGCCACCGGACACCAACCGGTACACCAACTCAGCCATTGTCGCGGCCATCAATGCTCTAAGCACCGATGGCGCCGGTGACATTTCAGAGGGCATCCCTCTCAAGGCTAGGAGGACCAACCAGGAGTCTGGCCCAGGCATGAGTCTGAAGGTGGAGTCTGGAGGTGAGGAGCTGATCCTAGGCGAAACCCAAGAAGATTACCCAAGCCCTCGACTGCCCTTCAAGAAAGAGAACTACAGTGGAGGGTTTCTTGATGTGCCCCAGTATTCCTACTCTTGGTCAAAGCCAAAACCCTTCATCAGGTAGGCATGCACACATAGTCATGGGTGTACGTGCATGTAAATATTACTGTTTGCATGCCCACTCTGGCTCTGGATGCATATTTGTGCACAGGCAGAAAGAGGAGTCAAAACGTTTATCCAAATGGCAATCAGTATGTTCTGAGCTTTTGGACAAAATCAAAGCAAGTCTATATATATAAAAATATGTTCAGGGTCATTTTTGCATGTTATACCGTGAGTGTACAGTGTTAAAGTGGAGGGCTGTTTGTGTCTCCGCACAATTTATTACATGTATCAAAATCAAGATCCACCCCACACTTCCCACAGACGAGAACGGATCCAAGAATTAATCTTTTTTCACTTTCTAAAAATATCCATGTTTGCTTATCTTATTGTAATGCCGTTTTACACTCAGGGGACAAATGCCACAGTCATACACAGGATTTTCTTTGAAGTTCAGAACATTTCATAAATCAAATTTTCAGGGAGGGGTGATATATTTTGCAGTAGTTGCTGTAGAAACGCACACAAACACATGCACACACTTACTTCATTGGCATAAATTTCTTATTTTATTATACAAGTTTTTTTAATTTTTCTTTGCCTCTCGATTATGTTGAGTTTTTCTGCCACCGGCACACTTTCCTGTAGGAAATCAAGTGTTTGATCAAGATAACCTCAGACAGGAAGTGATGCTGACAAGTTGGCGGGGGGGTGGGGGGCGGGGGGTTGAGCCAGGGAGGGGCGGAGCTTTTGCATTGCCTGATACTGCCAAGGCAACCATTTATACTGCCAATGTGATGTAATGATTTGACTATGGTCATAAAGACGGCAGGAAATTGGTTCATTTTGGGTCAACAAAACACTGAAATGTCCAGACGGATTACAGAGACGTCTTTTCATGTTCTGTTTTATGTCACAAAACAGATCTCCAGCACAGGAGTATTTTTATTACTACAAACCTCAACAAAACTTCCAGTTTCATATATTTTTTTTATATTAATATTTCTTAATTCTTAATTTATGCTATTCTTCCAACTGTTCCATTCTTCCAATTACAGTATGTCAGGAACTGAAATTAGAATGAGAGGATAGTTATACAAGAATTACACAAGTGCAATGTTTATTCTTGCTATAAAGTCATTTCTACTTAGTGGTTCTGAATTGTCAGTCATGGCATGACAGAATTTGTCATATGACTAATTTTGTATTTCTATATGCTTTGTGTATTGCAGTATTTCTGACTGTAGTAGCACAAGCTGGCAGTTAGTTCTCTATCTATCTATCTATCTATCTATCTATCTATCTATCTATCTCTCCTGTTTTTCACTTCTCCTCTCCATCTTCTCACTCTTTCTGCCTACTCTATCCTCCACAGTCCATCCCTCCCTGCACTGGACTGGCAGCTGCCCTCCTGCTCCGGTCCATACAACCTGCAGATAGAGATGCAGCCCAAGTCACACCACCGGGCCCATTATGAGACGGAGGGCAGCCGTGGTGCCGTCAAAGCCCCATCTGGGGGCCACCCAGTGGTTCAGGTAAAGCACCTGTCTCTGTCCCGTAAACCGTCCTGCTCTGCTGTTCACGGATGGATGCCAGCTGAATCCAGAAACGTGAACAATTCACTGGTTTCTAACAGCTCTTGGATTATTCTGTTTTAAAATTTTATGGTCATTTATAAACCTTTGACTGTGGTTCCTCATACATCAATGGAACGCGCAGACTGAGGTTTTCTGTTTTCGTAAAATTCACTGTTTTTTTTCTCTCTGGAATTGCTGATTTGTTAATTAATTGCAGTTTCCATGAGAGATTGCTGGATTTGATGTTCAGCCAGTGGGGCCCTGTTAATCTGAGGTGTGACTTCCGGCTAATTATGATGTAAACACTGGCAAAGAGCATGTGTTATGGAATGGAGAATATATTCATCATCATTATGCCTCTGCTCCATAGGATGGAGTTCTGTCAGCTCAGGATGATTCCTGAGAAGGGACTGTGGTTTTTTCTCAATACCAACAATGCAAAGAATGAAGTTGGAGTGCACTGAATCATGGGATTGGTCTCGTTTGGTGAGGATGCAATCAATGCATCCTTGATATTTGGGGCAAGAACGACATCCAGGGATGTTTACCGTCCCCTGTACTTCTTATCTTAGTATTGCAACTGGTCTTTGGCAATGGAAGATGACATAAAACGGGTACGCGAGAGCACGAGTACGGTCAAGTAGGCATATTGGGAAACACCCTGTGTATTTGCACGTGTGACGTGCACGGTTATGAGTAATTGTATCTGAGTCGATGTGTCCCCATGGTCCAGTTCATGTTCTGTATGGCAGAATCCTGCGGCCCTGTTCGCGGCCGTGTCATTCACCACGGCCGGCTCAAGGCAGCCGCCCTTGTCAGACCATGTGCGCTCCAACACAGGTCAGTTGCGGGAAAGGAAAGCGGGGAAAGCTGGCTTTTTAAGGCCCACCGGAGGAACTGCGTTCAGAAAAGCCGCAGCTCTCACTGATTAATGGTCCCCACCAGCAGAAGAAATTTGGCTTGATATAACGCAGTAAAATAAAAATATGATATAGTAAAAACACCATGCAGCCAGTAGATAGACTAGTTTGAAGGTCAGGAATGAGAATTCACTCATGCATTTGTGCACACCAGCTGACTTAAATTGCAATAGTAAAAAACAGTTGTATATATAGCATTCACTAATGGTGTTGTAGTCTCCCATAACTCACTTATAAGAATATAATTTCATATCTAGGATAAAACAACTGGCAGAACATTTAAAGGTAAGATTTTTTTCTTTTTAAATGCCTTTAACACATTCATGTCTCTGCTGCCAGTGCAGTAGTTTCAGCGTATTCCTCATCGTGCTAGTTGCATGTACTTTGCTGTCCCTCTCATTGTTCCAGTTAGTCACGTTTATTAGGCCGGTATTTTAGGCGACAGACCTGGTGAAGCAGGGTATATGTTTTCCCCCAAAAACTCCTACTGGTAGGAGACAGTAGGGGGGCCCTTTTCTCATTTCTCGATTAGCTGTACTGGAACATAGTAGCTTTAGAAAGGTGTCTGAAGTTGAACAGCCACGAAACTTTAAACAGCGTTTCTCACACCAGTCCTCGGGGACCTCCAGACTCCAATTTTTTTTTTTAAGGGAATTGAGCTTCTGTTGATTTGTCTATCCAGTCCATACACTGCTGCAGCACCTCCTGCCTCAGGTGGGACAGCCTGCTGAGCTGTATTGGCAAGCAGTCTGTGTGGTCACCGTTAGGGTGATCTCAGATAGTCCTGAGCGGTAAACCCACCGTGATTCAGGGAAGAGCACAGCAGAGGTCAGTCGTCTGACGCAAGAACGCCGTCTGACTCAGACCGCTTTGCGGATGTTCCAGACGGCGATGGCACTTCTGTGTGCACGCCTCTGTGTGTGCGTGTCTGTTTCTTTTGCCGCTGTGATTTAACTCACAAACTATTCACTTTCGAGTGGAATATCTTTGGAGGTTCGTAAGTCCCGAGCTGCTTGACAGTTGGCCAGGCAGCTGAGTGCTTGCACACGGTTTCTGCCACGGGCACAGGCTGAGGTTTTCTCACTCACTCTGACTAGGATAATGCGCACACAGGAAAGGCGCTTCCCAGTCACACTTATGGCCCGTTAATATGCAGGTTCATATTTGTAACTTTTTAGAGTTCCATACTTGATCATTCTCTGATAATATACCTGTATATGTGCAAATGTCGGTTCAGGGCATATTCCTTGATTTATTCCTAGCAGTAAGACGCATGGGGAGAAAGAACAGGGACCCTGGAGCAGCTGGGTTTGAGTACCTTGCTCAAGGGGGCACCAGTGAAATTATTACACCACCAAGCATGGGATTGGAACCAACAACCTTCTTAACACAGGCACAGATTCTGTTTAGGGTTCAGACAAGCTACATGTCCTTCATTGCAGTCAGTGTTATGGGAAGAAGCGTGTCTTGAGTAATTTTACCAAGCCCACATGTTGGGGCTGGGTGTCAGTCAGGGACGACTTCTGGATGATGTAGCCCTCAGTCGGATTGGAGGGATACCATGGCAACAGCTCAGCAACACCCAGGCAAACATACCTCACCTGGGTTCTCCCTCCTCTCTTTTCATGGTTGCTTCAAAAACAGAAGGTTGTCAGTGGGAAGACCCCCCTCCCCCCCCTCCTCTCCCCTGGGACTTGGGCCTGGTCCCTGGCTTTTGGGAGTAATGAGCCCCATTGTGAGGGAGGAGCTACTGCTAACTGCTGATCACAGCCGCGTGGCTCAGGGGAGGTCCCATCTCCACAGCCCAGGTGATGCTACCTGGCTCCTTGTCACCTCTGGCAAAGCACTCATTCTTCATGGTCCTCCCAGACCTAATCTTTGTAATGCCTTCCACCCCCCAAACCACCCCACCCCGCCACTTGGCCCCAGTGCATCTCCGAAATGGCAGCTTCTGCTTTTCTGTAAGACGAAGGGGCGTCACACTTCACTGACAGGAGAGCCTGGATCACTTTACGGTGGCTACTGGGCAGATTCTGGTTTAAGTGGGGACAGAGGTACTGCATTGCATCTTTGCGGCAAAACAGTAAGCAACACAAATCCATGGATTTGGTGGCATTAAGGATAACTTTTGGAGGCTGGTGAATGCTTCAGTACTCCTGCCCCCTCCTCGTGTCAGTGGCACAGCTGCATGCCCACGCATTAGTAAAAGCTTTGGCTTTTCCTAACCCCAGCATGAGTGTATGGTTTCCCGAGCTCCTGCGTGGCCGTATAAATCCCTCCACGGCTGCCTGCGAAGCACACAGGCTCCCTTTGTTTAGTGAAACTTCCCCCCGTGGCACTGAAGTCGCGTCACGCGCCGTCCCCGGTGCGGCAGGCTGTGGGAACCGCCAGGAGATGGTCGGCAGGGAGACCCCAACAAGCTGAACGATAATGGGGTCTCCAGTTTACAAGGGCCCTCATGCAATCACAGCCGTCCCACCCCTCTCCCAACTGGGTGCCCTCAGCAAACACAGCATAATCCTCCTGCCCCCACCCTGGCCGCGTACCACAGCTATGTGCAGCATCTACATGCTGGTTTCATAAGCCTGTTCAGGAAGAAAATGAGACTCCGATCTCAGGAAAAACACTTAAGGTTTAAGGGAGATTTTCCTGATTGATCCCAGTCACTGGAAGCATTTAATCAGGGGTGGGGAGCCAGGAGAGAGCTGATAAATCGCTACCTTATCACAGAAAAGCAGATGGCAGGATCTGAGCTGCGGCGCGAGCTGCGTGCCGACCGCAGTGACGCAGTGGCCAAAACATAGCATGGATATTTTACATTTGGTTTCCTTTGCTAACGGTTGTGTAACAAAACAGAACCTGCAGTTTATTAATCCTGTTGTGCACTCCACTGGAGTGTAAGTGTTCATGAAGGGGGGCATAATAACTGATCATGGGGGAATAGCTCAACATGGAAGCACAAATCCAGAGTGTTCAGAGACTTTGGAGATACACGAAATCCAGTTTGTGATTTGATACAGTTTGGTTGGTTGACTCATCTACTAAATTTATAGCGTTATAAATTTATTGCGTTTACCTGCCCGTATACCTTTGCTGTTCGCAGGGAGGGAGCTCTCACTCACATAGTTGCACCTGCATCTTTGTCTTGGCTTGTTTGACATCCACAAGGACCAATAATATATAGTGAAAAAGAGTGTGGTTTGTTTTAATTGGAGACATGCTGGGAAAGCAGCGCAGTTTTCAGTTCCAGTCTAAAGTCTTCGCTTTGCCTCTGAAGTGTCAGCCAGACAGAGCTGTGGCTGTGAGTGGCCACTGTCTAGGAGCGGTGAACGTCCATGAAATCACCTCCTTCCTTCTCTGCAGTCCCCCCCAGCCTGACTGGCTCAGGCATCAGCGGGGCAAACCCTCTGCCTGCCGTCAGCGTTGCGCCGTGAAGCACTTTCTCCGACGCATCTGGTGTCAGGCAGACAGACTTGGCAGCAGCTTCTCCGGGAGAAAGTTTTTCTGGAAGCCACTGTGCCCCCCCCAAACCAAACCTCTCCAGCTCTGCCCCTCTGTAGTGTTTCCCTTTTGGGGGGCTTCCCTTACTCACAGCCTTGGTATGGGGCAACCACTAATTACGGCCGAGTAGCAACTGGAAAACGGAACGGAGTTCCTGCATTCTCAGCGGTTTGAGGCGATAACCAAAACCTAAAAGATTTACGAGGTAAGATATTGGGCAACTTTTATTCTTGGGCCATGTGAGCCGAGTGTACGTCACTCTGTCCGAATGTCTTTTCGCCTCATACCCCCACACACACAGCCCCCCACTTTCTCCAGCCTGAATTTTATGGCAGGCCAGTTTATAACATACCGTTCCCTTCAAACCATCAATTTATTTGGGCGTTTTTCACATATGAAAAGTCACTCCTGAAGCCACGGATGCTGCGGAGGATGTGTAGCCGTTGTCTGTCACAGGGTGGTATGACCCCCCCGTGTGCCGATGTGGCCAAGATGTGGACTGTAGGAAGTTTAAAAGAGGGATGTGCGTATTTTTACATATAGACAGTGGAGACCAGGGTCCAAACTCTCAGAAACATACAGCTGCACAAAGCAGGGGCTAATTTTCTTAAGCAAATATGCACCTGGTTGGATGTTAATGTCTCATAGCTCCAGCCTGGAGGGATGGGTGGGTAGAATGCCCTTTAGGGCAGAGCAGGTTGTCCTCATGCCATGAAGGTGACTGACTGGCCGATTGTGTGCAGTGCATGTGCACCAGGCGGCGCAGTGCTTAAGAATCTGTACTCGGGATCGGAATGGCCTGGAGTATTGAGTGACTAATTAGGTTTCAAATGCTGCAGTAAACGTCTAGTGGTTTGAGTAGGCAAAATTGCAGATTTGTCAGTTGTTTTGTTTGAAATAAACATGTAAATGAAATGTTTTTACCTGCATCTTTCCTTTGGATTGTAAATGCAAACCTGAACTATCTTTGGTTTCAAGGGAGAATGCCATTTTAACTTGTAATTAGTTGTTTTGTAATCAGTTGTTTGATTTCTGAATATCAGATACTGTACTGTAAAGCCAAATAGTAACAACAGTTAACAATGCACTCAGCTGCGCTTTTTCTTCACGCTTGTGGCAGCGCATTGTAGTCCAGTGTTTCCACATCCACTCCAGGGGAACCCACTGACAGTTCACTTTTGTGCTCCCTCCCAGGCAGCAAAAATATGGATAGTCTTGGGAGGGAGCAAAACCGAGGACCAGCTGTGGGTCCCTGAGGACTGGATTGGGAAACACTACTGTAGTCTAATCAGACTGATATGCAGACACCAGAAGGCCTGCAGACACCAGAAGGCCTGCACTTTGGTAACTGGCTGCACAGCTGAGAAACCCGCGGTTCCACTGAAGGTTCCATATATGTGCTGCTTTGACAAGTGTTAGTAAAGCGGGCGGGTATCTGTGGCAGTGCCAGTAGTGATTGTGAGCTGTGGCAGTGCCAGCAGTGGTTGTGAGCTGTGGCAGTGCCAGCAGTGGTTGTGAGCTGTGGCAGTGCCAGTAGTGATTGCGAACAGTGGCAGTGCCAGTAGTGATTGTGAGCTGTGGCAGTGCCAGCAGTGGTTGTGAGCTGTGGCAGTGCCAGCAGTGGTTGTGAGCTGTGGCAGTGCCAGTAGTGATTGTGAACAGTGGCAGTGCCAGTAGTGATTGTGAGCTGTGGCAGTGCCAGCAGTGGTTGTGAGCTGTGGCAGTGCCAGTAGTGATTGCGAACAGTGGCAGTGCCAGTAGTGATTGTGAGCTGTGACAGTGCCAGTAGTGATTGTGAGCTGTGACAGTGCCAGTAGTGATTGTGAGCTGTGGCAGTGCCAGCAGTGGTTGTGAGCTGTGGCAGTGCCAGTAGTGATTGTGAGCTGTGGCAGTGCCAGTAGTGATTGTGAGCTGTGACAGTGCCAGTAGTGATTGTGAGCTGTGGCAGTGCCAGCAGTGGTTGTGAGCTGTGGCAGTGCCAGTAGTGATTGTGAGCTGTGGCAGTGCCAGTAGTGATTGTGAGCTGTGGCAGTGCCAGCAGTGGTTGTGAGCTGTGGCAGTGCCAGTAGTGATTGTGAGCTGTGACAGTGCCAGTAGTGATTGTGAGCTGTGACAGTGCCAGTAGTGATTGTGAGCTGTGGCAGTGCCAGCAGTGGTTGTGAGCTGTGGCAGTGCCAGTAGTGATTGTGAGCTGTGGCAGTGCCAGCAGTGGTTGTGAGCTGTGGCAGTGCCAGTAGTGATTGTGAGCTGTGGCAGTGCCAGTAGTGATTGTGAGCTGTGGCAGTGCCAGCAGTGGTTGTGAGATGTTGGAATTGATACGTTTGTGCTGTCATTGTGAGAGCTGCTCAGTGTCTTTATACTGGCAGAATCAAAATGCAAAAAAGTTGGAAATATTCAGCCCTGATTATACTGGTTGCTAGAGAACATCTTTGGTAGAAAAAGCTGACTTTGACCAATGTGTACAGGATACGTTTAAAACTGTATAATTTCAGACAGTCTAGCCGATTATAGTCACCATTGCTTCAAGTAGGTGAACAGTAGCAGGCAATTTTATTTTATGTTAGCAGATGAAGTTAATCTCTGTGAAATATGCAGACTGCAATGTTAAACTTCTGCAGAATTTGGAGCAGAGAGGAGCCGCTATCAGGGAAGACATATGGTTGATGAATTTGGGGAAGTCCCTAGAGAAGGCAATTGTTCCTCTTCGGTCAGGAGGGCCAGACTTCACCAAGGGTAGCCTAGTCTCATTAATCACTTTCTGCCGTGGATGAGGTCACCCCAGTTTCAAATCATCCACAGACCAGAAGTCACAAGTAACCCCCTGCCCCCCCCCCTCCCCCCCGGCCCCGTTTCAGGTTGAAAAACAAAAGTGAAAATGAAGGGGCGCAGGGTCAGGCCACTCACAGGCTTCTGCCACCTTGCAGCATGAAAAAATACGAAGATCATACAACCCGGTGTTTTCATCCTTTAGTTTATTTGCTGAGCAAAGTCATATCCGGGTCTCTTTGGATCCCTTGCAAGCGTAATGAAATGTGCTGTGGGCGACTGGTTAGCCACCATTAGCAGCTGGGGCCGCACACGTGCCCACATGGCGATACGGTGAGTGGGGTGAAACAACCCAGGCTGTGAACTGAAGCACAAATAAATCACACTCATGGGCCTCCAGGCATCCAAGAAGACCTTGACCTCAAGCTAAATCACTGATGGTCAGCACCTGTGGCTGTGGCTGCAGCCTGTATAAGCCTTATATAGGAGCGGGAAAGAAGGAAATGTTACGGTCATTTTTTTCATCAATTACTTTACAAGACAACATCTGTCCATAGTCTGAGATGAGTGGCTGCTGTGTTGTGTTTGCAAACAATTTGGTATTCAAAGGACTGCCATGCATTTCTGAGTGGGCGAGGTCTCACAGTTCCAGGGCTGTCTGTCACCCCATGACAGCCAGCATTCGCAAGTAGCTTGACAGGCATGCACGGCAACCAATCGGTGCACACTTTAATTACATCACTTCTTTTTCAAAAATGAGTTCCTTGCTTTGTTTGCTGTGATGGTGACTTTGTTAAGCTTTGATTAATTGTGGGTCCATGAACATTGACGGACAATTAAGAAGCATCACTGTAATCGTTCAGGTATAAAAACTTTCAACATCTTGAACTGCAGAAGCGATGATTGTGAGTTTCAGTGTTTCACCTCACTGCCCTGCTCCCAGACTCGCCCTCTCTCTTAACCCCATGCAAGGGTAATTAAAAATCCATTCATCTGAGCGTGTCATAGGTTACATGTGGTCTGGGCTCTGTTTTATGACTCAATCTGTTATATAAACAGGGGCTTTATTTTGTTTGACAGAATTACTGTTTTCACTCGGTCATGAGTTAAACTCAGTGAGATAGGTGTTTAAAATAGACAGATGTACTGGAAGATAACCCACAAGTTATTTGTAGGAATTTTCGGATGGACACCATTCACTCTCTTCCCTAATTCAGCCCCAGGCTGTGGTCAAAGACCTGTCTGTTTTTTTATTCTTTTGCCCGCGGCGGAGTTTGTTTCACTTGTCGAATGTTCCTAGTGTACCACCGGGTTTCTTGGCTCCACAACAGCTTCCTGACGGCCCACACATGTGTGCTGGGACGACCGTAGGCAGGGATATCGGACCCAATCCTGTCCGGCGCTCCACCCACTGGCAATCTCGCGGTGCCCTCTGGGGTTCGCTTTACGGTAAATGTGATCATCCCGCCAAGTCCATTCTGCTTTCGTTCACCACACCCAGCGGGTTTCCACCAGCTGCTCCTTCCACAACGGTGTGGGGAATCGCTCGAACTCTGCAGCTTCAGCCAAACTTTAGAGACTGAAGGGATTCCAAAGATGGCAAGCCACAGGTTCCACCTGGTTTAAAGATCTATTATCCATTTATTGCTGTTTCACAGCAAGTAGATGAAATAGTATTTCAGATAATGGCTGAAACAGAAATAATGGAACATGCAAGTCAACCTGGAGAAAGGCGGAGCCTGCAGTGGAACTAATACCGAGCCAATGAAAGCGGGTGGGCAGGGTCACAGGACATAAGGAAAACTGGTCCGGTTGGTGGACTGTGCCCTAAATACACTTTTATGTTTTGCCAGCCTGATCCGAGTCTCGTAATTGGCATGGACATGTCTGCCGTGGCGTAAGCAGATGCCGGTCATGGCCAGGGTGTTCCGGAAAGGCTGTGGTGACGGAACGAGCAGGGGACATACTTCAGCAGCCTGAAGAGCATTCCAGAGCTGGAGTGGAATGCAGGACAGCACTGGGAGTGATATTTTCCCAGCATACACTGTGAAAGGCTGTTTTAATAGCACCGAATGTGCACAGATATACACACACCCACAATTGTATTGCTGTGTTTGTTTTGCTTTTTTGGGGCTTTGGGGTTTGTTTTTCTTGTTTTTCTTTTTTTACCAGGCTTACTGATTCCTAACTCCATTCCAGCTGAAATGATAAAAACTAAAAAGATAGGAAACTCCTGATACCTTCATTTGTCTGAATGAAGTTGGTAAAAGATGTTGTCTGTTTTTCTCAAATTGTGTCCCCATACACCCACACAATAGTCATGTATCTACAGTTGAAAGTGATAAACTGGCCAGATATGTAATTGAAAGTTTTTATGGTCAGTGGGAATTTCCACATTAGGCGTTTGTGAGTAAAGCAAAAGTGGAGCACAGCAGAGACAGTAAAAGGCTGTCAGTCCCTCTTTCTGGTGGTTTGCAAACTCGCACAATCAGACTTGTCTTTTTAAAATTTTGATTTATTCAGAGAATATACGTGTTAGCCTTGTTCCAGCTACATCCTAGGCGTACTGCACTTCACAGTGCAGTATTTCATGGACACATTCAGGCACTTAGAGGCTGAGAAGTCTGGCTTGGCAGTGGCCGGTGGTGAAGTGGATAAAGAACTGAACATTATCACTTGCCCTGAGATGATGATGATGATGATGATGATTATGATTATTATTATTATTATTATTATTATTTTAATACCAAAATATATTCTATGGAAATGGTTAGAAATGTACTCCAGTAAAAACCCTTTTATGGGTTCAATAAGGAAAATAATCAGACTGCCTATCCTTTACTGAAATTTCACCTTAACATATTTTTTCATCAGATCTGGCCTTTTCGTATTAGACGTTATTGATAACCAAGACCAACCAAGTTATTTTTTTGTGATATTTTATGTTTTGATTTTTTAAATTAAATGTGAATAAAATCCAATAATCTCTGAACATGTTTATTTAATCATTTAATTGAAAATTTTAATGTGGACAGTACATTTTGTTAAGGTAAAGTTTTGACACCTGATAAAATTACTATTTCATAAAAGAATGCAGAATTTCTGAATGGCTTTGCTTGTACGTGCATCATGCTATCCAAAATATGTTAAGAAATGCTTACTTAATGAAAAGTAACCAACTACTTAATAATAAAATTTAAAAAACAAGAATTTGAAATGTAGAGGTCTTGCACTTAAAATCTTGCTATTAGGGATTCGTGGTCCTGGGTGTCTTTGCATCAGAGCAGCGAGCCTAAATGACATGTCACGCCATGGAAGCTGACCAATACCTCAGATGACTCTTTGTCCGCCTGATGTTGTAGCCTGGAATAAGTAGCTAAAAGCAAAGCAAATTGACAGTCTCTCTGCCCCCCCCCCCAGCTCTACGGCTACATGGAGAATGAGCCCCTCACGCTGCAGCTCTTCATCGGCACGGCTGATGACCGCCTGCTGCGTCCGCACGCCTTCTACCAGGTGCACCGTATCACTGGCAAGACCGTGTCCACCTCCAGCCATGAGGTCATGCAGTCTAACACCAAGGTGCTGGAGATTCCCCTGCTCCCAGAGAACAACATGCGCGCCATGTGAGTGTATGCTCCTCCCCCTGCTGCTCGTCTTCCCTTCCAAAGCTTGTGATTGGCCTGTCAGTCCTCCCTTTTCCATTATCCACTCACTCACCTGCTCTTTGTCTTTTGTGGCCACCTACAAGCCTGTCTTGTTAGGTCAGTTCTGCTTCTGCTCTCTGGCTACTCTTTATTTGTTAACTTTGGGCAAATTTGGGGCAGTATGTGGCTCAGTGGGCTAAGCCTGTGTGCCTGTAATCAGAAGGTCATTGGTTCAAACCCAGCCTCAGTGTGTCTGTGGGTCCTTGAGCAAGGTCCTTAACCCCTAGCTCCCTGGGTGCCCCCACAGGTGGCTGCCCTTCACAGACAGCTTACTCTACAAAGAGCAAGTTCAGGGAGGCATAAAGACAATTTCCCCATGGGGATCAATGCAGTATCTATTATTATAGGTAAGAATTTTAGAAATGGGGATAATTAAGACTGTTGGCCATAGTGCAACATTTCAGCATCATTGACCATGAACTGGGAGGTCCATCTTCAGTTATTTATTTTGCCCACTGTTGAGGTGCATGCGACACGCACCTTCTCCCTGTCTGAAATGGTGAGGCATTGGCATCACCGGTACCATCTGCTTCTGTTGTGTCACCTGGTGCCTGGAAGACAACACAAACCTTTTTGCCTCCTGCTTGCTGATTCGGAAGTTGGAGTCCCCGAGGTGCTCCTAGGAGACCCCACAGGGCTTGTTAGATAGGTGTAGGTACGTCTCACCATGGCTCTGTGGGGTAGGTCTTCAGCCCAGAAATCCCAGCGTGGCTAAATGGGGATGGTGGCCAGGCGTTGTTAGCAAAGAGTGCCTAACTCAGCCATGACCTGATCCATGAGCTCCTTGCTCAGTTATGCAGTTGAAGTTTTCTCCATTTTTTTTACAAATAAAAATCAGTAACGCTTTGCATTAACTGCACCTTCATAATGCTTTTTTATTTCATTCATAAAACGTTCAGAATACCTTCATAATGTATTCATTAAGTATTCATAAAACATTCAGAAACATCATGTATGTATACCTTAACATCCTAACCCCTTACCAGCTGTAATATACATTGATAACAAACATTATAATTATATAATCATGCAATGTTCCTTATTAATATGTATTAAACCTGTTAAGGGATATTAGGATGTTAAGGTGTACTTGCAACCTGCTTATGAATGCATTATGAAGGTGCACTTAATGTAAAGCGTTACCTAAAAATCTAATTCAACTTTATAGTTAGTATTTTTTGTTGTTCTACTCCATTTTTCATTGGCTTTCTACTGGTGTTTAAATATGTATAGTGATCAGAGGCAACTTTTTAGGGAAGCCCATTACATAGAAATAAATTGAAGATAAATGGGTTAATTAACAGTATTTTGGGCCATGCAAATAACTCAGATTATGAGATTGGCGGGAATGTATCCATTGACTTTTGAGATTCAGTTTTAGTGTATGTATATGGCTTAACCAGATGGTGTTTGACATGACCAGGGGTGAACGAGAGCCTCATCATTTGTCTGCTAGAAAGTGATAGAACATTTTCACAGCATTTTATGATTTTGTAAAAGGTTCTGGGTGTGAGCAGCTGTTATCCATATCCAGTACACTACCTGTTATAATTTCCTTAGCAAAACTATATTCAGGACATGCTGACTACTCACAGTCTGTTGACCTGTGCTGTGTGTGATGTCTAGTATAGTTTGAATGCATTTCTCTGCTTGCCAGTTTACTTTCAGGAAACTAAATTTGATAACAGAGTTGTCAAAACCTAAAGCTGAGCAAAATGAAGGGTGAATGTGGAGCTTCTCTGAGTTCTGGCCTGGAAAGGTTGTGGTATCCTGAGGCCTGCTGACTGGACCATTGCTTGGCTGGTGCGATGGCATCCTGATGCTCAGCCTCCTACTGTAACTACAGCTCTCAACTTGGCCTCTTGTGTTATTACCATCAGACTGCATCATCAATTAGGCCAGTCTGCCCCTTGCAGTTTTGCTTTCCATGTATTTCCTGTTTGTTTTCCATGACTATGACCAAAACCGGTAAAATATACGCAATAAACGGAAAAGATGTTTAAAAGCTTTTCGATCTCAGCCAATAAGTCCTAATGATTTTCTATACATTTCTTTCACTCAGATTAAATTTTTGCCCAGAGAAACTTTGCTGGCTCTTGCTACATATATGCAACTAAATTACTTCCATGAGAATGTGTATCATACAACACGTTGCAACTAGTTCTCAGTTGATTTCTTTGTTGGAAAAGTTCAAATTGAGGAGAAATTAATTTGTAGAAAATCTTGACATTTACCATGTTCCAACAGTTGTGCCTGAGAAGTCAGAATGTTAAATAACATAAACCACATGCCAAGCCATATCCTGAAAGTATTCAGTTTTATTTTTTATAACTTTTACCGGCCAACTTGTTTTTATGCAATTTCATCAGCTGCCGGTCAGAGAACCGAAGCATTTTCCACTGCAAATCCGCGCTGAGGAAAATCCCCTGACAAAACCAGAGCGAAGCTAACAGCAGCGTGGGCTATGGGGGGGGGAACTGCTAATGTCTGAGATGTTAAAAGTGTCAAGCATCACTTTAACAATGCAGAGGGCCGGCAGGGGGGTGAAGGAGGGCGTTAGGAGCAGCAGGAGGGCGTTAGGAGCAGCAGGAGGGCGTTAGGAGCAGCAGTGGCAGCCAGCGGGATCCTCCGCTGGACCAACTCACAGAGACACCCAGGGTGCAGAATGCCCTCCAGGGATTCTTTTGTGCACCATTAGAACTTAAGTATCAAGTAATTAATTACAAAAGCAACATTTTCAGAAAGATTTGGATAGAACCTATATCCCTCAAAGCCAGAGCTGCCAGTGTGGCTGGCACCAGGTCTGTACATATCACTACACCAGGGAAATGTCTTTCCTTTCTAGAACACTTTATGAAGCTTGGTATAGCTGTGAGTAATTTGTAAGAGGCAGCTTAGCATCTGTAAGGTGAAGTTTTTCCATGTTAAGGAAAAGCCTCATTGACAGTTAAACCTACTTTTTGAATTCAGGCTGAGGTAGAAGCATTAATGCACAGTGTAATGTCCTTGCTTGGGTATTCCCTGATAGGGGAATTCACCATGTGCCTACGCGGGTTTTGCACTGGACTGCCCCCGAATACCTGCTTAATAGTTTTGATTTGACTTTAATATGGACCAAGTGAATTAACTAGGTCAGAAACCCTGAAATACAGAGGTCTACAGGAAACGCCTGGCCTCTTTTCACAAGACATGTGAAATGTGCATAATGTCCACTTGCTCTTTTTTTTATGCACATTTTTGAAGATGTGCTGGTTACTTTCATTGGCATTGTGTACAGCCTTAATGGGCTCCCTGAATCTGTGCGGCAGAATCGACTGCGCAGGGATCCTTAAACTGCGCAACTCCGACATCGAGCTGCGGAAGGGCGAGACGGACATCGGGCGCAAGAACACGCGCGTGAGGATGGTCTTCCGGGTGCACATCGAGCAGGCCAGCGGCCGCACCGTGTCGCTGCAGGCGGCTTCCAATCCCATCGAGTGCTGTGAGTGCGCCGTGCCGAACAGCAGAAGATTTATTCTGATAATATCATTATTTCTGTGCCTAGCTGATGTTTTTACACAAGGAATGAGTTTTCCCCATTTGTATACCCAGATATATGACTGGGGAGATAAAATACCATGTTTGCTTAATATCGTACTTGCTACTACCGGTTAACCGTATTACTTATGTGGGACACGATACACGTTTCCATAAAAGTAACAGCTTCTGGAATAAATACACAACTGCAGAAGCGCACTCCAAGCAGTGTTTTCTTCTGTACAGCCTTCATATAGCAACATGCATCTTGCCCTTGCCTACGTGTGAAGTTTATGTGCAGGGCCAGAAAGAGAGTCACGCTTACTCTTAACTAGAGCCGCTATTTAAGGATCATTTAGGATTCTCCTAAATGACATTGTGAAGTACCGGTATTGACTGCAGCCATTTTTTTTCCTTCAATCACAGAGTAACAGATATAAAAACGAGACTAGGAACCTGATTGGTTAGGCCAGAGAAATCCATCGGAGTGAGCGCCAGCGTGCAGGAGTTGTTGATGCTCTTGATTTAAAGCAGCATAACCTCTGCTGACATATGGGACAGGGGCAGCTTTGCTTTAGAGGTCCAAGTCACGCATTTGGATCATGCCAGTGGGCTTCCTACTGTCTGAGGCTTTCTGGCCATTTTTAGTTTCTCATCGAATGAGAGAGTGCATTTGATTTATGGGTACAAAGTGAATTTATGTTTTACCTTGTGACAAATAAGAGGAAGGACTGAGGTTGAAACACCAAAAATGTGCACCCCCATTTTGCTCCGTGAAGGAACAAAAAAGCGGGTTATTAGCTAACGATAAACTTCCACAAATATTTTCCACTGAGAAGGCTTTAATCAGCATGATCTTGAAAGTAATCTCATCACATTGCAGTTTAGCGTTTTGTGGATAGTTCTTTAGAAAAGTGCACTAGAGGTGATTAGTATCAGTACATTCTTCTCATTTACTTTGGATTGTAATAAACATTTACCATAAATCACTACTTTATGAACAGTGTTTCAAATTAAAAAGCATTGCTGTCTTTCAAAGAGAAAGGAAAGATGGCAGTTGGGGGAGGGATCTTTCCAGATGTATGGTTCATGTGGCCTGGAGGCACGGGGGCGAATGGGGAGCCGGTTCTGAACCACAGAGCACTGAGGAAGTGTCCCACCCCCACATCCATGCAGCCCAGAGGTCGGCCCAGGAGCTGCCGCTTGTGGAGAAGCAGAACGTGGACAGCTGCGTGGCCACTGGGGGCAAGAAGATGCTTCTAAGCGGACACAACTTCCTGCCGGACTCCAAGGTGCTGTTCCTGGAAAAGGCCCAAGGTAGACCCTTAGCCTAGGACGACCTCCGCTGCTGTGGCGCTCCTTCAGTCGTGTGTCTCCAGTCTTTCTGTGTGCACTCACTGTCTCTCTCTCACTCTCTTCACCGTCAAAATATTCCCCATCCAGCCAGCGAGGCACATGTGGTGCGCATTAAGGCACTATATTTTTAACCAAACGTATTTACATTTGCAGAGTTTCCATTGCCTGTTCGCTGACGCTTGCCACAAGCTGAGGAATGAATCACAAACAGGGCATGTGCAGTTTCTCTTGAGCTGGAACATTTGTTTGGACTTTTTTTCTTCTTCTTTTTTTCACCCTTCATTTCCCTCTGGATAGGAAGGAGATGTTGACCGATCCAAAATGACTGATGTTAGAAGTTTACAAATAGCAATTTCCTTGATTAGTTCTAGAGCGGCAGCGTGAGGCAAAGGCCAAGGCTGCGATGTGTAGGCACGTGACAATGGCTCTCTGCGCTCTCGGGTATTTTTTTGTTTTTCCTTTTTCTTATTATTTTTCTCAAAGGAAAGGGAAGGCAGTAAATCTTTCCACCTGTGAATACATAACTCCTGCAAGGGGCTAACCCAGGGAAGCGTTTCTGCTAGAGCAGAGAAAGGGGTATGTTAACCAGTGACCCAAACCAATGAGATCTGAGCATCCGGTTTTCCGCACAACATGTTGCATTGTGGTCAGAATGAGTCTCCATTTTTAAAATATTCTTCCACCATATTCTCGTTACTCCCAGTCATTTAGCACCATACGATTCTGTCTGAGTCAGACAACTCAATTGAGTTAATTCTGATTGAGACTCGGAAATGATGTTCTGCAGCAAATCTTTAGATTTATGACAAATTGGCTTATGTCCATGTTAAGGATAATTAGATGTCATAGCACAAGTGACTGTGTGCCAAACATTGTTCACAAATATAGGACAATAGTCAGAAACCCAGCACACAAAGACAACTAATGCAAGGTTTCAGGGGTTATTTTTGCTTTAGCAGATGGCTTTCTTAATCCTAGTATATTTAGTTTTCTGCCATGAGATTTTCAAGACATTTCAGGTTAGGAGTCAGTGTAGCAAATTTCCTCAGTACATGGTAGGAGTACAGAGGAAAAGTGTGCAGTGCCTCTCTGGGTATTCCTTATTTTTGGATTTTCATTTGATTCAAAAGTCCACTGTGTCCCTCATTACAATTTGCTGTCATCTGTCGCTCTGTGTTTTTCTAATTATTACAATGTGGGGACCAGATTTCCGCACAATATGATAAAAATCTGTAACTTTTGACCTTGTGGGGACATTTTTTCGGTCCACATAAGGATACCTCAGTTTTATAAAAAATCTTTGAATGCACTCAAAACACTTGAGTCTTGTATTTTGTTTGGTTTCTTCATGTTATGGTTAGGGCTGGGTATGGGGTTAAGGTTAATAGGGCATAGTTGGAATTCGGGTTATGCCCATGGAACTGAATGGAGTGTCCCCACGAAGATATGAATACATAGATTCTGTGTGTGTGTGTGTGTGTGTGTGTGTGTGTGTGCTGTTCATGGTGCAGCAGTGCAGATTGGACAAGCTGGAAAAACAGTCTGGCTTCCCCAGATTGGTGGAAACGAAACCTTCACGCTTAACCAAAGCGTTTCACATTTCCATGACTTTAAGGGAGACTCTTGGACAGCCTGGGACCGGGGAGGGATAACAGTCACCCGGGCCACATATTTCAAACAGTACTATGGTTTGTTTTACACAGCATTAAAAAATTGGAAACAATTAGGAATCCATGTAACAGAGGCCAGCCCAAATGCCTCTTTGAAGCATGTATTCATGCCAAGTTGTGGTGGAATAAACCAGCTGGATAATGCTCCCAGGATATTCCTAACATCAGTCTTGGGTTGTGTGCACTGCTGTTTTTCCAGAGGGCTTCCCTGAGCTTGCTACCGGCCTTAGATTCCACACTGATTCTGCCATGGAAATGCCCCTTAAATATACAACACACAGCTTGAATTTTCCACCACATGTTGCCCCGTAAGGAACCCTAGAAAGATCTCTGCATCTTGACATTCTGACTGGTTAGCCCCAGTGTTGAAGGCCTTCAACAAGCTGCGACTGCCTCATTAACTCACTGGGACCTGGAGTGGAGCCATACTCGCTGTTAGCTCGCACATACTGAGATAAAATCCCCATGAGAGGAGCCCCACCCAGTGCCCGCTTTGTCCTCCACCCTCTCCTGTGATCCCCTTGCTGGTCTTTTCCATATCTCCTCTGGCTAACACTGTTACCCACTAGACCAATAAAGTCAGCCATGCACATTCAGTGTTTCTTGCCATTGAAATTCTTGAGGCTGGTTTGCCTTCACAGCAAACTGACAGCCCTCGTGGTACCGGACATGCAGTATTTGCTCCATATTTCTCACCCATCCACGCCACCCCCCTCCTGTCTGACAAAGCTTCATAAACCAGTGCTCTTCTTCGGTTATAAAAATACGCAACTTGTTTTGCCGCTATTCTTTCTGAATTAATACTGAACAGCGAAGATTTCGCGTCTTGAACAATTGTGGGTTGCTGATCACAAAAATCACGTTTTTTTCCTATCGTGTACCATTTAATAGATATAACCTATTTTTTTCTATTTTTTATGTTCTGTATAGTAGTATATTACCCACCAAGTTGTTTTGGTCAGTCCAGGCACGCCTGGGTATGCACTCTGTGCAGGTGCTACGCAAATGTTGTCTTACACATGCCTTGGCAAACTGAGTCAGGGAAGATGCTGGTAGACAGGCTATAAAATCAGTTCAAAGGTAAATCTACTGACTATATCAGGGCTACTCAACTGCTCAGCTAATTATAGCATCAGGGATACCCCCCCACTCCCGCCCCAATGAGGACCCCCCCACCCCACTCCCAAAAAAAAATTGCCCCATCATCCCCCTTGTAATATTTTTACGACCCAATCACTGCTCAGAAGTACTTGGAAGTCAATGCCATTTGCAGTCCCGGTGATATGGCGAGCAGAGGCTCATGTGACCGACTGTTACTTCTGTCTGACCAATGTATCTGGCTTCTCTGCTAAAAGCATTAAATCTTTTGAATACCCCAGTCCGCATTCAGCCATGAGGCCAGTGCCGCATGATGATAGTTTGCCAGTATGGAAGCCACCAGAGACATGGAGCATGGATGAGGGAGACAAAGATGCAACAATGCATGAGCCAGATGTGAAAAACAACACCAATCCAGATGCTGAACAGTTTATGTCTGGTCATCTTTATCTGATAACACAGCCAGAATTAAAGGACCTGCTCAGGTATTTCCTCCCTGCTGATCTTGGTGCGGTCAGTGATAAATATGGCGGCAGGTTTTACTAGGGCCTTGTGACCTTGGATAAGCAGTATCAGGGCAGCTGACGCTGATCAGTGCGACCCTGGATAAGCGGTATCAGGGCAGCTGACGCTGATCAGTGCGACCCTGGATAAGCGGTATCAGGGCAGCTGACGCTGATCAGTGCGACCCTGGATAAGCGGTATCAGGGCAGCTGACGCTGATCAGTGCGACCCTGGATAAGCGGTATCAGGGCAGCTGACACTGATCAGTGCGACTCTGGATAAGCCATATCAGGGCAGCTGACGCTGATCAGTGCAACCCTGGATAAGCGGTATCAGGGCAGCTGACGCTGATCAGTGCGACCCTGGATAAGCGGTATCAGGGCAGCATAAATGTGGCCTGTTTGGGGGTCCCTGAGGACCAGGTTGGGAAACACTGCACTGATACAGTGTGTCAGCATCATTATGCAAGTAAACATGCTAAATGAAATTCTATACAAGTTAACGTTTCTCCAAGTTCCTATGCGATACAACAAATCTGAAATCATTTTTGTATTCACACAATTTTTTGTGTTCAAATTACCTATCATAATGTCCCCTTTTTCGGAAGCTAATCTTTTGAAAAAAAAATGGTTGTCCATTGTAATTACAACATGTCTGTCCAGCATTATTGATGTATTCTTTATAAAGATTATGTTTGTGCTTGTGTTTTTCTATTATATACTGAAATTCTTTCCAAAGCCCCCAGGTACTGAGCTTGTATTCTGTATGCTACAGTATATGAGTGAAACGGTAAAATTAATTGTTATAAAATAAAGTTTTATTTCATAAATCTGCAATTCTATTGCCCTGGAAACTTCTTGAATAAGCCCAATAAAACATGCCATTTTGCAGAATAGCCCACTAATTGTGGGCTGTAGCAGAATGGTTTGCCGTGCCTAGTTCTGTAATCAAGGGTCAGGCAGTCTAATTTTCCAAGATGTATTCCAATAAACACGTCCGCAAGACTGCAGGATTTTTAAGCAGCAACAGACTCCCCTGCAGTACATCATTCCCAGTACTGGGGGGGGGGATTGTCCACATCAAGTATTAGTCCATGAAACAAACACTTAATTGACATTGATCTTGACAAACATGGCGACACAAGTAGCAAACAAGTAACAAATTTTTGTCTAACTAATCCAGATGGATTTTTTCAGTATTGTGGAGAATTCATTCTCTGAAGCTGCCCCTTTGCCTGGCTGGGGTGCTGATCGTCTTCAGTCTGACACTGTCCAAAGCAGGGCACCACTGTGTAGCTGGGCTCCCTCCTACCACAGGAGTGCTAGCAGAATGAATTTAATGTGACGCCTTGTGGGGCACGCTGAGCCACCCGTATCGGATTTGCCCACAATTAGGAGTCCAGTTCAGATCCTTCTGGAAAAAGAAATATATTTGATGGTGGAAAGCAGAGAAGATTGATGGAGGGGAGAAGGGATATTGGGGGCGAATATCTGTGGTCAGGTATGATGGGCTGGTGTTAGTCTGAGCAGAGTGGTGTTGGGGGAGGGGCGTTCCCGCTCTCTCTCCCTCTCTCTCTCTCTCTCCCCCTCCCTCTCTCTCTCTCCCTCTCTCCCCCTCTCTCTCTCCCTCTCTCTCCCTCTCTCTCTCTCTCCCTCTCTCCCCCTCTCTCTCTCTCCCCCTCTCTCTCTCTCGAGGTAGTATTGCTTGACTTGCTGATGGAGAATGCAGGAGGATTTCATAGTGGCAACAGACCAGGATCCACTGATCATAAACATAACTGACTTTATTATGTATTCTTATTTGTGTGCCTCTGTGTGAACATCATTCTCATTCTGTTAGGGTGTAAGAGTGTGTCTGTGTGTATGTGTGTGTGTGTGTGTATGCCTGTGTATGTGAGCGGGTTTACCTATCCTTATGGGGACATTACCGGTTTCCTGGTCCCCATAAGGGAAAACTCTATTTTATAAAAATCGGTGACTGCTATGAAAAAACTAAAAATGCAAAAACTCTTGTATTTTGTTAGGTTACTTATGGTTATGGTTAGGGCAGGGTAGGGGTTAAGGTTGTCATAGTTAGCGTTAGCATTTTTCCCATTGAAATGAATGAGCAGTCCCCATAAGGATATGTTTACCCTACATGTGTGTATGTGTGTGTGTGTCTGTGTGTGGGGGCCATCTATTCAATCCCCACAAGGGGAAATGCAATTTTATAAAAATCTACGACTGCAATCATAAAACAAAATTCTGAATAAGCTTGTATTTTATTTAGTCACTTATTGTTAAGTTTAGGGCTGGGTAAAGGTTCAGGTTGTCATTGCTGGGATTAGGGTTCTGCCCTTTAAAATGAATGGCCAGTCCTCACAAAGAAATGAGTTCAGGTCTGTGCTGTGTGCGTGTGTGTGTGTGTGCGTGTGCGTGTCTTCATGCACGTACTAGACAGAGCCTGTCTGAGAGTCAGTTTGTGTTACACGTGTGTTCATGCACGCATATATTCGTGTGCCTATGTCTGTAGGCCAGAGAGAAGGTGTTGCCTGCGGGCCTGTTTGTGTGCTGAGCATGTGCCTTTCCTGTGGCTCTCCCTGAAGGGAATTCTGGAGACAGGTCCCTCAGAGCCAGTGTCGCCTCCCATTAAAGGAAACCCAGTGTGACACATTTGTGTCCTAACGTACAATCAGTTAATTTTAGGTGTGAGCAGTGAAGTAAATGTCGTGGAAAAAAAAATGGCTGTTCTAGTTTAAATCTTCTCTAATCCAACAATCATCAAGGAAATTATAAGTGTGTTTTTGGTCATAGGACAGAGATGTGTGTAGGAGTATAAGATTATAAAGCCATGCTTGAATTGTTCTGGGTGATAGTGGGAGAAAGTATTAGAATGGAAAAGTGCTGCTTTCTGCTACCTCCACTTTCTCCAGCAGGCTCTGTTTGCTGCTTTCTTAATGGCTTTGAGCCCTTCGCTACCTCCCATCCCCGCCTTGGCTGTAATCCAGCAGCCGTACCGGCGCATCTCGCCTAGCCTGTTCCCTGTCATGCGGGGGTGAAGACGGTGGGGAGGGGGGAGGGGCCGCTGGGGAAGCCTTTCGCCCGAGCTCAGACTGGGAGGGAATTCCCTCATGAGTGGGATCACTTTCACATCTGGCCTTGGCTGGACGAGTGCCTGGGCTTCTGGTGTGCCGCTGAGTCCATGGTGGACACTGCTGCCCCCCTGCCAGTAGACCTGCAGACAGTGCTTCCCCATCGCCACCCAGAACCCTTCTCTGCCCCACCACATTACTTGGGGTGCTCCCCTATTCGACTCTTATTGCCAATAGTACAGGCAAACTAGGTGTCTTGTCAGGACAGAGGCAAACCCAGACGTGGAGATTGTTCTTGGCCGGCAGTTTTGTCTGCTGTGGATTCCAGCTTTAGCACCAAGAGATTATCCTTCTCGAACAGAGCCAGGCTGCAGTCGGGCTCACAACACAAATAAACAAATAGATAGTAAGAAAAGAAAATGGAAAATAAAGTTGATTCTCATAAGTGCTTCTGGTTTCAACATATGAGTCACATTTTCCATTCTCACAATACAAAAATGTAAATTTTTTGATTGGTTCAGTCTCTGTTGGTCCCTCCCCCTAAGCCACCCCCCAACCAACAGACTGGGGTGTTTCCAACCCTCATAGGTCCTCATAGCCTTTCCAGTGTTTTAATGCTGTAATATTAGTCATGACCTTGAACAGCAATAAACCTGAACCTGAAATGAATGGTTTTATAGAGCATAAATACTGACTTCACAACAGGACATTTATCAAGGACTTGATGCTCCTGTATAGGCATTCATTTACATAAATTTACTTCATAATGATATTGCTGGATCTATGCAGTGTCACCTTCCAGTGTCTTTTGTAAGGACGCAGCAGTGAGGCGCAGCACCGAGACGCAGGTCAAGGCAGGTTTGAAGGCTGACTAGTATCAAACTGTACCCTTCGTGTTTCTGAGTGCCGTCTAGATGCAAGGTCAGTGTGGTGATGCAGCTCAGAGTCACCAGCATGTGATATGGGGGTGAAAAGTGACAAGTAACATTTAGCCAGTGCGGCGAACTGTAGTACTGCAGGGCCAGGATCCCAGGGATGAGGCCTGGCGTTGTACAGCTAGTTGGTGCTGTTGGCATGTGTGCCAGGGGGGGCACCTGGGCAGGTAAATGGGCTGTGCATTTGTACCATTGTTAAGGTATGACAGGGAGCCAGTGTGACATCCCATAAGCTATATACACCAAGTCAGGTACAAGCGAAAAACCTCTGCTTATGTCTGCATGTGAATTTAATCCCCCCAAATACTGCAGAATTACTAGAGAGAAAGAGCTTGCAAATTGCTTATCTCAGGCTCCTTTGATGTACCTGTGTATTTTATTAATTTCCGGGGGGTGGGGAGGGGGGGGGGGTGAACAGAGAGAGCCTGAAAAACATGTTTACTCACGGAGGGCTGACGTCGCAGTCTAAGGTTTCCCTCTTGGAGAGGCTCCCAGTGCGGGGGCGTTCAGATTCCCCCATGGCCCTCCAGACGAAACGTGAGGAGTCGTGCGCCGTGCTGCCGCGGCCCCCCACCCCCCAGAGTCGCCCGCCGGCTCTTGTCATCGGCTCAGGACCCAATGCGGCTCTGCGGGGCTGCGCCAGGCCCGGCCTTCCTCTCCTCTTCCCTCTCTAATCGCTTAGCCATCTGCTCCCCTCAAACTAACCCCCGCCTGCCCGCCCACCCCACCCCTTTACACGCTCTAGTCCCACTTTTACTCATTGATATGAAAACCACAGTCCTATAAAATTGTAACTTTACATTTATTGGTGGAATCCTTTTCTGGTAGTGTTACAGATGTGCTTTAGACGCGGACAGTTAGTCAGCTTTAATACCAGGGACCTGTGTTGCTGTGTGTAATTCCCAGAACTCCCAGTCCTATTTGAATGGCTTCGCAAAGCGTATCTATGCCCATTTCTATCTTCCATCAGAAGATTCCAACCTTCAAAGGAGTAGAGTGAACCTAATTACTTAAGTACCATGGGAAAGTGAGAAGATGAAGCTGTACAGACGGTATTGCAATGGCAGGCAAAATACTCAGATGAAAAATACAGAATCAACACATCAGGAATTATTGATCCTTGTTTAATAGCGGTGGTGCTTGTGAAGCTACTATGTGTCCAAATATCTCTGGGAATGTGCTGTGTAGTAGCATGGGGGCTACAGCCACGGAGACTTAACTGTACCCCGTCGTTTAGGCTTCAGACAGCACTAATGAATCCCTGGCACACAGAGACTGAGAAAATAATTTGCTGTGGTTTTGCAACAATTGCTTCAACAGAGCTAAAAATGTCCTTTCTGAGAAGCGTGGTGTGGAGTCACTGGGATGCCGGATCGCGTGTGCTGTGCCCCGCCTCCAGCTGGCGCTGCTTGTGTTTTATTGGACGGCAGGAAGAGCTTTGCGATGCGACAAGTCGGAGATGAAAAAGGAGAGAGCGTTTACAGTGCCGAGGAAAGAGCGGTCTAGGTTTTAACGAGGATGGCAAAAGGGGTGCCGCGTCATTTTAAAAGGTAGCGACTTCTGAGACGGCACACGCGAGATGTCACTTTCCAGTCACGCAGCTCTGGTTTTTTACTGGACAGGACGTTTTTATCACGCCCTTTTTACAAGCCTGCCGACCTTGTCTTTCCACAAACGTGGCCTGTGCTGGGAATGTGATGTAAGGGTGCTTGCCTGTCGGACCCAAGCGGGTGGGACCTGACAGGAAGGAAGGTCACCGCATGGTTTTTGTGCTGCAGATGATTGCCATGCCCCACTTTCCAAAGAGGGGCTTCAGTCACCTCACAATCTCAGTGGTCTAACACTTCTGTGTATGCATCTGTGTGGGGTGGTGGGTGGCGAGCTGTTAGAGAAGCAGGTTTTCGGGGTATAATTACCTGATGGGGCTGGTCTCACCCTTCCCTGCAGTGCAGTCCCAGCCACACAATGCAAAGTGCAAGATGAAGAGGATTCTTGTAGTCAGATCTAATAGCTTTCTTGAGCTGCTTTGGATATCAGAGATACTTCCAGATGGCTTCCAGATGCGGGTCCTGTATGTGCCTCTCTCTGTATGTGTGCGTAGAAAAAATAAATTATATATATATAATTTATATATATATAAACACACACACACACACACACACTGTATGTGTGTGTGTGTGTGGTCCAGGTATACATTGTGGGGACTGAATGACACCACAATGTGATAACATCCTGTTTTGTTGAAGTTGTGGGGACCATTTTTACGACCACCAAGGGGAAATTCCATTTTATAGAAGTCTGTGACTGCAATAAAAAAACTAAAAATGTCAGGAGTCTTATATTTTGTTTGGTTATTTATGGTTAAGGTTAGGGCTGGGTAGGGATTAAGGTTGTCATGCTGGGATTAGGGTTATGCCCATAGAAATGAATGGATAGTCCCCAAAAAGGTATGAGTACAGGTCTGTGCTGTGTATTTGTGTGTGTGTGTGTGTGTGTGTGTGTGCTTGTGTGTGTGGATTATGTTTACATTACTTTGTGGGGACCAAATGTCCCCCACAATGTAATAAAATACCTGTTATTTCGACATTGTGAGGACAATTTTTCAAGTGAATGTTATCAAAAATCAAAGGCTGGCAAAACTCTAATATTTTGTTTGGTTACTTATGGTTAAGGTCAGGGCTGGGTAGGGGTTAAGGTCATCATGTCCCCATAGAAATGAATGGAGAGTCCCCACAAAGATATAATTACAAACCGGTGCACGTGTGTGTGTGTGTGTGTGTGTGTGCTATATAGCATTTTCTCAAGGCTCTGGTTACTTAATGTTGACTGCCGCACCGTGGTATGGTCTGCCTTTTGTTCTGTAGTGATATTTTAACAATCACTAATATTATTTTCACAATTCTCTGTTCTTTCCTACTTCTTTAGATGGTCACCATATTTGGGAGACTGAAGCCAAGGTTGAGAAGGAGTCCTTGAAGGCAGTAAGTTTGACACATGTAAATACTTTTTACACGTATTGATCGGTTAACTGAGAGCATAATGTGGTGCGGCGACGTGAAACCTTAACATTAAAAATGTATTAAAAATATGTGTTTTTGCAGCGGCTTTCATAAACTCAAGAGTTATTTTCACAGAAGGCCTTAAACTGTTCTTTTAGATGAGTGGGAAGCGTCGTTTTGAGCAGTTAGTGTGGAAGGAAGAGTTTGTTGACGGTAGGAATTGATGGTCACATGCTGCAAAGGACCTTTGAAGATTCCGCATGTTGTGTTGCTTGCATTGGTATAAATAGTATGGATAATTAGCGACAGATTGGGATAGGAATAGGTTGGAGTAATAACTAGGCCTCTTGACCTGCGGTTTATCTACTGTCCTGATGGTCTGAAAGAGAGCGGGACCCCTAGTGTTAAATGCTGAAAGTTACATCCTCCCTACTGTTGAAGCTCCTGCTCTCTGTCTAATCTGGCATCTGGCCTCATACGAATAATCCTTGTCTGTCCAGAATAATAGCAGGTCCTAGTCATTCTTCTTTTACACTGGAGGACAGAACTCAGCTGCTCTGATTGGGATCTTCTCAAACTCTGATGTAACCCCTGATGACACACCACACAGCAGATAGGTGGGCGAATTATATCAAGGTCTTGAGCTGGATTCAGATAACCCTAACCCTAACCCTAACCCAGAATAGCAGCAGAGGAGTTCCGGCCTCTTTCTGTGGTCTTGCTTAATTGGAGGTCATCAGTTAAATCAGCCGATAACAGAGACTGGGCAAAGACGGCATCAGTCGTCACCTCACCTGCTGCTGTAATGAGAAAATGACTGGCAGTGTTGCTCAGTGAGTTAGTCACGCATGAAACATCTCTGAAGCACATAAGTCACGCTGGGCGTCCTTTCTGAGGGCTGGATGGCTGGAATACACACATTCCCAGGGCTGTTTTAGTTCTGTGTGTGACTAAAAAAACCCTCATTCCACATAGCAGAGGTGGAAAGTTCAGGTCCAGAAAGTACAAATCCAGGCCAAGAGTTTGTTTCAACCAACCAGTACAGTACTCTGTGACTGTGACTCTTTATGCTCAACTGGTTGGTTGAAACAAAACCTTGGTCTGGATTTGTACTTTCTGAACATGGACTTTCCACCTCTGCCACATAGTGTTGAGGAGACGGGTCCCTCCTTGCAATGTGGGGAATGCCTGCTGTTACAGAGGCGGTGAAACATGAATGAGAGCAAATGTGTTTACTGTACATCGTCTACAAAGACACCACACTGCACTGTTCCTGTAATCAGCGCTAAGGGATTTTTTTTTTTTCTGTCCTGCCTTCTTGAAGCCAGCTGTGTCCATTCCCACCCGCGGGGATCTCTGTCTTATGTGCCTAAAATGACCTTAGCTTGGTTAGATCCTGCAGGCTCTATTGTCACTGTTGTTGGTTCCCGTGCAGGTGACCTATGTCATTGCGTCACGGCGCTTAAGAGCATTTTGCTAACACTAACTGGCAACCAAAGTTGTGTAATATAGCGAGCATCCCAGGTCCTGGAAAAACAGGTGACAGAGTGCTGAGATGTCTCATTCAGTTGGGGTTCAGAGCAGAAAAGTTCACTCCCGCTCACTTAGCTTATTGCCACACCTACAAATTCATAGTTTTTCTAATGTCCTACTCTCAATGAAAGCTGAAGGAATTCCCACCTGTAGATATGACCCTGCGACAGCCTGCGGGACACCCTAAGGTGCCCGCTACGGCTTGTCAGGCGACGATAAGTAACTTCCTCTGTATCTCCACCTCCTTCATCATCTGCAGACAGCTGCCTGTGGTGGGGGTAGGGGATTGGGTAA
The DNA here is from genome assembly GCF_048594095.1 of Paramormyrops kingsleyae. Lineage (NCBI taxonomy): Eukaryota > Metazoa > Chordata > Actinopteri > Osteoglossiformes > Mormyridae > Paramormyrops > Paramormyrops kingsleyae. Next base: position 35,382,932 of record NC_132805.1, read on the forward strand.
CCGTTACATCATGCAGGCTTCGGGAATCATGGGGGGGGGTGGGGAGGGGGGCTTCACGGTGCAGTCTGTTTCCATGGTCTGTAGAAGCAGGCAAAAGTTCACGCTCGTCTGGAGAACTGAAGTCGGGGTGGCTGGGATTGCCCAGACGGGCCGTGTTCAGAGCAGGCTGTCCTGGACCTACCCCCAACCTACTCTCAATCCAATAACGATCTAAATCAATGGTCTTCTAAGAGGGTACATAACTGTGTTAACATAATTAACATGCAGACAGAGGTGCCCTAGGAAGAATGTATACAGAAAGAAGTCTGAATAGCAGGGCTATAGCTTTAAGTGGCTCTTCCATACCATGGACACATACACCTATAACTGTTTGGCAGCCCGTTCTTAATCTGTGTGTGTGTGTTCTACAGACAACGCTGGTGGTGGAGATCCCACCTTACCACAACCAGAGGATATCCAGCCCCAGCCAGGTCAACTTCTATGTTTGCAATGGCAAGAGGAAGAGGAGCCAGTACCAACGTTTCACATACCTGCCCCCCAACGGTAGGCCCCCCTTGGCTTCTTATAAAATGTCTTGTAGCTCACCAGAGGTCATATCACATTTTCACCTTATATATCATCTCCTTGCCCTCTCACCATTCAGACCAGACCTACAGTATTTCCTGTATTTTGGTCATATCACATTTTCACCTTATATATCATCTCCTTGCCCTCTCACCATTCAGACCAGACCTACAGTATTTCCTGTATTTTCCAAATATTTCATCTTCTCACCCGCCTCCCAAATTTCAAACCTAGTATCTTTCTAACACCTCCGTTTACTCAGAGGGGGATTCCACTGGTGACAGCACAGTGGCCTTTACATATAGGCCACCGATACATTCTTCATGTCAACACTCTAAACACTCCGTGCTGCCTGCTTTTAGGGTGCAGTTAAGGCATGTTCCAGTCACCCTGACAGAATGAAATCCTCACGTTGGATTGCCTTGATTTTCCCTTTCTTTCTTTTTGGGCTTGGTCCCGTGCTGGATTTATCCAAATCGCATTGATCTTTGCTGTCAGTTGCATCACATGCAGGAGGTGTTTGGCCACACATTTAGCCTGGATCTGACTTTGCCTGTCATTCCAGCGTTGACATGCGGCCGTGCAGGCAAGCGCTGTGCCTGGCCGCAACACTTCTAAAAATAGATGTTAAGAAAATGAAACACTTGCTTCTACATGCAGGAACATGGGAGTCCTTTATGTAGGGAAGAGCTATTTAAAAGTCATCAGAATCCAGCACATATGCTGCTCTTCGCTGTCTTTCATCATTCAGTCATTCATTTGGTTTTTACCTACACTCAAAGTAACTAACCTTTTGCATTCTTGATTGGTGTAATTAGTATTACCTAATGTTGTAAATTATGAGTACTTTGTCTGTAACGAAACCAAACTGAGGGTACATCACTGCACTGAGCTGTGACAGCTTTGTAGATGTTGTGTGGATGTTGTGTAGATGTTGTGTGCACAGCAGCACAGAAAGCACTGAGGACCACTGTCCCATTCCCTTCAGTATCTGTCCTTAGCATTGGCCAATTCATACAAAATGGCAAAAAAAACGTATTTTGTGTTTTTTTTTCTTTATGATGGAAATTAGGAGTTTGTTCTAAATTAAATAGAGAGGTAAATGTGATTTGTAGCCAAGTACCATAAATCTGCTACTTATTTCATTCATCTGTAATTGTATTTCAAATTATGTCTGGCTAAGGCAGAAACTGCTCCATGATTGGACAACATTGTTAATTGCTGCTGTGTTGGAGGTGACTCCTAATCCCTCCCAGGGCCAAATAAATATGGCGGTATCATAGTCCACGTGCGTCATCCTGCATTAGAATGTCCCGGGGGTGGGGGTCAGGACAGGGTGTGCCGGTGCCCTCTCACTCAGCACCTGTATCCTCCCTCCCTTGAGTATGATGGGGGTAGGAGGGCCCCAAGCCCTGGCCCCCCCAGAGGAAGCCCCCTCCCCATCATGGCTGATCCCCACCATAGTCCCCTGACCTGTCCTCTCTGGCCAGTCACCATGGTGTAACAAATTTTTTAAACCCCCCTGACTTAACCAAAAAACATGCACCTGTATCAACACTTTCAGTTCTCTAGCAGGTATATTCATCCCCAGAAAGTCACACACTATTCTTTACGCCCGAGTGCAGCTCTGTTCTTTGTGTTGTCTGCCTGTATGTTGCAGCGTTTTTTGACTCTGCTCAGATTTACCCAGTTATGGACAGTCAGTGCCGACGAGAAAGGCTGACTTGTGCGCCGCGTTCACTGTCATACCGCAACGCGCCCTGTTTCTCGTTCACTTTCATACGCCTGCCGTCTTCAGCTGCCAGACGGGACAGCAGCTGCGGTGGCGCTGATGGCCGCTTTTCCACTTCCTGTCACGCATGTAAAGAGCGATTAACATTATGGTGACACTAAATGGCAGTGACCTCAGAAGGCCTTCCACAAATAGGGGAACGTTACTTATGTGAAACACCGCGGCCCGCCCGTCCGCCACATGAGGTTTGCACCCTTGGACTCAGAGGCGTCGATTGGCCCAGTTACTGACGTGTCTGTCGCTCTGCATCGGAGGTGGGCGTTGCTGGTAGCAGTGCTGGATGCAATCAAATCCAGAAGGTGAAAACAAGAGGAAACTGCCACCGACGTAGTGCCCATGTGACCCGTGACCCGGGACTGGGGCTTGGCCCAGGCCAGTATTTAGCATTTGTTATGATAGCATTGTTTTGGAATAAAAACCTTAGCACTATAAAAAGGTGTTTTCCTGTGGTTCGGCTTGCGGCTCATCTTTGCAGGAAATGAGCGGGACCAGCCCAGTCCTATCAGCCCCCCCCCCAAAAGCACACAAGTAGGCAAGCAGGTGGCCTTGTACTCAGTGAACTGGGTCTCTGACTCAGGGTCAAGCCCTAACTGGTGCTTGTTGCCCTAATAGCCCATGAAATCTTTGACCTGAATCCAGCACCAAACACTGGCTGAGGTGTGGAAGTTACATACAGTTTTAATGCTAAGTCTTTTCCCATAACTGGTAGCAGTAGGGATCCATTTCATTGGCCAATAGGCTATTTAGTTGCCGAGTAAGTGGATGAGATAAGGTCAGCAATAAGTGCATGGCAAACAGATTTGGGGGGGTATGTGGGGGTATGTGGGATTTCATGGGGTGCTTAACAAACAAAAATGATGAATTCAGTGTTACTGCAGTTACTGAGGATCTTTTCCCCCCACACCCACCTAAATATTTCCCACTGCATCTCCTGGCCACTTCAGAAACAGTTTGCGGTGGGGATATTTTAAACGAGCATCTCTGTCGCATTTACACGCTGACACATTCACCGGCTATAAAAAGCCAACCAGCACTATAAATAACGCTTTAAGGAAGCGGAAGGGCACGCAGCCACTCCACTCCAGACAGTAAACATTTTGTACTTTCCATCATAACCCAGAATTCAGTAACACTGTTCACATGTACATATCCCAGTGTTAAACCTGAATATGAAACGCAACTCCAGTCTGTTACAGTCACCTTAAACGCAGCCTTCTGCTTGCAGCATTAGTGTTGCTGAAGTCAACCTAGCAGTTTGTCCTTGACCGCAGTGTTCGATTCCCACACTCTTATCTCTAGCTGTGTTACTTGACGTGTCAGCATCAGTAACCTGCAGCCTGCCATGCCTACATTTTGTCTCGTGTCAATTTCAGATGAGACTTCACTTACTTCAGCTGCAAATCTCTTTTTCCAGGTTTCAAATAAATATTTTTTTCTGAGTCTGCGGTTCGTCTTTGGGATTACCAGTGAAAGAGTCCTTTTAAGTCTTATTTCCCTGTTTGATAAACTATTTATTTGTAATGCTTTCCTGGAACCTTCACATTTTAGAGTAGTTGGTGTTTGGTTTTCATTGCAATTTCTTCATTCATGCATTTGTTCACTGTAGGCTAAAGTATCAGAGGTTTCATATGGGACCCAGTTTATGGATCAGACGTCAGGACAGGCTGAGCTCCATACCTTGATTTCTTCATCTTGTCAGCACATTACTTTCCATGCCTGCATCCCATTCCGCCTGCAGAAGTACAACCATGACGTGGCATCTTTTCCCTCCCTGGAAATAGGACACGTTCACATCAGACCACATAAAACAACACCACCAAAATTGTTGGCATCAGGGGCAGCCTGGCTAACTCGGTTCTCGGAATCGCTTTATTTTTATAGTCATTGAAAGATTCCCCGACAATACTGAGTTCTATTAATAAGCAGCTGAGCTCTTCCTTTAGCAGAGGGAGGTGTCTGGAGCCAGGAGAGAACGGGAATCGCGAGGAGAAATGTAAGGAGTCGTGCCGAGAGATTCCCCCTTTCACCTTTTGTTTAACATAGGATTTACCGCAACTGTATATGCATGAGGAGGCCATCAAAACATGTGGGATGATGCTTCTTTGTCTGAGAATGTCTGGGGCGGTCATCACACGGGGGGCACTGGGGGGCTGGAGGTGTCACGAGGAGACCTCACAGCACGAGTGGTGTTACGCTCCATGCTGGCCTTGGCTTCCTTCAGATGCCGCTCCTGGCTGTGAGCGGCGGCAGGGGCCAGACGGTGAGGAGGCAGAGCCGCATGCCGGCGTGGGATGTGGCCCTCATCTGCACCAAGCCTCAAAGGGCAGCTTTTACTGCTCCTTGCAACTATATGACAGTATTTCCAGCTATGGGAAATTGTCTTCATATAACCCAGACACTTCATGATGGAAAGCTTGTGTTATTAAGAACAAATTTTCCTGCCTGCTGGTTGTTGGTAAGGTAGAAAAGAAAAGATGCGGTTTCAGACCTTGCTTAAGTTTCTTCATATGAATGTAAAGTGACTGAAAAACACACAGGAAACTTCACAGCATCATTTCTCAATTTGCTTAAAGTATTGAGCGGACATGTGCGTTCTTCCTTGTCATGGAAATTATCGTATTAAATCTCCCTGTCACTACAAACTTTATAAAAACAACACTTGGTTTAGGCAACATGAGTCCAGAGTGCAGTAAGCATTGCACATGTGTATTTGTTTAGCAGACACACTCATCACCAGAAATCCATTTGAATGAATATATATATATATATATATATATATATATATATATCTCCTGCACTATGGGCTGTTGTTGATGCAATTCTGTTGAAGCTTTTCACTTAAAGGTACAACAGCAGCCGCTTGGGATTTGAACCAACAACCTTCTGTCAAAAATACACAAGTCCAACATGTGTAACTGTCTGGCAACATTGCATCATGAGGCTGGTTTCTGTAGCGCAAACCCTGTGGATGCCGTGCCATCCAGGTACTGCATGCTGCTGAGGATGGCCCGTCTGCACGAAACCTTCCCAGATTAAACACATCCCAGGGGACGGCCTGTGGAGTATATCGGAACCAGGACTGACTTACTGACTTTTTTAAATGGTAGATGGACAAAAGAAAGATTTATGAACTGCCTGTTGTCCATAACCATCAGAGTACAAGGACAGCTGGAGCGCTGTCCCATAAAGGCACTTTATTTAGCTTCAGGGCATTTGAAGGCCTTCTCCAGACTGGAGCATTGTGGCCCTCAGATTGTGCCATGAACATGCTGCATTCTCCTAGCCCTGTTGTCTCAGACAAATGGTCTGAGCCTGTCGTGGGCAAGGGTGTCTGCAGAGCAGCCCCAGCCCCTGGGTAGCCTCCCTCCGGGCGAGGGCTTTCACCCCCCTAACGCCTGGCATCTCTCCCCACGCGGCACCCTTACCTCACACCCGAGCCACTTAGTGGGAGGGACTGACGTCAATGGCTCCGTCCCCGGTGGGGTCCCCTCCCCGGTGGGGTCCCCCAGCTGTGTCAGAGTGTAGCCAGTGTCTGGGAGCCTACAGATGAAGAGCAGTCTCTTATTGTCTACCTGTTAAATAGTAGCATGTCCTTTCAGTGTTTTGCCTGACATTCGCCTACTGGAGACTTCTTGCCTTGATTTAAGGCAATCATTTGCCATTGAAACTCTTTAGACAGAGAGTGCAAGTTGTATCCTGTAACGACCTGATAGACTTTGGACATTTTTACACTGCATACATGTATCGGTCAGTTTATGAAGTGCATGTGCTTATTAGCACATTAGCAACGCTCTTGCAAAGAGCAAATCCTGTATCTGCAACTGAATACATTCAGCAGAGAGACGGGGTGGAAAGGTTCAGGCACTTTGGCTGAGCTTTAAAATGGTCTAAAAAGATCTAAGCGCTTTTGGATGCGGCGTGGCTGTCGCTGGCAGGCGTAATGGCTTCAGCACCTCAGAATCAGCCATCTTCCCGGGATTTTCACACAACGGTGTCTGGAGTTTACAGCGAGTGTCGCAATAAACAAAAAACATGCAGTCAGCAGCAAGTTCTGCGGGCGAAAACACCTTGTTAATGAGAGAGGTCATTAACAAGGTGGCCAAACTTGTTAAAGCAGACAGGAAGGCCACAAGTGCAATAATAACAGCCTAGTTTAACAGTGGTGTGCAGAAAGCCTCTTAGAACACAAAACTCATCTGCCCTCGAAGCAATTCCAATTCTCCAGGTAAAACTGCATCCTACTAGTAGGCGTACCTAATGATGTGGCCACTCAGTCTATACATATACAGTATATGCATCATATATATTACTTAATTTCCTGCCATAGATGTACATTCTTTTGGCGTCTCTTCTACTTCTAGCCTGGAACAGAAAAAAAAATTCATAAGCTGCACTCTTCAAAAAGGTTCAGTTAGCTTTTCTGACAGAAAGCCCACATTTTCCAAAAACGCTCTCAGCGTGGGGTATTTCCCTGTAATTTGTTGAATCAGTAGAGAGAGATGTGACAGTTGCAGGAACCAGAGTGACATTAGCTTGTTGCAGGAGAAATGAAACTTCTGGACGCAATCATTACCATCATGTTCAGCTGGCTAGGTGCTTTCAGAAAGGAAGATGAAGCGTTATTGCCTGCAACAGGAGCGGAAATCTCCAAAAGCTCGCGGCGGCTCTGCGCTCCAAGAGAGCTTCTGCCGGTCACCCTTGGATAAAACCACAAAAACAAGAGCTGCCCGCTAGTCAAGGCGGGGGTCGCTGGCTCTGCTCGCACAGTTGCACAGACGTGATCTTGCTCCTAGCCCCCTCCCCATCAAAGCCCTGCACAAGACAAACATCCCCACCCCCCACTGCCAAAGACACGCCCAATCCTCAATCTGCTGACATACAGGCTTTCTCATGCTGCACCCAAAATAAGTTGCAACACCGAGTGCGTGTTGCCTCAGCTTTCATCATGCCGCCCCCGTTAGGGCACCATTGATGAAATGCCGCCCTTGTTTTCTGTGTTTGTGTGTGCACGCGGTGGGGGGGGGGGGCAGAGGCTCTCTTTCACCTGGGCTCCTTTAATGAGACACCGAAGCTCCCCCACAGTGCAGGCCTTGTACCCGACAGATCAGCTTGGAGGAGCAGTGATGTGGAGAGGAAACGTACGGAAAGTCACCACCTCGTCTGCACCCCAGACATGTGCTTGCATTGCAGAGCTCAGTGGCAGGAACTTCAAGAAGCTCCGCTGAGTTGTGCCCTCTGAGATTAACAGCTGTCCAATATGAAAATATGTCATGGAACCAGCATTGCCTGAGATTGAAAGGCTTCTGTCAGATATGCTTCTTTCTCAGTTTGTTGTGCAGTTTGGCCTTCAAGGCTGGTGTGGCGGTACACCGGTAGCATGTAGCCTGGCCTGTGGTGTGCGGCATTGCTGTCCTGGACAGATCTCTGTCACGGCACCACGACGGAGGCGCTCCTTCAGGATCGCTTAGAAATTAGCCAGTCTTCTTCATGGCATTTCATTGGGGAATTTCTCCCTCTGAAAGTGGATGAAACGCTACTGGGGAGGTTTATGGCAATAGTGAGACAAGCCTTTTTCCTTTGGGTGACTCAAACATAATCAAAGCCTTTTTGTTTTTCTTTGAACGATATGTAAACTGTGCAGCTTCTGTCTCTAAGACATCCACAGCAGCGGGGCTGTGTGTATACATATAATGTGTGTGTGTGTGTGTGTGTGTGTGTTATGCATTCTTTCAGCAGATATGGGAGTCTGAGGAGAATGCAAGGAAAACTTTTTCAGTATTAGAAACAGCTGTGGCTCTGCTGTGATGACTCATCATTTTTTTTTGCTCTTTTTTCGGGGTTTGGGCTGGGTGAGAGCATACTCCGCTAACACAGAGCTTCATTCAGGAGCATGTTTGTTTGGATGAGGGTTTCTTAGCCACAGACCTACTGCTTCAGTCACATGAAGTGCAAACGTGGTGCTTCATTCCCCCTACAGGCAAACGCGAGCTCATGTGCAATCAGAAACCCATGCAGAAAGATAAACAAACAGCCGTACCTCCGCAACCATACAAATGCAAACAAGTATACATGCATTCCTTCAGGGAATATCAGTACACAAATGCACTCTAATATATGCTCTCCTTTCATTTCAGCTCCGATGATCAAAACAGAGCCCAATGATGACTACGAGCCCCAGGGGGTGCCAGCTCTCGGTTTGCCCCCCAGGCCTTACTATGGGCCGCAAGGCCTAAGCCCCATGATTCATGCCGACCCCAGCCCCTGCCTGGCGGGAGGTTACCCCGCCTGCCAGCAAAGGCACGGCGGGGCAATCCCACCCTCCTCCCCCGGCTCCAGCCCCACGCTGCACGACCTGACCCCCGCCGCCTACCCCAGGTGCCTTCCGGCTGGAAGGTCCCCTGACCACGCTGTGCCGGCCCTGCTACCGGTGGCGCAGGCAGGCAGTCCGCGCGGCTACACCCCGCCCCTGCTCTTTTCCGCCGGCAGCCCCGTTTCCTCCGCTCCATCTCCAGGATCTCACCCCTCCACTCCGGGCCTGGCTCCTGAGGGTCCATTCGCCCCACCCGCCACCACGCTGGCCAGGAAGACCTCTCCTGCTCTGCTGACCGACAGCGCCACCCCTCCCGCCCTGCCGCTGCCGGTCACCATCAAGCAGGAGCCCCAGGAGCTGGACCAGATGTACCTGGACGATGGTGAGTCGGCTCTCTGGGCGTTTCCGTTTGAGAAATGAAACCAAAATGCGTGAAAAACTGCTTAAAAGAGAAATGTGGAATACTTTCTGATAAATATCTACATTTTTTTAAATGAAACACCATTTGCAAACAGTCAGCATAATTGTTACTGAAGTAGCTCTGTCGCTCGCTTACCGTCATCCATTCATCGAGTGCCAGTGGGTGACAAACATATATGAGTGAAACGTCACGCAATCAGGATAGGGACAGGTATCACTTTTCAGCCAGTCTGTAGCTGCTGCTGCAGACTGCCATGTTGCTGGGGGGGGGGGGGGGGGTTGTCGCAGGGACATTGCTTGGGGGGGTCGGGGAAAGAGTGGCACACGCACACCGGACCCAACTGTTGATACAAGGACTAATGAAGGAAGTGAAAAACAATGGGATGGAGTTTCCTGGCCCGGTGGGGGGTTCATTTTCGAAGGGGGGAGGGGATGGGCTGTGATAAAGGAGCTACTACAGGGGTTTGGGGGGGCTTGGAGGGTTGTTGTAGTGTGGCTGGATTCCTCCCCCAAAGCCCCTGTCTGCTGCCCCAGAGGCCATCCTGATCCCCCCCACACTGATACCCTGGGTATGCATGTTTGTGAGTTTGGCACTCCATACACCTGGGACTGCCCTGGCAGGCCTCAGCCTTGTTTAAATCATCAAAATGGTACTTGAGGGAACATGTAAAACCAACAATGCTCTCCTCTGGTGCCCAAAGGATGTGTGGTTCTACGCCAGAGTGTCAAAGTTAAATGCCCCCAACCGGAGCAGCAAGTGTGTCCCCACTCAACAGTGGGACGTCAGCCATCCTGCAAGCCCTTTGTTCATTCTGAATGTAAACATCTCGCGTTTGAAGGGTAACAACCAGCGGCACAATGCGTGCAGAGCTTAAAAATTATCGGGGGGGGGGTGGGTAATTACTCAGAGGAGGCATCATTGAAGTGCAACTGTCAGCGAAAACCCTTTTCCTGGGGAGACATTCACTCCTCCCCCAAAAAGTAAACGGAGCCTAACGTCTGTCGCCAGTCAGACGTAGCGAATCTGTGATCTGCAGGCCTTCCCGCACTGGCGAATCTGTGATCTGCAGGCCTTCCCGCACTGGCGAATCTGTGATCTGCAGGCCTTCCCGCACTGGCGAATCTGTGATCTGCAGGCCTTCTGCACCGGCCGCACGTGGCCGGAGATCATCCCGTCGCCGCCTTTGTCAGGTTTGGCCGTGAAACCTCTATGTGACTTGGGAGGAGTCGTGGGAGGGGGCCCGTCATGTACACCTACACAGGGACACAATAAAGGCCACGGCGAAGCAGCGTTGGGCCGTCGGAGGATATCTACAAGACTCAGGCATAATGAATATGGCACACAGCATAAGAGGGTTGTTAAGAGATCGTTTTACTTGGCAATTGATACGCAAGTTGATACAATATGAAAATATTCCAAATTTGCGTAATGCTCGTTTATAAGCGATTCGGTCCCAAGCCGAGTAACCTGGTTACCTCGCAGTTATACCCATTCTGCTGTCACTTTAGGAGGCCTGATCTCTCCAGCCCAGCAGACAAATGAACTCAGCGCATAATAAAGCCTACATTAGGTATTCTGCTGGAATGCGTATTGATTGGTGACGGACACTAAATGACCTCAACGCCAGTACTCTCCCCGCATCTGATTTCTGAATAAGCACCTGCGGTCGGCTCGCAGAGGCCCACTAAATGTGCCGCAGTAACTGCATCCTTTGAAGGCATTTGGAGGATGAAGCAGGGTGACCCTCTCTCCCATCCCACCACCCATCGTCAAGAAATACGGAGAGGTGTGGGTTGCCAGGTCCATCTTTCAGGTATCGCCCTCTGTCTTCCCACCTGGATAAACCTCGAGAGGTATTTTCCTGTAAGAGGCTATATAGCTCTAAAAATCAGTGCACAACAGGAAGCTCTAAAAATCAGTGCACATTCACCGTGCACATTCACCGTGAATCCTGTAAGCGTATGTCTTTGTGCGGTGGGGCGATGGTGCTTTGGCGTCTTCTGGGTAGACAGGCACTACAAGGCAGGGGTGACGTGTGACAGGGTAGGAGCAGAGGTGCCAGGTGACGTTCTGCACACCTGTCATTCAGCATGACAGGGACCCACTCCTGCAGTCACATGGTGAAGGTGGGGCCTCGCTGCAACAAAGTGCCCCTGTGTTTTGGAACCCTCCCTCCCAATGAATTCAGCACAGTTCCTCATCTATATTGGCACATGAAGCATAATGAAATAATCATAGAGATAAAATACTCATTCGGTAAAACAAAATCTATTCATCCGTTGTGAAAAATCCCAGGAGTGCAGCATTCCTGCTTTGATGTGGAAGGGGGCCAGACATGGGAATGGCATCGTTATGTCCCTTTTTCACGTCAAGCAACCCCCCCACACACACACACACCACCATTCGAAAACTCAGGCAGAAACCCCTTGCGAGTAGAGCCTGGAACCGTAATGAAGGACCCCTTTGTGTGGCGGGGTGCCGCGGCAGCACTGAGCTGTGGGTGAAATCCCTCCCCTGCCGGCCCCGTCTCCCCTCATTAGGCCCCCGGGCGCGAGGAGTGACATCATCAAGCGCCGTCGTGCAACAAGGGAGGCAGATCTGTAGCAGCTGTACTCGAGCACAGTGAGGCCTATTCACTGGGAGCCCCTCTCACATGTGTGCGCTTTGTGTTCCTGACGGCCCGACACACAGACAACACCTTCCTGTGTCCTTTTTTTATTCTGAAAAGAAAATCCACATCTGGTTATTTTCCTCCCCAAATTAAAGTCTGTTACGTAACCGGAGTGAAGCTGAGAGCTGGGTTCGCCCAGTAAAGAGAGCGCAGCACATTTTTCTAAGCTTTTTTTTTATTATTGAAAAAGCAGACAGAGAGTCCCGATTTAACACAGGCTTTGTCTGTCTTTTCCACCCCGCCTCGCTCCCTTTCTGTCTCCATTATCACGACAACCGCTTCTGCTAAAGCTTTCGGAGGTTCCCCGTCCCGAGTCCCCACCATCGGCCGTGTGCGGTTTTTTCCTCATGGAAACTCTTACGCTCCTTGGCCTTCATCCGACGGCCCGGGTCTCCGCGCAAACCCAGTAATGATGAAGCGCCGGGGCAGAGATGCCGAGTCGGCGGCTTTGGAGGCCTCCCCAGCCCGCAGCCGGGGGGGTGGGCACGGCGCAGTGGGGGGGTTTAATGCCCCGCGGTCAGAGCGCGTGCTTTTACTACACTCAGCACGCGACCTCGGGGTGCGTCCCTGGGCGGACGGGCCTGCAGAAAACCTGGCCGGCCGGCCTCCCGGAGGTGAAGCGCGCCATTGGTTAAGTGCAGCGTCACGACCGCAGTCTGCCTGGGGCTGGCGGCTGACCGACAGGTTTGAATAAGAAAAGTACAATTAAAAATCAATGGGGTTTTTATAATTTATGATTTTTAGAGATGGTATAGATTTTAGCCATCAGCCTTGCATTTTAGTGTCTGGCATTGTGTTTTCCTGGAACTCACTGAGAAAAAAAAATAATAAGGGCTTTTAGGAATTTTGGAATTATTGGAAAAAATAATATGGATGCAATGGATCATTTTTTGGGTTCGGACTACGGTTGTACGGTATGAGGGCGGCTGTGAGGAGATGCATGAATGCGACCACCAGATGGAGTAGATTTGGTGGTGGTTCGTACGGTCTTTGGAAATGAAAACGCGCTGTGATCAAGTGACTTCTTATGATTTATCACCGTCTGAGTCATTCATCGTATTGTTGTTCTTGTAACAAACGATAATAAAAAATTATTGTTATTGTTGTTCGGAGCAAGAGACAACGTCGAGATGCAATTAGCAAAACTTGGAGCCAAATAAAAAGTATGAAAGAAGCAATTAGAGGGCTGGATGTTGGCCGGCCGTAGCGTGTCGACGTGTCTGAACTTGCAGCACTTCACACGTTTGTAGGCACCACCAGTGCAGCGTAATTAGGAAGCTCCCAGCGCAGGCTGACAGCCGTGAGCCTAAATGGCCCATATGATGCTTTCAGTGCGGCCTGCTCTGATATTTAAACCTCACCTCCGGGGTGGAGTACTCAAGCTGTGGCCTAGACCGATTCGGTTAAGCACATTCACTGCTGCTGCTGCTGTTTTATTTTTTTTTTGTCTAGAAGGGCTTTCCTTCTCTTTCAGGCCATGACATATTGAGAAACGACTGAACAGAGCTATTAGCTTTCATGGCTAACCATGTTATGCTCTCCCCTCAGTGAAAAGCAGACCTGCAGTGGGGCCATGGCTGTGTGCTGTTACGCACGCTATCAGACACTCCGGGGGCCATTATCCGGTCAGCGTTTTGGCGCTTGCCGCTTGACGATGGCTTGCCCGCAAAACGGAGTCATCTAACTTCAGCCGTTACATCATTGCACCTTTTGTCACGGCAAAGGAATCTATCGGCTGAGTAACTGCTAACCTATCTAAATATATTGGGGGTTTTTTTCTAGCGTGAAGCCCAGTTGCAATTAGATCCGAAGCCAGATTTCTCCTCTTTTAGGAGTCTTTACGTATTCGCGAAGGAATGCAAGGAAATCAGGTCATCATCGCTGCCGTGAAGAGCTCGTCATCATGAGAGCATTTGTTCCTAATGAAGCCATGCCGCACACCACTGGGTAGGCGGAACTCGTGGCGTTAAATGCTGAACGATGGTGGGGAACCAGCCAGGCATTGAAGGCTAGTGGCCACATCTGTATGACGACCAGGACGCAGACGAGTCTCAATGTCCCCTTATTTATTCGGTGAAGGGCTGGTACCACGTTCTGTCACTCCGCAACCTGCCACACCAGCCTCCACCCACTCAATGTCCAGGGTAATTCTTTCCATTTTCCTGGGATGACAAACCAAAGTTTTCTCAATCTCTTGCTTGTCTTTTACCTAAACTGCATACATATGGACAGCCCTGACTGTGGTGGTCCTCTCCTCGGTCATAATCGTCTTTACTGCTTTTTTCCAATGCTACCACTGTTCATTGCATCGTTATGCATTGCCTTTCAAGGCAGATAGTGACGTCGTATGGGGTGGACGCCTAATGCTTTTTGTAATGCTGTGGCCCATCGTCTCTGAACTCCTAGCCGCAATCTTTATCAGTCAGTTGTTTAAAACCCAAATGTTCTGGGCCACAGAAGGCAGACAATTAAAACACCACCTAGTTCGCTGGAGGTCAGCCCCCAAGAACCACGGTCCTCTTACGGAGTGCCGCGTATCCCAACCCGAGGCAGCGGTTCAGCTCGATGTCCGCAGGAGGAGCATAAAGATGACGGATGGGCCCTGTGCTTTCCTGGGGAATAACCGCAAGGTCTCAAAGGTGCACAGCTGGTTTTACTTGCAGTTGTCTCGTCCTCTGTGGCGGCTGCTGACGCCCCGTAAACAGCACCGCTGTCTTGGGTGTCCGCTAACACCCGTTACTCATACTGGGCTGAAAGAAAGTCACAGCTGAATTTTTAATGGCGACTGGGTCCAAGCGCCAGGTGTCTGAATGCATAAATAAATAGGCTGAAAGATATAGGGGATTCAGAGAATGTGAATGGAGATGATCTTTTTTTTTCCTTTAGAAAACACTTGACAAAATATATTTGACATAATAAATTATAGTGCTAATGCAGGACTATTGCAGGATCAGTTTCAGGGCACTTTTAACAGTGTTTTGCAGCTGTGAAATTGGCCTGGTGTAGGAGTCAGTTTGAGAGGAGATTTAGCATAGTCTTTAGCATAGTCTTTAGCATAGTCTTTTAGCATAGTCTTTAGCATAGTCTTTTAGCATAGTCTTTAGCATAGTCTTTAGCATAGTCTTTAGCATAGTCTTTTAGCATAGTCTTTAGCATAGTCTTTAGCATAGTCTTTAAGTTGGACCAACAACCATCCTGATAAAGGATCTGCTCACGTTTGTATTAATCTGTCCAAGCCGTTGAGTTGCAAGTGACTCTGTTCAGACTCAGAAGGTACTTTTCACTGCATCATTACAGCGCATGGTGCTTTTAAAATGTTACCTTCAATGTGAATAAGTGACCATCTGCCTAACATTGAGTAGACATTTATGGACTGTGAGTGCTTTGCTTTTGCTCTTCTGTCCATTGTTAAGTGCATCAACAAACCAGATTTTATTTTTATTGTCGGTTAAGTGGTAAAGTTCATACTCCCTAAATCACTGGAGGCCAGTCTTTGTTTTTCATCCAACGTAGGGTAGGACCCTGTTTTGGCTTTTTCCATTATGAATCGCGTTAGCACGTTGTAGCAGATGCCGTAGTGATGGATATCAACAGCGAATGCTGCTCACTATTTCTGTTTTGGCAGCAGTCCTTTAAAGACTCCCCCCACCTCACAGTAGCTGCTGTCACCAGCCTGTTGGCCTCAGCACGCCTCCCCATCACTGCTGAGCCCAAGTCACACAAGGCCATGCCCTGAATTGCTGTGTACATTGGCAGACGGGTAAAAGTGAACATTTCGGCGGATGGTCTTTCTAACTACTTTATTATCTTCAGTTCTTCACTCTTTGTTTTGCTTTTTTTTTTCTCCCGTCAACCTTTGGCAGACTCCTACTTTGCAGGAGCTGTTTCCTTTTGGCCGACAGCAATCAGATCTGCTGAAGGATAAATAACATGCCAGGCTGGTGTTGGACGGCAAGCCCACTAATCTACACAGCTGTCCCCTGTAGCTGATTGGTGGACAGCAATTCTACTCACTACAGAGTGGTCTCCTATTCTGGTAGCTGATTGGTGGACAGCAGTTTTACTCAGTACATAGTGGTCTCCTATTCTGGTAGCTGATTGGTGGATAGTAGTTCTACTCACTACAGACTGGTCTCCTATTCTGGTAGCCGATTGGTTGACGGCAGTTCTACTGACTACAGAGTGGTCTCCTATTCTGGTAGCTGATTGGTGGACAGCAGTTTTACTTACTGCAGAGTAAATCATACCCCTGAACATGTGTGTTACCTGTGCTTCCTATAGTGATTGTTTTTATTAAATCATAAGTTTACATTTAATGTAATTCATTGTCACAAGCAAGTTGTTGCACAGTGGTTTATGTTTCCAATCTAAGAGCTGCCCCCAGGCATGACTCAGGGATGGGAAAAATGAACAGGGATTTTATTTTGGGATAGCAAGGAAGAAAACCAGCCGGGTTCACAAAAAGACGAAAGGGCCATTGGACCTCCAAAGGGCTGCAGGTGTGGGTTGGGCTTGGCATTAGGTTCTGGGTACATTTACTTGGGGGGGGATCAAACATTACTGGATATATACTATGGGACAGCAAGGGTCAGGTGGGAGAGCTGTGATCTGCATGGAGAAACACATGAGTGCTGACATTTCTGCTGCACTGCTTTTAGTTCCAGTTCATTTCCAAAGCTGGTTTATACCATTCTCTGTCAAATGCACTTGGGTGCCATACTGGAGTCCTTCCCTGACCGTAAATGAGGCGGCGTGCAGCCGCTCATCGTGTCAGCGACGTCATGCTGCATGCCGGTTCTTATGCCTCAAAGCCGCCGACGATGAGGCGGGTCGGCTCTTTCCGACTGCAGGCCGGGCTGATTTATAGATGACATCGTCCATTGATGTGTGCACTCAGAGGCCCGATCGGGGGGCCCAGATCCAGTGAATGGATATTTCAGAGCCACCAGATGCGGGGAGGTTAACCGCCCTCCAGAGTCATTCAGTCCGAGCCAGATGCAGCACATGGTCAGAGCTGAGAGGAGGTGCCACCGGTCGTATGGTGGGCAGGGTCACTTCAGGTGTGGATTCCACCAGACCTTTGTGACTTAATGGAATTCACCAGGAACCCAGGACTTCACGTCTTGAAGGGTACGCTAGGGCAAATTCCAGCTGGATCAGCAGATCTTATCTGCATAAGGTCAGGTTGAGTTTATGAGGTGCTGGACACAATCATACGTGAAGTTTTGCAGAGTAATAGATACCAACAGAGAAGAATTTGCTTCTAATTCTAACAGGGCACAATTAACCTATATCCTATAAAAGCATATTCAACAGTCCCAGTAAGAGTTAGCCAGGCTGAAATGGACTGTTGTGTAGACATATGATGATATTGTAATATAAACAGTTATGAGGTTTTATGTAACAAGGTATAGGTCTATTCTTCCATCTTGCCTTGTCATCCTGGATCTGTGAACTTCAGAGACATTCTCACTATGCAGAAACACGTTGAAGCCGTGGTCCTGGACAGTAAATTCACAAACGCCACTCTCCTGGGTCCTCTGGAGATGCACAGCAAATCCGCAAGCCTTCTGTATGATTATTTATTCGTTTAAAGGTGCGAGAGAGGCACTTGGAGGTGTATCACACATGATAGATGCTGCTGATAAAACTGCCATGAGGTAAGCGCTGGACGTAGAGCGGCTTTTTGAAATTCCGCTTTACGACTGGCTACCTGAAGGTGATTTAAAGCACTTGAGCACAAATGATGATGTCATAAATCCTGGGAGGAGTAGATGAGCAGCCAAATTTTAACTCAGAGGATTCCTTGCAAAAAAAAAGAAAACCCAAACCCTAGTCTCCTTCAAAGAAGTGATTGTTTCAATATGTCTCTACATGTGTTTTCATATTACGAGCTGCTGCTCAATTCAGTCACAGTCTCCCAAACGTTTGGCTCTAAAATATAATCAGTCCACCAGGCTAAATGAATGTAATCATCGTCGCCTTTCAAATGACACATCTGCCAATCTAGTCACAAGATATTTTTGTGTTGGAGACTGCAGGGAATTAAGAAAGACAACAAAAAGGAAAGTGACAGGTTATGGACCTTTCAGAGTCATTGCAGAGTTCTCATGTGAAGGCAAGCAGCCTCAGGATTGAGGAAGGCAGTCAAGTTTAATGTGTTAATATACCGACAAGAGCCTGGTAGAGGAGGACAGAGAGGTAGAGATTAAGCACACGTTAATGATATCACTATATCATTATGAGAGCAGTTCAAATTATCACAAAACAAAAAGGTGGTTTTACACTGCGAAGTGTGACGCCGTTACCATGGCGGCAGGAGTGTTATGCGTGAGAACCTGAAGGGAAAACACAGGCGGCGTTCTAGACCGGCAAACCACAGTGTTTCTGTTCATTTTTATGAAATTACCATTACTACAGAGAACTTTTTAATATCTTTTGTCCTTGTAGCTGCTAAAAACACTCATTAAAGCCATAAAGTTGTCTCCCTGCTACCTTAGAATTTCCATTGAATACACGTTTGTCAATGTGTATGTGGAATGATGGTACCAGAGTGTGCGCTCATGCACGTTGGACCTGTTGACACTAAAACTGAAACAAAAACGGACACTAAATAAAAGGAAATAATTTATGAACTGAAATAAAAATGAAAACCATATTTACAAAAAATGTATTGGACTTTAATCTGCAAAAGTACCTCCACACCACCAACATCATTTTACTTTGTTTAACCACAGTATCTCCTCTTTTAAAAGATGTTGATCTGTCCGTTCCTTCAGCGTGATTTCAGTGCTTATCACTTGTCGCATGTGGCAAGCTCCTGTAAATGAATCTATTATGCATGAGGATACGCCAAATTTATACAGATTACTGTATTATTAACTTATTAACAATATGCATCTCATTAATATTTTTAGGCATACTACTAATCTGCTTATTTAATTGTGGGTGAAAATAATGTTCATATAGAGCGGAAACGCCCTATAACGGCATACAGTTTGTTGTAGTCAAAATAAAATTCAATGAAACTCAAATTAACTGGTCAAGTTGTTTATCTTGGAGGAAAATTAATCGTTTAGATTCATGGACCATTCGATACAATAGTCGATAAATTAATCAATAGAAAAATAATGGTTAGTGGCAGCCCCACGTATAAGAGTGCACGACCATTTCTGACTTTTCTGCCGTTTGCGTGGATGTTTCTGTCGCAGGAGTCAGGTGCTCCGTGCCTCGTGAGCATCCTGTAAATCGGACAGCCGCGCACCGTCGTGATTGGGGCCCTGGGGAGGCGGGCACGCCACGTAAACACCTGCAGGCTTCTCCCCAGGGCCCAGGAGGAAGTGAGGGTGTTGGGGAAGGGGGAGGGGATGCTTTGCCACAGCAAGGTTAAACAGGGAGAGTCTAAAGTGGAAAGGATTCGGTTTCATTTGTTTGTTTTGTAGAGAGAGTTAACAGCGTCTTCCTTTCATGTGCAGTCTGCTTTGGGATCCATATGCCCCTGTGTTTGGCTGGGGTGGGGGCCGGAAGCCGTCATGAAGTACCAGGTTTTGGACCATCAGCGTTTTCTGTTATCACTGGTGCCAGGAGAGAAACTCTCTGGATGAGTAATTCTACTCTGTGAAATGACCGCGAGCTGTGATAACGTGGTTCACATAGAAATAACTACTACTAATTTATGCACAAAGGTTCATGCCAAAGGAGCATGTCGAGTTGCGTTTTTGGTTGATGTTGTTATTATTTTTAAAAGACCAAAAATAGATTCGTGATAGCTTAATTTGTTGATTCTGAACTTTCGCCCTGTAACCCTGTTAAGTGTTTTGTCGCTTGAAAATGCTAGTTCTGAAATTCCAGTAAATCCCAGCCAGTGCAGAGTGCCACGTCCTGACAGACTCTCATTTCTGTGTATTCTGTGTTTTCTGTGTTGCGTGTCTGGGTTCTCTAGGTCAGGGCAGACTTTGTGGCAATTTTATTTTGAGATTAACATCAGTTGAGAGCTTTACTCAAACATCTGGTCGTTCGGGCCGTCCACTTCTAAAGCCGCGTTCTGGCTCCCCTTACTTACTCGCACTAGCTCATTGTTCTGACTTAATGAAAGGATGCTGAGCAGAAATCAACTGAAAGAAGTGAAGCGTCACTTGGTCAAAATAAGCCAGATGGCAAACATGTAAGTTGCCATTTTCAATTATCTTTGAAATGAGCAGTTAAAATCCTCAAACGTACGACATATTCCTAAAAAGTTTTAACAATGAGGGGGGACACACTGTTGCCTCACACCTCTGGAACCAGGGTTCGAGTCTCCTCCGTGCCTCCGTGTACGGAGTTAGCATGTTATTCCAGTGTAATTGTGGGGTTTCCTCTGGGTACTCTTGTTTCTCCCCCACAGTCCAAAAACCTGCTGAAGTTAATGGGTGTTACCAAATTGCCCATAGGTGTGGTCTGTCAGTGTGAGTGTATGGTGTGTGACTGTGCCCTGCAATGGCTGGATGGATCGATCCATCAATGATAATACAAACCCATTATTGAAACAGAAAGTTGAATTGCTGTGATGTTTAATGATAATGTTCCAGATGCCACTGAAAATCCATGCAAAAGTCCAGTCTTAAGCTATTTCTGTGCAGTTGTTTAATTGCTGCAATGAAGGGCTGCAGCATTCACTGTTTTTGTGTGCCTTGTGGACTTGAACTGAGTAGTTAGCCAGAATGTAATCAGGAAACATCCAGCTATTCAAAATCAATATTCTGATAAAACTGCAGAATCTGAAGTCCCTAAACAGACAAGCAGTGATAATAAAATAAGCGTTCGTAATCCTGAAACGCCGAGACTTCTTTGAATTTCTTCAGGGAAGCGTCTCGTTGGGATTCGGTGAAAGGGAATACGATAAGCATGGTGGTAGCGCCCCTCCCTCTGATCATTTTAAGATACACGTGGGTGGCTGCAAATTGTCCATAAAGCATTTATGCTGAAACTGAGAGCAGATTTGATATTGTGGGGAAACAAAAAGTAATATGTATCAGGAAATTCAATTGTTCTCATACAGCTTTAAACTGAGAGCCAAGCTTCCTCTTAGTCTGATGTCTGGGCTTTAAATTAGGTATAAAAAATACAAACATATATATAACCTGTGTCATGCCATTTTGGATCGTGATCTCCACACAACAGGGTTAAAAATTGAGGAATTCTGTTATTGGGTTGCATGTTTTGTTGGACCAATCTTTCTACAATCTATGAAATAGCACTTACATCATAGAAACTCACACCTGTACTGAAAGTTGTTGGTCATGTGTTAAATTGGATCAGGCCTTGAAGTGTGGTCTAAGGAGAAGTTTCTTTCAGTGCCCTCATGTGCCTTTGACAGTCACTCAGGAGAGGAGCCCCTTAGTGAGGATGTGCAATATTGATGTGGCTTAGGTGAGTTTGCTTGGATTCACTTGGATTGTGAATGCAAGCCGAGCTGCTGGTCAGCAAATGTTTCTCGGCAAAATCTGGAATTCGGTTACTGGCGTGCCGGAGATACCGGCACAGTGTCTCCCCGCACCAGGGACCGGTCTGGCTTCCGAAGCCGCAGAGCCTCTGCCTACCCCGTAATTCACTTTGCTGCTCTCCTGCTAACTTGATACGCTGTCTGTTCTCAGCCACACGGCAATTGATATAGGTGGCCAAGTGAAGCAAGTAATGTCCCTCACCGGGAATTGAACTTTTCTTTTAATTTAAAAAGATTTACTTTGACAATCAGAGAGACTTACCTCTTTCCTCCATTTCTTAATTTTTGCTGTAAGAACTGTGTACATGAAATAATACCCTTTTCATTGTTTTGCTAAGGATGTCTGCTAAATGACCTAATACCCATGCTGGTCATTTAACATGCAAATGACAGATTTCTGGAGTTACTTCCTCAACATAAGACTTCATATGTCAAGTTGGGAGCTAAGATTCTGATAGATGTATGAAGAGACAAAAATGCAATAGTGTAAGATTGTCTGATTGAAAAGATGCCCCGTGCCTTTTGCAGCCCAGTTCCCACTGGGAATACTGGGAAAACATGACTCAGGTTGGATGGGCTCTGACCCGGGTGGCGGTGGGAGCAAGCGGGGGGGCTTGTTTGCCTCGTGCCAACGTGAGATCCACACCCAGGGAAATTGTAGGATCTGCCCCCACATTGTACAGCCTGACGGGTCTTTCCAGATGCATGGCATGTTTTATTGCCGTTTTATTAGTGCGCCTTTCTCATGTGTCAGTCACACACTTTCCAAAAATAGCTGGCCGATGGTGGGGCAGGTTTGTGAAAACGAAAAGCCCTGAAATAAGCTGCTAGTTTGACATGACCTGAGGTAGTGAAAGACACTTATTTTTCTTGGCACAGTCTAACAGTATACTTTCTCTTGCTATTGTCCTTTCTCTCTCCCTCCCTCCCTCCTTCTCTCTCTCTCTCTCTCTCTCTCTCAACTCTCTCTCTCTCTGTGGAACCCATGCCGTTGAATTTTCCATTACTACGTTGTTTATTCACCAAGCCGTTAATGCAAAGGATGTCTCCAAGGAACTGTAATTCAATTCCACAAACAGTCACAGCATCTAATGCCTGCATTAAGGGGGGGAAGATCAACATGTTTCAAGGTGGTGCCATGTGTAAGAGATGGAGGTTCATGGCGGTGCAGAAGCAGCCAGTGCAGCCATACCCAGTGCCATGTGTAAGAGATGGAGGTTCATGGCGGTGCAGAAGCAGCCAGTGCAGCCATACCCAGTGCCATGTGTAAGAGATGGAGGTTCATGGCGGTGCAGAAGCAGCCAGTGCAGCCATACCCAGTGCCATGTGTAAGAGATGGAGGTTCATGGCGGTGCAGAAGCAGCCAGTGCAGCCATACCCAGTGCCATGTGTAAGAGATGGAGGTTCATGGCAGTGCAGAAGCAGCCAGTGCAGCCATACCCAGTGCCATGTGCACTTAGCATTTAGCTGCTGTTAGCGCACTGCTCACCAAACACAACAATCCGCCTTATATTTACTGGTTAGATCTTAACTAACTGATATGCAGGTCTATATTCAAAAGACATGTACTATTTGGAGTTCTTGTTGGCTGTACTTTGAATCAGTTCAGCTATCAGTGGTTTTATAGCAAAATTCAAATCAAAGAGGACTAACAATCACATGCACTATGATGCCCAGTACAGAATGCAGGTCTGAATTATATTGCACATTAAATGTTTTAAATGTTACTCATAGCTGGCCAGTTACATTGTAACAGTAGGAGTGTATTGCCAGTTAATTCAAAGCTGCCTTGAGCTGTCAGTTAAAATGGGACGGTCCGTTATTCAGGTGCCATTATGGCCATGATGTAAAGCCTGGGGTGAGGGAGTTTGGAGCCTGAGGAGGAGTATCTTCCAGCACACTGTTACATCAGGAAGAAGGTATTTGGTATGGGGACCCTATATGACTCTCCACTTCTGCCTCTTATGTCACGTAAGAGAGCGCTCCTTCTCGAGAAATTCATAGGAACAGGAATGGTGCTGGCCCCTGCCATACTGCTCCTGCTGCAGTGCCCCTGCCATAGTGCCTCTGCTGCAGTGTCCCTGCCACACTGCCCCCTGCCACAGTGCCTCTATCGCACTGCCCCCTGTTGCAGTGCCCCTGCCACACTGCCCTGGGTCACATTGCCTCAGACATCAACTGGCGGCCCACCCACTGCTCTGCAGTGTTCCCTGGTGTCACACTGTCATGCACAACGAAGAAAAACACTTAGTTAAAGGCACGCAGAGGGCCTTCTTCATTATTGAAGAGCCAGGAAGGCAGGTATTTTAAGAAGGTTTAATTAGATCCCTCATTAAACATCAGGCAGTGTGTGCATGATGCAGTCCATGCCCAGTTCATTTTTCCTAGGAACATTTAAATGTATAATAGTCCATCGTCTTCTCATTGTCCATCCTGGTCAAGGCCACAGGGAAGTATAATAATAATAATCAAAGTAACATTAACAGAATGTAAACCCTTATGCCACTAAGAAACCCATGGATTCATATAAAAGACTTGGGCTGCAATGGGTCACTGTTTGATCATTAATTTTAGCCATGATTTGCAGGCTGGTTCCAGGTTTCACCTCCTCATCCACCTCACAACGCAACTAGTCAGTCCAAGGTCTGGCCTCTGAGCTGTAGCTTATGGGGAGCCGACATTTGCCTCCAGATTACTGAGCCCACGGAGACGTTGAATAAAAACATCACATTTGACATTTATTAGAAAAATTTGTGAAATGGGGGAGGCACAGAGACAATGAAAAGCTTTGCCAAACATGGTCCACCTCTTTGTACCAGAGAGCTTGCTGAATACCACATTTGTCTCTGGTGTTACCTCTTAGTACTGTGATTAAAAAAGTCAGTTTAATTGTAGAGGTTAAGGTGCCAAAAATAGCTTTTTCCCCAAGACACATATAAGAATAGAGAATCGCAAATGCCATTAGCTTTCTCTAAATAAACGTGTCAAAAAATGGCTGTGGTCTATAGAGCTCACCACATCCTCTTTCAGTGGCTGGCCTGCTTGACGTTGGTGCTGACAGAGACGCAGAACCAGGGTGTAAGTCCCTCCCATAGCGGTGTCGCATCGCTCAAACAATCTGCTTTCTTTTTTTTTTAACACACATCAGTGGAAAACTCGAGGGGGAAAATGGAAAATATTAAATGATACAGAAAAACAACACTGTGGTTGGTATGTAGGTGTGCGAGGTTTACAGAAGACACCATGAGGGTATGTGAAAACATAAAATGATCACTTTTTACTTTTTTTGTAGATAGGAAAAATTCATAAACTTTGTTAGAGCTGTGCTGCTAGTGTCAGGAGGATTTATGTCAGATAAACGATAAAATCCTGAGATGTCCTGTCACTGTAAGCTGCAAAATGTCTTAACTGCTATTCAGGCACAGGTGTTTGTGCTTTACTAAGATGTGAGCTCCGTGTTTCACCTTGTGGTTTCTCTGTTCAAACCGCACACTAGAAAGCCGTACATACGTGTATTGTGATTCTTCGTGCTGCCAAGGTGAAAATATGAAACCTGATCTTCAGTTCAACTTATCAAAGAATTTCAGTTTATTTTACATAGACTGAGCAATAACAGCATCGTAGATGTTGTGCAGTATTTAGAGTGAGTGACAACAGAGGACAGAATGCAAAAAGTTTAAAAAAAAAAAAAAAACGTGGTTCCCCAACCCCCCACACATGCTGCCGTGCATACAGATATGAGATAATGCATGTGTTTGGCAGCCAGAGACAGAACTGCAGCCAGCACTGCATTCACAGAGTAGCTGCAAGTTCCAGGCCTCACATCCCAGCTGGTTCCATGTGACAGAACTGCAGCCAGCACTGCATTCACAGAGTAGCTGCAAGTTCCAGGCCTCACATCCCAGCTGGTTCCATGTGACAGAACTGCAGCCAGCACTGCATTCACAGAGTAGCTGCAAGTTCCAGGCCTCACATCCCAGCTGGTTCCATGTGACAGAACTGCAGCCAGCACTGCATTCACAGAGTAGCTGCAAGTTCCAGGCCTCGCAACCCAACTGGTTCCATATGACAGAACTGCAGCCAGCACTGCATTCACAGAGTAGCTGCAAGTTCCAGGCCTCACATCCCAGCTGGTTCCATGTGACAGAACTGCCCACCAGGCTGGCTGCGCTTTCTATTTATTATGTTAGTACTGACAGCGATGCTTTATGTTTGTATTTACACTGGTGGTCAGTCTCTGCCTGTCTGGGCACATGCAGCATGATGGTACCACTTCAGGTACGACAAAGTTACCCTAACTCCCTCACCACAAGGCCCATCCCGTACCATGTGGAACCACCAAAATAAAATTAAAAAGAATAATATCAGATTATGTCATGTACCAAATGGCAAGAGTCCATTTGCATCGAACAGCTGAGCATCGCAAACATGGAAAGTTTGTATTAAACTCATTAAAGACATGTAACATGAAAAAAAATCAATGTACTGTTTCCATTTCTGCAGATGATCTTACCATTTTGCAGTAAACAGACAGCAGCTTTCATATGATTAAAAGCTTGAGAGTATAACTTTTCACAACTTATGGTCAAAGAAAGGTCAAAAAAAGAGTGGAAAACTCTTTTAAATAGGCGTGTCTGGGTTTTGAAACCTCAGCGTGCCAGTCATTGGGGCATGCTGTGTGTCTGGGGGGCAGCAGCTGGGATGGGGGGGGGGGCAGTGCTGTGCTCTTTGTCACTTATCAGGGGGTCCCCGGGGCCCAGCTAGCTGGCCCCCGGGGCAGGAAGGTGGGAGAGCAGCCGGCGTCTCCGGGTCGGGCGCGGGGCAGGGGTTAGTCTCCTGGGTTTCCCTTGCTTTATATCAGGCACATTCCCCCCCCCCCCCTCAGAGTACATGGGGCTCCCTGTCAGCGATCTGCCTGTAGAAAACTTCACTGTCACATTAGTGGCCTTGTGTGATCAACGCTGCCTGATGCTTTCAGTGTGGATGTGAGACTGATACGTGGTGGTCAGGTGACCTGTCAGGTGTTTATAATTCACATTGGTGAAGGAATGATGTCACCACAAGCAAGTCATAATCAGAATCCAAACTGTTGATAGTAATGTGGGAAGGACTATAGCCAAGGTGAGTAACTAGTAGCAATTAGAATACAGTTCCCCATAAAAGGTTCTTGTGCCAATTGACCAGTTGTTATTTCCCTTTGCTTTGAAGATGCTTATTCATACAGTTACATAAATAAACGTTTTGAAGGTCTTGGTTATATGTTAAGACTGATGTTTTCTGTCCTGTCTCCACAGTTAATGAAATCATCAGGAACGACCTTTCCAGCATCTCAGTTCACAGCCATGCGTAGGACCATCAGTGGTGGCCTCACTGTCCATGACCTTTGACCTTTGAACTTTTGCCCTCACCAAGCCAGACACAGGAAGCACAGGAAAAGGGAAAGGAATCGCGTGTCAGATATATGGGTCACACTGACGACGCGCTGAATCCTGAAGATGCCCTTCTCTCCCTCACATTCCATGACGACTGAGGGACCCATCAGCCTGCACAGTTTCCAAGGAGAACATGCTTTTGAAAGTGACATTGACTGAAATTCATATTTAAATAGGAAAAAAAAACACAAAAGACTAGAAAACCAAATGATCTGCCTTAAAAAAAGACTTCAACAAACCCAGTTTCCAGAGAACATCACTTCTTCATCACAAGCTGTCACAGTTGTAGGACTTAAAATCACCTGGCTTCATTTGGCTAAAGTTTCCTAACAGAAGCAGTTAGCCAAAGAAGTGCCTTACTCCACCAGCAAACCAGACAGAAGCCTATTATTTTATATAATTTTTTATTATTATTGATGGTTAAGTTCTAATGTTTACTGGAGAAAAGCTGTGTAGGATTCACCTAAATGGCCTTTGTTGTGATATTCCCTTGTTCCCTTGCTAAAGATGTATGTCTGATGTGCTTTGTATGTTTATATGTGCAAACTGTACCTCAAATGTATGCCTTAGCCATGTATCACAGCTCTTCCTTTGCTGAGCAGTCAACCCCTAGCAATGTTACCTTCACACAGCCATTCAGAACACCGTTCAGATTTCATCAGAAGGCGTACAGAATCATAGAAACCACACAAGCTCAGGTTGGCAGGAAACCAAAATTACAAGCTAGACCTTCTGTGATGACGACTGTTAATCGTTACGGGACTCAGCTGCAGCCAAAGACCCAAGATGCACGTTTTTACATTTATGAGAAATATGCAGTGTAAACTCATTGACATAATCGTGTTCTCAGACTAATTGTTTAGTGTGGTAGAACAGTTGCTATGCCCAGTGCCTGTGCAGGTCCAGACCAAGAGACACCTGCCTGGAAATCAGCAGTCTCTTTAAAAATACTCCTTCAGGTTTTCCCATTCAGCCATTTTGTAGTACTTAATGCAAGTCACAGAGCGTGTAAATAAGCTTACTGCTGTGTCTTTTGATATATCTATTAATATCAGTTTTTCCTGCCTTTTTCTTCTGGAGGGGAAAAATTACTAAAGCTGGCAATAATGGATTTTCATAAACCAAAGGATTCTACTTTTGGTGAAATTATTGCTCAAGCTTCAAACCTTGGATGTTATGGATGATTGTGATACATCTCAAAGAATGTATGCACTTTAGATAGTGAGCTCACACTTGACAGATGTCCATCTCACCGACCGAAATGCCCCAGGACACGTCAGGTTGGATTTTCATCATTGTCTAAAGTGATTATTGTGCATTAGGTATGTGTGTATATATATATTGTCTTTTTGGAGCATGCTGTTGTATTGTTGATCATATTTTAGCATACAGTACATTGAATGGCTAACTAATACACAGGAATGAAGTGTTCGCCCATAGATTATGTCATAGCATGGTTATGTGTAGGTGATCAGGAGTATAGATATTGTGTTCATCATTCCAAGTCTCCTCTAGGCAAAACTGTAACTCCCACTCCAGCCTAGTCGGACCTAAGGTGAAATGTACCTTCCTCTTCAATATGAAATATTTATGGGAATCTGAAGAGGTAATGTATATTGTGTTTATGCATACAGTACGTCACATCTTCAAGGAACAATGCTGAGATATTTAAAAAGAAAATACCATATTAATCATGTTTGCACATTACTGTGAAGACAAGAATTTGATGTGGCCCAAAGATGACTTACAGATCCATGCTCTACAGACCTGTCTCTGCCTTGGCTGTTGTATATTGCTATCTTTGCCTTATGGCCTAATCGGGAAATGACGTTATATTGGCCATCAAGGCTTTGCAGATTACACTGCAGGTTATGAACAGATATGTATGTTCATATCTTACATACCCTTCAGACTGCCTTGCGATGATATGTTTAAGTGACAGGGCAAATTTGCCTTGAACACTGGAACACTTTTCCATGTAAAATTCTAGTATGAATTATGTGTCCCAGTTTTCGTTTGCCATTGCATGTTGAATGTATTCTGTTTTATCAGCTTCCGTTCATCGGCCGCAAGGCTTTGCTTTAGCTGAATTTGGTTTTTTCTCCTGTTTTTTGGCCCACCTTGTGAGACCTGGGTTAAACCTCTCCTTATGCACATTGAAAACGTTGGCATGTAAATAAGATAGAGCTTCGACGGTGCCTGCTTAAATGGGTAGATGTTTTCTCTGAGTGGGGCTGAAGGCTGAGGAGTTCCCCTCTACACGCACTGCATGCTGCTTTCCTCCCTGCATGAGGTGCACTGGCGGGGGGGGGGGGGGGGGAGCAGGGCGGCTGTGCAGCCACACAGCACCTCCAAACCCTCTGTCATCATGAGGACACCTGCTGGGTGCCTCTCAGAAGAAGCCCCTCTGTTTAAAGCACTTGTCATACCCACCTCTCCCCAACATACACCCATTCTCCTGGAAGGAACAATATTGAAGTGTGTTATTATTACCTCTGACGGATTATAATGCTGTTTGCAAATACCCTGAACTTTAAAGTCTATATGCAATAAAGCACAAAATACTCTGTTGACATTTCTTTGTTACTTTTCACTTTTGACTGTGTGTGTGTGCTTGAACTTCCAAGATAGTACAAAGAATTTCAAGACTTACTTGTCCTGGCACTAATTATCTTTTCAGCTGATCAGGGATGCTAGGCTTTCCCTTTTTCTCAACTCTAATTGGCTGACAGGCTATCGTTATGGCGACGCATCATCATGGTGACAGAACATTCCATCACCGCCATTTCTGGCCACACTTCTGAGGGCTTAGGGCTTACGATCTGCCTATAGATTTTCACGAGCTCGCTTCCTTTCCTGCTGTAGTCCCAGGTCACCCCATCTATTAGCTTTCATAAACTAGGGACAAAGTTGGAGGCAGGAAAGCATGGGGATTCATTTAAGCAGCACAGCGCTTACCCCTGCTGCCCCTGAACAGCTGCAAAC
This sequence comes from Paramormyrops kingsleyae, assembly GCF_048594095.1. NCBI lineage: Eukaryota > Metazoa > Chordata > Actinopteri > Osteoglossiformes > Mormyridae > Paramormyrops > Paramormyrops kingsleyae. The sequence continues at coordinate 35,412,588 of NC_132805.1, forward strand.
CGTAAATTGTGGATGTACCTGTATCGCACAGGACCTGTCGGCTGCACCCCGCAGGACACTTTAAAGAGATGATCGCTCGACCATGCCAGACCTCATAAGGACCTGCGCACATTCTTCGCATTTTAAAAACAAAAACCACAGGCATTCCTCACTTCACAGTCAATTACTGGCTTTTCAGGCACTTTGCAAGCTGTCATATGCGGAGATTCACATAAAGCCGGTAATATCGCTGAAACAGTTTTATCTGAGTGCTTTGTTTGAATGTCCAGCAGCAGAGATCCATCTTGGCACCTTTCTGTGCTTCCGTGGTATCTCACCGTCCCCCGTGCTCCCAGTCAGAGACACACCTGCTGAGTCCCACTCCTTTTGCCCACATCAGTGTCCTACACCTATGTACACCTGCAGCCTTTACACTGACAGAGCTACAGAGCCCATGGACGGCCCTGAAAGCACGTGCAGGTGTGCAGGGTGGCATTTACAATGTGCCAGTGCGGAGTCCTTTCTCAGGCTTCTTCTCTGGTTCATCTCCAGGCTTCACCCGGTCTCCTCTACTCTCTATAGGTTTCTGTAGGTTTCTCCTGTTTCTTTTCCTGGTTCCTCACCAGAATTTCTCCAGGTTTTTACATGAGGTTTCCTTTGGTTTCTCAAGGTTTCTCTCCAGGTGACTGGAAACCCACCATGTTTCCCACCACTTTTCTTTGCAGATTTCATCACTCGTTGGCACTCGTTGGTCTGTGTACAGACTGAGCATTCTGTGCTTTGGGGTGAAGAGGTGCCATTGAGTTGGCATGGCCTTCTGAAAGGTCTAAAAGCTGAGAATAGGGGGGTGGGAAGCGAATCGGGGCGCCAGCCGTCAGTCCAGTTCCGAAGATGAGTTCATGCCAATCAGAGGACGGCTTTTAAGGCCCTGGACCATCTCTGTCTTCATTCCCCTGACACTGATCTCACAATTAGGAACCGGACAGAAAGGCAGGTCCATCTATTCATTTTAATGATCTTTCATTATTGATTGCCGTAAGGGTGGGGGCTGGGCCAGGGGGGTGGATAATGATTCATTTTTGCTGGTCTGTCACTCCCACTGACAAAATAACACACTAAATAACCTACTAATGGACAGGCTGGACCAGGAGCTGCTGACCTCGGCTTGACCTCATGCATTACTGGACTTTATCCAGTGGGACGGCGTTTCAGTTGAGATGTCCACGTCTGTCTGTCCTACTAAAACAGCTTTTTGGGCTTTGATGTCTGTTGATCTCTGGAGTCTCCCTGTTCAGAATCGCATTGTTTACCTGTTAGACAGACAGGCGTGTCCTAATATCTCAATACACAGAGGTAATGACTAATTTCGGGAGGCTCCTGTTGTGTTTTGAGTAGAGCTGCAGTGCTTTGCAAACTGGTCTTCTGACTAAAAAGGATGTTGCTTCATGTCTCTTGATTTCCCAGCCCCTGCACCCTGTGTTTGACCATCACCGTGTCAACAACATCCGGGTATTTAAACTGGTGCCAAAACTTTGAGAAACATGTTAAAAGTGCCTTTGAAGAAACATTTGCATGACAGACTGAAACGTAAGAAGTCGCAACAGACCATCGCTTCTAACTTTCAACCGGCTCGTATTTCCCAAACGCAACCCTCGTGGCTGCCACCTTGGATGGGGGCAGGCCTTGAACAAAGGGGTGATGCGGTGGCCAATCAGCATCCCCAAGACGGGTGTGATGTCAGAGGGGAGGGCCCCTCAGCTGAGGGTACCACCTTCTCCCGCAGGTGCAGAAACACGGACCCAGATGTGACATGAGCATATAAATAAAACAGCTTTTCCGTGACACAAGAAGGGCTCCAACAGCATATACAGTACGTGCCTTCGGCTATGTAAAATGTGCCGTTCTATTAAGGAGATGGAAGGAAGCGTTTGGTAAACCAGGCAAAATTCAATTAACACTGTGTTTCATACAGCTGTCTGATATTTCACTTTAAATCAACAGTACTGTTTAATTTGCAGTCTTGATTTGAAGTTTTATGTGCTTTTTAAATTCCACATGATCAACAGAAGGCAGACAACCCCATCCCAGACTGAATGAAATAACACCAGATTCACAAGAGGTGTCAGATCTTCCTCTGGTTGTGACGGTGATCAGTTCATGGGGTTTCCTATAGATCAGTGTTTCCCAATCCGGTCCTTAGGGACCCACAGACAGTCACAGGAGCAGGGAGAGAGCAAAAATGTGGACTGACTCCGGGTCCACGAGGACCGGATTGAGGAACACTGCTATAGATTTATCATAGGAAAGTCTAATCAGGAAGCCTTTGAGTGCTCACCAATACCTCTGTTCACTGTACTGTAAGGCTAGTCACCAATACCTCTGTTCACTGTACTGTAAGGCTAGTCACCAATACCTCTGTTCACTGTACTGTAAGGCTAGTCACCAATACCTCTGTTCACTGTACTGTCAGGCTAGTCAGCTGTACCTCTGTTCACTGTACTGTAAGGCTAGTCACCAATAACTCTGTTCACTGTACTGTAAGGCTAGTCACCAATACCTCTGTTCACTGTACTCTAAGGCTAGTCACCAATACCTCTGTTCACTGTACTCTAAGGCTAGTCACCAATACCTCTGTTCACTGTACGCTAAGGCTAGTCACCAATACCTCTGTTCACTGTACTCTAAGGCTAGTCAGCTGTACCTCTGTTCACTGTACTGTAAGGCTAGTCACCAATACCTCTGTTCACTGTACTCTAAGGCTAGTCACCAATACCTCTGTTCACTGTACTCTAAGGCTAGTCACCAATACCTCTGTTCATTGTACTCTAAGGCTAGTCACCAATACCTCTGTTCACTGTACTCTAAGGCTAGTCAGCTGTACCTTTTCACTGTCTTCAGATTGTTTATACTACTCAGTATTTCTCTAAATCTGTACGGGTTCCGAGTCCCAAGGAAGCATGACATTGTGGGTGCCACTTATGAAATGTGACATTGCAGGTGTAGACTTCCATCTGCCACCCCACACAGACCAGTGAGGAGAACTGACTCCTTGATGGACTTTGGCTTTGCCCATGACCACAGTGTACACCTTGTGTTTAGCGAGGAAGCCGCACTTTCTATTCTCTATAATGTTAGCATTCCCAGGGGGCTTGGGCTGCCAGCTGACCTTGGACCTCCAGAAGTTTCTTTTCATTCTTCTTGGGTAAGGTGACCAGATAATCCATGTCACTGAGGACACTGTGAGCTAGGACAGGATTGGCAAACTTCCATTTCAATTCAAAGGACCCAGATTTCACTTTAAGTTCTCACTGTGTGCTGATTGGTCAGTCTCCTATAATCATGCCTGTGTCACTAATGTTAACGTGAAACAGTTGGATGAGTCTGTACTATACTGTACTGTACTATACCATACTATAATGTACTGTACTGTGCTGTACTATACTATACTATACTATATTGTCCTGTGCTGTGCTGTACTATACTATACTGTACTGCACTGTACTATGCTATGCTATGCTGTACTATACTGTACTATACTATACCATACTATAATGTACTGTACTGTGCTGTACTATACTATACTATACTATATTGTCCTGTGCTGTGCTGTACTATACTATACTGCACTGCACTGTACTATGCTATGCTAACAGGTGGCATGACGGTAAGGCCTATTTTTTTTTTGCGTTAGCAAAATCGCTTTCATTAAATCATGTATGTGCTTTTTGGGTGACGCAGCAGGCCATGCAAAGCATGCTGGGTACCAGCATGCACTGCACAGATGAGTAAGGTCAGTTTATTAAGGCCTGGGGCCGTGCACATACTGGAAACAGAGCCGCCTTGAACCCGGGCTTTTCCCAGGGGAGGTGGGATTCCCACAGGGGACGAGTTGATGACTCAAATCCATCTTTCCTCACTGGGACGTGTACAGGTGCGGGGCAAACACGCAGCTGTACCGACTGAAAACTGCAGATATCCAACGAATGACTTGCACCAGCGTTTCCGATGCGCTCAGTGAAAATGCGGTCGTCTTCTGTAGCCCACATACTGTACCATTATGGAACGAACTGTTCTAGAAGGTTACAGAAGTTTCGTTACATATTCAGTCCAAACAGCCAAGCAGGTTTTAGCTCTGTTTGAATAACTTTTGATTTGATTGAATCATCCAGTCCAGAAGCTTCATTGATTGTCACTTAAGTGCTCATTATCTATTTATACTGATTATATGTGCTGGAAAATAAGCTAACATATTTAATACATAAAGCTATTATAATGATTTGCTAGTAATTAAACAGTCATATTGAATCTTCCATGATTTAAAACTTGCAACGGTAATGTAAACATTTCTTTTCAAGGTTTTGACTGACCTCTAGTGGCAAACTCTGGAAATGTGCGAGCGATGCTGCTGATATGACTCTTCTCTTCTGACTCGGTTACATTTGAAGTCCTGCTTTCTACTGATTTTTCTAATGTTTTAAGATTTGAAATTCAGAAAGAAAATTTTAGCATGAACCGAAATGTGAGCAGAGAAACACTGATTTGTGACACATGGTTCAGCTATAATATGGGGGGGCTTTGCCACTCCATTCACAGCAAGTTTTTCAATGATTGTGACACTTTTTAAATGGCTTTGACATCCTGGAGCAGAACAGTATGAAGACAGTGCTTAATGCAGAACATATTAAAATGCCCCTTTTGTTAAATGGTAAATGGTCCCTGATGTAGGCTACATGAATGACCACAGAAGACAATTCTGTTTTTTCATTTTATTGAGTTGCTTCAGTGTTCCTTTGGATTTTACATTTTATTTATTTTGCAGGCACTTTTTATCCAAAGCAACATTCATTTCTGCGAAGAAGCAGGGTCACCCCATCCCTGGAGCAATTGGGGGGGGGTGAAGGGCCTTTCTTGGGGGTCCACTGGTGAAACCATGCTGCCAACTCAGAGATCTGAGCCAGCAACCTTCCGATCACAAGTGCAGAAGCCTAATTCACTGAGCACACAGCACCAAGCCCCAGGCCCTTCACTGCATGTTTGTTACGCCACATGTGGCAGTGGATCAAATCTCTACGAAAACTTCATTTTAATTAATAAATTCTGGAAGAGACAAACTCCCGCTAAACATGTATGGCTAATATTCAAACTGAAATTAGTGGATTTACTAACAATACAACATTGTATTAGGAACCCATCAGCAGTACAAAGGTCAGCTATTAATTAACCAAAATTCTATCAAGACAACAAAAACAAGTATGAAAAACCAGGAAATAGGAATATTAATTAAATAAAGCCAGGCTGATTCAGCAAACTCTGTAAGATACATCTGTTGATTATCTGTTGGTGGTTACATTTTGGGATAATAGCAAAATGAAGAGTGATTTACTTAATTTGGGGGGAAATGTGCATCCTTTTGAACTTGTAAAAAATGTTTATTGACCTATACAATAAACAAAACAGTTGTACGTTATCAAGTGAAATATATGAAACTGTACACAAAATAAAAGATTGCTAATCAAGACCATAAAAGCTCCTTACAAACAACGAACTTTGCCGACCTGCTCTGTGATTCATCTGGATACAGTACAACATGTTGAATAAGTGACATCGCTAAGCGTCTTGCCGTTATTCCGTTTTTTCCACAATATTTAGACAGTAGGCTTGCATTTGCCATCCTGAGTTACTCTCACCCGTCGTTGGAATCGTAGGATAAGCCGCCTCTGAGGGAATGAGAACAGAGCACTCCGCAAAGGAAAGTCACACCGCCATGCAAAAGTGTCACCGTGCATTTTCGACGTGTCACACAAACATCACATGACCGATGGCTTTCCAGAGGACCTCTCCCTTTGTGTATTAGACAAACTCTGAATTTCACTTTACAAATCATGCAAAAAAAGTACAGTAATCCCATTTGTTGGTTGAGTGCTGCAGTGACGGATATCGTACACGGTGGGGCGCTACTACATCATCATTTGTCCCCTTTGCTATCGTGCCCGTCGTCTTTTTTGGTACCTGTCAGCCATTATTGCATTACAGAGGCATGACTCTATTTTCAGCACAGTAACTGAGGCAGTTGAAATGTAATTTCACCACATTGTTTCATACAATTAGCTAAATGAGGCTAACTGCCTCCTTACTGACAGTCCATATAAAAGGCTGTATATATGAGACAAGTCCTATGGGCGCAACTGCACCAACAGCCCTGAGACATGGCTATTCAGCCCACCTTCGGTCTTCATAGTGGCTTCATGGCATCTGGAGAAGCTTTTGTGCTCACCTGACGCTCACCTATGAAGGATCAGTCTTCGGTTTCTGTGCCTCAGCTCATCCCAGAGACATTCTGTTGGCCTGATGATGGGGCCCTGCAGCGTCATTTCAGGCTAGAGCAAAATGAAATATCACTCGCACTAGTGATGGCCAAATGAAGACTCATGAACCATTTGTTATATTTTTTGATCACTTGCTGTATTTTCTGATCCTACTGGACGGTGCTGTCTGTTCAACAAAAGGGCTCAAAGCATGCCCAAAAGCAAACCAAGAGCACCATCTAGTGGAGTCAAGAAATATAACGAATGGTTCATGAGTCTTCATTTGGCCGTCACTAATTCATACCCATTGACTTACAATCAGAAGAGGGTGCCAGAATTTTGGTAAGATATGCATGTGTTATATAAAGGTACATGATACCCTAACCAGGGTATACGCCTGCTTTGTGCCCAATGCTGACTAGGATAGGCTCCAGGCCCCCCATGACCCTAAACAGGGTACAACCATTTGAACCTACAGAGATATAGAAACAAACTTTGTCCTTGGAAACATCCACCCATAACTTATAATAACTAATAATAATAACCAAGACAAGTTGGTTGCATCTCTAGAGTGGACATCTAGTGTTACAAGGGTCTCCTGATGTAAAGAGACTGTGCACACTAACAAGGGGAAACATTGTTAAGGCTCCAAGCATAGATCCCAGTTGCACTACTGCTCCACACCACACGAGGGCGCTATGTCCTTCATCTCGCAGGATTACCCCAATGGTCACTTTCACATAGGATAGTGTTAATACAAAGAGAATCCAGGCTGCAACCTGTTTCGAAAATAGGATATAAGCAACAAAGGAAACAGAGTTAAAAAAATACTTTTTATGTTTGCCCTTGTGTATACTGCTGTTAAACTCTTTAGACATACTTGCTACAAGGATTTACTTCAACCGATTCATGTATTTCCCTTTTTCCAAAATGGCATGAGACACCTATTGTCTAAATTAACTGTGCAAATTTTCCTGTGATGAGGAGACACTCACAATGAGGACCGTTCCTGAGCCGCTGTGGACCAGAAGTGGACAGGGACTCATCGCCGCTACGAACATTATGTAAGCCCCGAAGCCCGTGCCAGACAGGCTGAGAAACCCCATCAGCTTCAGTGACCTGGGGAAGGAGAAGGGCAGCTGGTCACCAAGCATCAGCACCATGTTCCTACAATCATTTAATCATCTTCTGTACAAAAGTGTCGACACATGGCCGCCAAGTGGAAATCTGGCAGTAATTTGTGGCAAATCATCGCATTTAATGAACATACTGCCTCAGTTTCAATGTGTGGGTAATCGCTCTTCATACCACATGACTGTGAATCCACAGAGCAACACACATTCCTAACTGCGCTACTAAATTTGGGTTTTGTGGTTGAGATAGTAACAGTGACACCAGCTAAATTTTATGGGGGATTCTGTGTATTCAGTAACCTACCACCAACGTGTATAACTATTTGTTAGTATTGTCTAGCTAGTTAATACTTTTGTCATATAAGAACAAGAGAATGAGTGTACTAACCTTACGGGCACAAACATGGCAATGAAGCAAGCTAAAGGATTAGCTAATGCACCCATGGCAGCCGCGAGATGATAGGCCTTGTTGCCGTAGGGGAGGCAAGAGTATGTCTGGACAGAGGGCAGGACGGTGTTGGTGAGTGCATTCACCCACGCCAGGACCACAAAGATGAACAGCACCTCCGTCGTGCTGTATGTGCCAGAGCCAAAGGTGCTCCTCTGCTCCCCCTGGTGGCAGTTCACTGGTGTGACCATGGGCTTTGGTTCCAGTGGGCTTTGCAGTCTGAGTCCCGGCTCCTCCTTCTGTCCTGCCAGGTATCCGTTGCCCATGTGCTCCTGCCTTACAGATGGGTGACGGTTCAGAAGATGGAAGGCGCACATGCATGCCACCATCATGGCGGTGAGGAAGATGAAGAAGGTTTGGGTGGAGAAATTGGCAGGCTGGTAGTGGGCCTCCAGCTGTTGGCCTGTTTCCGAGGCATTGACCCGAGTCCCGTTGTCCTTCTGGGTAGCGTTGTGACAGTGAACCACACCCACACCCTGGACCAGCGCAGCCAATGCCGGCACAAGTCCACTCAGCCCCTCCCCGATGAAGTACGTGGTGAGGTACTGAGGTTGAAGGCGCATCATGAAGGGTAGGAATGTGACGGAGGAGGTGCAGTCCACCACGGACAGGAAGAAGGTGAGCGACAGCAGGGGCACGCTGTGACGGGCGCCCGCCACCTCCACCGTGTGGTGCCACAGGAATGCCAGCAGGAGGCAGGCCAGGCAGCCCACGGCCGCGATGCCGTAGATGACCGCCCCCTCATTCACGACGCCCGGCCGGAAGTAGTGCAGCAGCGTGACCAGCAGGGGGCCCACGTTGGCTGCCTGGATGAGGACAGTCAGGTAAGAGGGCAGGTGCCAACTCTCTGGGATCTGGGGCACGATGAGAGGAAGCTCCACCCACATGCCATTGATAGCCACCCAGGAGCCCATACCGAACATGCAAGCGAGCACGTGTGTCCGAAACGACATGGTGAACAGGGCCAGTGGCGAGGTGAGAGGAAGATCTGAAACGAGGAAAAGGAGCACAGAAAAAGTGAGCATTGTACATTTCTGCATCCATCTTCCTAACTGGCAGGGGGAGGGGCACACACCGGCACACACCTCCTACTGTTTAAGGAGGGGAGTCAGGCTAGGTATGTACCTCAGAAAGTTACTGTTATGCATAGAAGTGGATAGTTCAGGTCCAGAAAATAAAAATCCTGACCAAGATTTAGTTTGAACCAACCAGATCAGTACTCTGTGACTGTGACTCTTTAGACTCAAATGGTTGGTTGAAACAAAATCTTGGTCTGGATTTTTACTTCCTGGACCTGAACTATCCGCCGCTGGAAATGTACATGTGTCTGGAAGGTCATAGGTTCAAATGCCACGACAACCAGGGGGATCATATCACAGCTGGGCGCATGATCAAGAACCTTAACCCAACTGCTCCAGAGATGCTGAATGACCCTGGACTTGGATCCCAAACCTTCCTCACTACTGTGTCGCTTTGGACAAGAGCACTAGGTAAAAAAACGAATGCAAAGGAGAGTGGGACTGTCCTTAAAGAGGCATTGCTGTTGTACCACATAGTAAATGAACTGGATACAATGAGATGAGAAACTGGATACAAACTGTCAGAGGTGGATAGTTCAGGTCGAGAAAGTAAAAATCCAGTCCAAGACATGGTTTCAACTAACCAGTTGAATGCTCTGTGACTGTAACTACACTCAAATGGTTGGATGAAACAAAATCTTGGCCTGGATTTTTACTTTCTCGACCTGAACTATCCACCTCTGTGAACTGTTTCCTAATGGTTATAAAACTTATTACTAACTTAAAATAACTGACAAAGGCAATGCAACCTACCATGAAATATCCATGTTTTAGTAAATGAATATAGATGTGTAGCATGCGTCATGTGACATATCTGAACCCAGCTCTGGGCTGGTTTATGCCATTTATAGTGCAGGGACAGGAGAAGCTATCAAGTGTGTCACTTTATGTCACAAAAAATTGTCACCTGAAACAGCACGTTACACGTTATAACGTTACAGTTATGTTCCACTTATAACAGCTAATCGGTGCTCTTCAGCACCCAGTCCGAGGTCCATGAGACAAGGAGGAGCTTGGCTTTGACCTTTCTGAACCTGCAGGGTCACCAGAAGGGTCACCCCTCGAACCTCCGATCGATCTATCACACCGTAGTGAATATGGCACATTTGTGCAGACCGAGTATCACAAACTGGAGGTTTCCCCACAGGGCAAGACAAACAGGAATAAAGCAGCGAATCAGTCAAAATCTGAAAATGATTTCCTCATGATGTGTACTTTATACTAGGAAGAAAGAAAAAAAAATAATATATATATATATATATACAGTTTATACACACAGACATGGCAGTTGAATTACATTACAGTGTAGAAATGTGTGACATCAACATATTCACTGAGTAGTTAGACCGACATAAACAGACAATTTAATCCTTAATGACAGACTGACCACATGAAACAGAATAAATTATAAGCAACAGCTGAGAGTTTGAAGGGGCCCATTGATCAGTGTTAACACAATTTAAACACTGCGTTAAAAAGTGAGGAACTGTAAGACACTGTGAGCAGTACAGAGTTCATGAAGCACAGGCTCCTATGAGAACATCCAAAAACTCTGGGCCTCTTTCGCAGACACACACAGACATACAGACATCCATTCACAGTCCCTGATCCAGCCGGACCCAGTACTCCAGAACATACCATGCTGTTTAGCGGGGCTCTGCTAACGTCAGCCTGCTCTCCTCCATCGAGCTCACTGTTACATCAGCTTCCTGCCAGCCTACTCATCTCTGCCCACACTGCACCTGAGTAGAGAGAGGGGCACGCTCTTCCTCCCCCAGCTGCTCTGATTGGCTGAGCCAGGCTCTGACATAACCACAGCAACCATGTACTTCCACTACAAGCTCCTCCCACTGAGCCCTCCCCCTTCCTTGCTGACCTTGAGGTTACTGGTGAACAGGAATCAGACACTTGCTATAAGAGTGACACTGTTCTTATCATTTTAGGAGTATGAAAACCACATCCTCTCCTTCCACCCATCCTCGCCCCCACACACATGCATGAAATATTTAAGGATGGAACCTGTATTTCCAGTTTTAAAGTTGGAATTCACTGTACAGGCCAAGCATTTCTTTGCCACACTGGATTTATACATTGCTGAGTCACTGCGCTTTGCACTGTGAAAAATCAGCCTTCCTGTGCATTACATTATTTCAAAACTCCAGATTCGCACAACATTACTCAAACTGGTTGAGAATAAAACTTGCCTATTTTAAAAGTTCAATTCTGCTTAGAGAAATAGTATTAGCAATATTAGAACAATAGTATGTTTTTTTCATGCACAGTTGTGGCTGCATCTGTTAATTATGTCTGATTTAGTAGCACAAAAACATTTCAATGATTATTACATATGCAACGTTCATCTCAAATGCCCCAAAATAAACTGGCTTGTAGAATTCAGGCCCTCGCTGTTCTAATATCAAATTCAAAACACTTAATTGTGTTAAATCGAAATCCAGACCAGGGCAGCAGACCTTGGAGGTTTTGGGTTAAAACCCTCATTAAAACCCTCATTCAGGTTGCTTGACTTTCGCTTTAAATGATCATTGCAGCTGATTCACTGAATGTTGCACAAGCCAGATGTGAAGGTTCCTGAAACACATACATTCTCAATGTCATGGTTAGGTCGTCAATGCAAAAATGAATCTGCTTTCTGGTTTAATCAGAGGAAGAAGATTGCGGGAAAGGCTATGTGTCAGACTCAGTTGTTAGTGATGGTGAGTGTGAAAGACTAATTTAATTATACTACATGTTTTCATCGACAGGCACAGGTAGGGGGGATGGTCTGGGGGGGTGCTCGAGTATCTCCGCCATTTGCCCCCGTTTTCAGATTCTAAGTGTCTCTTATCAATTACTACGATCGCGGAAAAAAGCCCGCAAGCCCGCAAAATTTACGGGCACTGTCGTTCAGGCATCATAACTACTGTTTATTTTGAGGTGTAGGGTAATTGTGTGCGTATTTCATGTAACTTCCACTAGGGGGAACTATATACCAACATGAAAAACATGCTCATTCCGCAGAAGTGCCACAAACGTTTTCCAAAGCATAAAATACTTTCTCTGAGTTATTCTTTTTCTTGTGCTTTTTCTTGATCATAATATTATAGCACTATTTTGTGCTATGACCTAATAAAAACAGTTACTTTGTTATGAACACCTTCAAAATGAGTTTTTACCTGCGGTTAGAGTCACCAAAATTCTTGAACATGCCAGTGAACAATCTGGAAGCCGTCGTGGCTGATATACAAATCATTCACGTGAACGGGAAACTCAGGAGGCACACGCCACAGGGCAGAGCTGTGATCAGATCCAGATAAGCCTTCTAACAAAGCCAGCCCACAGAATCAGCCTGAAAGGTAGTCGGAGGAAACAAGCGAACAGAGAAATACAAACACAGAAAAAAATCAGTAAATACAATTCTAACAGTTACTGCTGGAAAGGACCGAAAAAACTGCAGATGCAGAAGTGCATCTGAAGGTCTCCCCATCAGTACGCGGCAGTATATCATATCGTAACCTCTGTTCAGTGGTCATATAGCCTAACATTACAGAAACCACAATGCAGTCATAGACCATAATAAGACACACAACACACAAAACCTATAGCTGGGAAATGAGAGCTCCAGCTAATGTTCATGAGAAAACCCATAATAATACACTGACTCATTCTCTCTGTAATATTTTCCCAGCTAAAATGACTTTTATCGCTGCTAATTTATTCTTAATGGTCAACATACAACCTTTTGATTATAAGGTTCAGATTAATATTTCTGTTGCTGACATGTATTCTATTAATCTGAACGCAATTCATATTGAGATGGTAACTAAAAGATATAACTATAAGACAGAATTTCAGTATAAAAATAGAACTGCAGAAAAACCATTGGAATCTGGCTCTTTTCTTAGAGCGTAAGTTTAAGGTCTTCTCCTGTAGAACGGCAGGGACACGTGTGTCCCCAGCCAGGGTACTCACATGCTCCAGGACGGCTGGCGAAGGGACGGCCACCCTGCAATTTTACGGGTCTTGGGCCAGGTAGATGTGGAGACCTCGTGATGCTTTTGTGGTTCCACTGCAAGACGGGCTGGTTCCAGCTGTCCATGAGGGTTTGTAGAATGACCGGAGAGCCTCCGGGGGCCCATTTTTCGTGCTTGAGAATCGAGGCATCTCATTGGTTAGGAGAGATCCGTCTGGCTCAGTGGCGTGTGAGCCCCTGGTCAGAAGGGAACGGCTTTCACGTGAACTGAGATCAGAATAAGCCCTCAAATGCACCGGCTTGAAAGCCATCCTTTCTTGATACACATTTGTTGTGATTCAGTGCATAGTTTATTTTGCTTGGCTTGTTAGATGAACAATTGGTATTTGAACAGACGTCTGTAACTTCAGACATGAACACAATAGGCATTGTGAAACTATTTTGCCCTGCATTATGGAAATGATATCTTGTAATAATATCCCTGGTAGTTAGGCCAACACAGGAGTGTAAGCTCATTTTTAAAAGAGCTATTTGTCTGAAAATCATCTTTTAAATGTAGGAGACAAAAGAAGTATATAATTTATAGTTCATTTGTGCTTCAAAATGATCTTCACCCCAAATTAAGAATGTTGTGTCTGAAGACCTGGTGACAAGGATATGAAGGACCATGTGACACTGGAGTCAAAACAGAAGAGAGCTGGTGTCCTTGGCATTTGCTCAGACAGAGCAACCAGCCAATCACATCACAACTCACGCAGTGACAGCCAATGACATTTATCTGCTTCGTAACATTATAACAAACTGTACCTTTGCTGGTTATCTTTCTTTCTCAGCACATGCTGCTGTTCCTTCTGTTGTGGGGATTTAAACCCTCTTGCTCACAGGCCCCAGGTTAAAAAAATATTGTGATTATTAAACTTGTATTAAACCTGGATACGATATTCAATGTCAGCAGTTGGTAATTTTCAGAGGTCAGGGTGACTTAAGGGGAACCAGAGCAGCCCTACTTATCCCTCATGAGTTAAACTCTAAAGGCAAATCGGGGTCATCAAGTCAGGAGGAATCCCAGATGCAGAAGAAACCCATGAGGTCATGCAGAAAACATGTAAACTCTTGTGAGCTGGTCCCAGAACCAAATCCAGAACCCAGGACAAGACAGTGCCACCCGCTGGGCCTCTCTGATGTTCATTTGTTTATTCGCTTGGCTTGTGGGGAGGCATGGTGGGGCAGTGGTCAGCTGTGGAAACTCTTGCATCACAGCCCTGGGACTCAGGTTTGAGTCTCTGTTCCACGTGAGTCTGCATGTTCTCCCCGTGTCGTCGTGGGGTTTCCTATGGGGACTCCGGTTTGCCCCCCACAGCCCAAAAACATGCTGAGGCTAATTGAAGTTCCTGAGCTGTCAGTGTGCCCTGCCTTGTGCCCATAGGCCCTGGACCCCCCTCCCCCCCAACCCTGAACAGGATAAGCAGCTATAGAAAATGGATGGATAGATAGATAGCTTGGCTTGTACTCTTTGCAAATGGCAGACATTTCCCATGAATCTTTGCATGTATATCTCTCAGATCTTTTTAGGCTGCTTGCACTGCGAGCCACACAGAGCCAGTGAATTTTTGGTAACTGCGAGTAAATCTTTCAGGATATCAGCTGAACAGTTAAACTCCAGGCTTAAGGTCATCATCAGGCTTCTGCATGACCAGACCGTGGTAATTTGCGGTCACAGGACCCGCTCCATGCCCGGTCTGCCTGCCGGTGCCCCAACCATCCGCCCTCCTCTTCCCACACAGAGCATTTTTTTCAGTTCTTTGTTTTTTTTTTCTTCTTCCCAACAAAACCTGTGTTTGTGTGAAGGGATCTCTGAAGTATTCTGCCCGCGAGGGGCACAGATCTCCACAGAGAGTCCATGCACTCGCTCTTCAGAAAATATAGTGATCATAAGAGTGATCACACCCCCAACCCCCCTCCCCCCCCCCCGCCAAAGCCTCCCAACTAGTGAGTGGCTAAATGTAACTACCACTTCAAACTATCAGAAATATTACACAGAGGAATCGTTCGCTATTACGGATCAGTAAACTTACCGCTAAAGCTACTAATACGCTACTGGTATTGTTTAGTATGTAAGTGGAAGGTGAGTAAAGATTCCGAGCACTAAAAAAAAAACTTGTTTGAAGGCAGCTGGAAGGTCAGCAGGAATCACACTGTAAAGTTCAGGAGGAATTTTCCGGAGCTGCCTCTGATCCGCTACTTTGTGCTGAGCTCTTTAGGCGACGGCAGGTCGCTGGGCTTTTCGTGAAGCTGATGAACAATCTGCCGGAGCATAATGAAATTTCCACAACCAGGTGAAATGACAGACAAGAAACCACATTATACATGTTATACATAATTAGCTATAAATAAGATTAGCCGATATCCACACTTGCTCCAAAACTCCGTACGGCTGCTGTAAATAGATCCCAATGAAAATGTGCGATGAAGAACAAAAAGCATCTGTCAAACAACTTTTCACTCCATAGCTATCAAACACACACAAGATTTTTTTATTACATTTTATTACAAAAGGATTTATTTTACACTGATGTTCATATATGAATTAGTTACATTCCTCTACATTTACACTAGGTTAGAGTCAGAACTGAGCTCTACATTAGCTAGTGCTGCCTTAGCAGTAGCAGGAATAGAGGATTATGGGTAAACAAATCATAGAAATGGTTGCCAGGTGCCCCGTACTTCCTTCTGGAAGCAGCAAGATGCTCAGTTTCTGACAGGAGCATCATTCAGGCCAAATGGCATTCGAGGAAACAGAGAATACACCGAGCTGGATTTCTTAAATGCCATCAAAACTGTATTATGTAGATTATAGCCCTTTAAAGACCTTTGAAAACTTGGCATATTTTTATTGAAATGGGAAGTGTTCTGTTTTATTATGTGATCTCAGACTGAATGCTGTAGCATTAGCAAGGAAAACAATATTTCTTTATATTCCTGTTCTCTCACTGGCATGGTTATTTTCTTAATAAGCCAAACCATGAAATTGGTCTTTCAGCTCAAACATTCATCTCTGAAGGACCTCATATTACATTTGAATTTCAATGAGGAATATTTATACTGTTATTATTCCTTGAGCACCAGAAAAATTTTGAGAGAAGGATGCTTGCTTGTTTATTTTCCCTCAGATAATAAAAAAAACCCTTAAAATGGTCTTTATTCATCTTTCATGGAGTAGTGTTGCCCATAAGCATTCCTGAACATCACTATTTATGAGATCTTGAGGTGAGTATCCTAAAATGTTACAGGCCTATCAGATGTGGCTGCATCGAGTCAAAATGTGTTTAAAAATCTGTTGACATTGTCTCATGCTTGGATGGTTTAACATAAATATGCTGATAATTTCAGGTGGAAATGCAAACAGACATATACATGTCAAGAGGCAATAAGGGAACTCCATGCATCAACAGAAGGATACTGATCACAGGATGGTGGACTTTGGATGCAAAAACTCCAGCCTGAAGGATAAGACGATCGAGGATGGATTCAAAAATGGACGAAAAGAAGTCAAGAATGTCTAAACCGTGTTCACACGTTCTGATGCTTTCCCAGAATGCACCACGCCTTCTCGCATCACGTTAAACGCAAGAACACATACACACATACATAGATATAAAGCTTACATTCTCTAGCTCAGACACATCATGCCATCGTTGTCCATGCTACACATATCACTGAATCTGTCCATTTCTGTTTAGGTTACCCAGCAAGGGCTACTCAATGTGTGAAGAACTAAAACAAGTTCCTGACAGGAAAGAGGTTCAGTGTATCAGAGCACAGGCATCAGACCAGACTGACTGTCGGACCAAGGTTACAGAAGAGGTGTAGCAGACCACCCCCTCTAGCCCACCCCCACAAACAGCTGTTCCCTCCCCCCTTCCAGGGGGCTTCTCCATGGGGGCCTGCGTTTGTCCTGGCTGCCGTCAGTCTGTACAAGGACTTCCAGGTGAGCTGGTCTGGCGTCGTGGCCTGGAGCTCCGCAGAGCTCTGTATGCTGCCTCCGGTCTGGTCTCCAGGGTCTCGGGAAGGGGTTGAGTGTGGGTCTCATGTAGGGGGCCTCTCTGCTTCGTCTGTGGGTCCAGCAGAAAGCAATCCTCCATCAACGCACAGACAGTCTGACTGATCAGACCTATGTATCATTATGAGTATTATTATAGAGTTTAATTGTTTGGCAGAGGATTTAATGTAAGAATATTCTCACTGGGACTGCTGAGGATTACACAAGGCTTTAGGTACAGATGACATACAGCACCAGTCAAAAGTTTGAACACACCCACCCGTTAAAAGGATTATATTTTACAATAATTATAAAGACATCAAACTATATATAACATATATGGAATTATGCACTGACCAAAAAACGTACTAAACAACAAAATGTAATTCTTGGAGATGAGGGGGAACTCAGAAGGCTGCCAGTTCAAATCCCGCGGCCGACAGAGTGATCCCACCATTAGGCCCTTGATTAAGGCCCTTAACCCCAATCGCCCCATGGACTGGCTGCCCCCACTGTCCCCTCTATCCCGGTTCCATGAGGTGGCCCCCTGGGATGCTTTTCCAGCCGTCCTGAAGGAGCTCCCACATATGCTGAGCTCTCATTGGCTGCTTTTCCTTCACTCTCTAGCTAAATTCCTGCCCCTGGCTGTTTACTGGCACACTGCGAGGCCATAGGGTCCATGTCTGCAGTCTCACCACTGCCAACAGGTGGCGATGGGGATCCATCGTCCCCCGGGGAAGCAAACTGCAGCTCAGGTCCCAGGGCCGCGATGGAGCTTCTGGGTCTGCTGCAGCGATCTCCTGAGAGGCTCCTCCGCAGGACAGACTGCAGGGACAGAGGGTTTACACTCAGGGGTTCAATCCCTACGTATGGGTCATATATATGTGTGTTTATATGGGTTTATAACATTCCTGCTCCTACTGTTTAACAAGAAAAGCAAAAGTCAGATCAAGGTCATATAGTGATGGCAAATCTGTGTTTCTTTCATCATAACCGCTACAGAATAAATAAATCGTTAATAAATATATTGCAAAAAGTAGCTTGACTGAGGCATAAAATAATGTGAGATCCATGTATCGTGCAATTTTACAGTCACCAATCACTGCTGGCTGGTTGTATGGCGTGGGGAGGTATAAAGGGCTCCTGATTGGCTCATTATGTTTGGGGATGGCACTTTGCTTAAGGAGAGGGGAGAATACCTTGCTCCTGATTGGCTGCGTGTAGCATACCTTGCGTGTGAGGGGGCTGCTGGGTGCTGAGGCCGTGCTGTACAGGCTCAGGCTGGAATTGGAGCGGCTGACGCCCAGAGGCTTGGACGTGCTGTTGCCCTTGCGGGACGTGCTGAACGAGCTAGAGGTGAGGTATTTCTCCTTTATCTTCAGGTTGGTTCTCCCTTTCACTAAAGGGTAGGAGGGAAGACAGTATGGTTGATAGAAGTGATGGACAAAATGATGCTTCATGATTCGTTTGCTGTATTTTTTTACCCCATGGTGGTGCTCTTGAATTTGTGACATGCTTTGTGACCTTGTGAACAGAGAGCACCATCTAGTGGAGTGAAAAAATACAGCAAATGGTTCATGAAGCATCATTCTGTCCATATTTGATAGGTTACAGGGCTGAGAAATGCCGCAGGGTAGGAAAAATGGAAATGAATAAAGGAAAGGATTCGTTACATTAAATGTCAATAAATAATGTAGACAAGGCTCCTTAAAGAAAGGCAGTCAAAAAAAACTAAACCCCCCAAAACATAAAGCTAAAACCTTTGCATGCTGAACACTCTGCAAAATATTCCGTCTCAAGGTTGTACCACTTACCTCTACAAGGATCATTCTTAACCAGGAACTCATCCAGTGCGGTCCAGCCTCCACCGACTCGCACCATCAGGGTGCTTCGCAGAATCCGGACCATCCTCAACTGCTGCGAGTCCCCAAACTGCAGCCACAAGAAAGAGCTAAGCAGTGTGTCAACCCCCCCCCCCCCCCCCCCAAATCACAAGCTGAATCCCTCAGGTCTGTAGTCAGACTATAGTTTGACTGGATCAGCTGCATTCAGTTCATTCTAGAATTCTATGCATGCAAGAATTCAATGCCTGAGTGCTCACATACCCGGTAACGATTGGCGCTGATCTGCTCCACCTGGAACCTCTTGGGGCAGTTACACTGGGACACCTGCCGACTCACCTGGGGGACGACAAAGGGACAGTCACTAACCGTAAAGCATAGTGCCAGACCCAAACGCATGCCTCTGAAGTCACTCTCGATCAACACCTTTCTCTGGAGCGTTTAGCATTAAAATAAATGGAGCTGGAATTTCCTAGAGCAACAATTATGCCAAATAACATAGAAAATGTAAACTAATATGCCAAAAGAACTATCTTCCACACTAAATGCATTAGCTAAATGTCTGGTTGATATGTCTGAATGGTCATGGATGACTGGGTGATGTTCAATAGGTGGGTGATGGCAACACGTTTGCACAATGACTGGCTTATATACTGGTTCAGTGGGCAATAAATGTAGGTCTTATGGCAACAGTCTGAGTTACATGCAGTCTACAAATTCACCTCTTCATTGATCTGGTCTGCATCCAGCGTCCTTCGGTATGGGTCTCTGCTGGGGTGGAGCGTGCTTACGAACTCGTAGTAATCAATGTAGCCATCTCCATTGATGTCGAAGATGTTAGCAACTGCTGCCATCTCAAGAGAGTTTGTGGGGAATTCTGAAAAGCAGGAGAAGCTGGCCATTTTAAGAAATGCTGCATACGTATTACGGAGGACTGCTGATGTGCTAGCTAAAGGTTTGGTAAAAAAATATGTCAAATGACTAGTAAATATATGGTTGGGATGACTAGAGAATATGCTGGTGAGATGAATAGTGGATGTTTTGGGTCGGCAGGAGCTCACTGGAGGCAAGCACACTGTTAATGAAGGCCTTCTGAGTGATACGGCCATCCTGGTCCTTGTCGATGCCCCGGAAGACGTCCAGGATGCGGGACTTCAGGTGGCTGATCCACTGAGTGTACCGCTTCCTCCAGACCTCGAAGTCAAAGCTGGCGAAGGCTTCCATCTGTCCAGAAACACAACCGATGGGGAAGAAACAGAAAGCACTATCAAGGAAAGACAGATAAAGAATTTACTGAATAGTTTACTATTAATAAAAAAAAATAAAATAAATATTTATTTGTTATTTTGCCTTTTTTACAGGGAAAATAAAAGATAAAAAATTTAATGAATGAATGAATAATGAATAAATAAAATCGAAAAATTAAACAAATACTGTATAAAAAAGTTGCCAGTGAATCTACAGCTGTCATGCAATCTGGGAGGGAATTCCACAGTTTGGGCCCATAGAAACATAAAGCTGATTCCCTACAGCACTGTTTCCCAGACAGTTCACGAATTTGCTTCGACCAAAAATGTCTCACAGGGAGCTGGAAGGAAGCAAAAATGTGGACTGTCCAGGCGTCCACAAGGACCAGGTCTGGAAAAAAATCTAGTATTGGGTTAAAGGAATGACCAGAATATTGCTGTCTAATGATAATATCAAACAATCATATCACTAAGGTAAAGAGGAGCAAGAGCATGAAAACTGAATTTAAACAAGTTGAACATATCTGTGTTACTTGATGCTGCAATAGACCAGACTAATATGTTCCATATAGATAATTTTTCGTTTATTAAATACTCGTTCAGTTTTACCTAAAATGTAAGGCTAGAGATGTAAAAGAGGGCAGAGGTTGATGGCGGTCATAGTATTACTGAAATAGCATCCAGTGACGCTCCTCTTATCAGTCGTAGCTATGGAACTGTTACGGCTGGCGTCCAAGGAAGCAGCACAGACGCCGTGAATTCGGGTGAACGGGGGTTTATTTGGGAAACAGGACAGAAAGCGCATGCACCAAGGTCACACAATGTTAATGACTGGACGGGGAAACATACTCGAACGCGGACTTAAATATACAGGACTAATTGACAAAAACTAGACACAGCTGAAAACATGGGGACTCCACACGAGGTAAATGAGGGGGGGCGTGGCACACGGGAGGATCGGACGAGCAGGCATGACAGACACATGATGATGACACTGAGGTGACAGTACAAAAGGGACCAGCGACTGTCACACCTCCTACATGCGGCGTCTTGATGTCTACTCCCCGCGACGCAACAACGTCCTAAATAATGAGATGGGGCTGAAACAAACAGCTGAAATATCTTAGCCCTGAAAATTCGGCAGTTGTAGGATCTGTTAATTTGTACCAGTGCATTATCATTAATGAACTGACCAACAGTAAATGGCTTACTGGAGAGAGACTGCATATTGGCACTGAGAAAAGGTCACCTCTCGCAGCTTTTGCTGGTGCTCCAGAAGTCGGCTTTGTCGGGCCAACGCCACGAGCCACAGCTGCTTCCAGTGGCTGACCAGCTGGCACAGCTTGGGATTCTGAGGTTCCAGGTTCTCCAAGGGCAAAGTTGTTGGCGGCTGAAGCTTCTGGGAGCCCTTCCTCTCTGAAATCAAATGGCCAATCAGTGTCAGACATGCTGCCCATACTCACCTTTCAGTTGTGAGCTACTTCTCTTGGCATGTCTTACAAATTTGTCACCCCTGGATATATGATGATA
Source organism: Paramormyrops kingsleyae (assembly GCF_048594095.1). Taxonomy (NCBI): domain Eukaryota; kingdom Metazoa; phylum Chordata; class Actinopteri; order Osteoglossiformes; family Mormyridae; genus Paramormyrops; species Paramormyrops kingsleyae. Next base: position 35,434,159 of record NC_132805.1, read on the forward strand.
ATATAGGTAATAATATAAGTAAAATCGAGGTGGTTATGCGAATGCGTATTTAAGGAAACGATAAAGGGTGCAGCTGACTAACTTGTGGGGGTTTTACGGCTCGGGGACATGAGCTGTTTGGGCACCATCTTCATTTTGCATGACTTTATGGCACTCTCAACCTCAGGAACCTTTCCATTCAGCTCATCCATGAAGACCTAGGAAGGACAAAAAAAAGACTTATTGAATTAACTTGATGCCCTTTGGTACAGTTGAACTGAATGAATAATGTTAAAGACACAAGTACACAATGAATCGAACTGCTTCACATTGCTGGCTTCTGCTTTATATTTGTCACAGTGATGTCTGGAGTTATGACCTCATTTCTAATAAGACAGTAATAGGCAATGAAAATACCCTTAATGCCAAAATCCATTCATGCAATCTAAGGTCACCAAAATCAGTCATGCTGAGAGATGGGTAGATTCAGGGTTCCTGAGATTCAGCACACGGGGTGACAAAAGCATTCCCCTTCATCGTCTTCTCTAATTCCCGGGGGACTCCTACCTCATGCTGAGCTATCAGCTCCTCGGTGCTCTCCATGCTTTCTGGAAGCCCCTCCTGGTCCCTCAGGGCCAGTGACTCCTCAGCCGAGGAGATCCAGTCAAGCAGCCGCTGCACCTCCTCCCGCTCGGCCTCCAGCGCTGACAAGCCGCTTCGGAGTCGTTCTCCCTGCTGCTGAGCCCATGCTTGCACCTGTAGCCAAAGGAAAGTATGCTGAACCTTTGACCAAAAGTTTGCTATTCCCAGCTCCTAAGAGAGGCCCCAGGACAGGCTGATTTCTTTAGACGTTTTTTGCTGAAGATATATGAAATTGTATGCTGTGTAACTACCTTCTAAGCTAAGAGGACTGGTTGAGAAGCTTTGCTATGCTAAAGGACATTTTAAGGGAAGGCAATAGAAGAGATGCTAAGCTACATGTGTGAAAAGAGATCCTTAGGTGAGAGAGCAGATGCCATTGGGCGCAGAGGATACACCAAGGCAAGAGATCGATGTTATGCTAATAGTTAGAAGAGATGTAACACTTAAAGGGCCACAGTTATAACACTTAAAGGGCCACAGTTATAACACTTAATGGGTCACAGTTATAACACTTAAAGGGCCACAGTTATAACACTTAAAGGGCCACAGTTACAACACTTAATAGGCCACAGTTATAACACTTAATGGGCCACAGTTATAACACTTAATAGGCCACAGTTATAACACTTAAAGGGCCACAGTTATAACACTTAAAGGGCCACAGTTATAACACTTAAAGGGCCACAGTTATAACACTTAAAGGGCCACAGTTATAACACTTAAAGGGCCACAGTTATAACACTTAATGGGCCACAGTTATAACACTTAAAGGGCCACAGTTATAACACTTAAAGGGCCACAGTTATAACACTTAATAGGCCACAGTTATAACACTTAAAGGGCCACAGTTACAACACTTAATAGGCCACAGTTATAACACTTAATAGGCCACAGTTATAACACTTAATAGGCCACAGTTATAACACTTAAAGGGCCACAGTTATAACACTTAAAGGGCCACAGTTACAACACTTAATAGGCCACAGTTATAACACTTAATAGGCCACAGTTATAACACTTAAAGGGCCACAGTTATAACACTTAAAGGGCCACAGTTATAACACTTAAAGGGCCACAGTTATAACACTTAAAGGGCCACAGTTATAACACTTAAAGGGCCACAGTTATAACACTTAAAGGGCCACAGTTATAACACTTAATGGGCCACAGTTATAACACTTAAAGGGCCACAGTTATAACACTTAAAGGGCCACAGTTACAACACTTAATAGGCCACAGTTATAACACTTAATGGGCCACAGTTATAACACTTAAAGGGCCACAGTTATAACACTTAAAGGGCCACAGTTATAACACTTAAAGGGCCACAGTTATAACACTTAATGGGCCACAGTTATAACACTTAAAGGGCCACAGTTATAACACTTAAAGGGCCACAGTTACAACACTTAATAGGCCACAGTTATAACACTTAAAGGGCCACAGTTATAACACTTAATGGGCCACAGTTATAACACTTAAAGGGCCACAGTTATAACACTTAAAGGGCCACAGTTACAACACTTAATAGGCCACAGTTATAACACTTAAAGGGCCACAGTTATAACACTTAAAAAAACCACAGTCGATGCTAAAAGGCCCGGTGAGATGCTAAGCTAAAAGGCCCAGGCAGTTTGCCTCAGGAGTTGTAGCCCAGCCCACCTCTTCCAGACGGGTCTTAGTGACACTGATCCAGGATTTGATAGTAATGACAGAGTCAGGATGGCAGGCTGATAGGATCTCCTCCCCAAGGGCACGGATGCTATCGAGCTCCATCTCCTGGCACTGCAGTGAGTTCATCGACTCCTGTATAGACAGAGGGAAAGATAAGTTCCTCCAGCATTGACATACAATCGAAAGGTCGCAAGTTCCATCCCTGTACTATTTTATTATATACTGAATTATTGAAGTAGGTCGTTCAGCGTGTTAATGGATTGAGGCATATACCTGTATTTAAGACACTATGGACAAAGGCATTTGCTAGGTACAGTGATATTCTTTTGGGGCTTGTGACTGCAGCCTCACTCCCGCACCTGGTGCTGCTTGTGGAACACCAGCAGGGCCTCCTCTTCCTCCGGGATGGGCCCGTACTTCAAAGTCCTCTCCACGTCGGAGAGACGCTCCAGAAAGGAGTGCACCAAGCGGTCAAACTCCTCTGCCTGTGAAGGATTTTTGTATCATAAAGAGCACAGATGCCCCCCCTACCCTCCCGATACTATCATCCCTTCTGCCGGAATCCTCGGCCCAAGGCCCACCTGTCGGAGGGTGTCCTCCAACCTTGCCTGCTTGGATACGGACAGCTTGCAAATTGTCTCCCAACGCCCATCAAGCTCTTCCATTTGCTCGAGTAGCCAACGGCTGTCTGCCATGCTGCTTTTAGTCAGGTCCCTCACAGAACGCTTCAAAGTCTTAATACAACCTGCTCTCTTGCCCAGCTCCTTCTGAAACACCTGTATTACCACGGGAATGGGTTTAACTACCTGAGCACATGAGGAGGACCAATTAGCTTCTGCTAATTAATTTCTCGTACTGCCACAAAAACCTCCACAAAATAATCAGATAAGATGTACCTTATGCTTGTCTATAAGATTGTTGACCAAGTCCTTTTCTCCTCCAACAGGCATGTCCTCGGCCAGCTGCGGCTCAGCCCTAAACAACCAGTCCATCAGCGCCTGAAGGGCGTCTGTGAATCTGCCTGAAAACAATAGTGCTTCTTCCAGCTTGTGTTGCCTGAAGGTAAAAAAAAAATATATCTATCAGTATATTAATATATATATATATTGGTGTGTATATATATAACTCTCTCCACTAAGACCTTCAAGTTGACCTCACCTCTCCATGGACTTTCCATTGATGGTATCCCATGAGTCTCGGAGCTCAGACACAAGGTCCGCCAGCTGCTGTCTGTCCTCAGGGCTTTGGGATTTCTCAAGCAGAGCCCGTCCCCTCTTCAGGGTGGCCTCATACATGGGCCTCTTAAGCCTTAGAAGCTTCTGGAATTCCTGGGTACATGCATAGACATGAGGAATTTAAGCCTGGGCTAGAATGTGCCTAGAATTATTTTCTGATATATTCTACATTTGTTTTTGGTGTGGACACATAATTTAGTTTTATAGATTAAAAAATTTAGGAATTATTTTGATAAAATGTATGTGTAGATGATGACGCCTCATAAGTCTTGGGTCTCAGATGCCAGTAGACTGTATCTTCTCTAATGTCCAGATTTAAATGAACATCATTGTTTGCTCAAAGCTGTCGCATTTCATGACCAGCAGACAGCAGACAGATGTTATGAATCAGAAGGTTTTCAGTCCACTGGCCCAGGCTGAGTGGCCAACCTTCTGCTCTGTCAGCTGCTGCTTTATCTCTTCATGGGACACGGCAATCTCTTTATGTGTGTCCAGTGTCTGCTCCACTTCCACCATCCAGTCCACCAGGAGGCGCCATGACTCGTTGAACTGCAATTGACACAATGATTAATTGAGGGATTCACTACAGCAGCTCTTCATGAGTATGATCCACAGGGATGGAGAACGGGCTGTTAGAAACACTACCTGCTTGGCCTGCTTCTTGACCTCCTCCAGCGAGGCGGCCCTCTCACCCACACGCTGCTGGAGCTTCTCATAGCGGGTCTGCACAGTCATCACCAAGTTCTGCACCACGTTACCCTCCTCCTTCCTGCTGAGCTCCTTCAGCCGTAATGCTGCGCTCTCCACTGTGGCTTTCTTCTCGCTGTAGGCCTGCACCTCACTCACCAACGTCTAACCCAGCACACACAAACAGACATGTTTGTATTCATATCTTTGTTGGGACTTTTTTTTATGGGAAAACCCATAATCCCAAACACTTCCCTAATGTAGGCTAATAGCCCACATACCCTAACCTGTCATCTGACCTGCACTTACTGAGCCACTTCCTGGTTTGGATACCCATCTCCAAAGGGGCAGGACCTGACTCACCCTGTGGTCCTGCAGCTGAGCACAGACTGTGTCCAGGAGGAAGCTGGGTGTCTGCAGAGCACTGATGGCCTCCTCACATTGCGCCATCTTGGTCAGCAAGTCCTGGACGGTGCTATGAAACTCCTTTGCCAGACTCAGTCCTTCAGTCAACTTAGCCTGGTCAGAGAGACCGCAGGTCAGTGGTGCATAGGCTGTTTAAGCTTCTCTTAAACTGGTTACGACTCAAACCTCTCACAAAAGAGATGTCTACTGCACTCTCCAGAAGTCTTAGGCAGTGAAAAGAAAGGTTTAAAGCTCTTTATCTGGGTTGTAAGTGTGCATCGGTGCTCAGAACAAAAAACACAATTTAACATAGGCAAATTAAGAGTAATACAATAAAAACTAGTCAACATTTCTTCAATTCTCCAAAAACTTACTAAAATCATGTTGGATGGCTAGATGAACACCATTTCAATTCCAAACCTCTCTTCAGGGACACCCCAGCCATTCCAAGTATTTATTAAATTTCACCACCAGCTCACATAATTAATTAGCTTAATTATTATAAAAAAAAAAGTCAATGTGATATTGATTAACTATGCGAGATGCGCTAGTGGTCCAGTCAAAAAATACATGGGTGTATCGGATTGGTGGCTGGTTATAGTGGGGTGATTATAGCAGAGGGTTTTACCGTGCCAGCTCAGTCACAACCCTATATGAAGTATAAGTTTAAATTAGCGCTATGATCAAGTGTGCAGTGCACTTTGCAGTTTACACCAATCAATCCCTATTGCACAAATCTGATTGCATGTGCCAGTGAATTTTAAATTCCCTGTCCCTTGTTTGCCCTGATTCCCTGTACGTATTTAAGTACCTGTGTCTGCTTTGCTCTCTAGTCAGTCATTGTATTCATGTTGCTGTGTGTTTGATACCCTGCTTTATAATCCTGCCCCCTGTGCTGCCCTGTTCCCTTTTTATAGTACTTTAGGATTCTTGTAGTTAGTTCGCTTTTTGAACCTTTGGTGTTCGTGTTTGTTTAATAAACCCCTTTGTCTTAGATTCAAGGTGTGACCCAGCAGCACTGCCCACTGACCTTCCATGGTGTCTTATGATATTTCTCTAAAATATTTTCCAACAGACCCACTACTCTGCACTGGATGATTAATGGATTGTCCAATGCACTGGATGATTAATGGATTGTCCAATGCACTGGATGATTAATGAATTGTCCAATGCACTGGATGATTAATGGATTGTCCAATGCACTGGATGATTAATGGATTGTCCAATGCACTGGATGATTAATGGATTGTCCAATGCACTGGATGATTAATGGATTGTCCAGCACAACTGAAGGGGGCATTTTTTGAAGTCCCACAGCAACAGGCATTAGCACAGATGATAAGGAGAGCTACCTTTCTCTCTTGCACTTTGCTGTAGACCGTCTCCCACTTCTGCTCCAGTATGCACAGACTGTGCTCTGTGCTGGAGCCTCGGGCAACATCGTGGTTCTCCAGAAGCCGGTGGATGGTGTCGCTGACATTGTCATAGGTCTGCCGCTTGGACTCCATCTCCTTGCACAGCTCCTGGAGAAGAGGGACACACAGAAGTCAGCGCTCATTCCTCTGTCTCCTACTAATAAATGTACATTAAGTATACCTGTCAACACATGTGCTCTCTCTTATCTGGTAGTTAAGTGATTACTTTATGATGTGTCACGAGCCATTCACCACTGCATTTCTGGCATACAGTTTGTTAACAAGTGCATGTTGTGTGTCATTATACCAGATGTGCGCTGAGCCTCTCATTGGCCGTCTCAGGAAGCCCCCACACCAGCCGGGATGATGACATCCTCAGCTCTGTGTTCTCCAGCCACTGCAGCAGGTCCTGGATCTCCATTGTAACATCTTGGACCTGGAGATAAAACGTTCAATCAGCCAGTCAACTAAACTGTCAATGTCTCTGTCAGATCCCTGTATGTATCACAATATAGATACTGATAAGTACACAGCATAATTATTTATTGACACTAGAGGGCAGTACAAGGCATAAAATATGGAACTTATCTGGTTCTCTACCTCTAGTTCACTTTGGGAACATTCTGCCAGTACTTTTAATCTTCATTATCTTCCACTGCTGTTCCTGAACTACTCCCAATACAATATGGACATAAGATCCATTCTTTACTGAGGTACCTGACTCAAGTTGTTCTCCAACTCCAGCTGTCTCCTCTCGGTCTCACAGCGCACATACTCCCAGCGTTCATCGAGCTGTTCTAGCTTGGCCTGAAGACCATGAGGGCTATCACCAGAGCCAGCCTCCAAAAGCTCCCGGCCCACCCGATTCAGGGACTCCACCGTCCGCACGTGTGACATCACATCATTCCGGAGAACCTGGGCAGTAACAATGACCTTGTTTGCTCTGGTTTGTGGAGAAGGCACTTTGCTGACAGTCAGGGTGACTCCGGGAGTACCTTGTGCTTGGCTAACTCGATCTCACAGATCTGCAGGTCGATGCTGATTGGCCGGGGGCCCTGCAGAAGGTCCGCCGTGTGGGAGAGCCAGGTGTGTAGCTCATCCAGCGTGTTCTGGAACTGACCCAGACCTAGGAGAGCACACTCCAACTGGTGCTGAAATGGTAAGGCCCAGTCAAAACATCACAAATTCTGCTTCAGCCATGACTTGAATCTGCTGTGACCACAATCCAAACATGCTGTTCTTCTGATTCTCCCAATATTCCCAATATATATTATGTGGAAAATTATCCATCCATTCATGGGAATGGATTTGGTCAGCTTTTGGGACATAGAGATCACGATTACCTGTCTGCTCACTGTCTCCCCCTCCAGGCCATCCCAACGTCGGCGAAAGTTCTCCAGAGACGAGGTGGAGCCCGGCGTCTCGTGGTCCAGGGGGAGACGGCAGACGAAGCGGTGGTTGAGGCTCTCCATCTCGATCTTCTTTTGGTACAGTTCCCGTTTAAATGCCTAGGTGGGGCAAGCCCTGTGTCAATATGTCGCTACCTCTTAGTAATGGTCACTAACAGGATGTTGGACATTATACAGAGCAGGTGAAGTGGATGCATCCACACCGGAGATGTGTGCTCATTTGCCTCACCTTTAAGTCACACAGTTGCTGTTTCACAGCTTCCAAGTCAGTCTCTACCAAGAACTCTTCTGTGGACTTCAACTCGGCGGATTTGAGCCACTCAAACAGTCCCTGCAGAGCACAGAAATTACTGTAATATCAAATGTTCTCACAAGTCAATGTGGTCGTTGGTTTCAACCTACATGACAGGGCTACTGCTGTTTTCAGTTAAATACTGTACACAGAGCCACCGAATTTTAGACATCAGTTGTACAACCCATATTAAACATTTTGATATGAAAGGAGAATTTAAATGGCTGGGGTCAGGAGATGTGTAAAATTCTACATATTCTGAGTCATGAAAACTAGCAAACATAGTTGCTTGATATATCATGGGTTCGCAACATTTTTCCCAAGGATTAAATTCCACCAGCAGCACATAGCCAAGCTCCGCTGCAGCCAGAAAAATGCCAAATGGGGGGGTGGGGGGGGGGTCACCCGTCTGGATGTGGAGCCGAATCCACCAGTTGGTGATGACTGTGATAAATTCATAATGTTTACGAAAAAACAGTATACTGCCTCTTCCCGTTCCAGAGCTGATCAGCTAATGAGAACTACCTACATGCGATCTTGCTACCAGAAAAACAACTTAGCAAAGGCATTTTTGAATCTACAAGCGCCAGTCAAACATCGCCAGCTTACAAATAGTATTCAAGACAATGATTTTTTTAATGGAATTCTGCTTTGCGTGTTCAGATAATAACCAAAAGGATTAATGCTATCAGCCCCCATCGTTTGGATAAGACATAATGGAGCTGATGTTTCGAAAACTCAAAACTCATTCCCTTTGGCTGCAGCCCTCAAGTATGAAGCATGTTGGCCTGGAGAAGTGGTTCATTTAACAAATTTAATTAAAAAAAAAAAAGCTTATTTAAAAAGTATAATTAATTCTCAGTGGAACACAGAAGCCTGCTGACTAGTTCAGACAATATTAATCGGAAGAGAGACTCTGGGCTTTAACTCAGCTGAAGTTCAATAATTTTACAGTGAAGGTCATAAGAACCATTAGCTCTGCACTGGCAGAGCCCGGCAAATTCTGTCAGACAGTCATCAGTAAAACACCAGGGGACAAAGTTCGCCTTCCGGCCAACGAGCTGAGAATGAAGAACACGCTTTTGAAAAGGCCTGCCGTTTGGCTCGTCCAATGAGTGTCAGGCTCTGTGCCATTGTGGACATGGATCTCAAACGGCTCCCACCTGCATGGTGTCCTGGTAGAGTAGCGCCACCTGCTGGTAGTTCTCCAGCTTGCTATGACACTCTGTCCACAGCTTGCTCAGGTTGTTCCATGTACCATAAAGCTGTAAAATCAGATGTCAGTGAGGCTTGCAGCAATGTATTATTCACAGATGCTGGCTGTGAACCGGGAACTCTCACCTCATCTAAACACTTAGTGACGTCTGGCTTGTCAATGTCCCCACATGCTGACATCAGATCCATTCCCAGAATTCCCAGTGAGTCAAGGTCTCCCTGCAGGCTGTCGATGTCATCCCTGAGGGCCTAGGGAACCAAAAAGGGAGGTGTAAGGAATCTTAGGAATGATTTTGATTGGTTAAGGAACTAGACTGCAAACAAGAATGTGTTGTCAGTTCCGGTTCTAAGAATGACCCTACTGCTCTGCTGTGTGTAACCTGAACCCAAACCAGGGATACACACTTGGGTGGCCCAGCACACCTGCATGTTCTCCAGACTCTGCTGGATGGTCACTGGGTCAGAGCCGTTCCCGTTCACGTCCAGGATGGCCTGCTGCGTGTCGTTCAGCATGCCCGTCAGGTCGTTCACGTCCCCCCAGAACTTGGCGGCCAGGTCTAAGAGTTGGAGGAGCCACTTGTCCCTCTCCTGAGCCTGGGCCTGCACCTCCTGTAGACGCTTCCCCAGGTCGCTCACCTGCTCTTGGATGGCTGCAGGCGGGGAACAGTGTCATTAGTCACTGCAATGGCTCAGCCAGTGATGTCAGGGTGTCACAATTACGGTTTAAACCTCAAGCAATCAGTGGATCATACTGTATAACTGGTAACTCAGAGTCTGCTAATAGCTGTAAATGCCCGTGATACTGGAAGCCCCGTGAGAATGCCACAGGCGGCTACTGGACCCACCCACGCAGATGGCACTGTCCCCGGTGGGTTTGGCGCTGGCCAGGAGCTCGCATGCCTGCCCCTCGATCTTGCCCAGCCCCTGCCCCATCTTGCCCAGCTCGGCCAGCGTGAGCTGACTCTCCTGGAGCTGCTCCTGGATACGAGACGTCTGACCACGCAGAGCCACGGGCGATTGCAGCCGGCTGCGCAGACGCTCCAGGCTCTCACCCAGCAGGGACATCCTCTCGCTGAGCTGAATGGCAAGGATAAGAGGAATCCCAGTGACGACACAAAGGACAACAGGAATCCCAGTAACGACACAAAGGACAACAGGAAGCTCATTAACAACACAAAGGTCAAGAGGAATCCCAATAATGACCTGAAGGACAAGAGAAATCCCAGTAAAAACACAAAGGACAACAGGAAGCCCAGTTACAGCGCAAAGGACAACAGGAATCTCAATAAGGGCATGAAGTATTTCCTCAAACTAACTATGCTACTTCATCTCATCTCACAAAAATATACATGCATTTTTAATGTGAAAAAATTAGAAGAGATAAAAAATAGGCTTTTTCAAAAATTGTTTAGGTATAATTATAGTTTTGCCAGTGGCATCTTGAATAAAGTTTTGAAGGTTTGAAGTTACCTGTGTGTAGCGAGGCAGAGACTCCTCCAGCAGGCCGGCCAGCTCCCGTACCCGATCCCTGATGGCCCTGTGCCTCTCCGCAACGTCCGCAGCCCGCTGGCAGAACTCCTCCCCCTGGGTAGGGCTGAGCTCAGACAGCCGACGGCTCACTGAGCAGAGCCGTGAGATCAAGGGCTTGTGCTCCGCTATGGACTCCCTCAGACCCTTCGGCAGCAGAGCGGAATAGCATTAGCACTGGGCTAAACAGGCTAGCACAGATCAGGCCACTAAACTGTGTCTGCACTGAGCAGCCTAACGGAAACATATTAGCATTGACTGCACCACAGAACCATATTAGGATTGCAGTGTCCAAAGATGTTAGCATTGGGCAGCTCATGGAATCACATTAGCGTTCACCCAACCCCGAGTAGCCCAGTAAAACATGCTAACACCGAGTAACCCAGTAAAACATGCTATCATTGAGTAGCCCAGTAAAACATGCTAACACCGAGTAGCTCTGTAAAACATGCTAGCAATGAGCAGCCCAGTAAAACATGCTAGCACTGAGCAGCCCAGTAAAATATGCTAGCACTGAGTAGCCCAGTAAAACATTCTGGCACTGAGTAGCCCATTAAAACATGCTGGCACTGAGTAGCCCAGTAAAACATGCTAACACCAAGTAACCCAGTAAAACATGCTAACACCGAGTAGCTCAGTAAAACATGCTAACACCAAGTAACCCAGTAAAACATGCTAACACCGAGTAGCTCAGTAAAACATGCTAGCACTGAGTAGCCCAGTAAAACATGCTGGCACCGAGTAGCCCAGTAAAACATGCTGGCACCGAGCAGCCCAGTAAAACATGCTGGCACCGAGTAGCCCAGTAAAACATGCTGGCACTGAGTAGCCCAGTAAAACATGCTGGCACTGAGTAGCCCAGTAAAACATGCTGGCACTGAGTAGCCCAGTAAAACATGCTAACACCGAGTAGCTCAGTAAAACATGCTAGCACTGAGTAGCCCAGTAAAACATGCTGGCACCGAGTAGCCCAGTAAAACATGCTGGCACCGAGTAGCCCAGTAAAACATGCTAACACCGAGTAGCTCAGTAAAACATGCTAGCACTGAGTAGCCCAATAAAACATGCTAGCACTGAGTAGCCCAGTAAAACATGCTGGCACTGAGTAGCCCAGTAAAACATGCTAGCACTGAGTAGCCCAGTAAAACATGCTAGCACTGAGTAGCCCAGTAAAACATGCTGGCACTGAGTAGCCCAGTAAAACATGCTGGCACTGAGTAGCCCAGTAAAACATGCTGGCACTGAGTAGCCCAGTAAAACATGCTGGCACTGAGTAGCCCAGTAAAACATGCTGGCACTGAGTAGCTCAGTAAAACATGCTGGCACTGAGTAGCTCAGTAAAACATGCTGGCACCGAGTAGCTCAGTAAAACATGCTAACACCGAGTAGCTCAGTAAAACATGCTGGCACTGAGTAGCCCAGTAAAACATGCTAACACCGAGTAGCTCAGTAAAACATGCTGGCACTGAGTAGCCCAGTAAAACATGCTGGCACTGAGTAGCCCAGTAAAACATGCTGGCACTGAGTAGCCCAGTAAAACATGCTGGCACTGAGTAGCTCAGTAAAACATGCTGGCACTGAGTAGCTCAGTAAAACATGCTGGCACTGAGTAGCCCAGTAAAACATGCTGGCACTGAGTAGCTCAGTAAAACATGCTGGCACTGAGTAGCTCAGTAAAACATGCTAACACCGAGTAGCTCAGTAAAACATGCTGGCACTGAGTAGCCCAGTAAAACATGCTAACACCGAGTAGCTCAGTAAAACAAGCTGGCACTGAGTAGCCCAGTAAAACATGCTGGCACTGAGTAGCCCAGTAAAACATGCTGGCACTGAGTAGCCCAGTAAAACATGCTGGCACTGAGTAGCTCAGTAAAACATGCTAGCACTGAGTAGCCCAGTAAAACATGCTGGCACTGAGTAGCTCAGTAAAACATGCTAGCACCGAGTAGCCCAGTAAAACATGCTGGCACTGAGTAGCCCAGTAAAACATGCTAACACCGAGTAGCTCAGTAAAACATGCTGGCACTGAGTAGCCCAGTAAAACATGCTAACACCGAGTAGCTCAGTAAAACATGCTGGCACTGAGTAGCCCAGTAAAACATGCTGGCACTGAGTAGCCCAGTAAAACATGCTGGCACTGAGTAGCCCAGTAAAACATGCTGGCACTGAGTAGCTCAGTAAAACATGCTGGCACTGAGTAGCCCAGTAAAACATGCTGGCACTGAGTAGCTCAGTAAAACATACTAGCACTGAGTAGCCCAGTAAAACATGCTGGCACTGAGTAGCCCAGTAAAACATGCTGGCACTGAGTAGCCCAGTAAAACATGCTGGCACTGAGTAGCCCAGTAAAACATGCTGGCACTGAGTAGCCCAGTAAAACATGCTGGCACTGAGTAGCCCAGTAAAACATGCTAACACCGAGTAGCTCAGTAAAACATGCTGGCACTGAACAGGTAATAGAAACATTTTAAGCACCTTAAGATGAAAAAAAAAAACCAAAACAAAACAAGATGACGTTCTACACCATACTATGCTATTATTATAATACAAGAGACAGTTTTGTTTTTGTTTTTCTACATTTACAGATATTTAGCAGACACTTTTGTCCACATCGACATAAGAAAGGAAAGCTTCTGGTCAGAGACCGGGGTCAGCCCAGGTCCCTCGAGAAGTTGGGGTCATGGACCTTGATCAAGACCAGTTGCACAATATAAAATAAATCCATTCAATCTGATGATCCTGGTTGACCCAGTTGAATATTATCAGGTATATTACAAGGGTTTCATCACTCCAGTTAGAACAAATCAAGGAACTTTCCTCTGCAACCTTCAGTTGTAAGAACTTCCTGTTGCAGAGTCTTGTGTTTAGACTTGGCGCCTAATTCTGCAGGGACATGGAGGGATGGGGGCTGACCTGCAAGCGCTCCTGCTGTTCCCGGAAAGCCTCGTAGCTGGTGGCCTCCAGCGAGAGCTGGCTGACCAGATCCTGGGTCTCCTGTAACCACGGCGACACCTCCGCGTAGCTCTCGGAGAACTGGAGCAGGAGCGCCTGAGCATGCTCTAACTGCAGCACCTCGTGGGAGCGTGTGGTCGATACGGCCTGGCATTTCTCCTGCAGAGTGTCAAGCTGTGACTGCGAACAAAGAGCAGGGAGAACCTCAACACACTGATATACGGTTTATACACATCATCACTTTCTAATGAAAGCCGAGCATGTCTGCTTTTTGACGATTGTCACTTTTTACGATGGAATACGTTCATTATCCTCTGCCTACTGATATCGCCTGACACCTAAATGACCAATGAAAAGTTTTATGAAGTTATCTATTTACCTAATATTTATGCTCGTACTAGTTAACATTTGTATTCATGATGGTCGTTGGATTACTTCATATCACTAATTTTAACAAGTTAATAACCATTAGCTAGGTAGCTAGCTAACTAGCATTGTTGTTATTTGTGCTTGTATCTTGTTGACATATTTACCTCGTCGACAGTCCATTTTACATTTTTAGCTGTTCACAGACAAGTTTGTAATAATAGGTTTATATTAGTGGTGCTTTGGGAGTCTCATCACATTGTTTTATGTTTTATAAAGTAGTATCTGAGAAAAAGATTTTTCTATATACGTGTTTTTCATTGGCCAACAACGACATAATGTGCTGTATGAATGTGTAATTATACTTTCTTTTATTTATTTATATTATTATTGCATTACACAATAGTATAACCACATGCAGTTATTAAACTGTTCATATTTGATACGGCGAATGAGCTGCTTAGAGGGCTGGGCTGGTGACAGTGACTCTGTGGAAACGTTGTGAAGACCTTGTCACGTCGTAAATATCATGCCCCCACCTGTAGGTTCTCGTTTTCACCCTCTTCGCTGTAGCTCTGCAGGATTTCCAAGACCTTCATCATCTTCTCGATGTTAAATCTGTGCTGCATTATCTCCACAGCGAGAATCTGAATGCAGTTAACACAGGAATCAAAAACATTTCACGATACTCTGTATTTATCAATCATTTTATTGAAGTTTTCTTTTCCACTCTGTGTCTCAGCGCTGACACGAGCACCTTCCTAAACCGAAACGTGAAGATGGAATCGGCGGCTGTTGGTAACTCCACCTTTTGGTCATACAGCTGAGAGCAGATGACGTCGGGATGGAGGCTGATGTTGCTCAGCTCCTCCAGCTTGCGGCCGGTGTCCTCAAACCAGGCCAGCTCCTTCTCCACCGCCTGCTCCAGCTATGGCAGCACGAGAAGTATCTCATCATGCTGGTCCACCACATCAATAAGCATTTCACATATTGTCAGAAACGTATGAAAAGCGGTGGGTGAACCGACTAATAATTCATTAGATGCTTTTATCCGAAGGAACAAACATTTCTGAGAAAATGGGGTCAAACTATCCCTGGTGTGATTAAGGGTCTTGCACAGCATCCAAACTGGCCAAGACACCCACTGCTATCTAGCATGAGATGCCGTAATTACATACAAAATAACCGAACATAACCGTCACGCAAGTCCTTGGTGTTTCATGAATCTTCGTAGGTATCTCACCCGAAGTCTTTCGGTGGCACAGAGGACGCCCTCCCCAGGCGGGGGCTGACTCCCCACACCCAGCAGCTCACGCTCGATCCTCCCCAGCCACAGATGCAGCTCCTCCTGGCTGGAGGTGCAGCGCTGAGAAGCCTCCAGGGCCTGTTCCAGGCGCTGCAGGACGTCGGCCCCACTCAGGCTGAGCACGGAGTACCTGATCCTCAGGCTGTCGGCCTTCTCTTGCACTAACTGGGACTCCTCCTCTGCTGGGACACACATCACTATCACTACTACTCCGGTTTTATTTATCCAAAAACACATTGACCTTATACTCTCTGCAAATTGTTATTTTACTGAACTCTGAGCTGGGCTGCCCAGACACATAACGCAGCAAGAAATTCTGTTTTTGCCATATGTTAAATTATTTTGTGGTGTGCTCAAAATTTTATATATAACTGGCCAGAGGCCCTGGCCTCATGTGTAGTTCTGGAACAGCTGGCCATCTGCATTTATTTTGATTCTTTTTAAATGGTAGCCAGGTAATCCATTTCAACTGACCCACCTGAAATCTTCTCCATGAGCTCGTGGCCTCTCTGTCGAACGTCCTCAAGGTCAGCCCCTTTAGATTTTATTTCTTCAATCGCAGCCTGGAGAATCAAGAAGGAGCGCTCCGAGTGAACGAACGTGAGCGACGCGGATAGAGGAATTTACCCACTGGCCAGACGATGCAGTACAAAAACCGTATGATCACAAGCCAAGGTCGTTCATTATAGTGCCCCCTTCACATCACCTCTGGCTGAAGCGTTGCCAGAATATAGCCAGCCATCCATCTTTTGGTGAGTCACCCTGACTGGCATCCCGGGGGGGGGGGGGCTTTGGAGCCCATTCCAGGCAGCACGGAGCAGACGGCAGGATGCCAGTATGTTACAGCAACCATACACACACAATGGGCAATTTAGAGAAGCCAATTGACCTAACTGCATGGCTTTAGACTGCGAGAGAAAAGCTGGGGACCGGAATGAGACCCGTACAACACAGGGAGAACACGCAAACTGCATAGCACAGCGTGGGGGAGTGATCGAAAGCACCAGCTCTGCAGGCAATCAGACTACTAACGGTGCCACCCTGTGTTAAAAGATATAATATACATACATAATAATAGATACTTTTTTGTTCTCTATACGTCTCCCCCAACGTGTTCTCTGTAGGTGAGAGCAAGCTGCAGTGCAAAGGGCAGACAGCCACCCACAGCAGCGCTCAGGGAGCTGGGGGGTTAAGGGACCCGCTCATGTGCCGAGGCTGGGCTCGAACCGGCGACCTTCTGGTCATGGGCACAGAGGTGTAGCCTGCTTACATTTTATTAATATAAAGATGCATATTTCATTGACAGTTGCTTTTACCAACATAAATTAGTGAAAGCAGGGTTAACCAGTCTCTGGAGTAGTTGGGATTAAACAGCTTGCTCAAAGGGACAAGGGCAACCACTGGATTTGAACCAACAACCTTCAGATCAGAAGGCCAGAGGCCTAACTGGCAGAGCCACTTGACAGCCACATAGTTGCCACATCATAAATTCCATACTTGATGGTGGTTCTGGTTTCATTCTTCGTCTGTCCCGTTTATCCACACACTTCCCTGCCACCGGTTGTGCTGTTGTACCTTGGCACGTGCAGCAGCCTCCGGGATGCGACCCATCCCCCTCTCGGCGGAGCGTAGCTCTGATAGGCTCTGCTCGGCGGCCATGAGCCAGTGCTGGAAGGTGTCCGTGGTCTCCTGGAACCGCTGTGCTCTTGGCAGGATCTGCTCCAGCCCGCCTCGCCTGTCGTTTGAAGCACAGCGAAAACTCAGCGACGAGGGCCTTGGGGCGTTAGGTTACAATCCACACCAGGGCCTCGGGGCATTAGGTCACAATCCACACCAGGGGGACTCTTATACTCCCAGTTTGGCTCTTACAATGTTAATTGCTTTCTATCTGTAATCCTGTTAGATCTTATTATGACAGGTTCTCTAAGGCAATTATAC
This sequence comes from Paramormyrops kingsleyae, assembly GCF_048594095.1. NCBI lineage: Eukaryota > Metazoa > Chordata > Actinopteri > Osteoglossiformes > Mormyridae > Paramormyrops > Paramormyrops kingsleyae. Next base: position 35,451,201 of record NC_132805.1, read on the forward strand.
AGAGAAGCAGCTTGTACCCAAATATGCATTGTAGTGGAAGTTCTGAAGCTGAGAATTTGTTCAGACTACATTTTATAACCTGTGGCATGTTTTCTTTTTTTGTCACTAAGCTGCGGATTTGCTTTCAAACAGCAGTGATTTAAAATAAGCCAACAAGCAAGAACTAGATACCTGCTCTCTGCGTGTTGGAGTAACGCCTTCCATTTTTCCTGCAGGCTGCATATCTGACTTGCTGCTGACTCTCTCCCCGCACTCTGGAATGCCTTAGCTAGTTGTGGCCCCTGTTTCACCATTGACTCCACACTGGGCCTCCTGTCCTCTAGGAGGCGCTGTAGGAGCTAGTGGAACACAAGAGAGTGTCAGTTTGTTTTGAGCCAAAATTCAAATACTTTACATTCACTGTTCTAATGTTTCTGTTGGCTCAGAGGAAATACAGTAGTGAATCAGGGAAAGGTATCTGTGCAGTAACTTTATCTTCTCTGGCACAAAAAGATGAATAAGCCTTAAATGAGGCAACCTCAGCTTAACCCTACGGTTTTGGTTGCATCCCATCAAGGAATAACCTTGGCTTTTACATCTGTGAAAGGGATTTTGGGATTTTCCCACGGCAATGTGAGCACTGGTGCACTATTACAATACATGATAAGAAACAGAATCCTGCTTGGTTTTACCCTAGAAACTCCACCTTGTGCTTTTGCCAACATTTGTCCATCAAGACCAGCTGATGTAGCTCACCGGAATCCAAGTCTATAAAAGTTTTTAACGTGAACTTTGCTGCCTTCAGCATCAATAAGTATTAAAAATAGTGTATACCTCATGTACGTCATGTATAACTTTAATATTTGCAATATTCTGATTTTTTTTTTTTTTTCAGGAGATATTTTTGAATGAAGTCTGCTGTGCTTGGATTAAAATCAATGCAATTATTTTAGTAACTGAGTACAATAACAACAACAGTACACCAAAAATATTTTTGGCTACACAGAACTTGAAAATATACAGCACTTTATTACCCATGAGTTAAACCCCAACTGGGAGCCATTTTCAGCCATTAGTATAATCATCACATCACAATTTGTTGTATTGCTATGTGAAAAACATTGGCTTTATGGCTTTATTGTAGTTCTGAAGGCAGGTTTCAACTCACCTAGGGAGCCCAGAATGACAATAATTACACCTCTGAAGGAAAAAAGACTGACATTTTGAGGACAAGACTTGTGTACCTTCTTTTACCAGTTCCAATATGAAAGCACAATCTGACACAATCTGTAATGCGAAATGTGTGTAAAAATAAGCATATTTTTTATCCTTCTGCTTCCTTGGGAAATACCTTCTGTTCCTGAAGCTGTGCCTTCAGCACCTTGACCTCTGACGAAGGCGGCTTCTGATTGGCTATCAGCTCCTCTATCTCAGACACCCATGTAAGCAGGGCCTCCAGGGCCCGATGGAAGGTCTCTGAGTCCTCGAAGGCATCTTTGGCAGCCAAAGCCCGCAAACTCTGTAGCCAGAGACAGAAAAGTACATTCAGTCCTTATACCATAATCAGCTTTTTTTTGGGTAAATATTGTTTAGTGACAACAATGTTTTGGAGCAGGTGTTTATTTTAGTGGTAAATGGACCATAAGTATTAGAAGTCACGGTCTGACCTTCTTGTTAAGAGAGGTCCATCTGTCTACACTAGATTCCTGGTCTGAGCTGGAGTGTCCGTCGCTTCGTAGCTGTAAGACAAACAATGTGAGCATTGTGAAACTATTTAAGCCTCTCGGTAAGAATACATTTGGCCTTACAGGCGACAGAAATGACAGTTGCTCAGTTTGGACTTTTTCTTCCTGCTGGGCTACACATCTCTAGTGCATCTACAAGGTTTGGATGCTGGTGGCGTATTGACCTCAGTGAGTTCCTCGGCCGCTCCGGTAAGGACGCGTACAGTCCTGGTCACCACCGGGTCGCCCCCTTTGTCCCCGGATGGAAACTCGGTCACCTCCACAATCTCAGTCACGATGGTCTCCGTCACCTCCGTTACCTCCGTCACCTCCCGGGAAGAGAGTGTTCTCCATGGCCAGGGACTTCCAGAGTTCCTTCTCTGGAAAACCAGTGGCGTCTCCTCAATCCCCTTCACCTGCTGTCCTTGGGGGGCCCTTCTGAGCCCAGTGCCACTCCCCTTAGTCAGGGTCCCGTTGAGAGGTGTTTTGGCCGGGGAAGGGGTGTCTGGCCGGGTAAAGGGCAAAGAGGTGCTCTGTGGCCTTTCTAAGATTGGGCTCTGTGTGGCTGGCGTGTTTGCCTCTTGGGGCTCCTTCTTGGGCAGATGCTCCTTCCTGTGCTTTGGTTGGTCTAGCTCCTCAGATTTGACCTGCTTGGACTTCTGACCCAGACAGCTGGGCCGGCTGATGAGGTTTCCCATGTCTCTACTGAGCTAGTGAGGTACGCTGAGTGGGACGAGGCCTGGGTCATGCATGCAAGGGGCCTGTTTACTGCCTAAAAACAAGACAAGGGCGCTGTTTATAAACCCAAAACCCATCAGGTCATCCACCCGCCGACCCCCCCCCCCACCCCCGTCACACTCTCACTTTGAACCACGTGAGACAAGTCCGTCATACATACATTTGATATTCATTTCATTTATTGACGCACTAATGTTAATAAAATGCCAATAATACGTCAATAAAAGACAACAAAAAACAAAATTATTCATACACCATGCATAACATTAGTAATGCATTTTCCCAAAGTCTCCCAAAGCTTCAAATAAATGTGCACATTCCCATGTGCATCCAGGAAACACTGATAATATTTCACTATGGTCCCTAAAAACTCATATGATCAGTCTGAGGGGAACTTGTTTTACCAGCAAGTGAACTGTAAGTGTGTTTTTAAAAAAGTCTCAAATGGACTGATCTCTTTTCCCGGTGATGAAAAAAGACCTCAGAAAGCAACAGGCACCAGCTGGATCTGGTTGGATCTAGTTAGATTTGGTTATATCCAAGGGGGGTGAAGACAAAAAGCTCAGCGCAGGCCTTCACCGTTCTCGGTGCTGGAGCTCCAGGACCTGCGTGGCCGTCGACTGTCTCCCGGCGAAAGAATCGCATTGACAGGCTTGTCTGTGCAGAGGGAGGGGAGGAATCATCCGGGATACCCACTGCTCCTCCTGGCAGCCGAGGCCTCTGTTCCGGGCCAGCGCTGGTCCCCAGCCGGTGCCAGGACGCCATTTAGCGCCTGATCGAATATGACAGGCATAAGACGCAGCTTCATTTCCGAAAGCGGGGGCCATCACAAAGAGAAGCCCTGGCCGCCCTACCATGTAGCAGCATCGCTGGGGCCACATTGTCTGCGCCAAGCTGCGGCTCTTCCGCAGGACTGCGGCGTGTGCGAGCAAACAGCACTGAAACGCTTCTGCCCGGAATGATCGCTGTCTTCGAACATACCGCTCGTGCTTCGGAGCTTTCGGCCACTGGAATAAAGATCCGCAGCCTAGATGCCTTGGATATTTAGCTGAGTTTTTGAAGTTCCCCAAGTGAAATGGTCTGTTTTTTGCCAATGAGGGGTCAGCTGCCTATCCCATTGTGTGTTAAAAGGGGCCCGTGTTGGGGTAAGAGGTCAAAAAGCACTGTTCCTGGCTGCCACTCAACCAGCAGAGGTCAGTGCGGGTCACCATCCGTCAATGCAGGTCTAATTTGGGAAAGTCGCCTCTCAAGATGCAGTAGCATGTCTGAGGTAGATGTCACGTGGATGTGCTTTCACCCTTGGGTGAACACGGGTTCACAGAATGCAAGTTATTATTAGTAATTATATCGTATTCATCTCATTTTAACACTAATCTCATTGCATGTTCGGAAGATGAGCGACGGTGCCTGATTTTCTTTGACTTGAAGTTCCACAGGCTTGAGTTTATATGCTCATTTACGAGAATTTATGGCTGCAACCCCTAGACCATGAATACGTCTCTACACAATGTACGACCTTCACAACCATCATTTTAAAGGGCTCAGACTTTCTTTAGTATCTCTCCATTGTCAATGACTTTGAAAACCATTCGCTCACACCACAAACGTGACAGACTGACGTGGAACACGACACAGGTTATCTGCAGGTCTGGCTATTCAGACCAGCTGCTAAGAATCACGTTTCCCCACAGATAAGTAGGGCACATATATTTGAATTTCAGAGAATTTTTGTTTCCTCATTCTATCATGCAGTGTGCATAACATTAACATAAATAAACACAGCTACTAAAACTGCATCCACATTCTTGCCCTTCTGCACCTTATGGAAAGTATCACACTTTCAATATTGTAATTACCCGGGGTTTGGCTTAATCAAATGTGGTGTTCTTGTCATTAAATTAATGGCTATTTCCAAGGTAAGTGTGAGGGACCCCATGCTCTTATCTGCCATTACTCATTTCCTGTGGATCCAGATAATGCCACGATTATGCTTGCTTATGGACAACATGTACATCCATAAAATCCTTTGAATACCCTTTTAACACGCAAAGCACTTGATATATGAAGCGGATTCTGACCTGTGGCTGTGCTTAAAGCAGCAAGTTTGCCTTCCAGACTTTGGGTGAGTTGTGACGGCCCAGATATTAGGTTTGGTAGTAAGATTAGGCTTAAAGTTGATATCAAATTCTGGACAATTGTCATGTTAGCACCATATGGAAACTGACGAGGTCTGGGGTGAAACATCTTTGTTTGTAAATACTTATTCAGAAGAAGAAGAGTTGGTGGCTGTGGAGGGCAGATAGCCTCAAATACAGTACCAGTCAAAAGTTTGGACATAGAATGGTTTAATAGTACTATGTTCTACATTTTTGAGTAAATATAAAGAAAGTGGACTCAGAAGGTTGCTGGTTCCAATCCCGTGGCCGACAGAGTGATCCCACCATTGGGCCCTTGATCAAGGCCCTTAACCCCAATCGCCCCAGGGACTGGCTGCCCCCACTGTCCCCTCTATCCCGGTTCCATGAGGTGGCCTCCTGGGATGCTTTTCCAGCCGTCCTGAAGGAGCTCCCACATATATGCTGAGCTCTCATTGGCCGCTTTTCCTTCACTCTCTGGTCAAACTCCTAAAACCATGTTTAAGTCAGGTGACCAGGTCATGTGATACGACCCTATCACTCTCCTTTGTAGGCAGCATGGTGTGTTCAGTCCTTTGGCCGGCACTGTACATCTGTATCTGAGATGAACATTGTAATGGTAATGGTGATGGAAAAGGCAGGATGACCACCGGCTACCAAAAACGAAACACTTCTTCACTTGCCCAGCTGACTGAATCATCTCATGAAGTGATCTTGTCACGGGAAGGACAACCATATTGTATTGGCCATGGATTGACGACATCATACCTCAAGCCCTGGGGTACCCCAAACTTCACAAAATGGCCCCTAGTACAACAAATGAATAAATCCATCTTCCACCTTATCCAGTACAAGCTTGCAGTGATCCTATTGTAGGGAGCATGGGACACAAGACCAGGGACTCCCCAGGCAGGATGTCATTTTGTCACAGTTGACACACCAACATCCACACACATGACTTATAATGTAATTCTAATATTTTCGCAGATTATTTTCTCATTGAAGTTCAGACTCAAAACTAGGTGCTCCTGTAGCACAACAAATAGAGCAGTGTGTGGATTCATATCTCTGAGAGCGCGCATATGGAAATGTAACTCATCTCTCTAGCTAGATAAATGCATCACATAAATGAAGACCATGCAGCAAGATAAATGTCAATCAAAAAATCAAAGTCATGAAAAATGTTTAGAAAACTCTGAATGAAACAGGCTAGATGCAGATAGTCCATTAAAGTCACCCTAGGCAGGGCCGGCCACCATGAGGAGGACACGGGACATCGCTGGGGTTGGTTGGTTGCTCAGTTTCATTGGCACAGTAACTCAGTAACACAAATCACTTCCTCACACACAGTGCCTACAGTGGTGCTGTGACCCGGATCATTGATTCGATGCTCTGAAGTGGCGGTGGGAATTTGGGGGGGGGGGACATACAAACTGACATGCAACAGAGCCCCATATAGTACTAATACATATAAACCCCCCCCCATCCATCCCCAGAACAACGCATCATTTCCTCTCTGCCTGCTGACTAATTCGAGGTCAGTCACAGACAGTTGAGATTAATTCATTGGCCAATAAGTTCCTATGTCAAGCTGTCTGCAGCCAGATTACCGTCTCACCCTACTGGATAGATACCTCACCCTTGCCAGTCTGACCACAGTTCCCCCTGCCCTTCTCACCTGTATCTTCCTCACCCATACACCACAGTCACTGCTGCTCTCTTACCACGTTTACTGTGCCCAAATAACCTGAGTCTCAAACCAAAAATGCAGTAATGGCCTTAACCACAATGACCCCGTGCATTTACCGATCATAACCCTCCGTCCATTATGCTTACCTTTCCATTTCTCTGGCCGTGCGACAATGTAATCTCCGCCCTTTCAGATTAGCTCACATGCTGACTCTTGAGACCAGCCGTCCATCCTCTGAACAGTCACTCCTTTCACACAATATCGGGCTACGTTGCTTGTTTAAGTGGAGGTGTGATGCATTTTTATGGTCAAATTGTTGCAGTTATTACAGTCAACAAGTCTTGAAATAGCTCTAAGGTCAAGAGCGAGATCAGTGAAAGTAGAACTTATTCCATATAGAGTTTACCTCCGTGAAAGGGCCTTTTGTTTGGTATAATATGATAGCTCTGCATTGAACTGCTCCTTTATCTGATAGAATCCAACAGAACTGAACACATTCAATAGTGACTGAGGTTTCTGAATAACACTGGGTTCAGGAGGCTGAATGCTTGCACAGCACACAGTGACGGTACAGCTATTTTCATGCTCATTCTAGGTACTTTTTATAAGGATACAAATTAGTCTTTAGGTTATTATTTTGACCCAAACCAAAACAGTATCTTCAATGCAATGGTACATTCAAATCCAATTATTATTGTTATTATGATTCTTGATGATGATGACAGTACTGCTGCTAATAACAATGTTGATCTTGCTGTTGTTGTTAGTAATTATCAGAACACCTACCCTGACAGATTAGATAGTAAACGTCGCACAAATTTGGCATTCTGAACCATCAGCTGTAGATGTGCTTATGATAGGAGACAGCCAAGTATTCAAAGCTGCTGGTCTGAGGTGAGCTATCTCAAAGAAGCCAGAGAAAGCTTTCTGGGCCCAGCTGTACCCGTGTGTGACTGTGCAAGGCTACCCTTAACATGTGGGAAAGTTCTATGTACGTGCAAGGCTACCCATAACATGTGGGAAAGTTCTATGTACTCACCGGCACTCTGGAGCACAAAAGGCACACAAGTAATGCATATGTCTGTGCTGACGAGTTCACAGTGAGAGATCCACGCCTGCATGGACCATCCTGTCTCTGCGCTCCAATTTCCAACCGTAGGCCATGCTGTTCTGTTGCCCAGAGTTCCAGCCAAACAATGTTCAACTTTCCTCTGCACCCACACCTCCCCCCCCCCCCCCCCACCCCAGCGAGAGCACCTCCCGACCCCAGAACCACTCCTCCTCTCCGTTCTTGTATTGTTCTCCCCAGGCAGAAGAATCTCTCCCGTCAGATTCCTGATGTGTACCTCTGGATGATGTTCGGCCGCGGCTGCATGGTCTCTGCCTCACTCTCCCGCAAAACAGGAGCGCTTTGGTGTCCGAGAGTCCCAGCGCCCCCCACCCTGCCCCATCTCTGCCAGCAAACTCTGTGCCACTTCTGCTTTCTTGCTAGACTGTTAGATATGTCCCCTCCCTCATTCCCTCCCTCCGCTGGCCCCTCCCCCGGGTATTCTTTGGGGACTGAAAGCTCCATGCTGCTCTCCTCTCAGTGAAAAAAAGAGGACCCCCCCCTTTTCCCCCACCCCATTCAGATGTTAAGTGACAGCTGCCTTCAGCCCCTTGCTCTCCACCTTTATCACGTGATGGACACAGAGGCAAACCGTGCGAGTCACAATAGTAGAAGCCCCTCTCCTCCTAGAAAAGCCCACCCCCCGGCCGAGGGGGCGGAGGCTCCGAAGAAGCCCTAATTAATGAAAAACACCTCCTTTGAGGTTTTCAGCATGGCCCAGCCTACCAAACCCTGACCGGCAAACAGTCAGTGGTAGTGAATAAACAAAAGTAAATGCCGAACAAATAGAATGCGTGTGAACCTTTTAATTCATCAGAGTTCAAGTTCTGTCCCTCATTAAACAAAAACAAGACAGCTAACAGTTAATTTGCAAAGTAAAAAGTAAAAAGGGAGGTATTAAATGCCACAGGCTGTAACAGCATCCTATAACCTAAGAAGTTATTATAATCTCACTACTGTAACGGTGATTATTAAGGATGCAACCTTTAAACCAAAATCAACCTCCTAGACAAAATCATCTGTAGACAAAACTGTGTTTGCTGACAGTCTTCATGCAAACAATGTTAATTCATTTGTTGTCAGGCCTGATAATAAAATGATCTGGTGGCATAATGACGGTCTAAGGTGCAGCACAGATCTCCAGAGCATGGTAGAGATGCCAGCTCAGGAGGGACCTGCCCAGATGATTGTCTGTCAGCCACCCTCATCGGGGAAGGAAGGCAGTTCCTTCAATACCACCCTCAGTCATGCAAGCATCATTATGGAGAGATGAAAAGATTAAAAAATCGTAAAAATTGACCCGTTCATAATGCTCAGCCTTGCCTGGGGACCGATGGCTCTGTCACTGATTACAGCTCCGTCCCATGGCCAACCAAAGCCCCATCCCCACTTTCACTCCAACCCAGGTCTCTAGCACCTCAACCTCCAATTCCATCCAAGCCATATAGATTCGCTAAGAGACAAAACGGGATCTCCAGGGGCGGATAATGGAATATCAATCCCAATTTCCATCCTGGTCCCAGTCCCACACCACGTCAAACCGAGTTAGAAGCGAGTGGGGGCAGGAGCTTTCATCTATATCATGGGCTTGGAATTGTTGGAATTATCTCAACAGGCTTTATCCTTCAAGATGCTCAAAATTCAGACTGAAACATGACACTGACGTGGCACCATCATCTCATCTGTGGTGAACCTATGTAGAGAGTCACACGGGTTAGCATTCAGGAATCTGCTGGAAAGGCAGTACATGAGTGTGCAGTGGTTTACCATCAAAGTCGATCACCATATCCTGGCGGGTTCCCCAGTTCCGGTCCTACTAAACCTGGTAATTACCTGACTAAGATGGGTTAGAGCTGGGAAATCTGCAAACTGAGGGTTCTGGCCCTCTAGGACAGTAATTGGGGAACCCTGATGTTCTACATATGTGTATGATTATATTGATTATATTTTGCAAATAAATAAATCCTGGTTGGGGGTGTGTTTGGGAGCTGGTAAATGATCTGACCCTGGGAGAAGGCTTGGGCACCAGAGTATGCCCGCTAAAAACTCAGACCCCCTCGGGGGGGATTCGTGAACGGCCCTTCATGGGGAATTACATCATTCACATCCAATGGGCCGGCAGCCGGAACGAGGCGGTCAAGCAATGAGGGGGGGAGAGGAGAGAGTTTTCCAGAGTTCATGACAATTAATCAGCTTCTTCAAGGGGTTCTGCTCCTACGAGTGGTACCGCAGAAAGGACTTGCATGCCTTTTGACCTGCTTGCGGTGCTTAAATCACTCCACCACGCGGAGGAAATAAAGAAGGGAAGGAAAGAGAGGTGAACAAAATGCCTGAATGCCTGTCGACTTGGGATTCTTGGGAAAATTATTTCAATGGAGTTACCCCTGAGGTCAAGCTCTTTAACCCCCTGCTGGGGTGCACCGGGGGAGGGCAATCGTGTCTGTCAGAAATGATGTTTCGACTCCAAGCCAAGCTTTAATACAAGCTTCAAGCATCCAGCACACAGCAGTTCAGTTAATTAACAGACCCCAAATTTACTTGGTGATACTAACGTGCCATAATTCAAAACTATGTAGACCGTTCGTAACATGTCTAGGAATGGAGTAGAGTATTTTACTGCAGTTTAAGGACTTTGTTCAGAGGTAGAACAGCCAAGCACTCAATAATTTGATCCTTAGCCATGGTGCTAACTGTTCTTTATAACAAGATCTTACCCCACATTTTAAAAAAAATAATAAAAAGTAATGGAACCCTCTTATATTAGCTAAAAAGTTGAGGCTAAGAAAGGAAGAGGAATTCATGGATAGGCTGAGCCAGAGGATGCTCTGCTCAAATGAGAAATGCTGCTCGATCCCCACAGTGGTAAGAAGCGCTGCCTTTACCGTCTCCCACCTCCTAATCCCCACCTCGCCCCCCAACCGCAGGCAAGCAGATGATGGTCAGACTCAAGCCGGCTTTGGCTAATTGACATTCATAGCAGGAACCATAAATCAGCCCCAGCAAAATGGGAATCCATAAACCAAGAATCGTCTAGTTTGCCAAAGAAACAGATTCGGATTAGCCTTTGAATTGCGCTGCAAGTGCACGTCTGTGTGTTCATTAGGCAGCACCTCCCTTTTGCTGATAAACAGCAGAACCAGCGGCACCAAACCAACACGAAAACGTCCCATAAACATCATCCATGTGCATAGCCTTGAACTAGAAGCACGGTGATTTATGGCAGAGTGCAGTTCACACTTTGGATTCACCGGCTTGCTTTCTTTATATTTACAACAGGAGGGAAGTTAATTTATTAACAGATGCTTTTAACCAAAGTGACATACGATTCAGAAATCAGGATCAGACCGTCCCTGGAGCGAGTGGGCTTAAGGCATTGCTCTAGGGCTCAAAAGCGAAATCTCTCAGCCAACCCTGGAATTTGAACCAGCGACCCTCCAATTACAGGTCCAGTGTCCTAATGTGCCCCAATATTTCTGATTACCATTGAACATTTTCATCACAGCCGCTTTTAGCCACAGTTTAACATTCAGTTCATTATGTTCAGATCGATAGCGACCAGTGTTGGGAAGGTTACTTTTGAAATATAATAGGTTACTGATTACTAGTTACCCTGTGAAAAATGTAATAAATAATGCATCTATTTTGATTGCTTCATCAAAGTAATGTAACTTATTACATATGATTACTTTTCTAACAAATTCTTTTAAACCGGGAAATAAAGCAGAAAAGTCCCAATGCCTTTGCTGACCCGCGATGTCGGGAAATAAGCCGGAAGAAGGCATTTCTGCACAGCGAAAAGAGGCAAAGCATCAAAATGAATGTTATATTCTACATATAGGTTTTTTACCAAAAATGAATATATTGGGATGTAACCCCTTTGTAATCACCAACATTTTGATTTATAGCTGTAGTTTAATTACATATTTTTCTCAGTAACTGTAACTGTAAAATGACATATATTTTATGGAAATTACATACCGCCGTTAAATGTAACTACTTACTCCCCGACACTGAAATCCACCAAAGTAAAGAAGCTCAGGTGCCTTTTTGTACTGGGATAGTGGTGAACATCACTGCACGTCTAAGGGGGTAATAAGGGGATTTGTTAATTATGTACAGAAAAGGGTGCAGGTCTATGTGAAGGGGAAGGGTTAGCGGAACACGGCTAATACACATTTAGAGGTGAAAACTAAGGCTTTGAAGATGGGGGATTGTCATGTGCTGCTCCAATGTCATCAATACTATCAATTTACTGTCCCATCATTGAAGCTTCTCTTTAACGTAAAGCAGAGAACCTGCCTGCTTCTGGTGTATGAGCAATAGGTTTGGGTTCAGGTGTTTCGACAGGGAGCTCATGATGAATGGATTGCAAGTGAGGACAAATCAAATCACAGCCTGGAGAGCTAGTTGACTTGAAAGCACAGAAAGTGGATTACTCCATTACGCCGTAACCCCACCCCCCGTCAATCCTCTGTCTGCTAAAATCGAATGAAACCCGAATGGGTCCTCAGAATTTCAAGATAATTAGCATTTTTTCAGACCACACCGCTCCATAAAAAAGGGGGAATGGCACACAGGGAGTAGTGTTTTTTTGTGAGTAAGAATAGAGGGCCCCCACTGGGTAAGCTGCTATCTGGAAGCCTTGCTGGTGTGTTCCCCAGATTTTATATCATGCAGCTTTTTAGTGGTTAGAACTGGGGTGGTGTGTGTGTGTGTGTGTGTGTCTGTGGGGGGGGGCGTAGCAGGGTAGGGGTCATGTGTGTGTGTGTGTCTGTGGGGGGGGGGGGGGATGGGGGGGGCGTAGCAGGGTAGGGGTCATGTGTGTGTGTGTGTCTGTGGGGGGGGGGGGGATGGGGGGGGCGTAGCAGGGTAGGGGTCATGTGTGTGGATAGGGGTGGTGTGTGTGGGGGGGGCGTGGCAGGATAGGGGTGGTGTGTGTGGGGGGGGCGTGGCAGGATAGGGGTGGTGTCTGTGGGGGGGGCGTGACAGGATAGGGGTGGTGTGTGTGGGGGGGCGTGGCAGGATAGGGGTGGTGTCTGTGGGGGGGGGGCGTGACAGGTGGTGTGTGTGGGGGGGGCGTGGCAGGATAGGGGTGGTGTGTGTGGGGGGGGCGTGGCAGGATAGGGGTGGTGTGTGTGGGGGGGGCGTGGCAGGATAGGGGTGGTGTGTGTGGGGGGGGCGTGGCAGGATAGGGGTGGTGTGTGTGGGGGGGGCGTGGCAGGATAGGGGTGGTGTCTGTGGGGGGGCGTGGCAGGATAGGGGTGGTGTGTGGGGGGGGCGTGGCAGGATAGGGGTGGTGTCTGTGGGGGGGGGCGTGGCAGGATAGGGATGGTGTGTGTGTGTGGGGGGGGGGGTGGTTTTTGTGTGTTGGTTGAGGTACTTCAGGCTAGAATTGCAGAGGACAATGAAACACACTTATGTGATTGGCTTGTTCACAGAAAGTGCTCATTCATCAAAGACAGGGAACACAGTGCCCCCACCCAAATTGTAGACAGCCCTGAAAAATGGTTTTCGGCTCCTAATGTCACATTTTCCCACTTTGGGAAAATGTGACATTGTATTGGTCATGTATTGGTCATTGTATTGTATTGGTCAAAAAATCTATTGAGATCATTTTTGAATCTATTAAGATCTATTACGGTATCTAATGAGATATATTATCTCATCTGCTGTTATTTCTACAAATCCAATAACCAAAGAATAAACAAAGCAGTTACATCAGACACTGCCAATCCGCAGGACACTCAGTAGCATTTTGTTCCAGAGGACTTTACAGCACTCGCTCCAGTAAAGACAAGACGCAATGAAAAGCTGATGGTCAGACTGGTCAGCAGGTGACGGGGTTGATGGGAGAATGGTGCTGGCAGCCGTCAGGAATGCTGCCATCGCATCCTGACGAAAGTGCATCACCTGAACAAAAGGCCTAAGACACGCAAGCAAGTTCAAACCACCAGGCAACAGCAGCAAGGCTTCCAGATAGTGGCTTACTGAGTGGGGGCTTTATCTGGGAGAAGGCTTGGGGGCAGGGGCCTCACAAAGCACCCCCCCTGATCTGGCTCCAACGGTAATCACACTACACAGCAAAGAGCGAGAGACGAGTCACTGCTAATTGGCAGATTTTCTTTCCCGGGGATTTATGTTTGTGCTGCATCCAATCACACAGGAGCTGTTGGGGCAACAGTCCCTTTAGAAAGCATCCAACAGACGAGCAGCCCTCATAATTACCGCTCTTTGATGTGTTAGTTATGCTAATCTGGCTGAGGATACAGTGAGTGATATCAATGAAAGTGCCCTAAATTTGAAGTTGAGGCTTCGGCGTAAATTGGCAGTTGAGGTGAATGGTTTTGGAAGTGGGACACCGTTAATGCCATGGCAACCACTAAGGACCGTTACCATGAAGCGAGTGACGTTCTGAGGGCTGCTGTCAAACTCTGACCTTGCGGGCTCCCCACTTCCCAGACGAGTCATTGAGGGAGAGGGGGGGAAAAAAAATGCAATGTTTGCACGGTGCCATTAAAGCAGCTTTGGGAAAAGAAGGAAGCTCTGTCCTTTCACCCTGTTTCTGGTCTCCAAATGGCCCCAATACAGGTTATGTATGCATGGGTATTAAGGAGCCAGGGGTGACCATGAACACAGGAGGTGTGGAGCCATAAAGGAGAGAGAAAGGCCTTTTATCACGCAGTTTTTACTCTGAGATGACGGCAACAGGAGGGAAGCTCTCCAAGCCAGTGTTGTCTAACCAGCAGCCACTGTCCTAGTCTGGCCATTTCGGGGGACAGTGCAGTGACACTGCATCCCATCGCCAGCCACATACCGACATGTGGATAACGGTCAAAAGCATTTCAGTGCTAACAGGTAGCGACACAGCATAACCCACAGTGGTGACATGGAGGTCGAGGGCGGGGGGGGGGGTCAAAGCCCTATTGTAGGCGTGTGAGGCAGACACCGCTCCACCGCCGACAGCCGTTGGGCAGGCCGACCGCATTAGCATGACAAAGCGGCGTTGGTCCAACGCAGGGCTGACAAAGCTGCGGCAGGATAAAGGGCTGAGCGGTTCACACACGCTGCTGCGGGCGGGGGGGGGGGAGGGAGAGGGAACGGAGGCTCGTGAAACTTCCCCCAAATGCCACAATGCATCTCTGACCTTGACATCTGCATTCAACCAAGAGTGCGGATAAACGACACGTAAATCTTTTCCGGAAAAAAAAGTTCAAATAGCAGAGCAAGTCATGATAATTAAGCTACATATTCTTTGACCACATTTATCAGGAACTCATATCTCTTAAAATGCTGCTATTTCTGTGTATTACTTTAAAGTTTCTTGTCACTGAACACTTTCGTGCCATTCACCAAGGTAACAAGGTGAAATGTAATGTTCTTTATAATGTGGAAAACTCATTTTCATCAGTCTGTTTATTAGACTTTATACATAAGCTTTGTCTGTCTATCTCTCCATTACGTTTATCTGCTGTTGTATAGTCTGTACTTATCTTATGTCTGTTCATAAATCGACCTTGGATAACAGCAATTCTGTTTAGCTGTGCACTCCTTGTTGCACAGTCTGAATGACAATAAAGTTCAGTACAGTTCAGCTCGATTTAGCTTAGCAAGTACCAGTGTATCATTAACTGATTATAAATGATCAGAAACATGTATTTTTCTATTTCTAGGTTCATGATATTAAGCAGAGATTTTAAGTCCTCCTTGTGAATGGTCATAAACACAAACATCCTCTGTTCCTGCAAGATCTGAACGTGTGACATCATTAAATAGAGATAGCAGTGTCTCCTCTGCATGTGGGGTTGGTCTACTTAAAGGGCCAGCACCAGTGTGTAACACGCTTCACTTAACAGTATAAGGCACATTATAATTAAGCAAACTACAGAAGAATAAGGATTTAGGTTTGACAATCCAGCCATCTGTCCACCCATAAGGTAAAGCTACATGCTCCTCCTGTGAGGCGGGTCTGGGACTTGGGAAGTCACCCTAATTGAGACACAGGTGTCCTTTAGAAGAGCTGAAATACAAGACTCAATTAGTCCTTCCCTTTGTACGACTAGTAACCCCCCCCCCCCAAAGCATAGAGTTTACATGTCTACACGTTCTTCCATCTGTGACGCGGCGCTTGCATTTCTCCGACGTGACCTTTCCATCGGAGACAGACTGCAGTGCAGACAGGAAGCAGGCGTTCAGCGATATTACAGCCCGTGATTCGCCGCCCTCCAATGGCGGTTTAACCCCCTTTCAGCGTGCTCTCTCATGTGTGCAGGCCGCCCTGATCGCCAGGCTCCCTGCATGCCCGCCGCACAAAAGAATCTGCCCCCCCATTCCAGAGGAGCCTCCCCCCGCCTGTGTGTGTGTGGGGGGGGGATTTCCATCCATGATATCCCACTGCAGTCTCTCACTTTCTTTTATTCTCTCTCTCTCTATCTCTCTCTGTGGTGACTTCCACTGTTGTCACAACTCTCCTCCTTTATCCATCTATCCCATTGCTTTGTGCCTCACACACATTTCTTCTCTTCCTCTTCTTCGTCTTCTCACTGTCTCCGGCCTCTTCTTTCCTTCTAGAAGCCTCCAGCACTCCTTTGCTCTAACCGTCCATCCCTCTGCCTGGCTTGCTGTCCCTTTGTCTCCCCCTTCCTGCCTCTTCCTCCCTCCTCCTGCCGCTCACTCGCTCGCTCTCAGTAAGATCCAGAGGCAGGGATCACTGCTGCTGGAGGGGCCGCTTTGGGCCCAGAAAGCCGGTGGCTCAGGATGATTCACGCTGGGCAGCGGAGACAATGGCTTATGTAAAAGAGAACGGTCTGCTGCATTGCCATTGTCACGGGTCCCTCTGGCTTTTTCTCGTGACATACAAAGGATCTCGGCCCACATAATTACTGACCTACAATGAGATGTATTACAGGGCTTGGAGTTGATTCACACAGTCATAGGCTTATGCATTTTGTGTTGTCATGGGAACAACTGACAAAGCGTTTCATCAATACGAATCTGTCCAAAATTAACCAGATGAGATGCTATGGCTGATTAGCCAATTAATCAGTTGCTGATGGCATAATTACAGTCGTCTTTGTGCGATCAGAGACCCTGAAGTAGCAGAAATAAGGTGGCAGAAATTGTGCCATCTTTGAATTTGGTCAAAAGATCGATCGCCCCCACTCTCCTCGTCCTGATGTCTGCACTTGAGGAATAGCAAGCCGTCGTACAGCTTACCAGTGAGGGAGTAGAGTAGTAGTAAAGAGTAGTAGAGTAGTAAATGGGTTCTGCGGAATTAACGGAGACTGGAGCAATTATGCAGAAGCTGCTCTATTACTGGCTTTTTCACGCCTTAAGGCGTAAAAAAATATTTGTTTTCCTACCAGTGTGTATTTTCACATTACAGTCAGCAGAAGAAAAGGTCTAGAGATATTTCATCAACAGAACAGCCAGAGAAATGCAAGTCTAATGATGGAAGTGAAGAACAGCTGACTGACCAGCATTGGGTCCGCAGGGGGAAGCCTTCTCTCCATGTCCTTCAGCCAGTGCCGCAGACTCCGGATCTGACCTCTGAACTCAGCCTGCCATTGGCTCCACTCCCCCACATTGCTCCTGGATCAGGTGGGTGGGGATGGGGGGGGGGGGGGGTGTTATAGGGAATTCAGACACAAGAATTTATTTGTAGCTCTAACTCAAACTGCTTCTAACCCCTGTTTAAATACTAAAGAGCTGTTCCATTGTTGTTGTAAAGTCTCAGCATAGACATTGTAAACCCATTACAATAGACACTCAGTGGCCTGTCTATTAGAAAGACCTGCTTGTTAGTGCAAACACTCTGTTCATTCAAACAAGCAAATCAAGTGGCTGCAATTGACTACAGACAAACAAGGGTTAGGGGGATGTTACTGTTTGGCTGAGCATTAAAATGGCAAAAATGTGTGATCTTAGCAATTTTGCTTATGGTGTTGCTGCTCGTGCCAGAAATGCATCTTAGAAACCAGCACCTTCCCATGATTTTCACACGCTACAGTTTCTAGAGTTCAGAGAGTGGAGTAATAAGTAATAAACACCTATTCAGCAGCAGTTCTGTGGCTGCAAACGCTATGATAATAAGTGCAAGGTCAGCAGTGGAAGGTGACAGGAGCACGAGTAACAGCTCTGTGCAGTAATGGTCTGCAGAAAGGCTTCTCTGAACATACAACTTGTCCGTCCTTGAAGAGATTCTGAAGGAAAAAGTGGGTCTCACTGCCTGGGTGTACCCAATAAAGTGAGTATACATATACTCACATAAATGTAATTTAAAAAAGACTAAATAAGGAGTAACTTCTAAATGTACTAATTTACAATGATCATGTAGTATATAATTAGGCTACAGTGGATACTGTAACCCCGAGTACCTGAGGACTGGTCTGAGAAACACTGGCTTAAGACACGTTTCCTCCTGCTATTTAGCTGGTATGTTTAAATTATGAACAGACTGCCTTTTATATTAAAGACTGAAATACAATGGTTTGTAACACCAACTGCACTCCCTCCTTTGTGACATTCATCAAAAAAAGGCTTCAGGATCTTGTCAGCTGCAGGTAAAATACCGTATGTACTTACTTTTATTATTGATGTATTTTTATTCTTATTTTGCTCTGTATTATAACTTTTATGACTTAACTACAAATCCGACTGCCTGTAATCTGAAGAAATAAGAGGGACAGACCTTACAGGACATTAAATAACCAGTTACCGAACTAACTTGCCCCCTCCCACTATACAGTATTTGTGTCTGTTCCAATGATGAACTCATGCTAAGCACTAATGAACTTCGGAAAAGCTAGAAAAGTGCTGCTTCCACAGTGAAGTTCTGCCCATCAGGAAGTCTTGCTCAGTGTAGCTGGGAAGTCATCTTTTCCCAAAAACAGGAACCGCACAAAGAAGCGGCTCGACTCGTTCCACAGCAGGACTGTACATGCGACACATACGGCATGTGTCAGTGCACTTCGGGTCTCAGTTACTGTACCAGTTCTGGTCTTCGTTCGGTTTAGATACGCCGAGCATCTTCCCATCACCCTAAATGGAAGAGAGAGAAAAAATGGAATTGAATGAATAATAATCTATACACCTCCTTAAACATCCATTTTAAAGCCCCTTTTTTAGGTAAAGGCCACAGTTAAATTATTATGTTACACCCATTATGGAAAAAAAAATGGTGTGATCACATACAAAAGTGGCCCCTACTTCTAGTTTACTGCTAAACCACAGACAAAACTTTAGTGCTGAGGGTGATGATTACCATAGTCTAGTTTGGGAATTTGTCAGATTCAACATGAGAAAGTAAAATACCTGCCTGGTACTGGAACTGCAGCACTGTAATGACTAATAGAATCGCTTGACTCCTTCTCACTGCAGCACTGTAATGACTAATAGAATCACTTACTGTAACTCCTCACTGCAGCACTGTAATGACTAATAGAATCGCTTAACTCCTTCTCACTGCAGCACTGTAATGACTAATAGAATCGCTTGACTCCTTCTAACCGGTGTTGGGCACCATGTCACTTGCACTTGTTATAAAGTGATTTCCTGGACTTCCTAAAGCAAGCAGAAGAGATTAGCAACAGGACGCTTAAGCAGTGTGGATTTGAAACCTGAAGGCTGCTGGTTTGAATCACAAAAGGTGCCTGAAGGACAGGTACCCAGCCCATTTGATCTATAGGCAATCCATGAAGGAGGAGGAGGAGGAGGAGGAGGAGGAGGAGGAGGAGGAGGAGGAGGAGGAAGTTTCTCCAGCATTTAGTGCCAGTCACACAGGGTATCGGTGACTGCTTGATTTTATATGAAAGATCAGGTGATTTCCTCCTTTTGACCTGACCACCTCGTCCTGGTGTTGAACGTTCAGGGTCTCTCCCGGTCTTTCATTAAAAATTATGTATGAAAGAAATGAGTTTCAGAAGCCAGTGGGGGGGAATCTCCTCCACTGCCGGTCACATCATTCTTCAACAAAAGATATTTGACAGCACAGGCCATTTTCTATACCTAAATATTCATTTCATAAATATTCATAGGTTTTTAAAAACGCTTCTATTAATGTCCTAGTATGATTCAAAGAAAAATAAAATGTGCCCCCTAATGGCAAATTGACATATTGCACACTGGAAAATGTGACTAAGCTATTAAAACTACATTGGCATTAGCATACATATTAAACAACATAATTACTGTACATAACTCAAAAAAACATTTGCAATTACTTTTGTTTTGCTAATAATAATTTCAAATAGCAGTGTAAATGAGTAGTAAAAAGGTGCAAATGTTATACAGTGGTACCTTGGAACACAAACTTAATTCATTCCAGAAGGCTGGTGGAGTTGTGATTTGGTCGAGTTCCAAGTAGAATCTTCCCATAAGAAATACTATAAATTAATTTAATTCATTCCAAGCCCCTAAATGATTGCCCATTTAAACTTATCTACCTAAATAATCAATATAAAACTACACATGAAAAAGCACACATACAAAAGCAATAAACATGAAATAAATGACACATGTGCACCACCTTCAAGTCTCACTATAATTTCCTTTTTAAGTTCTTCAGTTACTCTCACTACTTTCCTCTGGTTTGCTGCTATCACTGCTCACTTTCTTAGGGGCCATGGTTACTGTATCACTAAATGTACTGTAGATAAAAGCACAAAAAAAATTCACACCCAACACAGGAACACAGCTTTCACACGTCGACCTCGGTCGAGAGGTACCGTGAGTCTGAGAGCGATTCATAGACATCAGCATCCCAGTAGGTCCGTTCGCCTTTGTTTCAGTCCATCAGAGACGCATCTCGATCTGTACAGGTTTTAGCAGATCTGATTTGTTTTGTTGTGTTCAGAGTTTATGGTCAAATTGCGGTTAGATTTTTCTCGACCGACTTGTTCAAGGTCTGAATTGCTAGGGTTGAACACATCTCGGCCCACACAAGTTTTAGCAGAAACGGTCGAGTTCCAAGATTTTGGTCGAGGTGCAAGTAGAAAAAAATTCAACAGCCTCCGTTCGATGTCCGAGTTGGTTGAGTTAAAAGGCCTTAGAGTTCCAAGGTTCTGCTGTATTTTAAATTGTGTATTTTCCTTTCTGTACCCCTCCCTCTGATAATGATCAGAGTACAAGTAAATCTGTTTTGTAAGACGTTTATTTACATTAAAATATAGTGTTATCCTCAAAACGTACATCTTTACGTCATGCCTTGCAATGCAAACTTTCTTTCATTGGCAAAACCAGTCAGTTTGATACAATATTCGTCTTTAATCCTTAAACTACTTTTAAACTACTGAACTGTTGAAAAACGTATTTGCTCATCTTTGTATTTTATCTGTGTCTCTGGGTTAGTACAGCATGCAGAACAACAAAAATACAGATATATATATATATATATATATATATATATCAAAAAAAGATGGAAAATAAAACATGAATTTACAGTCAAGTACTTTCAAAGAACAACAGAACATTGATGACAAAATAAAAGGTACAGAAGAAAAGAATCAATGAAACAGCAGGTAAAGCAATGACATCATTAGAAATTATTACAAACCAAAAATATTTCAGAGAAATGAACTGTTTTGAATTGTACAGTTTGAATACACACAGAATTAAAAATGACTGCTTTAATAAACTGTACTATGTCATGTAATGGTTTACAACCCGTTTTCCTAACTTGTTTTTTATGTTTAATCAGGAAAATCTTACAGACAGAAATGTGTTATCGACACTGAGTTTTTCAGTATACTTTAGCAGATCCACCCCTTGTACTATCAGTACTTGTTTTATAATGTGTTTGTGGTGGAGAGCTGCTAGCCACAAATGCTGTAAACCTCAATTAGCACCTTGACTTCTTTATTCATACGTTATGTAGCAAAAATGAAAACATAAGGCACTTAAACAACGCTGGCTGGTACTGGACTGGAGGTTACTTTCTGAAGTTAAGCCTATATAAAGGTCTCTTTTGATTGGTGGGTGAAGGGAGCACAGCAGCCAATGGTTTCAGGATGACCTCAGAGCATCAGCAACATTGGCTCTCCATGTGTGGGAGATGAGGTGAAGGTATAGGGGTACTGGAGGGTGATCTACAAACAGAAATTAATGACATGAACAGAACTGAAACAAAACAAATGAAAATGTAGGGAAGGGCTGAGTGTAACTCAAGGATTCAGGGAATAAACTGATGGGCCATTTAATAAAATTTATTCACCTCTACTTTTACACAGAAACAGTTTTTCATATATATATATATATATATATATATATATATATATATATATATATATATATATATATATATATACACACACACACACACACACATACTGTACACATACATATCAAACTGTACACCAAGTACACCAACAAGCAGTTACCTGGATATCTTGGCAGGAAGACCTTTGAGTTTTCCTGCTGAGATGTTGATCAGTTCCAGCTGTCTGCACACCCACACCTCCACCTTTGTGTCCAGTGCTGCTCTGTTAAAAAGAAAAATTGCACAGCATTTAATAACCAACCAATCACTGTAAGGGGGAAACGGCATGTAGTCCCATCAACTACTACAGCAGCCAATCCTGGCTGTGATGCGTGCAAGACCTGACAGAAAGTGTATTCTTCAGGATTTTGTTAATAATGTAATATTTATTAAATCCTTAATAGAATACTAAAGTCACTAAAGTGTTCAAAACATTATTATATAATATATAAATATTATTGTTACTTATAAACAATATCTCAAACAAAATAAGGAATAAATAGGTACCTGTATTTGTACTTTTGTATATGGCAAATAAAAGTGTATTAACATTCAGTTAATCAAATTTATGGATTCCATATGAATACATCCATGCACCCATCCATAGGGGTCTCTCCAGCACAGGTGGCGGTAATCATGGGGACACATGTGATCCTGAAATTTACCATACGACTAACCAAAGCTTGTAAACTATTCTCAGGGGCTAATGCAAGTGATTCTGGATGAAAGAGAAGCAGGCTAGCCTAATATTAAATCCAAATGAGCAAAACGCTGCCGCATCTAAAAAAGGTCAGTCGAGATGATGGAGGAGGACAAACTGAGGAAAGACTGAAGAAAAATATGTAGGAGAGAACAGGACAGGGTAAAGAGTGAACAGGCTGACGTGAGCTGGAGTCACTTACGATGACTTATGCATAACTCTCAGTGTCTGTGCATGTAGGTATTAGAAGCTTTTCTCTCGGTGGAATCAGGAGTCTTCTGAGGTCATCTCAAAATCTTCAGCTGATACCATTTAGGATTTCTTGACACAAAGTTTTTGAGGGTGGATAGAGTGGACCAGGCCAGAAAAAAATAATAGTTTTTCAGTCAAAAATATTTGCTGGAGTTTTCCATTCATCTGAGGTGTCTTGGTGGTACCAGGGTTCTGTGGTGAGTATTAATGCAGATACTTTGAGCTGGGAAATGATTATACTGATCTATGCAATGCAGGGTGGTTGAACAAACAAAAAGACTTTCCATTGTGGCATCTTGAAGCATTTTTATTCCAGTGATAAAAATTTGTTATCTTTATTCTGCTCTGCAGACAGCAAGCTAGTCATTAGTTATGTTTTGCTGGAAAGCCTTTGCCCTATAAAATATCTCAGATCAAATATCTATACATGTACAGAGAATAAAGCCATATGTATATTTTTAATTCGGGTAAACAGCATCACTTTTAATTCTGTGTTGGCATGTCCTATGAATACGTCTCTTAAACTAAACCCAGAAAACAATATGAAAAAATACTTTTGTTTTTATATACTTCTGTCAGAATTCTTTCAGATATAACTTTCTGGAAAATTCCTTATATGTAGTGTTAATCATAATATACAACACGAAATAGTGTTACTTGACACCAACAAAGTGTTAAACTGAGCAATTCAAAACATATTAAATGAGTTCAAGGATCTTACAAATATGCACTTTGTTGCACAAATAAACAGAATAATAGAAATTAGATTTATCTCAGAATACAAAATAAGCCCTCAAAGAATCATTCTGAATATACACTGAATTAAGTGAGATCTTTATATATAACTACATCCAGCATTAATGCAATATGATTTAATGCAACCACATGCAGAGCAGAATATTTTTCCTATAAATTAAAAAGCTGACAAGCGGATTGGAAGCATTGTTGCAAAGGTTTGTTGTTCTTCAAGGCCTTGTTCATGATAACTAATGCAATGGCTTGGCTTAGTATCGGCGGCTGTAGGATGAAGAGCTGTAGGAGGAGGACGACAAGTTCATGGTGA
Organism: Paramormyrops kingsleyae; assembly: GCF_048594095.1. Taxonomy (NCBI): domain Eukaryota; kingdom Metazoa; phylum Chordata; class Actinopteri; order Osteoglossiformes; family Mormyridae; genus Paramormyrops; species Paramormyrops kingsleyae. Next base: position 35,474,841 of record NC_132805.1, read on the forward strand.
AACCAGAGCCAGTAGCATCAAAGCTTCCTCGTCTTGAGCCTTGTCTAGACCCTGTTCTTGATCCACTCCGGGAACCCACTGCTGACCCAGCACCACTGGCATTGTAGGGGCTGTAGAGACCTTTGCTGGATTGCGAGCATGCCTCCAGAAGATGCAAGCCAGATCCCTCTTCAACCATGCTTCTGTCCATGGCATCTTTGTAGGAGATCTTCAGTTTGGTTTTGGGGCAGGTCAGGTATTTGTTATAGCTGCTCACGTCTCGCAGCTTCTGGGCGGTACGTGTGTCCAAAGTGCCCTTTTTGATAGCTTCATCTAGTGAGACTCTGCCAGAAACATCAGGTTCAATTAATCCTCCAGTGAGGTACTGGACCTCAAGGAAACGCTGGCCAGCTTCATAATAAAGCCATCCTTTTTTCAAGGCCTGAGCAGCAGACATTTTAGTCTTGGTTCTAGGATCTTCAAATCCATTGAAAGCTTTCTGAGCCAGGTTGAGGCGATCAACCATTATCTTATCAACAAGGTTTTTGCTCACTGCATCAGCAACAGAGAATGTCTCCCCTGTGGTGGGATCAATGATACCACCAGTACATGCTTGGGCTTCCAGTAGTCTTTGACCAGAGATGTTGTCTAAAATGTTTCGATGCATAGCTTCAGTTATGGACACCTTCTCTAAAGTGTCTGTATCCAGGATTCCAGCCACTGGGCCTGTTTCCTCAGTTGGATCATTCCATACTGTTGTTGGGGTCTTGATGGATGGGAGTGGACTCATGGGATAGGAAGAAGTGGATCCAAATGAGGATGAACGGGATCGGAATCCACTCATGGTACCAGACAACATGTCAGCAAATTCTGTGATGGAAAGAGTGCCAGAACGATACTGATCCATAGCAGACTGATCAATGAGGCCTCTTGAAATAGCGTCATCTATGTCATATTGTCGTCCAGACCTTCTGTCAATGATCATGGATTTCACAGTCCCATCAGAGGAGGTAGTGGTGATTTCCTCCCATTCACATTCCTGCTCTGCAAGTTCCAGGTAGGTCTGATGGTCAATAAGTCCTTTGCGGTATGCCTCATACACCGACATCTCTTTGCCAGACTCGGGATCTACAATGACTACTCTGCGTTTGCGAACAGATGACTTGGATGATGTCTTCCTCTCTCGCTTCTTGTCCTTCAGAAGCAGGAGAACGAGGCTTGTTTCTGGGTCTGTAATGCACCTCTCCATCAGCCCTAAGTAGGTGAGGTTCTCCTCAGTATTTGGGTCAAAGAATCCCTTGGTGTCGTCAGATGGATCAGAGAGAATTTCATTCATCTCTTCATCAAAGAGGCCACGGTTGTAGGCCACCTCTACTGGAAGTCGATGACTTTCCTCTGGATCAATGATGCCGCCAGTGGCAATCTGAGCTTCCAGAAGGCGAATTCCATGATCTTTCAAAATGAGACCTTTTTTCATAGCCTGGAATAAAGAGATGGTCTTTCCAGTATATGGGTCTCTGTAACCTGTAACAGCACGCTCAGCGGCGAGAAGTTTGTCTCTGAACTCTGGTCCCACAATTCCCATCCTGACAGCGTCATTTACAGTCAGCTTTAGGGCCTTAATTGGGTCAATGACATATCCTGTGGCTGCCTGAGCTTCCAGCAGTTCAAAAGCGGTTCCAGGTCTGATCAAATTCTTTTTCATTGCTTGATAAACAGACAAACGTTCCTTTGTAGATTCAATAAATACACCAGCAATACAACTTGTGCCTTCAAGATATTTCTGGAGCCCCTTGCTGACTTCCTCAATTGTAACAAGGCCTTCATTTAGTTCTGTGACTGTCTTTTGGTCAATGATCTGGGAGCGTATCAATTCTTCTATAGTGATCTGCTTCCTAAGACCCTTGAACAGTAATCTTCTGTCTGCTAGTGACAGCATTCGCAATCCAGTGCCCTTGTCAATTCTGCACCTCTTAAGCAGTTGGGCATATGATAGTTTCTCTTCTGTGACAGGGTCAGTATAACCCTTAACATCTCCTGAAAGCTTTTCATTGATTTCTTTATTAATGTATCCACGCTGCATGGCAACATCAGTGGGAAGGTGGAAGTAGAATTCTGGATCCACGAGGCCACCTGTGGCTACCTGTGCTTCCAGCAGTTTTAGAGCATATTCCTCAGGAAGCAGGTCTTTCTTCATTGCTTGGAACAGAGAGATAATTTTACCACTGTAAGGATCCTTATAACCAGTGACAGCTCTCTCAGCAGAGAGAAGTTTGTCATGGAGCTCTGGACCAACAACACCTTTGCGGACAGCCTCATCAACAGTTAACATTTCATTCCTGACTGGATCAACCATAAACCCTGTTGCTGCTTGAGCTTCCAGAAGACTAACAGCAATTTCAGGTTTCATTAGTCCTCTCTTCATAGCCTGATAGATACTGATTCGGTTGGAGGCATCAGACAAAACCCCAGCAATGCTGCCAGTGCCAAAAAGATACTGTTTCACTGTCTGCATTTCCATGACTTCTCGAATGGTTATTTTCTCTTGCTTCAGCAGATTGTAAGTTTCCAAGTCAATAATGTGAGCGTTATATAGTTCCTCAATGGTAACTCTTCGTCTGATTACGTCGCAAGATGCAGTATGCCCACCCCTGATGATTTCCCTTTGCTCAATTATTTCTATAATTATGATGATCATTCGTTCCTTTGTGATTTTTCCAGACCGATATTCGTCAAGGAGTTTAAGTCTTTCTTCTTCAGGGAGCATATCTGAGTTCATGATATCCCACAGAGACATTGACTGTCCAGAATGACCTCCAAGTGGGATATCTACTTTAGTGTCAGCTAAGTCCTTCTGAGTTTGTTCCTCAGTGTACAGGTAAGTCTTCTCCACCACTGTGGGGGACTCTGGTTTTGAAAGGCGTAATAAACAGAATCCTGTTCCAGGATCTCTCATGCACTTCTCCTTTAGCTGTTTGTAAGTGACACTTTCCTCTGTGTTGGGGTCAGTGAATGCCTTGGTGTCATTTGTTGGCTCGGACAGAATCTTAAACATCGGTTTGCTGAGATAGCCACGCTCATAGGCTACCTCCATAGGCACCCTGTGACTATTTACAGGATCAATGATTCCTCCAGTAGCAATCTGAGCTTCGAGAAGAGGCACAGCATGCTCCTTCAAGATGAAGTCTTTCTGCATAGCTTGGAAGAGGGAGATCTTGTTACCTGTGTAGGGGTCATTGTAGCCAGTTACGGCTTTTTCAGCTGAAAGAAGTTTTTCATGAAGCTCAGGGCCAACGGTGCCTGCCTTTACAGCCTCATCCACAGTCAGCAGCTGATTTGTGATCAGATCCACAATAAATCCAGTAGCTGCTTGCGCTTCAAGAAGTACGAGGCCTGTGTTGTGTCTTAGCAATTTCTTCTTCATTGCTTGGTAAATGCTCATCTTTTCTTTGGTTGGTTCAATGTAGATGCCAGCAATGCAGTCAGTGCCCTGCAAATAATTTTTAACCTTGTCAAATTCAGCAACATCTTTTGGGCACGTTCTGCCTTGCTGCAGCTTTTCAAATGTAGTTTTATCAATTATCTGGGAGTCAAGCAACGATCTTGCTGGGACAGAACCTCTGAGTCCCTTGAAAGTGACCTGTTCATTTTTCTTTGTTTCCTTCTCATCGATGATGGTGATGACAATCTTAATGATTTTTTCAATTGTCACCTTGCCAGATTTGTATTGCCTGATCAGCTCAAGTCTCTGTTCCTCTGTTAGATACTCAGAGTTGATGAGCTCCCAAATAGTTACTTTCCTTCCCTTGAATGGTCCAGATGACATTTCTATGCTTGCCTGGTTGAAAGCCTCTTTAGTTTGTACATCTGTGTAAGACTGAAAGTCTTTTGCATTGATGGCTTTCTCAGACAGAGGCAGAAGCTGAAGACCAGTCTCCTTGTCAGTGATGCACCTTTCCTGGAGCTGTGAGTATGTGACATTTTCCTGGGTGTTGGGGTCAAAAAACCCCTTTGTGTCATCAGTTGGCTTGCTCAGAATCTGGTTTATTTCATCATCAAAATATCCCCGCTTGCAGGCAACATCATGTGGGATACGATAGCTTTTTACCGGGTCAATGATGCCACCAGTGGCCAGCTGAGCTTCCAGCAAACGAATGCCTTGGTCCCTGATAATGAGTTCCTTCTTCATAGCTTCAAATAAAGAAACAGTTTTCCCGGTGTAGGGATCTTTGTAGCCAGCGACAGCTCTCTCTGCAGAACGCAACTTTTCGTGAAGCTCAGGGCCAACAAGACCTTCTTTTACAGCTTCATCAACAGTCAACTTTTGATTTTTCACTGGGTCAATGATAAACCCAGTTCCAGCTTGTGCCTCCAAAAGATTCAAAGCTGGGCCTGGACTCAAAATGTCTTTTTTCATGGCTTGATAGAATGGCATCTTCTCCTTCGTTGACTCGATGAACACTCCAGCTATACCGTTAGCACCTTTCAGTGCTTTCTTTACTGGCTCCAGCTCAGACACTTCTTTAACTGACTTATTGCCCTTGTGGAGTTTGTTGTATAAGTCTTTGTCAATGATCTTGCAATCCAGAAGTTCAGTAGCAGGAACAGGCCCCCTGAGTCCGTCAAATTCAATTTCTTTCTTTTTCTCTTTGTCTTCTACCACAGTAATAACAATCTTGATGATTTTTTCCACAGTGATTTTCCCTGTCCTGTACTGTCGGATTAGATCTTTCCTTTGTTCCTCAGTGAAATACTCCGAGTTGATAATTTCCCAAATGGTGATGTTCTTTCCCTTGAACCTTCCAAATGGAACTGATACAGTGGTCTTGCTGAAGACATCTTTTGTTTCCTCATCAGTGTATGTTCTATCACTTAGAGCAGCCTTCTCTGTAATGGGTAGTAGTAACAGGCCAGTTTCTGGGTCTCCTGTGCACCTTTCCAAAAGCTGTAAGTAAGTCAGATTTTCCTTAGTGTTTGGATCAAAGAACCCTTTTGTGTCATCTGTAGGATCTAATAGAATTTTGTTCAGCTGCGCATCAAATTGACCTTGCTTATAGGCTGTCTCAGTAGGCACACGATGGCTATGAACTGGGTCGATGATTCCACCAGTAGCTAATTGAGCTTCAAGCAGTCTAATGCCATGGTTTTCCACAATCAAACCTTTTTTCATGGCTTCAAAGAGGGAGATTTTTCCACCAGTATATGGGTCCTTGTAACCAGTGACTGCTCGTTCAGCGGAGAGCATATTATTATGCAGTTCAGGCCCAATTAGTCCCTCCTTTACAGCTTCATTGACAGTAAGCTGCTTATTCTTCACTGGGTCAATTATATACCCAGAGGCTGCCTGAGCTTCCAGAAGTACCAGTGCAGTGCCAGGGGTGATTTTGTTCTCTTTCATAGCTTGATAGATGCTCATCTTTTGGTTAGGTTTGACTAAGACTCCTCCAATGCAGTTGGTACCTCTAAGGTACTTCCTCAGGGTTTCATCCTGGCTGAGCTCCTGCACAGTAGTTTTTCCCTTATTTAACTTATCAAAGTCCTTTTTGCTCAACAAGCCAATGTCATACAGCCTGCTTGCAGGGACCCTCTCCCGGATTCCCTCAAATGCCAGCGGTGAGACTCCATTCCTGTCCACATCATCCCTGCCACTCTGGCCATTGAAAATCTCCTTTGATGTTCCCACTGACGTTGCAAAAACCAGTTCTGTTTCAGGGACAAATTCTGTTTGGATTTGAATCTCCCTTGTATGCGCTACTGCTGGTTTTTCAGCAACCTGAAGCTTTTGCAGTTTTTCACGGAGGTTCTTGTTCTCCTCAGCCAGCAGCTTCTCCTGCTCTAACCGCTTCTTTTCAAGCTCCTTCATCTCCTTCTGCTTATTGCGCATTTCTTCTTCTGCATCTGTTTGCTTCTTGAGAGCAGCATCCAAGTTCTTCTGAAGTTTTCTCTTCTCCTCCTCCATAGCTTTTCTTTGATGCTCTTGTTCATCCTTGAGGGTTCTCGCTTTTTTAACTTCCTCTTCAAACTGTTTTTCCAGCCTCTTTTTCTCCTCTTCGATAAGCTTCTCCTTTTGGAGCAACATCTCCTTCTCTGTTGTGAAGGTCTTCTGAAGGATTATCATCTCATGCTCAATTTGTTCCTGCTGAGCATTAGCCATCTGTAAAAAAGGAATAAATAATTATTCAATTAATGCATAACTTTGGCAAAATACCCATTGATATGGGTGGTAAGATGGGACCAGCTGGTCGCTAATGAGCATTAATTCGATAATGAAAATAATAAATTTTATATGAAAATCAGGAATATTCAGTAGCTAAAAATTATTTCCATTATAATATAAAGCTTATGTAGAATGTACCGAATGTTACAGTGAACTTCATCAGTCATAGTTAAGTTAGTAGGAAAGACTGTTAAAAGAGCATAAATGACACTCATAATAGAATGTTGGAAATAATACCTCCTTTGACTTATTTTGTAACTCTGCAGCCTCCCTTTTCAGTTTATCCTTTTCCTTTTCAAGCTCAGAAATGGCTTTTCGTAGTTCATCAGCTTCTTTGCTACTCTGCAGTCTTTGGACCTCTAGTTTTTCTACGACATGGAACTTTCCTTTATTCAACAGCTCGGTCTCATGCAGACGAGCGCTGATGTCATCCGCCTGCTTCCTGAACTTTTTGGCTTCCTCCTCTGCTTTTGACTGTGCGTCGCTCAGCAAAGTCACCCTGAGTTTCAGTTCCTCGGCCTCAGCGGTGATCATCAGCTGTCGCTTGCGTTCAGCTTCCAGGGATTTCTGAAAGCCCTCGGTCTCCTCCTGTAAGCGCTGTTGCATCAGCTGCTTGTCCTCCAACAGCTTCTGAGCCTGCTCCTGAGCCTGGTCCTTTTGTTTCTGAAGCATGTCTGCCTCTGCTCTCAGTTTTGAGGCCTCTTGGATGGCTTGCATTTTCTCCTTCATCATCTTCTCTGCAAGTGCCCTCTGCTGGGCAAGGTCAGACTCTGCGATCTGCCTCATACGGGCAGCCTCCTGGGCCTCTACACTGAGTCGAGCAGCTTGTTCTGCCAGCTTCTTCATATTCTCTGCTTCCTCAGCCAAAAACTTCTCAGTGTTGTCATTGTCTCTTTTGATCAGGCGCTGGTTTTCCTCCTCAATTCTGAGTTTCAGTTTGACCAGTTCCTCCATCTGGATCTTGACTTTGAACAGCTCTTCCTCCACCTGGGCCTTCTGCTTCATTGCGTCAGTGACCTCATCTTTGAGGCGATGATGCTCTTCATCCAAGAAAGACTTTTGCTTGTCTGTCTCATCCAGCTGCAGCTTGACCTTAGTCAGTTCCTGTTCGACTTGAGACTTTTGTTTTAGTGTCTGCTCTGCAATCTGTTTGTGCTTTGCCATCTCAGAGTCCGCCTGTTCTTTTTGTTTCACAGCTGCTGCCTCAGCTTGGCCTCGCTTAGCAGCCTCGAGTTCAGCCTCCTTTCTCAGTCGCTCCGCATCCTCCTGTGCTTTAGCCTGTTTAGTAGCTTCCGCCTCTGCAGCTTGCTTCTGGCGCTCAGCATCCTCTGCCTGCTGGCGAAGGAGAGCAGCTTCCCTTTCAGCTTTCTCCTTGGCCTCCTCTGCTTCCTGGGCAAGCCTTCTGGCTTTTTCAAATTCCTCTTTCAGCTTGTTCTGAACTAGGCTGTCCTCCTTCTGCTGAACGAGCACACTTTGGACCTGGTGTTCTGCTGCAGTGCACTTATGTGCAGCCTCTTTGGCCAAAAGGATCTGCTTCTCAGCTTCTTTGTCAGCTTCCTCCTTTTGCTTGTGAGCTTCAGTTGCTCTCTTCTTTAAGCGCTCCACTTCCTCCTGGGCTAGCTTACGCTGGCGTGCAGCTTCTTCTTCGGCAGCAGCGATCTTTCTTACTTTCTCTTCTGCTTCCTTCCTTCTGCTTTCTTCTTCCAGGACCAGCTTGCGGAGCTTCTCTGCCTCCTTCTCCGTCTGGATCTTGCTTTGTTGAGTTTCTTCGGCAATGTTCTTCAGTTTGTTCAGCTCCAGCTCCAAGTCTAGTTTGCCAGAAGAGGCCTTCTCAAAATTAAGTTTAAGGATACGGATCTCCTCCTCCACAACCCTCCTTTGTTTGAGGGTTTCTTCTACGATTTGTTTCTGTCTTTCTAATTCAGTGTCAGAGGATTTCTTGAGCTGGTTAATCTTTTCCTCAATATCTTGCTTGTGCTGAGTTGCTTGGTCCTCGAGAGCCTTTCTCTGATAAGTTTCATCTTCAGCTTGTCTTCTCAATCTCTCGTTCTCTGCCTCCTTCTCTTTGAGGGCGATTTCAGCTTCGGTTTTAAGTCGAGTAGCCTCATTGATGGCAGCTAGTTTCTCTTTCAGGATTCTCTCAGCTTCTGCTCTCTGTCTGGCAGCTTCTTCTTCAGCAATTTGCCGTTGTCTCTTTGCTTCTTCGGCAATAGACCGCAGTTTGGATGCCTCCTCCGCCAGATCCCTCATCTTTGTCGCCTCGGCTTCTAGGAGCTGCTTGCTCTTTTCAGTGTTGGACATGGTCTCCTTCTCAGCCTTAGCCTTCAGCTGCAGAAGAATTTCCATTTCGCTCCTCATTTTGGAAAGCTCGTCCTCGAGCTGCTTCCTCTGTTGTTCAGCAGCACTGACTTCATTTTTAAGGCGGTAGAGTTCGTCTTCGAGCACTGACCTTTGCTGTTCAGCATGGTCAAAGTCGGCTCTCAGACGGATAAGTTCTTGTTCAGCGGAAAGTTTCTGCTGGGCTGTGCCTTCAGCCAGCTTGCGCTGTTTCTCCAGTTCCTGCTCGGCCATCTCCTTCTGCTTCAGTGCAGACTCCTCGGCCTTGGCTCTCCTCTTAGCTTCACGCTCAGCCTCCTCCTTCTGCTTCTCTGCCTCTTCCTGAGCTCTGCTCTTCTTGTGAGCCTCCTCCTCAGCCTGGAGCCTCAAGCGGAGTGCTTCGTTGGCTTTCTGTCTCCACTTTTCCAGCTCTTTCTCAGCGTCCTCCCTGCCTTTGTCGGCATCTTCTTGCTGTCTCTTGAGACGTTCCGCCTCCTCCTGCAGCTGAATGACAGTGGTGTGCTCCTGTTTAAGTGACTCCTCCAGTTTTGTTGTCTTCTCGGCAAAAGACATGCGTTTGCTCTGAAGTTCAGCAGTAGCACTCTTCTGTGCGGCGTCGTGGGCCAGCTTGATCTGCCTCTCTTTTTCCACTTCTGCGTGTTTCATTTGCCGCTCTGCTTCTTCAGCCTGCATCCTCAGCCTGTTCAGTTCATCCAGGGCCTTCTGCTTTTGCCTAGCAGCCTCTTTTTCTGCTTCTGACTTTAACTTCAGCTCATCCTCCGCCTTGCGCTTCTTCTGGGACTCGTCATTGACCTGCTTGCGGAGTTTCTCTGCTTCTTCCTGGGCAAGCTTCCGCAGGCGCTCTGCATCGTCCGCTCGGTCGCGAAGTTGCTGGAGCTCCGTCTCAGCCGTAGTCTTCTGCTTCATGGTGGTCTCCAGCTGGAGTCTGATGATGCGTATCTCCTCCTCAACCTTCGTGCGGCACTGTAGGGCATCATCCACCTGTTGGCTCTTGAGGTTGATCTGCTGCTCCGAGAGGTTCCTTAGCTCATGTAGTTGCTGCTGGATGTTCAGCTTCTGCTTCTCTGCATCCACAGCAACAACCTCCCTCTTGCTGACCTCCTCTTGCATCCGAAGCTTTAACTCCTGAGCCTCTTTCTCCGCCTTGGCGATGGCTTTAGCATGAGCCTCAGCTAATTGCTTCTGCTTCTCTAACTCAGCCTGCATCTCCGCCATTTTTCTCCTCTCTTCCTCCTTAAGTTTCTCAGCAGCTTTCTGTATTAGTGGAAGCAAATGGTAAAGAAAAATGAATTAGAGAACAATGGGTTAAATGTTAGACTGACGCACTGATTACAAACACATGCATGTGTAAGCTGGTAAGTTATTAGATTATACAGACAGGCAAGTGTTGGTTCATACATGCTAGAAGAAACTCAGTATATGAAGACATGTCAGACTTCTAGATAAGACACTCAAGACCATGTTACATTTAGGTAATGTATGGAAGACAGAGACAGACATTAAGTCACAGCACTTGGAATCTAGCATGGCAAGATGCACCGAGAGGCTTTCATTTCTCCACATATCTTCAAGCGCGTCAGCAGTTTAGCTAAAAATTTTGCATTGTGATTGAAGAGGTGCAATGAAAACAGAATCGGTTTCTGCAGTGTCCTTGCTATAATTTTGACATAGATATTCATTGACATATGGCAGATTTTCCTTCAGGACAAGAAGTAGGTGCCTCATTATTTGTCATTAATAAAGAAAAGAAACTCACACACAAACAGATTGGAGTTAAAGGCTGGGATGTGTGGAAGAGAGACTCCACATCCATCTTAAAACATTTTGATCATACAGCAATAGCATTTGGGAGAAAAAAAATAATGGATTGATCGGACTGGTTTGCGCCACACCTGAGGTGTGTCACTTTTGAGATGAGCAGTAAATGAAGAGCCCAGGCTATACATAATAATCTGACTGGTACGAAAGAGCAGAGGAGTAGCGCAGCGAGGAAAAAAGAACAAGAAAAACACAGAGGAAGACATGGGCTGGAAAAACAATGGGTGCTAAAGCTTTTATTCTAGATATGTTGCTCTCATGTGTCCTGGGTCTACGTGCGAGAGCGATGCACCGCATCCTAAGGCAGTGATTCTGTTGCAATAAGGGCAGAGGAGAGGGACACGGGTTCGAAAAAGATGCAGAGCGCACTGCCAGACACACAGCGAGCACAGCGGTATGGGATGTCAAACACATGAGGCAAGCAGACAGTAGCCTAACCATTTTGCATTCTTACAGGACAGCTACTTTGTGCTTTTAAGGTTTATGCAGGCTGCCCCTGAGATCAGCGTGCTGGGTGTTAAATGAGGGTGTGGCATGGAGATAGAGAAATTGCTTTTGGAATCATTTACCTCTTTAGCGCCCAAACAAGACAAGCATTCATCATGACAAAGCACTGGCAAGCAGTGTAGAGAAGCAAAGAAGGCAAGAAGATAGGATTAGAAAGAACGGGATAAAGAAAATTGTGTTAAATATTTAAGAAAAGGTTGAGGGAAGGGATTATCAGCCTGAAACATACTCAGTAGCTCAGAGCACAGAATCGGATACAGCTGTTTATTCTGAAAATGCACACAATGACTGGCTAACAGCTAAAGAAGGAGGGACTATGGATATTGCAGCCTGGCTACTAAATGCACATCAGCTTCCTCTACAGTGTGAGACCAGGGTCGGCCACTCCAGTCCTTCATAAGGTGGCATGATGGTTTCATACCAATCTGGCATCATTCTGCTTCATCAAAATTATACCAATTACTAGTCAACACTGTGTGCTACTTAAATGGATTTAGATTTTTGAAAACCTCTGCCTTTGGCATTTTAGCATTTTTATTCAAAGAAAAGCAGCTTCATTTTTAGCTGGACCACAATGCTATAGATTAGATCGGCATAGGGTTGATTTGGTTGGGCAACAACTTTAACCAAAACTAAACAACACAAACACCAGACAATAGAGCTTACGAACCAAAACTAAGGAGTTTAATGTCATTTCTTACATCTAGAGCTTGAAAATATTCTCAATAAAGGATATTGAGCAGACTTACAACCAAAACTACAACATATTAGCAAAAGGTACACTTCTGTAGGACTGGAGCTGCAGCCTGCAGTTTAGGATGAACGCCTTAATTAAGCATTAAGGTTTTGATTTGGTATTGGGTTATTCAAGGCAAACCAGGTCAAATGCATGTATATCAAACAGAAAATGCTAAAATGCCACGCAAACGTTAAATTGTTTCCTCCAGCTCGCTCTGCTGATCATGCACATGAACTTCTGAGGAAACATCTGAGTACCATGGGGGAAATCCTCAGGTCGGATTTGCTTTCACCAAGCTCAGTCAGGCTACATGCTGGGAAAACAGCGCCCCCCCCACCACCTGCTATTGGCCATGTGCCCCCCCACCACCACCTGCTATTGGCCATGTGCCCCCCCCCCCCCCCCCGCCACGGCACCAACACCCGCGAAGCCCAAACCAAGCCCCGGAGCAGAGGAAAGCCAGACCATCCCACAGACCAAACCGAGAGAACGGGAACGTCGAGGGTCACGCACCTCCTCGGTCTCCAGGCGCCGCTGTGTGTCCGTGATGAACTTGATGTACTGGCTGGTCAGAGTCATGAGCTCGCTGTACCGTGTCCTTAGGGTCACGTACTATCAGGTTAAGACAAACAAACAGATGTGATTTACTTCTATGGGACTGTACACTTCAGATTCCGGGCCGGCTGCTTTTCTTGCGGATGCATTGTGATTGCAGGAGAACCAGAAACATGGACCGTTTAATGATCTGAGTAAATATCTACATGTAAATTCCTGAAAGAAGCCAAATAGTGTGTGATCGTACACCAAACAGTACAAATAAAAGCAGAGCATAACAGACTGTGCCAGGCCAAAGGGTCCTTACCTCCTGGATAATATTGTCAGAAGCAGAATCCATCTTGGGTTTCTTCATTGGAGACAATGGCTCTGCAATGGCCCTGTAGGTCACCAGCTGCAGCTCGTAATCCTGTGAAAAGCAGTCGTGGTCATACTCCATGCAGCACCATCGCTCGAGGGAGAGCGCACAGGTCTATTTAGTTTACGTGTCACATTATGCTAGTTTACCTTGATAGTGTCAATGTAGGTCTTGGCGTACTTCTGACACTCGTCAACTTTGTCTTTGTTTTTCTCGATCTCTTCCAGCAGTTTCTGTTTTACACAGAATCAAATGAAATCACATTTGGTCATTTAAAGCTAACTGGCCAGTACACATGATCTGAGCCCAAAGGCACATGCAGCGACGCCAGCTGCACCTTCTCCTGGGCCAGCTGCTCCTTCAGGATCTTGCTGTCGGTGATGGGCACGGCCTGGATGTTCTCCTGCCGCTGCTTGGCGTCGGCGATCCAGCGGATCAGCCAGTCGTAGCTCTGCCGGTAGTAGCCCAGCTGACGGCCGAGCTGCTCCAGGTCCCGCTGCCGTAGGTCCACCTGGGCGAACAAAGCCTGCCAGCGCTCCTGTAGGCTAGCCAGCAGGTGGCGGTAGTGGTCCAGCTCCGCATCACGCTCGCTGTGCAGCCGGGACAGCCGCTCGCTGACAGCCGAGGCTTTGCGCAGCTCGGAGTCCAAGGCGTCGAAGGCGGGCTGCTCGGACTCTGCATCCCCGCGTAATTTCTACACCAGAGGGGCAATGATGTTACTCATCCATCTGTTATTCTGTTCAAGAAATACTTTCCCAGCCTGGGCACGGAGCTCCTGGGATGTGAATGCAGGGCAGGACACATCCTGACTCGGACGCCAGGCCCACACAGGACAGACACATGCTCACTCACACAGCTCGTTTCAGCTTGATTCACATTCACCAGCACAGCTGACCTTAGATGGCACTTTCATTTTTATTTTACAGACCATTACTTCCATTCCTGCTTTTGTAACACATGGTGAGTTTCTCTAGGTCATTCACAGCAAACTGAATTTGCAATGGAAATAGATGCTGCAACTCATCCATGGCCAAATCCCTTCCAAAGACTACAAATAATTCACTACCTGCACAATAAACATACAGAAACTCCCTTCTACGTTTTTCTCTTCATCTAACTACTTTTAACTTTGTAAGAAGCATGATTCAAACTGATAAGAAGCAGAGGGGCTGTAAATGGCTGCTACAGGCCAGGCTGTGATGCCCCGGCCCAGGAAGGCATACCTTCAGCTGGAGGGGGTGCATCCCCGGCCCAGGAAGGCATACCTTCGGCTGGGAGCGGTGCATCCCCGGCCCAGTAATGCATACCTTCAGCTGTGAGCGGTGCATCTCCACCTCCTTGACATCCATTGGCACTTTGTTGACATTGCGGAGCTGGTCCTCATACTTCTTCAGCACATCCTCGGTGCCTTGCGTGCTGCGGATCACCACTTCGATGGTCTTCAGTCTGCACATGAGAAGAAAACAACGGGAGGGGTCTTTAGCTGGGGCAGATGGGCCTATCATGGATTAACTCCAGTGTAGCTTCTTGGCTGGTGCATATACTGCCAAGCATCTAACACAGAACAACCTTAAAATCAGCGTCACAGCTCCGGTGGTACTCACTTCTCCAGGTATATGGAGGACAAACTATAGACCTGGTCCATCTTCTGTAGGGTGAGGTCCAGTTCTGATTTCAGCACTGGCGTCGAGCTGGACTGCTCTGGCGATGCCAGGAGAGCCTCTGCATCCTGGGACACCTTGCCCACGTCCTTTTTGATGCCATCCAGCTCCATCTGGACTTTCTGGGATACGAAGGAAAATGATATGTAAGAGGCAAAGACAAAATGCAGTAACAGCATCAGATGTGCAGAGAAAATTAATCAGAAGGTTATTCTGGGTAAGAGTCAAATTATTTCATCATAATCCATCCATCCATTTTCCAACCCGCTTATCCTACTGGGTCGCGGGAAGTCCGGAGCCTATCCCGGAAGCAACGGGCACGAGGCAGGGAACAACCTGGACGGGGGGCCAGCCCATCGCAGGGCCATTTCATCATAATGCATACAAATAATACAAAAATGAACTGAATGAAAAACAGGATTAGATTGATGATTATTACTGATATCCCCTAATGTTTTTCTGTTCCTTTGGCACAGTGACTACTACGATGATTACAGGATTTTACTGTGAAAGAAAAGCCTTGTGAGCTAACAGCATTAAAGAGGCATGAGAGGACAGCCACTAGGGGGCGCCATACCTTTTGCTCAGTTGAACGTTGGGCACAGTCCCTGAGTGGCTCCTTGTCTACAGGCTGGCGGATACGAGCCACGGTACGGGCCTCACAGCCCTCCAGCTGCAGACGCAGGTCCTTCAGGTGGGTGATGTAAGTCCGGCATGTCGACTCATTCTGCTCCCCTGTATGGGGACAGCAAATGAGGGTCACAGAGGGTCATTCTCCACATGCCCTCCATCATTAAGAAAAGGAAGAAGAAGAGAGGGGCAAACCATTTTTATGTTGGGGGTGTCTCCCTTTTTTTGGAACACAACCCAACGAGCGTAAAAAAGTCTCACACTCAGTCAGCCAGTGCAGCCACCAAAGCCTCTCCTAACATGAACCAATCGCGTGCAAGAACACCAAACCATGTGACTGCTCCAATGCTTCCTGTGTGTAGCAGAAGCATGTGAACTGGAATGTGAGATACAAACAGGCACAGCTGCCCAACGCCTGTGTCAGCAAACTAAAGCCATTTATAGGGAACTCACCCTTCTGCCTGAGCTCTGAGCCTGAAAGGTGGATTTAACAGTTACTCCGCACTCATCTATTGCCTGCCTCTCTTGTATGTTACGTGGACAAAAGTGTAAAGAAATAAATGTAAGTGATCTATAACACATGCTCCATTAAACCCTGAGCCAAGTACTTCATACCTTGAGGTATATTTTAAGCTATTAGAATACAGGCATTCTAGCCAGTCCCAGGACACACACCTTTCTCCACACTGCGGAGCAAGCTGTCATAGTAGCGCGAGGCCTTGTTGAAATCAGACTCAATCTGCATTCGGTCGTCAGCTCCGAACATCTGCGAGTCCTGGCTGTCCCTCATGAAGTCCTGGTAGTGCAGCTCCAGGTTCCTCAGAATCAGCCGGTACTCTTCGGGTTTCATGGTCTTAAACTGGAGGGAGGTGGGGGAGAGAAGGAGGACAAATGGAGGACAGGAGAGGTGAGGTGAGGTGAATCATCAGATCTGGACCAGCTCAGCTTCACAATCCTCCATGAGATCTGACGCCCCATTTGGGGGAAAAACATTCTTATTAACTACACATTGATACAAAAATACAAAATCTGTGAATTCCATTTTTATCCGAAAGAAAAAACACCTGTTATCTGATCTAAATTGTAAAAACAGTAAAACATCTTTTCATGGCTTAATTTAATTCAAAGAAGCGTAAGGAGTATAAATGAATTAGGGACTATGGAAGAGGTAACGAGGCACTGCAGAGGTTCACTGCAGAGCTGTACTTAGGACTTATCTGCACTCAGAGGGCACATGATATATTAAAGGACATTCTGATGAACTGAACTGCTTCCTAAATATGTTCCAAAGCTGTGGAACACATCCCAGAACAAATACCATGACATTCTGGAACTGGTTCCGATACATTCTAAAACGGGTGCAGGCTTTGGGCTGGAGGTAGAGGCTCACCATGGTGATGTTCCAGGAGTGGATCTGCTGCATGTCCCTTACGAGGTACTGCCAGGCTAGCATACTCCTCATGTCGATGTGCAGGCTCTGCCACAGGGTCATCAGCCTCTGGTAGCTGGTATCCAGGCTGGAAGGACAAGGGGGTGCAGTGACTCACAGCTCCTCTCTGCTTATATCTCAGCCTTTAGATTATCTTTATCATCTAGTTCTGATGTCTATCTGGTGATTCAAGCTCCATTTATATATCTTCGGCAAGCCAGGAAAACTGCTCTGATATTACACGTATAAATTCAGTCTAAATAGTTCAGCTCCAGAGAGTAAAACTCCAGACCAAGATTTTGTTTCAACCACCCAGATCAGTACTCTGTGACTGCGACTCTTAATGCTCAGCTGGTTGGTTGAAACAAAATCTTGGTCTGGAGTTTTACTTTCTGAACCTGAATTACCTGCCTTTGCTTTACAGATGGAGACTAAAGTAAACTAAGCGATTCAGTGATTAGTAATGGAAATGTTTCGAGCTTATGGCTGTTAACTGGAGCGGCTGTATGGAGCAGCAGCACTGGGGGGCCGCAGCAGCACTGGGGGGCCGCAGCAGCACTGGGGGCCCCCACTAACCTGCAGATGCTGTCCACAGCCTCCTTGTTGGGCGGCGGGACAATGAAGCAGACGGATGGGACCACCGCCTCGTCCCCAGAGGAGCTCTGCACTCTCCATTTGTAGGGCTGCGAGTTGTTCAGCAGCTGACACTCGTTGCCTTTATGAACAGTGATCTGTGGACAGGCAAACACAAGGCCATTGCACCACCCCAGGGTCACAAGCGTCACTTTGCTATTTACACGGATAGCTCACAAAGGGCTATGCCTACACTTTCGAACAGTGACACTCAGGCCTGGTAATCAAACAGAAGCCTGGCTATCAGTAAGACTGACTCCAAATCCACCATACAAAGACGGCTTGAGGATTTAGTCACTATAACAGATGACATTTGCATATGAATATTCTACACTACTTTCATATTTAATTAGGTTGAACTAACAGGGCTCAATCAGGGTGACAAGTAGCATTGTGGCTGAGGGAGCCCTGGAAATGAAACCTGACTAGTGATGCTCCACCCACCTCCATCTGTTTGAAGTCACACACGGCCTGGACGGGTAGCCTGCCCTTGACGGGGGTGCTGGGGTTGCGTGGTTTCAGCTGGATCACGGTTCTGGCTCGTTTGTTCAGCCCGGCCAGATGAGTCTTGAACTCGTTCAGCTGCTCCTTCTCCTCCTGCGTTTGAGAGGCGGGCGAATGGGCGTAATGTCAGCCGGCTGCCATCACAGTGAGGTACGACTGAATGGATGCCATCACAGTGAGGTAAGACTGAATGACTGCCATCACAATGAGGTACGACTGAATGGCTGCCATCACAGTGAGGTAAGACTGAATGGATGCCATCACAGTGAGGTACGACTGAATGGCTGCCATCACAGTGAGGTACGACTGAATGGCTGCCATCACAGTGAGGTAAGACTGAATGGCTGCCATCACAGTGAGGTACGACTGAATGGCTGCCATCACAGTGAGGTACGACTGAATGGCTGCCATCACAGTGAGGTACGACTGAATGGCTGCCATCACAGTGAGGTAAGACTGAATGGCTGCCATCACAGTGAGGTAAGACTGAATGGCTGCCATCACAGTGAGGTACGACTGAATGGCTGCCATCACAGTGAGGTAAGACTGAATGGCTGCCATCACAGTGAGGTAAGACTGAATGGCTGCCACACGGAGACGGAGCCCACCAGAGCATCCAGCAGCAGGTCCTCCAGCCGTGTCACCGTCACAGACCGGTCGCAGGTGTACTTCTTCTTCATGGCTTCCTGCGTCTTGGCCAGCTTCTCCTCTGCCTCCTTCACATCAGCAAAGAAC
The DNA here is from genome assembly GCF_048594095.1 of Paramormyrops kingsleyae. Classification (NCBI taxonomy): domain Eukaryota; kingdom Metazoa; phylum Chordata; class Actinopteri; order Osteoglossiformes; family Mormyridae; genus Paramormyrops; species Paramormyrops kingsleyae. The sequence goes on from NC_132805.1 coordinate 35,492,943, forward strand.
TGCACCGATTGGGGAGAGGATGAAGAAAAATGTTCAGCGTACAGAGAGACAAGCAACCTTCTCGTGTCAACTACACACGAAGTGATACAATTCAAAAGAATCATAAATATCACTACAAAACTTCTACTTAAATGTTTCCTGGTTCCTGTGCAAATGAGTTTTTTTTTGTAGTTTTTCATCTCAATTCTGCTTCATTTTTAAAGAAAGCAATGTAGTATATCATCCAACCTGGTAGTAGGCAGTATTCTCCTTGAGGTGAGCTTCGATGCAACAGCACAGCTGAAGGATCCAGCTCCACTGAGTCTGCAAGGCAGCTGTGAAAGCCTAGCCAGAAAAGTGGGGACATCAAGGATTATGGGATTTGTAGTTCAACAATGAGTATTCTTTCTTTCAGGTGTGCATCATGCAAAGTCTTCATTCCTTCTCACCTCCACAGTCTTTCTGCCTGGGTGGCCCTCTTTCAGCAGCCTGTCACCAGTGGTCTGGATCTCATTCACCTTCTTCTCCCTCAGCTCCAGCTCACGCATCAGACCCTGAGTCCAAAGAGGGACATTCATCATAAAGACCCAGCTCCTCACTCCATCCATCCACAATGCAGAATGACAGAAGCGACTGAAGAAATATTCATTGTTCATTCAGTTTTACATATTTGTTACTGACTAGGAAAAGTCATCCACTGCAAGTCCAGAATAAATTAAATGTAAGATGTAGTTTCCTCTTCCAGGAACACCTCAATATTTGTCTCTCAATCCAACCTAATCTCCTACCACTGACCCTTACTGGTTCCCCATCTACCATTAACCTGTTCCATTGTGAAGTGGTTTTCTTGGTACCTCTACACACTTTCCATGTTTTTGCACTTCCTTGCACTTACCATTTTCTCTCTGAGAGACACTTATGTGTTAATTGCATGTTGCATCTGAGTTTGTCCACTTAATGACATTTCTCATTAAAATATGAGGATTTTAGCAGTGATTGTATCACGCTACTTAACAAACCTACCTTGTATTTTTTTCTGATTAATCAGTATAAGATTCACCCAGCAACTTAATAAGTTGGCTCCTTGACAGCTACATATTGTTAAGTTTCATCTGACCCTTTAATCTAAAAGTCCTGTAAAACCTCTGCTGTTCCATAAACTTAAGATTAAGTCTTTCAGCTTTCCGTCACTGGATCGGCTTCCTGACGTACCGAGTAGTTGTCTTTCTTGGCAGTCATGTTGGTGTTGCGGTCACTCCAATCGAAATTCACCTCCTCCTCCTCCTTGTCGTTCAGCCACATCAGCTCCTTGGTGGCAGCGCTGACGAAGGTCTGGAGCTGGTCCAGGTTGCGAAGGCGGGACTTGGACGAGTTCTGCCAACGTAAAGAAGGGTCCTTAAGCCTCCTCCTACAAACGCCATCTAAATCAGCCCAAGTCAAATATATCTCCCTGGTTGCAGACTTTGTCATTCATGTTACATGCGGAGAGAAGAGTTCTGTTAGCTCAATACCACCTGCAACCCCAGCAAATCTCTCTCCATGGTGACCCACTCGACATAATGTAGGCTAATTTAAAGTCCCTTTGACCAAAACTGGATTTTGAGTGCAGCAGACATAAGCAGATCAGGGCAATGTGTCAGACTTCCTAATGCTCAGGGAGTCACTCAAGGGGAGTCACTCTCGGGGAGTCATTCTCGGGGAGTCATTCTCGGAGAGTCATTCTCGGGGAGTCATTCTCGGGGAGTCACTCTCGGAGAGTCATTCTCGGCGGTGCTCACCAGCAGTTTGGCGTACAGGAGGTCCAGTTTGCCCAGGTACTCCCTGTAGGTTCCTTTGCTGATTGGAGACAGCTGGTTCTGCAGGGAAGACACAGTGACGGTAGACAGTGAGATGAGGCACTTGGCACTGAAGAACCACGCAGCCATTATCAGGATTTTTACAAAGCATCCACCCAAAAGAATGTTTCTGCTCAGTAGGCAATTTCTGATTCCGCTAAATTAATCTGGAAATCCAAGCCATGTGGATATTGGCACAACCATTCAGGTCATTGACTAAAAACAACCTCTGAACAGCTGCTGAAAACAGAAGCACCCCCTTCCTCCCACAGTGAGCCTAATGGTTCCCCTGCTGGTCGAACCCTTTCCCGCACCTCGTCAGCACGAGCCCGCTCGATCTTTGAGCGGAAGTCCTCCACGGTCTGGTGCAGTCCCCGGTGGCTGCCCAGCTGCGACTCCACGGAGGGCAAGTCCGCACCCCAGCCAGCTGAGTCCACACGCCTCTGGTTCTCCTCCACCCAGGCCAGCAGGTCCTGGATGTAGCGCAGGGTCACCTCGTCCAGCTCGGGCCTGCCCTTCACAATGCTCTGCTGCTGGGTGACGGGCGACTGGGTGGAGGTCACACTGGAACGGAACCTCAGGTTGTACTCGGTGCGCAGGTTCACCAGCCGCTCGTGCAGATGGTACACCCTGGGGATGACCAGAGAGCATCAGAGAACTGTTATCTCCAGAAGATCGGAAGACATCCACAGAAGGGTGACAGACCCTTAATGCTATATGTATGATTAATTAATAACAGCAAAGAATATGATTATATTAATATTTAAAATATTCATATTAAATGAATGAACATTCCATTATCATTTTAGCCCCCAACTTATGACTTTCACATAAAAACAGTGCCCTCACCTCCTGTACATCTGCTCGGCCTGCAGGTGGCGCCCATCCTTCAGCAGCTGTACATCATTGAAGAGCAGGCGGATCATTCCGTCGGCCTTGTCCAGGTCCCTCTCCAGCTCCATCATGTTCTTAGCTGGCTTGCCCATGTTCAGCAGACGGATGTCCTGGATAGCACGCCAAAGACGGTGGTTACTAATCAAGCTAATTAATGACAAACGAACCAATAATGCCACACTAATAAAGCTAATTAATAATTAACTACCCGTCTCTATACAAATAACTACATCTGTGTTCCTGCCTCTTTCCCTGGAGCAGCCACTGCCCAGCTCAGAACATCCCTCAGCCTCGGCCGCCCTGCCCAGCTCAGAACATCCCTCAGCCTCGGCCGCCCTGCCCAGCTCAGAACATCCCTCAGCCTCGGCCGCCCTGCCCAGCTCAGAACATCCCTCAGCCTCGGCCGCCCTGCCCAGCTCAGAACATCCCTCAGCCTCGGCCGCCCTGCCCAGCTCAGAACATCCCTCAGCCTCGGCCGCCCTGCCCAGCTCAGAACATCCTTCAGCCTCGGCCGCCCTGCCCAGCTCTGCATCCAGGCTTCGCTGCCGACTCACCGTCTGCAAGAGGCTCTCCACCTGGTTCAGCTGCTCCTCACAAACACCGGACTCCATTTGGACCTTGCTGACGATACGCTGAAGACGCTCTAACCTGTGAACACCACCGGGGGCGCTGTCAGCACAGATACCACCACTGCTGTAGTAATATGGAAGTTCTGTTAAACCAAATACGTAGTACCTGCAATTTTCCCATAACAAAATATATATATTATTGTTATGTATGTGTTATATATAAATATAACTGACTTTAATTAGCTGAACAACAGATCAATACATTAAATGAAGCCTCTCCAGTCCTGCCCACCCCCCCTCACCCCTGCCCACCCCCCATTATGACAACACGGCACACAGATGGACAAATGGGACATGACAGGTGAGACAGACAACACATGAAGTTATAAGACCGTGCAGATTGACGTCGACAGACAAGACGTCTGGGGTATTTAGGGATTTTCTGTGAAATTGTGAGAGCTTATGAGATGCAGGGTATGTCAGTGTCGAGTCAATGTTGAATGTCAGTGTGTGTTTCTGTGCGTGTGTGACTGTAATTATGTGCGACATTCTGTGGGTTTACTTTACAGGCAGGTCCAGTGCTGTGGTAAATGAGCCCCAACCTTTTGTGAAGTATAGAGTTTGGTGCTGTAGGGTAATAATTTCCATGGATATGTATTTTCTGAATAGGTTTGACCATTGTGTGATATTAAGAACAGTATATTAATTCACTCTAAATTAATACTTTATAAATACATAAATAAATATATGAAAATAAAAACAGTTTACATATTTGCTATATATAAATATCCACTTCCTGGGTAAAGCAGATAATCTAAACCAATGCTTCTCAACCACATCCTTGAGGACCTTCAGACAGACCACGTTTTCGCTACCTGCCAGGTCCCAGCCAAACACCAAATACCTGCTGCAGGCGTGTCAGGAGCTGGGGGGGGGGGGGGCGAAATGTGGACTGTCTGAGGATCCCAGAGGAGTATTAGCTCCATGTGGGAGGGGGCCTGGGAAATATCCGGTCACAGTAGGTCCACCCCCAGCGGCACCGCAGCAGTTCTAATCCCAGGCAAACAGAACACCACATCCCCCCCCCTTTTGAACTTGAGCTTTATGCTCTCCCCAGTAGGCATGGGAAGCACGGAGGTCTTGTGACAAAAAACAAGCCCCCCACCCCACTACAGAGGCCAACCCCCCCCCCCCAAACAGTGGAAAAAAACCCAAGCACAAGCTTTGATCAGCTATGAAACACCTTCCATGAGGTAATTATTGAGAACATCGTCACGCCACAGCTGTTTAAGTCCATGTCCCTTAATGAGGAAATTGTTCCAGTTATGGCAGCTTTGAGGTCTTTGAATCCTGGTTTTATGTGAGATATTTCCCATCAGCCCCAGCAAGCGATGCCGCATTGTGGAAGACAAGCTCCGGTTGTTTATCTCAGGAGTTCTAGACTAGGAGCCTCCCCCAGGAGCCAGGGAATGGCAGCCTTAATAGCCAAATCACTGCCAAGAACAAGACAAGCACTGTCTTGTCTACAATAAGAAGAGCCTGAGGGTTAGCATGGAGATACAGTGCTGGACTGCCGCCATGCTAATGGACCAGGCCTAGTGAGACTCCAACCAAAACAACCATGAATCAGGTAAGGCAATGGGTTCCTCCTTCCACAAAATAAAAACCCGGAAACAGCGTCTCCTGCATTTCCTGGGACTTGACCGGCTGCGGGTTTTGCCACCAGCCCATTATGAGCCAGAATGGGTTCAGTGCCCATTTTGCAGACTGACCTTTCAAGCTCGGTCCTCAGCAGCCTCTCTCTCTCCAGGATGGTCAAGTGCAGACGACCCCATTCTTTCTCCACATCGATGGGGTGGTAGCCTGGAGGTACCCTCACCTGACCAGCATGGATGGCAGACTGGGAATGGGAGCAGAGGAAGGAGGGATTACACAGCCATCCACAGAGCACAGGAAAATTAGGAGTGAGTCAGCAACAAGAGATTCTTCACTGGGGGTTAGTTTGTCAGACAGTCAGAGATGAGCCATGAGCGCTTGGTCCGCTGGGCTTGAGGTACATGACCTGACAAGTACTCTACCTGAACTCTACATGGGCCTCAGGTCATGAACTCTACATGGGCCCCAGGTCATGAACTCTACATGGGCCCCAGGTCATGGAGCGGCCCCCACCCAAGCACTCACCTCAAAGGAATTGAAGATCAGCTTTGAGTGATTCTTGTCTGTTTCTTTAGCTGGCAGTTCAGTCTCCTTGAACTTCATAAACTGGCGCCACAGAATCTACACAAAGGAAAGCAACCAAAACCAGCCCAGCTGGAGTCATGGCCTTTTTTGGAGGGGGGTCAAGGGTCCAGTACATGTGAAATATATCAGATACAGAAACTTTACCACCAATAAAATATAAATGTTCATATACAGTATTGCTTTTACTCAACAAGTTGTAATATCTTGGTTATGTCTGTTGGATTTAATGATTAAAAACAACTAACACAAGAAACACATTTGGTCTATAGACTGTGCAGGAATAAAACAAATATTTAGCCTATACAGTACCAGTGTGAACAAGCTTAAACCGGTGTATGGCAGCCTGTGCCGGTATGCACTGTGCTTGGCGTTTCTGAGGTTCGACTTGTCACTCCTGTACAATTTCAACTATTCTCTCACATAACACAAACCACATTAATGTAGTGTTAGGATATCCAGGCTTGGTCTGAAAGTTTATATCATAAAACAACAAGTTCAGACAGGCTGAATGATCTGAAGAGCTGCTCTAAATGGTAATGGTCTGATGCCCCACAGAGAAATAACAGCCACATTGCTGAAAGGTGACCTATTTAAGCTTCAGTGTCCCCTTGTTGTGTTGATACAAAGAGCTGCAGGTGATGAGGTCACCATGAATTTTCACCTGCAATCCTTCCATTGCATGGCCTGTCAGGGATTAGTTCTTTAGTCAAGGGAAAACGTGCCCCCAGGTCATACCTTGCGTGTTTGGTTTTGTCTTCATAATGCTACCACGCCCAAATTCACTAACCCCAATTCAGCCACACCCATTACCACCCTGCGTGAAGAAGAAGAGGCTTAGCCCCCCCCCCCCCCCAAAACCCCACCCTCCATGCCCACTCTTCAGGACTCTTTGATCCTGTCTGCACAGGGCAGCTCTCTCCTTTTCATCACTGCGGTTTGCAGTGACACGCAGCAAGCGGCTTCCCAGCAACATCACGACCAGCACAGAGGGCGGAAGCCAGAATCGATCTCCCCGTCAGAGACTTCTAGAATCGTGCGACAGATCGACCTGCGAAAAATCACGAGCATGTGCGGATGGGTGGGTGGGACGCTCACCTCGATCTCCTCGTAGCTGGCAGGGAACTTCCTCTCCTCGAAGATGGTGATGTAGTGGCGCATCCACTGCAGAAGCAGGGTGACCAGCTCGTAGTACTCCTGCCACCGCAGCTCCAGCTCCTGCAGGAGTGACAGAGGAGGATCTTAACAGTGAGCCAGATCAGGAGTCACCCCCCTAACTCACTTACTGACACACCACACTCAAGTGCGTACTACAGGCACGGCCTTGTGTATCCTTAGCGTGGGGGGGGGGCTCTTGGAAATCGCTATCATTATGGCTGACCATACGCATGGCCTGACGAGGGCAACGTTGGCTGCACATTACTTTTAACTGTCTGCTAGAATAAGAGATCCTTATTTAAGCTAGAATAAGAGATCCTTATTTAAGCTAGAATAAGAGATCCTTATTTAAGCTAGAATAAAGAGATCCTTATTTAAGCCGGACTACGTCGAAATTCCTGTGAGAAGGCAGCAGACGAATGTGTCCACTTAGGTTCTGTAGAAAAGACACCCCCAGTAAACAAAAACCAGCTGAGAAAACCTCTGACCAGTATGAATCTTATGCGACCGCTGAACATCCTGTAATCAGCCATCCACAGCGACAATGACACAGAACACACAAGAAAAACAACCAAGATGCATGAGTGCATAGCAGCTTACTACTGATTTTTTTGTGATTTCTTTTGCTTAGACAACATAGATCTCATGATGGCTGTTCAAAATCCCAGCTTCAACACAGGATTAATTTATTATAAAAGCCCTAAGTGGATCTCCAAATGCGGATTAATGTAGCACAAATGCAAGGTAAAGCCTTCCTGAGCCATTCACTGGCTGCTACCTTATCAGCCACGCCCACCAATCCAGATGCCAGCCAATCATCTTTCACCATGTGGCTACTAACATGGTCAATCATGTACAGCAGACCCACTGACGCCATACTCACATTGGTTTTCACACCATCCGGGACGTCGGGCACCCGGGGCATGGCATCATACAGGGAGGACACGTAGGTGATGATGGACTTCTCATCGGGGTTTGGCACGTCCACGTCTGAAAGCATGAAGAAGGACACCAACCCAGTGACATGCTGACACACGCATCCTTCAGCTTATACTCTCCGGCTTTGTGTCATATGACACCCGGTGGCTCACATGCGAGCAACATGGTCAAAACCTCCAGCACGGGCCTTGCAAATGGGGGGGGGGGGAGTCTATACCACACTGATAAACACAGCAGCATGCCGTGCTGCAGAGGTGTGGCTGCTCTTGCCAATCAGTACTCCTGGACAGTCCAGGGCTTGTAAAGAGCCATGACTCTTTCCCAGTACGTCCCCCTCCTCCAGTGCTGCAGGCGTTTGGGAAACAGTGTTTCCAGCTCAGAAGCTCTGGTAGCTCCTGGCTCTTTGGAAAACCACCAGTATACCCAGTATGCCTTTGAAGGAAACGCGGATGGTGGTCTGCAGAAGTGAAATTACACACTTTGGAGCAATCTTAATTACACAGCCACGCCTGAGTGTAATTAGTCTGGCATTTGAGATACATTGCGTTGTTCACTGCCCGGGCAAGGCAAGCCAGTGTCACGGGCAATTAAATGTTGGGGGGGGGGGGGGTGTCACCGTTAAATGGAACACGGCTTTACGGTAAATACAAAATACACAACGTCTGGCTAAGTGCATGGAGATGGGGTACAACCTTAAGCATAGCAAACAAACAGCATCGGCACGTCCAATCAGACACGGGGGCGGAGCCACGAGCGGCGTCTCACCCTCGGGGTCCAGCAGGCGTGTGACCCCTAGGCTGCTCTCCGCCACGTTGAAGGCCTGCTCCAGGTTCTGCAGGTTGGTTTGCCGGTACACTTTGCTCATGTCGATAAGCATGGGCCTGTGATGGGGGGAGGAACATCACTGGTTAGAGTCTCAACAGCAAATCGGTTAGATCTTGTCAGATGTGGAGCGCCGTTCCCGCACCAAGCAGGAAACCACCTCTTTCAATATTCTTCTATTACGAAAGATCATGCACAGTGAAAATCCTGACCGGTAGATACCACACTCGATATCAGCATTCATTCTAAAGCCTAATTATAAGCCTATGAGCATTTCTGGTGTTTGAATAATCTCACAGAAATAGCAACTCCACAAAACAAACAAAAATAAATTCAACAAAAATATTTTCCCACAGCCTAAGTACATTAACCAGGTCTGGCCAATTTCTTTGAGTACAATGTTTGTTTTTCTCATCGCAAACAAACAAAAAAATAAAACTCCAGGATCCGCCAAAGTCCAGGATCAGTAGGGGATAGCTCACACATCCACAGGGATAAATCTTTCATAGCAGCCAACGCCAGATATTCATCATCCATAAATCTGGCCCAACATCTGGCCCTTACTGCCAGAAAGCACTGTGGGAAGACAGATGTTCCCAGTTATCAGGCAAATGGGGAATCTGACACAATGTGGCCACCTGCTAGGGCATCAGCAAGCCCCCGTCTCTCAGGTGCCCAGCTTCTGACATCCATTTAGACAGACGTGCATTTACATGAAGGACAGCTCCTCTATAGTGCAGACACAGCCACTGGATCAATTCAGGTTCCATAAAATTTCACACTCAGGTTTTAAGCTCATTCTCACCTGTGATAGTTCTTATATTCTTAAGTACACACAATAAGGTCAAAAGCCAGCACTGTGCAAAAGCCTGGAAACATAACAAGCGCAAAGGGGGATATACTGCTACTGCAGCCACACCAGCTAAGAAAGGCGGGGGGGCTTAATCCCCTGAGCAGAGGCAGCCAAAAAGGAAGTGGAGAGCCGTACAATTCCTTGACGCGCAGAGTTGAGCACACGGAGTAGTAGCCGGCACTGCTGCCGTTTTCACGCTCCGCGGAGCGAGCCTCGTAGTACTGCCGCCTCTCGCTCTTCTCGAGGCCGCCGGACGGCCCGATCCTCCGGGGGCCCCTTTCATTCCTTTGCTCCAGCCGGGGGGAATCCCCACCCGAGTGGCCCCCCGCACCCTGGGAGCCGTGGCCCGAGTCACAAGAGCTCTCCGAGGGGACATCCTCGCAGAGCATGACCACGCGGTCCTCCAGGTCGCTGCCGGAGCCGGAGCTAACCCGCCGCCGCTCCCTGGGAGTCAGCTTCCTCTTCAGGCTCTGAAACATGGTGGCTGCTGGGAAGGGTCGGTCCTCCACCGGGGGGAAGGTCACAGAGCGGCTTACTCCTAAACACCTCCTTCCATGTCCATCATGCCTCTCCCGATGTTTATTTATGGTCCGCCACGGGTGTGTTCAAGCTTGACGTGTCTACTGAGATCGTCCCATTGAATGATTCACCATGATCTACATGCTGAGGCCTCCTCCACTGCAAGCCAAGCGCTTCTTTGTGAAAAGTGAGGGCTCCTATTGGTTGACAGACATTGTCAATAGACCAATCGTGCGCCGCGTCAGTGCCTCTGTAAACAAACTCCCCTCACCACTTTTATTTGACTGGGTAGAACAGCCAGAAAGACAAAGATATCCAGAGGGAGGAATTCCAAAGGCAAAAATCCACCGCGAAGCCTTTTCCTGGATGTCTACAGAGCAGCGAGCGTACGGTTAGCCCATGGGTGCTGCATAGGGGCGAGAGCTCCTAACTCCTGATCCCAGGCAGCTGACATCTGCTTCTATAAGCCCAGCTCTGCGCTGCTGGGCTGGATCCTGGTGCCTGACATCAGGCCAGATGGGCGTACCACTCTTTGCAGGTACATGCCAGCGTCTTGAATTCCCTGCCCCGAGGGAAGCTCCTTTCTCCCTCTCAATGACTCACTGCCGTATGCCACACCCTGTCTCTAATCTTACTTTACCCGCTCTATTCTCGCCCTTTCACTCTCCAGCCTGGCCCTTATGAAAACCACCCAGCAGGACAATCAGCGGTGGCCGTCCATTGTTCCGATCAGGCTGAATTCTTTCCACGGCACATCATGCAAGCCAAGCCAGCCCACTGCCCGCAAACTGAGTACAAATGTCTGAGTGGATGTCAGTGTAAATGTCTGCATGGATGTCTGTGTGGATGTCTGCGTGGATGTCTGTGTGGATGTCTGTGTGGATGTCTGTGTGGATGTCTGTGTGGATGTCTGCGTAAATGTCTGCGTGGATGTCTGCGTGGATGTCTGCGTAAATGTCTGCGTGGATGTCTGCGTGGATGTCTGCGTGGATGTCTGCGTAAATGTCTGCGTGGATGTCTGCGTGGATGTCTGCGTGGATGTCTGCGTGGATGTCTGCGTGGATGTCTGTGTAGTCCACATTTACAAATATATGCCATATGTCATATCACTAAATCAATTTCAGTTTTTAGATTATGGTCAGTGCCTCATTTTTCAGGGCCAGCAGAAGCCAACATGCTGTTGGAAAACACATTACAATAAGAGGCCATTCTGTGTAACGATACTGTCATGGTTACTGATAACAATGACAATAATAATAATAATTCCCATGCTCTTAGGTCTGGTTAGTAAGTGCCAGCTCATCTTTGAAACAGGGGCGGTTCCCCTTTCAGATATGAGAGGCCCTTAGGCCATGAATTCCCTCCGAAAATAAATGAAATGTCCAAAGAAAAGAATGAATTTAGGGACAAGTTGAGTCAAGAGCAGAAAGACCTGCAGCTGACGGTGTGAACGCCTCTGCTCTGGGACTTCCTGCGTGTTCCTGGACTGAATGACTCACAAAAAACACAGAAAGCCCCCCCCCCGCCACCCCTAAGGAACTGCAACCCAACCCGGTTACCATTATGTCTACCCACCTGGTCCGGAAACCCAGTGGATGAAGCATCCACAGTGAGCCTGAGGAGCAGACTCAGGTGAAGCACATTCAGTCCCGCCAGGGTACAAGTCCGTTACCTGTGCTGAGGTTACCTGTGCTGAGGGTGCGGGTCAGCACAGGCACGCCACGGAGCGACAATGCAAGTTTGAGAATGGGGTGTGACCTCGGTCCTTGATGTCCATAAATCAGTGTGCTCTGTTTTGTTTCAGCCCAGTAAGCCCAGTTCCCGCCTGTTGTGGTTTTCTTTATCCCCAACTCCCACGCCCCACTCCTTTCTGCCCGTTGAAAACCTCCTTTGTCTTCCCCGTTTATTTTCTGCAGCGCGCTGATCCCTTCCCCATCCTGTCCCGGTAACTCATAAAGACGGAGGCCCCGCCCACAATGAGCCTCCACATCACATGCGTCTGCTTGCTGTCCTGAGCGCATGTGCATCAGCGATGCTGCATGCTGCAGTGCCACCAAAACCGACCCCTGTAGCCCTGTTACAGGATCCAGCTGCAATCCTCCTCCTGTTTTTTTCTTCAGAAATCCACCAAGCGAACGTTACAAGGGCCCGGCCACCGATGTGCATTAATAATGTCCGAAGCCCCGCCCCTTAGCGTGAGCAGCTGAGGAAGGCTCCTCCCCCCCACCCCCACATGGACCAGGCCAGCACTCACTTGTGTCTGTGGATGACCGCGTTGAACAGCTTGCCATCCCTCCAACTGGTGGTGAAGTTGTCACAGCGGAGGCCTTGGTAGCCATCCACCATGCGCTGCGACCACAGCAGCAGCTTCTCCTTGGCCGTCATGTCGTCTGACTGGCCGTTCACCTGGATGTCGGAGATCTGCGAGGGGGAGGGTGTGTCACATTTGTGTCAGACATTGATGGTGCCAACAAAGCTGGACACAGACTGGCCCCCACACTGGCCCTCACACTGGCCCTCACACTGGCCCCCACACTGGCCCTCACACTTGCCCCCACACTGGCCCTCACACTGGTCCCCACACTGGCCCTCACACTGGCCCTCACACTGGCCCCCACACTGGCCCTCACACTGGCCCTCACACTGGCCCCCACACTGGCCCTCACACTGGCCCCACACTGGCCCTCACACTGGCCCCCACACTGGCCCTCACACTGGCCCCCACACTGGCCCCCACACTGGCCCTCACACTGGCCCCCACACTGGCCCTCACACTGGCCCCCACACTGGCCCCCACACTGGCCCTCACACTGGCCCCCACACTGGCCATCACACTGGCCCCCACACTGGCCCCCACACTGGCCCTCACACTGGCCCCCACACTGGCCCTCACATTGGCCCCCACACTGGCCCTCACACTGGCCCTCACACTGGCCCCCACACTGGCCCTCACACTGGCCCCCACACTGGCCCTCACACTGGCCCCCACACTGGCCCTCACACTGGCCCCCACACTGGCCCTCACACTGGCCCTCACACTGGCCCTCACACTGGCCCCCACACTGGCCCTCACACTGGCCCTCACACGCACCCTTTTCTGTGTGGTTCAACTCGGATAACGAGACGCATCCATGTGTATTGCACACATTTAGAAAGAACATCACACTGGTCACCGATCTAGCTTGTCAGCAGCAGCCCACCTCTACCCTCCAATCTAAGGCCACGAAGGTCAGGGCCACTGAAGCCAACTCCATCCCAACTACTCCCCACCACAAATCCCCACTGACTCAGCCCCCGCCCCCCCCAACAGACACCACCCTGTGGCCCTGGCCTCCGCCCTCGTGCTTTGTCTCCACAAGAGAAACCAGAC